>NW_027412537.1:10367520-11567520 GCF_025532065.1 Leptinotarsa decemlineata | reverse complement strand
TATAGAATCAGTTTCGAAAAATTTGTGTCACCCGATATCTCGCGTCTTATATAAACTTCCATTATGTGATGTGATGAGCATTCTGAGATTCTTTTTGCAGCGTTCTCGTTATAACGCCGTTGAAGGAATTATTTTCGTGATAAATCGTTCTCTTCGCTGCGTCCAGCACTTTTTATTATTAAATCTCGGGAATTGTATTTCTATTTACAATTTTGTATTCTCAACTAGAAAATTACACCCGGCGTCAGCTGGAGCAATTTTCTAATTCAGTAATTTGCAGTGTACAGACCGCCTGTGGAGGGCAGGAAAAAGTTTGGATTGTTGATGAAAAATTGAACAATCCAACGGAGAACGAGGATTTTTTTTGAATGGATGTTTGAATGTAATATTTGTGTGGACATTTTGATTTGTGTGACAGATATAAATAAGTTGTCTTCATTCTGTCGAGAATGTTGGGGAGATTTTTTTACTATTTCGTTTAGTCTTTCATTATAATATAGTCACTATATTGCATAATACTAATATACACAGACTATAGCGTATTAGTATTTCATGTCATACTAATTCATTATTATCTTTTCATTAGTTACTTTCAAATTACATGAAAGTGTTGCGGGTTGCGATAGAGGGTTCAATAGACCCACTCTAGACCTAACATAATATGGAAGTGAACATTTTAAAATCCACTTTATGAAATGAAGATGAAATAGCATTTCACGATCAAGTAATTCATAACATCGAAAGGATTACAAAAAATGAAATCAAAGTATCTGTTATTCGAATATTCTATTAGTGTATGAATCAAACCTCGCAACACACGCCATACAAAACAAATATAACTTTCCCCCACCAGAGAACATTAAACTCATAAAACAAGTCAATATGGGACACCGCATGGACATTTGGGAAAACTAAAATATCCATAAATTTAACAGTCAAAAATCACTTATCGAGGAACAAGTACAAATCAAAACACAACAAGACCTAACATTCAATATACTAAACAAAACAATATACACTCCAAGAAACAATGAACCTAGAGAAGATTTAACACAAAGAATAGTACCTGATGTAATCCAAATACAGACAAATTTACCTAAAGCAACAGAAGTACCTGTATTGAGGCGTTCGGACCGTATAAAAAGACACACAACAGGATAACACTTTCAGATAGAATAGTGCCTAGAGGATAACAGCACGACCAGCTGTCGAAAGCGGATCAAATACCCGGAAAAACCAGTTCAGCATATTCCTATTCGTGAGAACTTTAGATTTCATATATATATATATATATATATATATATATATATATATATATACAAATATAAAAGTTATTGAGTGTCTTGATATATAAACAGAAGTTATAAACTTTCATGAGTGCTTTGTCCGATATTAACTTCTGTTTATATATATATATATATATATATATATATATATACTACTATATATATATATATATATATATATATATATATATATATATATATATATATATATAGAGAGTAGTAGTTTTTCGGGGATTGGGTCTGATCAGAATAAATATTTACTCTTTTTAGCTGCCCGAGCTTTCGCTAGTGTTTATTAGCTTCATCGAGGGCTGTAATATAAAAAGCCAGACTCCTGGGAGCAATGGAAGACCCGCCGGAGCCGATTCAGGATATCCTAGAGGAACTCCCACTGAGGATCAGATAGCGGACAGCGGATAGCAGCGTCCTGGAAAAATCTGAAATACGAAGAGTTTCACCCTCCCGCAGCCCCGGCCAAAAAAACCGTACCCAAAAAGTACAACCACGACCTCTGCAATGGACCCGAACCACCATACGGATCAACGGAAAAACTATATTAATAAGCGTCACACAAAAACAACACAGACTCCAACACACAACAAAACACACACACACATACAACACACTTACCCTGAAGAAGCATTAGCCTATAGCAGGGCCCCACACAAACATACCCAACAAATGTAATGTTATTATCAAACAAATTGGAATAAACGATTTTCATTCATTTTTAAAAGTAATTTTCATTTTACGCTTGAGGAAGCTATTGTTTAGCAAAATACGTGTCGCGGTTTTTGTAAAACCTTTTATAGTGGAAGTTACACAATAAACAGTAACAATTAGTTTCAATCCAGTCATTAGCAACCCATTTCAATTGAAAATGCTACAATGCTACTATTGCACTGTATAGTAGTATAACTCATTCATTATCATTTGAAACGACTTTGTTTCTCTACAACAAACGTTGTAAGTACTACACAAAGGAGCATGATAATATCCTTTCATAATGTACAATAGTAATCATTAAAAAGGCAATTAAATGCTGAATTTCAATTATACGAAGCCTTGATGACGCGAGCTTTATTCTTTTCCTAGAAAAGAAAACGGAAGTAAATAGCCGAGGCCATTTCGCTAGAACCAGAAGTTAGCGTACAAACATGTCTCCCAAAAGGATACAAAGGCAATCTAGCGGAGAAAAGCTGTCATGAGATATTATACGTGCTACGGACGTTTACATTAGGAATACAGCAAAAAGTCGATTCGTTTCTCGAAAAGACCACAAAAGATGACAAACGAAGTAAATTCGTGGACATTATCGTAACCTTTCATGAAGGGTTTCAATTCAATTTAATTGATTCATTAGTCTTCAGGAGCATAAAGTTCATTGACAAGACATAAAACTATACTGAAATCTTTTCTTATTCGTCAGTGGGCTATGCTTGAAGACTGACAGTAAACAAATCTAAAGAAATGAAATTTGAACGTTCAAGCCAGTCTCAAATATACCTACACAGTAGGTTGAATGAACTGACATCTATCAGAAAACAACTACTCCCCTGGCCAATACCACGAAGGGCGTTGGATCATATCCGTTAGTGCAAGAAACATTACAGAAAATTTCCTGCATATGCAATGGGCAATGTTCCTCCTGACGAAAATCAAGTACTTTTCATGAAAGAGCTCCAAAACAACGCATTTTAAACTTATCATTTCAACCTTTTCCTTTAAAAAATTATTTAAATAATTTAAAAAAAAGAATGAAATAATGCATTCAACATTTAAAGGGATTAGTTTCTATTTCACCATTTGGCAACATCGGTTATAGCTAATAAAGGACAATGAATCTGTTACCTGTATGAGACAAACAAAGATGACATATTTCAGAGGCGTGCTGTTCTGTTTGCTCATGTTCCGAGTTCCGAGACATTCTGTGACATATGACATTTTGTGCATCTATCATATCTTCCTCTATATAAATAAATAACAAAACAACTGTTGTTTATATAGCTTGTGGAGGTGGTACTGAACTATAATTTATATTTTGCCTTAATTGTTGATTTATAAGGATAATTTTTCTTTTTTAAAGTAGAATATCTAGGTACGTATAAATTTTAGGCGCTGTTGCCAATATGTGAATTAGAAACAAATCCCCTTTAAAAATCAATACCCAAAATTTGAAATATCAATTTGAATACAGCGAAGTGAATTTGAAAAACTCATGAATTGAACTCAACTTTATTTTGTTCAAACTTGCATTTGCTGTTATAACCGAAATTGAGGAACATTCCCCATTGACAATATAATTGAAAGAGTCGACCTCCAATTTTGGAACGGGCACACTTGCAGACCGGTTTCGGGCTAATGAGCCCGATTCATTTCATTAGATACTTAAATATACTGAACTTCAATAAAATCTGCCAAATAATCAAAATACATCTATGTATGTCAAAATAACAATTGATAACGGCCATCTAGTTGAAGCTCCATCTGTCAAATTTGAGATGTCATTTTTTCAGTCTGGTTTGGCTGAATCACAATGGACGGATATAGCAGTCAACAACAAAATGGGTGTTCTGTCCGGGCAACTTTCCGCGCGTCTCGTCCTATCGAGAGGACTATTCACAATGTGGTGGATGAATTTGAGTTCACTGGTTCAGTAAACGATCGACCAAGACGTGTACGTTGACGAAAAGAAAGATTTGCCGAAAACACCGCCATCTGTGAGAGTGTTCAAGAGAACCCAAGGCAGTCGTTTCGCTTCGCTCACAAGAGTTCGACCTTTCGCAGACTACAATTTGGCCAATTTTGCGTTGTTATATGTGCCTGCATCCGTTCAAAACTGAACTGGCCCAGGAACTGAAGATAAACGACTATAGACAACGACGTGTTGTGAATGGGCTCTGGAGCAGTTGGCAACTGAACTTCATTTTCATTAAAAGTCATCTTCAGCAATGGAGCCCAGTTTTGAATATGTGTGCGTGAACAAACAAAATTGTCGAATATGGGACGATATCAATCCACATGGGATCCAAGAGCGTTCAAGGCATCCCAATAAAGTCACTATTCGGTATGGATTTTGGGCTATCGGCGTAATCGGTCCATATTTCTTCGAAAACGACTTTTGCCAGGCCATCACTGTGGCGAGTACTATAGATCGATGGATACCAACTTCTTGTGGCCGGAATTGGACGATTTGGAAACCAACGACATGTGGTTTCAACAGGACGACGCTACGTGCCACACAGCTCATGCCACATTTGATATTCTGCACATAGAATTGATGTGAACTGGCCACCGAGATCATTCGATTTGACCCCGTTAGACTTTTTCTTGTGAGATTTTCTTAAGTCGCAGATGTATGAGAATAAGCCACAAATCACAGCGGTCTTCAGGGTCAACATAACTCATGCCATCGTTTAAATTTAGCCTGATTTATACGCCATAGTCATGGAAAATTGAAAGTTTTGGATACGCTGCACCCCGAGAAAATGTGGCGGACATTTTAGTGACGATATATATTTTTAATGTCACTTTTTGCTTGACATGTTCGCATAAAAGCAAAGAAAATGAAAAAATTAACAACACTGAAGTGTTATCTGTTCATTCAAATGTGAACACCCAAGAAATGTCATAATGACAGCCAACTGGAACTACGAATGAATCTCAAAGTTGCCTGCTTGCTTGCCAAATCGAAACTTTTCATGCATACGCTAGATGGCGCAGTGGTATCCACAAAATGCGTTCAGGTTCAACCAAGTGTCTCGGATTGTTTGGGATTTCTTGCTTCTACGAATTATTCCGAAACATTTTTGTATGTGAGAACAAACCCTCATTCAGATCGAAACAAACACTATCTAATCACTTGTCCCAAGTCAAGTTGGAGTCCAATTATGCACTTCGGAATTTAAATATGTTTATGGTTGGGATATCATCAACTGTGCTTTATTCATTTGATATATTTTTTTTCAAAGTGAACATTCACAGATACTAATTCAGAGACATTTGGTATTAGCTTGTTTATCTGATAGCAGACACAAAATTCATGACAGAAGGTTGCTCTGCATTATGACCAGATATAGTTATGTTGGTGTTATCCGGGAACATTGTTATATACCCTACTTCCATATAAAAAAAAATCATCAACATATATTAGTAACAGTAATGCCTCAAGAACTGTGCCTTGTGACACAATGAGATTCAGACTCTTTGCATTAGAGGTTGATATATAACATGCTTCCCTCATCCAAGTAAGTGTCAATTCATTCAAAATCCAATAGAAGAGATGTTCTCACCTACCTCATATAAGGTAGTTTGAAAATATTCATGTGTTTTCAACACTAGTGGAGTTCCTCTAAAGCCATAATTTATACCAAGACTTGAGTTGATAGGTGTGTTCAAAGGGACACGACTGTGTTGCTTTTCGAATATGAGTTTGGAACTAACAATTACATTAATTCTCCACTGAATCAACTCCAAAACAGTTGTTTGAGTCCGTTCTCTAACACGTATTTTTTAAATCTCTGGCGAATGAAGTGCTGAAAGTCAAACTTCCACAAGAACATATTTTCACTGAGGTAAAGTACATTCTCAACTCCAGACCAATGACCAATGATGTTTTTAAAGACTCTAATAATCAAGAGGCCTTGATAACGAACCATACCCCGATTGGACCCTCTCATGTGCAGATGGGGATTTGAAAATATCGATCTCCTTTCATAGTGGAGAGCTGCCCAGGAGATATTCCACCAAAGCAAAGATGGTCGAAATAATATTGGACACGTCTATTCAAAGTTTTTTCATCAGATCACTGCATTTCCGGCAGACGTCAACTTGCTTGATCAAATGCGCGCCAAGAAAATAATTGCAGTTCTGGTGTTTGGAAAAAGTGCCCCTTTGGCTTTATAGTTTTTTCATATGCATGTTATTATGGAATCTTTGGCGAAAAATTAGAGTTCTAATAGATCTTTACCACAAACAATTATTTGACGGTCAACATAGAAAAAACATAATCCCAGGTCAATTTTACAACTACGCTAAAATTTGAGAAAAGGCATGTCAAAGCGATTTTTCATTATTGCAACAGAATGAAAAATTTACTATGCATTTGAGCATCACTTCCAACTCAGAATCGTGAAGATATTTTATTCTTGAATCTTATTTTCAACATGACTTTTTTGCTGTTTCACTTCGACCCAGCATAAGCGCATCTAATACGGTCATAGAACATGCACCAACGTTTGAGGATATTCAACTGTGCAACGAATAACAATAATTTTCATCTGTTGCACACTACTTGATCGCTATGTATATATTTATGAAATATGAAATTTTTCAACATTTTCCTTCATCTCCTCTCAAATATTGAATTGAGTAAGTTGATTCCTCAGTCTCAGTTGAAACTTACATTTCCAAATTCTTCCTATAATCAAAAAATAATTTTCGTTCACAATATTCAATTTTCTTCGTGTAGTTTTCCGTCCCTTCAAAACTGCATGTGATACGCCTATGCAGGCAAACATGCGACACAACTATTACGCCACTATAGACTGTTTGCGTTAGCCTAACCTCACTTTCTTACAATATAGGTTAAGAGTAGATGTACTATTATTTGACAAAATAATTCGTCTCTGTATAGTGTTTGACTCGTTTATTAAATAAGAACAAAAATGGGTAAGTTTGATAAATATTCTGTATTGTAGTGGCTAGTGTATAGGTGTTTTGAATGAAAAACTAAACCGAAGAATAACACAGCAAATAGATATCAGTCAGTAATATTCATGTTTCGTTTTGTGTTGGACAGTGCCGTGCTGTTTTTAACGAACACAAAATGCTCAGTGAAGAATCTGTCTTATTTAGATTGATGCACAGATTACTAAATTAAATACGATAATCATTGCAACATACAGTCTGTGAAAATTATATGGAATTATTTCAATCTTTAGAATTCGTAGGAATATATGAACTGTTAACAAACACATACAGTGTAGAATTCTATTTCAAGTATTGTTCATCTTTATGAAACATTCTAAAACACGTCAATTTTTTATTTCAAAGTTCTACCGTTTACTTGTAGGTAATCTAAGACATCTTGGCCATGCCCTAAACTCAAATAAAACTGTCGACACAAACGCAAACAAACCGTTATATTTTCTTCAAGTTAGCTAATTCTTGTGGTTTAGTTTTGTATGCATACCCCGTAAAAGTCCAATGGCTAAGTATCAGGTGACCGTGCTGGGTTTTTGAAGGGTGTATTCAAATGATTCAAAGACATTTTTTCAAATATATGGAATTAGTTATTCTTTTGAACTGTTCTAAACATATCAATTTTTTTTTTCAAGATCAGAATTTCTGCATATCAACTATTAGATGAATAGGGTAGTTGTGTCTGAAAGGTATATTGATTTTTTATTTGGAAAGTTTCAGAATCTTTTATTACTCTAGAAATACTTCCTTTTCAGGGTCCAAAAATTTCGAATAATAATTTTGTCATCGTGTTGATCTCAGATCGATGTTCGTTTTCCGATGGCATTTCAGGTTAGCTTTCCAAATTTCTGCTACCGCAGTTGTCGGTTGATTGGTCAAACCACCAACACTGACATAAAATCTTGGCAAGTTGACTTGGGTGTCACACCAATAGGTGGTTCCACTTATGTTTCGCTTGCGTTTACGCAGCTTTTTTTATTAAGTACTTTCTTGGTTTTTTCTCATTTTGTCTTCAATCGAGGACCGCCTGCCCGGTACTGACGATGCCCAATAGGCTGAAACAGCTGTATACCGGTGGCTCTTAAATTGAAATCAATATGGGAATGATCAAAGAGTACTTATCTATAATATATATATATATATATATATATATATATATAACAACAACAACAACAACGAAGGTGTGGAAATATACCGGAAGCTTGACATATAACAAAGAGTTTTCTTTGTAACAACAGCCCAGCTATTGACTGCAACCTCACGAATTGAACCGATATATATATATATATATATATATATATATATATATATATATATATATATATTATAAATACAGTGTCACCATTAAAGTGGTGTCACTGTATATACCTGCAAAATACTGGTGCAAATGAACTTACACCAGTATTTTGCAGACTTTTCAACCTGTCTTACAAGAAAGGAGTTTTTTCTTCTTGTTGGAAGATTGCTTGCGTTCAGCCTATTCCCAAAAAGGGCAAGAAAAATATTCCAATTTACTATTGACCAGTCGCTTTACTATCAGTGATGTCAAAAATCATGGAGAAAACCGTAAACCTCCATATCCTTGAATATTTGGAAGCCTTTAACATCTTGAGCGATCATCAATATGGCTTTCGAAAACAAAGATCAACAGGCGATCTTCTATCGCATGTCACCCACATTTGGAATAATGCAATTGAGAAAGAAGGCTGAAATTATACAAAAGTTTTCTTTTGGGAAACTAAGATAATCTCTTTTCAGATCGAAATATCGGTGGTTGTTTTTGGAATATTTGCCTAAAACTAGGGTTGGTGAATTTCGGTTTTTGGTTCTAGCGCCTCCATTTCTGATATAAACAATTCGCAATGCGACGTTTCAGCTATGTATTATCTAAAGTAAAAATCTTCTGTATTTTTCATATCTTTGTAGAACTTTGTAGAACCAAGATATAAAAATAATTTTTGTAAGCGATAATTTCTATCGACAACCTGATCTCCTATTTGAAATATAGCGAGAGACAAATGTATTGTTGTCAGCAATGCAATGTATTGATTTCCTGGTATTTTCTAATGAATCATTAATGTACAATAGATAAAAAAGTAGCAACGTGGGTTCTGAGTCACACCAGCGGTGATGGTAAACATCGATGGCTACTTGCAAGGAGAATTCGCGAAAGGTAAAGACTTTCCGTGTCTCTTGATTGCATTACTGCAAAATTGAGTGAAATGTGGAAGACTATTGACTGTTATTCTCTGCTTCCAAAAGCCATATGGAAGACCGCTTGAGATGTTGAAGCATGGTTTGAGTTATCTATCAACCGCATACATATTCTATATATCCCATAGATTGCATGAATATTCGGATTCCTCTTGGTATAATTCCTAAATGTTTTCACTTTTTTGTTTATTACTTCAACCATTCTATTCATCAGTACCGACTATTCCTTTTTTTGTAGGATATGAAAAAACAAATAAAAACTTGAAGATCTCAAAAGCGGGCACGGAATCAATAGAAATATATAGCGTAACTGATCAAAAAGATAGCAGTGGAGATACCTTCAGCGTGGACTACTTATTCAACATAATTCTGGTGAAGGAACCATCTAGCCCAGATATAGACTTGAGAAATATTTCAGTATTACAACTATCCCATTGCGGCTTAACAGATCTGCCAAAATCGTGCTGTAACTTGAATTTGAGGAAACTGGATTTGTCCCATAATAGACTGAGTGAAGTTCCAATTTGCCTATATAGCGGCTTGAAACACTTAGAAATCCTTAACCTGAGTCATAACGTGATAAGTTCCTTTCACTTAGAGCCGGAATGCGTGGCAAGCATTAGGACTCTCAAATTGAATAATAATTGCTTTAACAGCCTTCCTAAATGGGTGCTGATGTTCCGATGCACAAATCTAGAAGAACTGAATTATAGTACCAACAAGGCTGATAATTACTCGTACCTCAAAAATAGTTATAACCTCAACATAATGAGACTGAAAAAACTCAAACTGAGAAACTGTCATCTGATTCAAGCAGACTATGCTTTCTTGAGATGCTTCAAACCACTGACATACTTGGATATCAGCAACAAGCATGATAAGTTCATCAACAAGTTGAATGAAGTTGATGAACTTTTCGTCAGACCCAAGTGGCGACACTTGCAGATTCTGAAGATGAATAATCTTTCACTGGCGTTTTTTCCAGAAGGCATTGCCTGGTTAGAGAACTTGACAGAGCTGCACATGAAGGATAACTGCATTTCATGGTTACCTGATGGAATAGAGTTCATGGTCAACTTGATTGTTTTAGATGTTTCAAACAACGATATGGTGGCCATTCCTGAGAAACTCACCAAGCTTGAAGGCTTGGAGGTTCTGAAAGCTTCGGATAATTACATAACAAGTGTGCCGGATTTCACATTCATGTCAGCGTTAAGAGTGTTAGACCTCTATGATAATTCGATAGAACTAATATCTTTCAACCCGGAAACAGTCATGGAAATAGACTTGGAGAATAACTATCTAAATACAGAGGACTTGCAGGACTGCGATTATGAAGCGAAAAGAGATAGAATGAGAATGGAGAGAATGTTTTTGTTTAATCGTTTGATTGGGCCTAAACTGGGATGTGAAAGTTTGAGTCCGAGTCGTACCTACACATCGAGTTTGAATTCGGAAGATGAATTGGACACCAGAATAGATGAGTTGGATACCAACATTTTATGCAGTAAATCAGTCGATGATGAAGAAGATTGGGATTTGCCTAGGAAAGAGATTGAAAGAAGTCCAGAGATAGATAGCGATGATCACGAATGGACAGGATCTGAAGATGGACATGTACGAAAACCGAAAGCTGTTACTGAAAAACTGTATATAGCCGATGAAGATTGGATGTTTGTTGATGTTGATACAGAAGAGTACTTATGATAATTGTTTTAATAATTCGAAAACATGAGTTATGTATTCAGTTATTTATTTAATACATTATTATTTTTATGATTTGAGCAATTTTTTTTGTAAATATTTTAGGATGCGACTGAGTTAAATAGGAAGAGGATTGAGAGAAAAAATGGTAACGAACAAGTAAAAAAAAAATAGTCCAGGAAGTAATTACTGAGATTTGATTTGTATTATAATTATTGTATTGCGTTTTAAGTTATTAAATTCATTTTTCTATAGGCTGGGAGAGATTGATGGTTTCAAAATATTATCTTTTTTGACACATTGAGTTTCAGTATGGATATGAGGTATAAAGTTGATTATTGCCTCATATAAAGATTACATTGAAGTAAGTATAAAGAAGGCGAAAGTTCCAAAGATGGAAAAAATCGAAAGTATCAATACTGAAATTCAGAAAAAGGATTATAATGTACTACTATATTCAAAGCTTCCGTTGCTTTCAGCTTTGTTCCTGGTAACACTTCTCAATATCTTTTTTTTTTACTCAGGGGAAAAGTAACGAGCCTATAGACAGAAAGTTCAGTCCTATCATTTTATGTTGTGAACAATGATGCCAGCTATCAGAAATACATCTATAAGTACATCCTATCAACATCAATTCCTGGACACTAGATGCTAATCACTAAGACTTTCAAGAATGGTAACTCCTCGTTGTAATATTAGTGATCTATTGAAACAGAAGTCGTCTAATTTGGAAATGAAAATTTGAAATTCAAAGATTCCAAGCCGACTAACTTCATGACGTTTGGCGCGAGTTGGTCGTGTTCCGCTTGATTATAGATTTGCGTATCTCTACGCCAGCTTGGTTGAATGCGTTATTGCACAACATATGTGCGGCTTCTTTGAATTTTCTCCTAAACCAGTGTTCCTCCTTGTGGATAGTTTCAGCTTGAGACCAATTGATGTTGTGTTGATGTGTCCATGCATGCTCTGCTACTCCTTATTTGCTGGTTTCTTTTCGCTGTGTGTGTTTCTTGTGCTCGATAATGCGAGCTTTCAATGGTCTCTTAAGGTTCGTTCCAACCAGCGTCAGAAACCGTTTCTGACAGTCAGGATTCTGCGCAGTAATGTGATTGCGTTCCAACGTGAGTTTCCAACCATTAGTAAACTATCAGTTTTCTGTTCCATCCAAGATTCAAACCTGTTCGAAATCTATCAGAATGGTTTGAGGATTATCTTCTAACCATCAATCTGACGCATGCGTGTTCCGTATTACTGTTTCTGTTTTATGTTCATGCAACTTACAAACAACATAACCTGCAAAAATTGTTATAAAATAAATTATGTATTTGCTGGCGCAGGAAAAATTGGGAATTCTTTAAGTGAACCTATAATATGAACATCTTTAATTACACAAATTAATTATTGCGGTGACCTCCCAGTTCCATGTTGATAAGTAAATAGAATAGAGATATAAAATACTGCAACCTTCTTTTACTCTCCAGAAATACACTTGATTAGATTTATTTTTAAAGAATTGAAGGGGTTATATTTTTAGGAGTGACATTCGTTGTGGAATGTTTGAAATACAAACTGAGTAGAGAAAAGTATCTTCTGTATAATTCAGTGTTCATATAGAAGTATTTGTTTCGAAAAAAAATTTTTTTTCTTTCGTGTAATTCAATGTTTATATGAAAGTAGCTGTTTCAGGAGGACATTCTTTCAGTTTGTGTCTGAAAGTTACTTCTTTGCATGATCTACACATCCATGTATAGAGTTACTTATTTTCAAATTGATTACTTCCTTCCTTTCTTTGGAAGATTCCCTCATCCCCTTTTTTGTATTAAGATGGAGTAGTAGAAAGCCAAAAACTTTTTTCCCAAATTATTTTTAAAGGTTATGTTGAAATTCCATGCCAAACTTCAGTTGAACTATCAGCTGTTCCAATCAGAAATTTCAAATTAATCAGAAACCAGTATTTACCAGACATGCGCGTTGACAACGATTTACAAACAGTTGGAAATCTGTTTGTGACTCAAGGTTGGAACGAACCTTTAGTTTCACCGATGTATGATTCTCCACACTCGCAGGGTATCCCGTAAAAGCAATTCTTGGAATCGCAGTCCGCGTTTGGTGGCCTGGTTTTCGTGAGGCTGCTACGGATAGTGTTCTCAAATCTGAAACAGGTTCTGATGTTATTCTTGGACCCAATTCTTCTTATCCTTTCCGACAATCCTCTGATGTAGGGAAGTTCGCTTATTGGATGTGGCGCCTTCTTTTCCTTGTGAGGCTCTTGCTGTCTTCTAGCCAAAGTCTGTTCGATCATCACTATGGAGTAACTATTCCGTTGAATAGTTGCCTAGTTTCTTTTCGAGACCTTCCTTTGCCTTACAGAGCCTGAAAGAGCGGTCTATTAGAGTCTCGATGATTCCTCTCTTAGTCGATTAATGGTGATTGGATTCCTGGTTCAGATACTCTTCCTTGTGAGTGAGTTTTTGGTATACAGATTTCCCATTTAGTGTCCGTCCTCTTCACCAATACGTCTAAGAATGGCAATTCGTTGTAGACCTCTTTCTCCATTGTAAAAGTGATGGAAGGACTTACGTTGTTGATGTGCTTCAGGAAGGTGTCTAGTTCTGCATTCCCATGGTTCCATATTATGAGGGTGTCGTAAACGTATCCCAACCAGACTCTTCAATGGCTAGAGATTCAAATCACTCCATATATATGTTGGCTATAACCGGTGAAAGTGGCGATCCCATTGGCAGTTCCTTATCTTGTGTAAAAAATTCTTCCTCCAGTTGAAAGTAGCAGTTTCGTACACAGCATCCTATTAATCCTATGATTACTTGTATCGGTGAGTTTGTTCTATTTTTCAGGTCCCCATTTTCGGATAGCTTCTTCTGTATGATTTGAAGTGCTTTTTCGACAGGAACTTTGGTTTAGAGGCTTTCCATGTCTAAACTGATTAGTTGATCCTGTTCTGTGACTTAGATTGCCCCTAGTAGTTCTACAAAATGCCTTGAATCATTCACAAAAGATGTTTTTCCTTGCTGTGGTGTTATTATCCATGTGGTGAGCAGTCCTGATGCACTACGCCACGGTAATCGAAGAAAACACTGAGCAAAACCTTGTCATTTGATCGAACTCAGTCTGCTTTTTTTGGTCTCGGCTCTCCTGCCTCTGTCATTGGGACGATTGGACTTTGGCTTCGATGTCATTACCATATACTCATGATTCTTCACCAGCTATGAGCAAATCCGGATCGCCGTTGGCGTCATCAAAATCAAAAATTCTTGAGTGATGCTCATACGACGGTTTTTATTTTGTCAAAATTCAGCAATTTAAGAACGAACTTCGCTGCCACATGCTTCATGCTCGAAATTCCTCAGCAACTCCTCTAATAGCGATTCGACGATTCTTCATAACAATTTTCTTTACTTTGTCAATATTTTCATCGGTTGTTGATGTGATTGGGCGTACAGGGCGAGCGTCGTCATTTTCATATTTTCGATCTTTTGTGAAAAGCTTGTAAACATTTTTCTGACTCAGAGTACAATCACTGTATGCCACTGTCGATATTTCGAGCACTTAGTTCTATTTTTCATACAAAACTAGACAACCAACACCAACAAACTAGACATAGTAAACAGCTAAAATTGTGAACATATGTCAGGGACGAGTGTACCGACATAAAAAATTGAAAGAATCGCTGATCGAATGTACATAGCCCGCGAATTTTGAATATCCACCTTATTTTTTGAATAGCACACCACATCATCTGCACATCGGATCTAAGCCCGTGGAGACTAGTGTAATTCCTCTTTCGCTTCTAATTCAAGTCTGTTCTTCAACAAATTAGTTATGAAGGGGGATAGTGGTTTCCGCATTGCCGTATTTTCGTGCTGTCTGTAAGTAGTTGTTGAACTGGAAGCAATGCTGTTCCATGCAGATTTTCGTTAGTTGCATGTAGTCTTGTCGAGGGCTTAGTAAGTATAGTATAAAAAAAATAACAAACACTCACATAACTCCTCTTTGGGTGGTTCGTGGTCCACCATAGGTTCCGTTGACCCGGTGTGTCTTCTGCACCAACACTTTCAATTTAAACTCCCCTGTACCCAATACCGGTTTAAGATTTCACTATCGATTTTTTTCAAATTCCGCCCGACGCGCTCACAAACAAAGTAGCTCCCCTATTTTGATCACCTCCCTCAGCCTCGAAGGCTGAGGTATGAGACCCCCGATCTCGTCCCGACGGGATCTGGCGACTGACTTTTTTCTGTCTGTGCCTCGCGAAAAACTCCCCTGTACCCCTGCGTCAGCTACGCTATCCACAAAAACCTCATCTCAGCATTTTTTCAACCTTCTCAAGCGTTGATCATCGGCAGCATGCAATATATTCATTTGTTTAGTCTAACTCAATTTTAACATGACCACAACGACGCTCGAAGGTCCCACAGTAATTCAGCGCTTTTTCAACTGAAAAAAATATCGACACTGAAGAAACGGGTGATCAACCTCGATTTCAATGAATAAAATAATATTTTATGTTACTATCGCAATGGCAGTTATTACTTGGCCTAAGTGCTGTGAATCTGCACTTACCCTCCTTACTCTACAGATACAGAGACAGATTGACACCAATTCCATTGTTTTGTGTACAAGTTCAAGCAGGTCTCTCCTTAGAAGTCATCATATTCTTCTGTATATAATTTCGGATGCCATGAATTGTTTAATTCGTGCAATACACGTTTGTTGCTTTGTCCCCAGCTAACGTTTTCGTTTTTCCTTTTCGATGTTAATGGCCATAATAATTCGTTCATATATACTGTGGTTCAATTACTGCCTTGATTGAATGTGATTTCGAACAGAGAAACCTGAAATTTCATTCGGTTCCACGTCGAGTTTTGCCCAGGCGTTCAACTAAGTTTTCCAATTGAACAACCCATGTGGAATAGCTTCAACTAGTTTGTAAACTCAATTGCTCAACTATCAATATACTCCCCCTAACTCGAACACCCACAAACATTCAATTTGCAACGAGGAGTACTAAATTGTTTTCCGATCGCAGTTGAGAAAAGGCCCAGCTGTTTGTGCTACCACATTAATGCATAATACGATCTGAATGCAGTGTGTTCAATTGGCGTTGTTCACCAAAGCGGTTCTTTTTAACATAATTTTCCTATATAATTTATATGAATGTTATGCTAGAATCGACACGAACAGAATTTATTATGGAGTATATTTTCAATTTTATTTCGACATGGCATGCGGTCACGTTTGTACAGAGGAATTGATTTTGAACAAGCGGAATGTGGTGACAATAATTCAATTTGTATAGAAAATAGTGAATTTATTTTTTCTAATAAATCACAACTTCGAAATGTGGATTGGAATATTGCGGATGGGAGAACGGAAAATAGTTCATACTGGGTGGCTCAAAGTTTTCAATTAGTCTGTTTATACCGGTTTTCCAATCTCCATGACAGATTGAACGATGAAATATGAACACAAAACATAATTTTAATCTTTACCTGAAACTTTTTTACTCACACGTCGTCACTTAAAATACTGCGAAAAACAGGGAGAAGAAAATGAAAGAAGACACGCCTTCGAAAACTTTGAGAAAATAGAGAAAGTCATACGAGGGTGATCTGAAAAGTTCCGACCTAACAAAGATACAAGACATTTTTTCAGATTTTCTTTTCAACATATTCCCCTTTCAACTCTACACACTTCTTCCAGCTTTGCTCCCATCTCTGTAACCCGTCCAAATAGTACTCAGCGGTTTTCTCTGCAAGATAATCGTTCATGAAGTTGATTGTCTCTTCATTTGACGAAAATCTCTGTCCTCCGAACGCAATTTCTTGATGACGGAACAAAAATAAGTCGCTTGGGGCTAGGTCTAAGCAGTAAGGTGGATGGTCAAACAGTTCAAACCGTAATTTGTGGATTTCAACCATGGCAACCGCTGAGGTGTGAGACGGTGCGTTGTCTTGTTGAAACAGATTCATTTTCTGAAAATGTGGCCGTTTTTTCACAAGTTCTGCCTTCAGCTTCTCAAGTATAGATGCGTAGTATGCTCTTGTAATGGTTTTTCCTTTTTGGAGACAATCGATTAAAATCATTAATGCATAACGCAGAAATTGACTGGGTAGACAGTGCTAAAAATCTTAGCTTAACCATAAGTAGCTCTTTGTCTTTTCATGAACATGTAACAAACATTTTCAAAGTATCATTCTTCAAACTCAAATCGCTATACAAATTCAAGTATCAGTTATCAGAATAAATGACACTCAGGTTAGTTAAAACTCTTATTTACCCCCATATCGATTATTGTTGTTCGCCGTATTATAATATTTTGCTACAATATAACAAGCAGGAGTTGCAACGTATACAAAATGCCTGCATGCGATTCGTATGCTGTATACCATATGGTGAACATTTCACACAATTTTTGTTAAAAATGAAAGAGCTGAATGTGAGGTACTGAGTCTAATATTTGATAAACAATTTTCTGTTTAAGGTACTTCAAACTAAAACCCCTAGTGAATTATATAGTTTATTAAGCAGGAATTCTGACATACATATGGTCAATTTGAGAATTAACTCATTCAACATACCAAGGCACCGTATTTCCAAATTTCAAGGATGCTTTTCTCATATTGCCCCTTCTTATCTGAATGAAATTTTACCCCTTTTAAATCGTAATATTCATCAATTTAAGAAAGAAATAAAATCACAGATGCTTACTGCTCAGTGCTAATTTGAAAATTTTTAAATTCAATGTATGGTAGCGCAATGAAAGTGTTGAATTGACCAAAATAATGTTAATGTTACAAATACTTATTCACTATCATTGTTAAGATAGTGAATACGTATTTTTATAATTACTTTCTTACACTCACTGTATAATTTATGGGGGGTGTGGAAGATAGCCTTTGGTTAATCATTTTCCTTTTATGTATAAATGTGTTTTTTATGCATAAAAAACGATTTTTTTTCACCGTAGTGTGCGCTGGTCAGGCCCTATCCCCCGAAACCCCGATACATTCGAGAGGGCGCACCAACATTATCCCCACACCATGTGGTAAGTGATCATTGGGTCCGATAATCATGTGCCCTGAGCAAGCGCAGTGAGCCAAGACAGCCTTCTGCATCTGTCCGGCTAAGATTTCTGCCTTAGTGTGGCAAGCCGGTATGATTTTAAGATTCGAGAGTAGAGAGGACATTATTCCACCAAGCACTCCAATAATCAGAACAACCATCTCCACAGGGTGATCTGGATAGAGTCTGCGGAGTTCGAAGAGAAAATCTCGATATTTTATCCGTTTTTCCTGCTATTTTCTGACGATATTCGTCTCGTCTGAAACTGAAAAGTCCACGACAAATATCGTTTTGCTCTGGTGGTCGAGAAGGACTACATCAGGCTTATGAGCTTGTATGAGCCTGAGAGTGGGGAACGAATAGTTCCAATAAACTCGGCACTTCTCGTTTCACACAACGGTTTCAATATTTCCCGGAGCGTAGGGCAACACTCGTCAATACCGTAAGAGTGCCGTAGATGGTAATATAGCATTCTTAGGGCCGCGTTATGTCGAAGGATATGCTGGTCATGCTGATAGCAAGTGCATTAGGGTCTCGGGCGCCTCGCGGCAGGCGCTGCACCTTGTGTCAGGAACCTCTATACCCATCACGCGACTGCGGTAGACTAAGGTGTTGAAGACACCATCCTGGCAAGCCATGATGAACTCCTCAGTTTCTGACTTCAGCCCACTACACCTGAGAAAAGCGAACGTCAGGCGCTTTGATGAGCCAAGGTCTCCAATGTTATTGAAGAAGACCCTGTGTATTGGCTTATTCTTGTGTCTCTGCAGAAGTAAGGTGATCTCTGCGGCTTTCATCTGAGATTTTTGCTGAACGGGTTCGAACTCGGTGACAAAGTTGTGGTCACTTCGTTCAGAGTGGAAAACTATACGGAGTTCATCAGCTGCTCGGGCAGCTGCCCTAAGGAGAAATGCTCCAATTCCTGCTCTCTCATGGTCACGGACCATGCAGAGAAGGGGATCCGAACTCCTGGCGACTTTACAGGTTGTATCCAGTACCATTCTGTCATGCAGATACTCCAAACTCAAAAGTCCACGGCCTTCATGTTGTCGGGGAAGTACAACCGTGGAACGGACTATTTGGGATGCAAACACCTATAGAAATACATCATTTTTCGGGTCTTTACGTCGAGTTGATACAGCTCCTTCCGAGTGCACTACTCCAAACAGGTAGAGTAAGATTGGAACGGCAAACATATTCGTTGCAGCAACTTTGTTCTTCCCCGTCAGTTCTGTCGAAGTTTGTGCTGATACTTGCCGCGGAGAGAGTTCTTCACTGCTGTTACCTCTTGTGAGTGGCGTTGTTCCACCCCGAGGTTAGTATACGTCTCTCCGGCATCCAGATGGCGTAGGATGCTTCCGAGCTGCATATCCTCTCCGTAGTCCTCGCATCGTTCTCTTTTGAGATGGACCATTGCACATTCGTCTTTCCCAAATTTCCGATAACATGCGTGTACTCTTCCACCACCCTCAAGAACTGATGGAGATCCTTCTCTCCAGAGGTATAAAGTTTAAGATCTTCCATAAAACAGATGAGTGACCTTGTGCCTCCGGTTTCCGGGGGTGCCACAGTTATACCCTCGAGTATTTCTGAGCGCAACGGATAATGGCAATAGTGAGATGCAGAAGACAAGAGGACTGAGGGAATCACCCTGAAATACACCCCTTCTGAAAGTGAACCACCCTGTTTGGACTCAGTTGTTCAATGTATTGTTCTCAATGCTCAATATTGCTGGTATAAATGGATTCATTATTTTTCGGTCAAACAACGTACATTTGAATATATGCCGCGACGACTCTATTTGAAATCTTTGGCAAGGGAGTTGGTACAAAACCACATGAAGAAACGTCTAAATCAAAATTTGCCATCCCTACTAAGCTTGCAAATGAAGAATTATTTAGGAATTCCAATAAATGAACAAGATGATAACACAACTGTGCCTCAAGGGAGACCAAAGTGTACATATTGCTCCAAAAAAAAAAGAATGACAAGTGTTAAATGTGCCAAATGCCAGAAACCTATTTGTAAGGAACACACCTTCACCTATTGCGCTCATTGTGCGCTCATACTATTTCCAACTTCAAACACTATTTCAATAAAGAACCACTGAATTTATCGACATCAGACGATCTAAATATAGTCTACAAGTCGTTTTGGGATCACGTGGAGATACTGCTTCGAGATCACACATCCGTTAAAAAAAAAAAATAAATACAAATGATACAAAAACAAATTTTATTATATCTTGAGAATTGAAAAGTGAATTTAATGAACTAAAATACCTAAATTGGCTAATAAAGCAGCAGGATAATGAGAATATCCATGATTACTATAAAAAGCTAAAAAAACCTCAAGTGAAAAGTTTGAATCAGAAAAGAAAATTTTTTACAGCGATCTTATATTGAGTGCTGAGAACCCTACAGAAAAATTATGGTAGATAGTGAATTTGAAACTAGACAAAAAGAAAGTTTTACATAACGAATTCACCATCTGCTTAAATAACGAAATTATTGTAAATAAATGCCACATCGCAAACCTATTTGCAGATTACTTTGCAAACTTAGTAAATGATAAATATGCTGATCAAATCCCTAGTGTCGAAAATTGCACATTACCCGAAACTAATAGTAACTCATTCTTCTACGAACCATATGAACAGAACGAAGTAATGGACATCATTTCAAACCTGAAAAATAAAACCTCCTTAGGATATGACGAGCTATCAACAGTGCTTATCAAAGCCTGTTGGAATGAATTCAATTTCTATATCACTCAATTCATAAATATGACAATGAGAGTTGGTAATTTTCCAAATATTTTGAAAATATCAAAAACCACCCCAGTATATAAAAAGGGTAACCCTCAACAAATTGAAAATTATAGAGCAATCACGACATTGAGTCCGATAGCCAAAGTAATTGAAAGAGGAATCTATATACGCTTAACAAATTTTTTGGAGAAATATAACATTCTCTCGGGTAGTCAACACGGGTTTAGAAAAGGGTTATCAACCCAAACTGCAACAACTGAGGTCACCCAGTATATATATATATATATATATATATATATATATATATATATATATATATATATATATATATATATATATATATATATATAGCAGTCTTGATAATAGTAAATATGTTCTCGTTATATTCTTTGATTTAACGCGGGCTTTCGATACGCTGAACCCAAACATACTCGAAAGAAAACTGGAACGTTTAGGAATGCGGGCCCTATTAAAGACGATAATTTCCTATGTAACGGAAAGGCAATTATATGTGAAAATTGGGAATGATCTCTCAAGCCAATATAATGTAGGTATTGGAACCACTCAAGGGAGTATCTTAGGACCACTCTTATTTCTGTTGTACATTAATGGCCTACCTGACTTCATTGAAGGGGGAAAGGTGTTTATGTATGCAGACGATACGACAATAATAGTGACGGGCTCTTCGCTGAGTACTCTTAATGTAACAGTGACCTCAGTAGTGAACCAATTCTATGAATGGTCTACAAGAAACCATCTTTTGGTGTGGTGAACCTACAAAAAACTATGTTAATTCAATTCAACAGTGCACGCAGTAATAAACCAAACTTTGTCAATCTGAGTATAAACAACAATCAACATGAATTATCAAGCTCAACAAAATTTTTAGGCATACATCTCGATAATAACATAACGTGGATCGAACAAATAGATAATACATGTCAAACTCAAAAAAAAGCTGCTTTGCCTTCCTAACACTGAAAAAATCTCTTCATGAATCATCTCTCCTGAAAGTATATTACTCCGTAGTCTACTCGACCTTATCATTCAACATAATCAGTTGGGGCCTTACAACTGAATGGACTAGAGTCTTCGTTCTCCAAAAACGCATGATAAGAATTATATTTAATATGAAACTTTTTGACTCATGCCGAGAAGTATTTAAACAAAAGGGTATATTGACATTTCCCTGCATATGCATTTTAAATATATTACTGTATATACATACTAATAAAGTTTGCTATGCTAGAAATGGTGATAGACACAAGTATGAAACAAGAAACAAAGATAACCTTCGCATCAAAAAATTCAACCACACATATTATAAAAAATCATCGCAACATAATGGACTTACGCTATATAATTATATATCAAATAATGTAAAAGAATTATCGCACCCTCTCTTCAAGAAAAAAAATTAAAAAATGCTGACAATGAATGCTTTCTACAGCCTAGAAGAATTCGTGAACTATTGCAAAAGTACCTAATTCATGTTAATACTTGTATGTAAGTATGTCCCTGTATGGATATTGTTCTTTTAAAATAATTTATTGAATTTAAAATTTAAAAAAAATTGATTTGCATAACATTAATAATGTGCTACTAAGTGTAATATGACTTGCCCTATCCAAGCACAGCTTGGCTACAAATGGTTAATAAAGAATCTGAATCTGTTCAATCTGATTCGGAGTAACAATAATAATATTTTTATTGCTACTGATTACCTTTTGTTTATTCTTAATTTTTGTTTTTTTTATCAGATTCAAATATTGAAATAATATTTGTTGCGGAAAATAAGGAAGGAATTTAAGGAAGCCGCATACATGTTGTCCAACAACGTATTCAGCCAGGCCAGCGTAGATATACGAAACATATGGAAACCCATCATCAAACGAAAAATGGCCAACTCCCGCCAAAACGGTCATCTCTCACGGAATCAGTGAAGCGGAAAATGGAAAGCAGAGAAAGTGAAAGTATTTCAACGACCTATAAATAGTCATCTCTCGGAGGAATCAGTCCAGTCATCACCCGAAGACGATTGTAGCTACCAACAATCGAAACGTCGTGAACTAACGTGATTGGAATCTCTACACTTTTTTATTATTTTCTTTTTTCATTCCTTTAATTTTTATTTATTCAATTATTATATTTTTACTTATAGGTTATTTCACTATCATTTCATTTCAGGTTTATTGTTGCTATTGTTATTTTCAGCTATCCTTTTTTAATTATTCTTTTTTACTTGTTTCAGGGATTTCAAATCATTTTATATAGTAGACATTGAAAGTCCGAACTAGTGAAATATTTGTTTTTATTTCAGAATGTAAAATATTTTTTACCTAAATGGTGTAGTGAGTTTTTTCATATTTGCGTCATTTCATGCAATAATCTATGGCAGGGTTTCTTAACCTTTTTGCAGTCACGAACCACTTTCACAATATAAATAATTCCACGGACCCCTATATCTTAATCTTAAGTAAAGAAAACAAGCCAATTTATAAAATCACTTTTATTAGTTGGTAGTAATAATGGCACTATTCTTTTTTCTGAAACTAATGAGAAGGCTGTTGCTGTTTGGCCTCGATAAGAACGTTAAATTGTGGGGTTGTCTTCGACAAAGCAAGGCGCATGTCATCGGCGACGTTCAAGCGATTTCGACTTTTTGTTTTTATTGACACTAAAACCGAGAACCCGGCCTCACAAAGATACGTAGTAGCATATGGTATTAGAACGGACAAAGCTCGCTTGACAAGAAGAGGGTAAGCTTCACTCAATGAACACCAAAACTCGCCAAGACCTTTTGCATGAAATTCAGCCTTCAAAACTGCTTTAGATCTGATGTCAATTAAGTCGTCTTTGATAAGATCTTCATCGCTGATGCTGTCAATTTCAATTAAAAATGGACTTCGCACCCATGTTTCTTTGTTCGGAGCTGAAATAGCCTTCAAAAGACGTCTGTAATGTCTCCAGATGTTTAGACATTTCATTTTGAATTTTTGATGTAATTTTCGTCATGTTTCCGTCACCTTGTGTCACTAACTCTTCTAACATCGGAAAATTTGCGAAGTTATCGGATTCTGTCCTCCTTTTCCAAAGAGGCAGTTTACATAAAAAACTTTCAACCGTTCAGATGCATCCACGATAGTCACTGCAGGACCCTGAAGAGACAGGTTAATTTCGTTCAAATGAGAAAAAATATCTGCCAAGTACGCTAGCCCTTGTAAAAAATCTTCGCTCTTGAGATATTCATGAAGTGTATTTGTTTTATTTTTCAAAAAAAGTAACACTTCTGCTCGCAACTCAAACAAGCGCTTTAACACTTGTCCCCTTGACAGCCAACGAACTTCTGTGTAGTAAAGCAGTACTTCATGTTCTGATCCCATTTCTTGACAAAGTCTTTTAAACAGGCGGTGGTTTAAGGCTTTTGCTCTGATGAAGTTGATTATTTTCACACATATCGACATAACTTCCTTCAAATAAGTGGGCAAAGTTCGTGAAGCTAAGGCGTGTCGATGTAAAAAACAATGAGTGATTATGACATGAGGGATCTCTTTTTTTATCAAAGCTGCAAAACCAGATGTGTTACCAAGCATTGCCGGAGCTCCGTCAGTGCATATACTTCCTAGTTTACTTCTCCAATCGATATGATGTTCGTTGAAAAATCTTTTTACCATCTCAAATACGTCGGAAGCCTTAGTAGTCGCTAAAAGCGAGTCGCAAAAAAGAAACTCTTCTTTGATACTACGTGTGTCATGATGGACGTAACGAACAAACACCAAGAGTTGGCTGCATTGTGAAACATCGGTGCTTTCATCCAATTGCATACTGAATGGAAATGGTGAAGCATTCAGTTCTTCAATAACTTGCTTCAAAATATTTGACGACATTTCAATAATTCTGGAATGAATTGCATCGTTTGATAAAGGAACAGCTTCCACCTTCTTTCTTTGATCCTTACCACATACAAGTTCCACAATATCCAGTGCACAAGGCTTTACTAATGTTTCCGCAATTGTGTGTGGTTTCTTTTGTTGAGCAATACGGTAAGCAACCTTGTACGATGCCTCAAGACAAGGTTTTTGTGTCGGGATGAATCCAAGTTTAGGTAAAGTACCGGCTTTTTCAAACCGAGCTTTTTTAGTACGAAATTCGTCAATACTGTCAGATATATTTCCAGGGTGGACAGTTTTAAGATGTTCCGACAACTTTGCTGGTTTCATACCTCCATTAGCAAGCACTTTACCGCATAAGAAGCACTGTGGTTTTTGAGTTCCATCACGTTCAGTTGTGAAAGTAAAGCCAAAAGTAACATAAGAGTCATCATACTTTCGTTTTTTTGACATTTTCTTAGACAAACTGAAACAATGTTACGTATAAATAAGTAAGTAACTAAATACGTTTGTGTGTTCTAAAAAATAACAAATTCATTTGTTACATACCTTTTAACTTTTCACTATGAAATCAACTTATAAAAATAATGCAAGCAGTGGTTTTAATACTTCGCGCCGTACGCAGTGCAGCGCAGAACAATAAACACGTCCACTCGTATTGCTAGCGTACGCGGGTGAGCGGGTGAGGGAGAGCGGCAGAGAGCCTGCGCACCGCGCGTACCCCGCACTTCTCACACCATCCATCGGTGCGTGCGGCACGGCGCGCCGTCTCTCGCCGCCTTCCCTTCATCGACGATCGGTGACCATAGATAAATATATAGTCGGAGACCGATCCCAGTTGGCAAGCGATAGTAAATAAACAATCAGAAACAAACATAAAACAACTGCGCTGCTAAGAAACCCTGCCCAGTTTAATCTTTTTTTCAATTAACTCATGTTTTGTGACTATTATTTAACTGACCTACTGCGGACCCCTGGTATACGTGCTACGGACCCCCTAGCGGTCCATGGACCCCACTTTAAGAAACCCTGATCTATGGTAATAGGTCAACATGAGCGCAGCGCTCACCAGCGGGCAATGGTGTCATTATTTGTACTGCGGGTAATGCAGGGTTAATGACGGTTCGATACTAGATTTAGTCCATTTTCATAAAACCACTCTCATCAACGCACTCAAACGACTGTTACAAAAAAACTGCGCGTCCAAAATGTCTGAAACTTTGGCGAGTAACTTTCAACAGATAAACAACGAAACTCACTAGCTTTTACTCGTATTTACGAGTGGTGCTATCTTGGGATCGGAAACTTTTCAGACCTCCTTCGTAATATTCTACAACGTGATACGTTTTCGTATGAAATTTTCAATAAAAACGAACATGGAGAACAAATTTCCTTCGTCGAGTCGAACTTTATATCCCGATTTACTTCAACACAAAGCACTTTAATCGAAAAACTCTATCTAATGAATATCCCCAAAGTACCCCATCCGAACGAAGAAACCGAATAAAAATGCTTTTATTTGCACTCCATTAGAATAACAGGCACTGAAAAAAAGCAAGATAACCTTTACGTATTCATAAAAGCATGTATATCCTGCTCTGCTCGTATTTACTTAGAACGTCTAATATTATAATCCAGCGAGGAAACAGCCGTAGAGGGAAAATGAAATAAAATGTACCTTTCCTGCTAACTCGCGTTTCGAAACAAAACAGGACAATTTTTCTGATTTTGCTTGATACAAGTGAATCGGAAAAAATCACAAGCAGTCTTTTTTTCGAAATCATTTTGAGAAATAAACTGACTATCAGTTTATTTCATCTTCTGAAGACGCCAACTTGGTTGCCGGAACGCCCGCGTCGAGAAGAGTATTGCAGTTCTGGTATTTCGGAACAGTACTTGCTTTAGACGTATCCTACGCCAGAGATTCCAGTTCTAGTTTTCATTGGCCTAACCAATTTTTATTTTTGAAGAAAACTAGCAGATAAACAGAAAGTTTTGTTATTCTGCTACAGAAAAATATCGGTATTTAGAGGAGTCAAATTTACTGAAGAAGAAATGATTTTCTCCTCTGGATTATCACCACCTGAAAACTAGAGGAAACTGTTTAAAAATCATTTACTGGATCTTGACTATTACAGTTACAGGTCAAATAATACCAGATTACAATTACAGTTCATTACTCTACAGTCTATATAACAAATTACACTGCTTCGGAATCTACAACAGTATGGAATAAGAGGTGTAAGTCTCAATTGGTTAAAATCATATTCATCTGAGCGTAGATAAATTGTTAAAACGACCAGTTATTTCGAGGAAGTAAAATCAAACTGTGGAGTTCCTCAAGGTTCAGTCCTTTGTCCACTATTATTTCTTCTGTATATAAATGATCTGACATCTATTGATATCAAAGGTGAGTTCACACTACTCGCTGACGACAGTACAGTTTTATGGCATGATCGAAATTCCTCTGAACTTGAAACAATAATAAACTGTGATATTAGCAAAATAAAATGATGGTGTGATGCAGATCTCCCCAGTTTTAATATATCTGAAACGAACGTAATTTTGATGGAATCCCTTTCTGGGGTGCAAACAATTTTAGTTATACAGAAAAGAGCTGTACGTTTTTTGTGTAAAGCAAAGCCACGAGATTCACACAGACCACTGTTTAAGGAAAAGAAAATCCTCACTGTAATATTGATTTTTATAGTAAATAAATATTACTGGAGTATTTTCCCAACACCAAACCGTTATTTTTTTACACCTCGACACGTGTTTCGATCACCAAGTGATCATCTTCAAGAGGAAGTTTTATCTTCCTCCTTCTTCCTTATCGAATACATACATTGTTTTATCTCTTATCACCCCTGATATAAATATACTAAATCAGTAGGGGTGTTGTGTCTTCACTCTGTTGAAATAGTCTGTATTACTTCCATCATAACTTTGTTTGGCCATATTGAACATTGCAGTTTCGTATGCCTTGGTAATTTCTGTAAAAATATTTCTTTCTATAGCTTCCATTCCAGTTGAACAGCCTTTCATGATGCCTTTGATAATGAAAGTGTGTCTTTTTGTCACGTAGAACTAGCTTCTATCATAAATTTGAGCTTCTCTTTCAGAGCTTCTAGTTTCTCCTCAATAAAGCAAATGACAAATATGTTTCAATTTGATTCAATGCTTTGTTTGTTTCTGATTGATTCTCAATTGGTCTCTGGCTAAACTAACGCCATGTTTTATGTTCTATACTGAACCTAGGGATCGATGATGAAATTGAATCAAGTTTATCTTGCAATTGTGACTTTCTTCAGTTAGATCCTCTCTTGCCAAATATTTGTACTTTTCCAACAAGACGGGACTCCTCCTCATTGTGTAGTACCGTTTTGGCAGTTGGTAATTACTTTTTGGATCGATAGATTGGAAGGAGAGGTTCTACAGAATGGCCACCCAGATGCCCCGATTCAATTCCACTGGACTTTTTTCTATGTGGATGGTTGAAATCAAACATTCAAGAGATAGAGCATATCTGTGTTTACAATAATTAACTTTTGTCCCTATAGAGTAGCTACTTATTGATTTTATCATTAAAGAAAATGTCAATTTGACGCTACACAAGTCAGAACGTTACTTTAGCCATAGAAGATATTATTAAAATATGTTCGTGAAGATTGCGGTAAGTATTTTGGTCAAATCTAAAGCAAAAGGAACTTCAAACGTTCAAGCCAGTCTCTATATACCTACACAGTAGGTTTAATGGACTGACGCCTATCAGAAAATAACTACTCCCCTGGCTAATACCACGAAGGGCGTTGGATTATATCAGACAGGCGTCAGTGCAGGAATTTTCACAGAAAATGTCCTGCATATGCAATTGGCAATACAACTGGTCAGTCGAAACGAACTATGAAAACTTGTTCAAAGAAACATCTTATAAACATCACGAATAATTTCTCCTCTTTCTTTCTCAAAAGTTTGTCTTTTCATAGAATATTCGAAATTCAATAGAACAAATTGAAACAATTCTAAAAGAATTTGCTCAGGTTTTCCATTATCGACTCACTGAGAAAAATGCGTCTTGTAAACTGGAGAAACCATTAAAGAGATGCCAGAAAGTTTTGGCCCATCACAATATACTTTAATAAAAACTCGATTTTTCAATTAGAGACCAGGGAGAGGTTAGGCACCTATACATTTGTTTTCGGAATCTGGGCAAATGCATAATAAATCAAGCCGAGATGTGATGCAATTAAATCCCGACTATGCAATGAACTTCTGAAAGTTGGAGTTGGAGGAAGTTTTTAATCAAAGAACCGGCGGGAGCGTCGTGATTCAATTTCGAGCCGCAGAAGGCCCTATTGTCCCCTTCGGTGTTATGCAGCCTCTTGCATGCGGACTTGAAATTACGTTGTTATCAAGTTAGGTGTCTTTTTCTCATTCTCCTTCTCCCGTCACCAAGTCATTAGCAAGAGCACTTACTCGTTTCCGAGAAATCGACAACTTCTTTCTTTGTTTGGAGTTTGAACATTGAGAGTGGGCTAACATTCATGTTAATAGACGAGTATGGGGAAAACTTATGGAATATTCTGTTTAGACATGTGGAAGGCGTTAAAATATCTCTAGCTACGTGAAAGGACCTATTGCGTAATCAAAAAATCCGTGCCTGTGTCTACAAAGAAGATGATCGTTAGCTGAACGACTGTTCTCCCTATAACATCAGATCACGAACTCCCAAACAAATCCAGGAGTCTAGGTGTTGCAACTTCGTTGCTATGACTTGTCGGATCCCTTTTGTGTATGGCTCTCCAGCTTCCTGAAAAAACGTATCCTGCAAGTGGCCGTCAATGGATATCCCTCGAATACTTCTACCATCAACGCTGGTGTTGCAAATCGCCCCCTGAAAATATAACCCCGGCCGCCGCTGGTCGTCGTAAAACGATTGTGACTTGGCCAAGATCATGGTCGACTTGCGCTTTACGATTGTTCTAGTTTTCGTGTCGCTTCGAGATACTACCAGGGACTTTCCTATTGGCTCCGAGAGACTTCGATTACCATATATAAACAATGCGCACACACATATTAAGGAAGTCTAGTTGAGAGTGAGGTACGAAGTGATCTAATAGGGCGATAGACAATTGAATTTTGGTTTCAGTTGATGTGTATGGTTGTATTGTCAGTGAAGCAGTGAAATAATAAAATAAATAAAATTTAATTTAATTGTACATTATAGTCAATTGTTGTCAAACCCACGGGAAAACGTAACAATATTTTTGAAATCTACTTTGCACCAAATTTTTGAGCAGCAGAAACAGCACCTGCATCAGGATGGAATACAATTAGCAAATGTTTATGTTCAAAGGATGATTCAGCCAAACTAGAAACGAAGAAGCCCTGTATGACTGAATCTAATGTATCATCAGGCATTGCTGAACTATAGATGCTTCAATAGAGGACATCAAGATGGGAAACTTCGATAACCTCAATATCTACGAATCAACTGAAATCTCGGCAGTAAAAAAGAAGAACACATTTTTATCGAGATGATGCTACATACTCTGCTCAACTATTGCTATGATTCTTCTGAGTGAATCGAAGTAAATATGGCATTGCTGACAATGTTTGTTAAAGTTCGAACACATTATAACTATTACAGAAATACTTCCAAGGTTCATCCTTGATAACGAAATGACTTTTCCATTATTTCTCACATCAAAATCATAATTGTCTATGATCTGCGCATCTCTGAATAGGGTAGATCGAAACCTTGCATGTTTGAAGGTGATTGACAATGTTTCATGACGAATTTCACTAGTTCGGACTTCCATTGTCTACTATATAAAATGATTTGAAATCCCTGAAACAACTAAAAAAAAAAGAATTGAAAATGAATAGCTGAAAATAACAATTATATCAACCAAAATAAACCTGAAATGAAATAATAGTAAAATAAAATACAAGTAAAAATAGAACAATTCAATAAATAAAAATAAAAAAATGAAAAAAGAAAATGAAAATAAAAAGTAGAGAGATTTCAAGTCACGTTGGTTCACGACGTTTCGATTGTTGGTATCTACAATCGTCTTCGGGTGATGACTGGACTGATTCCTCCGAGAGATGACTATTTATAGGTCGTTCGAGTACTTCCACTTATCCCCGCTTTCCATTATCCGCTTCACTGATTCACTGAGTTGGCCATTTTTCGCTTGATGATGGGTTTCCATATGTTGAGTATTTCTACGCTGGCTTGGCTGAATACGTTGTTGGACAACATATATGCGACTTCCTTGAATTTTCTCCTAAACCAATGTTCCTCTCTGTGCAAGATCTTAGCTTGGGACCACTCATTGTTGTGTTGATGGGTCCAAACATGGTCTGCTATTCCTGATTTGCTGGTTTCCCCTCGCTGTGTGTGTTTTTCCTCACCAACTTCCTTCACTTTCTGTTGTGGGTATTCTCCATGTCTTGGCGGATCTTCAAGCACGTGCTTTCAATCTTGGCAAAGATTGGTCCATGATCATCTTCCAATGTCTCTCTTCTTAACTCTTCAAATCGTTCCGTGGCATCCTGCATCAAAGTTGACCTCTTCCAACGGTGATAATTGATTTGAGACCTTATCAGTGCTCGGCTGGCGCGTTCCAATATGCGTTTAGCTCTCTCTCCTGGAATTGGCGATTTCAGCAGAAAACCTTTGGGGATGATGTTGTTGTCTCTCGCTCTGCACAGAAAACTGAGGTGAGTTTCTTCCTTTGTAAGCTTGATTATAGTCTTCTCATATCCTCGAAATAAGTCGCTGGTTTCGGGTCCGTACCGGGTATTTAACGTTTGTTTGAAGGTGATTGACAATGTTTCATGATGTTTTCCATTGTCTACTATATAAAATGATTTGAAATTCCTGAAACAACTAAAAAAAAAAGAATTGAAAATGAATAGCTGAAAATAACAATTATATCAACCAAAATAAACCTGAAATGAAATAATAAAAATACACACACAGCGAGGGGAAACCAGCAAATAAGGAATAGTAGACCATGTTGGGACCCATCAACACAACATCGAGTGGTCCCAAGCTGAGATTTTGCACAGAGAGGAACATTGGTTTAGGAGAAAATTCAAGGAAGCCGCATACATTTTGTCCAACAACGTATTCAGCCAAGCCAGCGTAGAAATACGCAACATATGGAAACCCATCATCAAGCGAAAAATGGCCAACTCCCGCCAAAACGGTCATCTCCCACGGAATCAGTGAAACGGAAAATGGAAAGCGGGGATAAGTGAAAGTACTCGAACGACCTATAACTAGTCATCTCTCGGAGGAATCAGTCCAGTCATCACCCGAAGACGGTTTTAGATACTAACAATCGAAACGTCGCGAACTAACGTGACTTGGAATCTCTCCACTTTCTATTTTTATTGCCTTTTTTCATTTCGTTATTTTTATTTATTCAATTGTTTTATTTTTACTTGTATTTTATTTCACTATTATTTCATTTCAGGTTTATTTTGGTTGATATAATTGAAATTTTCAGCTATACATTTTCAATTTTTTTTTTTTCAGTTGTTTCAGGGATTTCAAATCATTTTATATAGTAGACAATGGAAGTCCGAACTTGAGAAACCTTGCATATTGTAAGGCTTGACAAAATTAGTACCTGACTGGTAAAGATAGGCAAAGTTTGCAGAAGATTCAGAACTACCGTATCAAATTTGTCTATAATATTCGAGAATTTGATCGTATCATGTCAGGCTATCTTGCATATTCTCTCTACTCAGGAAATTATAGTACACTGTTCACTTGTAAATACAGAGTATCAGTATCCGTATTAGTTTGTGGATGATATTGGAGGTGGCAAATAAGGTAGTCTGATTGAATATCGACTCCTGATTGATTTTGATAATACTTGTATTTCGGTTGAAAAATGAAGACAATATTTTTTTCCTAAAGGGTAAGCTGGTTGAGCCCTGTCCCGAAGCTCTAACACAGTCGAGAGGATGCACCAGCATCATCAACCAATGATCACTCTCCACACTGTGGGTTAAGTGATCATTGGGTCGGAGAATCATGTGACCTAAGCAGACGTAATGGGCCAAGAAAGACGGCTTCCTGCACTTGTCCGGCCAAGATTTCTGCCATAGTGCAGATAGTCGGTAGAGTAGAGAGGGCGTCATACCACCAATGACCCCAATAATCAGAACAACCATCTTGATAGAGTGGTCAGGATAGACTCTGCGCAGTTCGTAGAAAATCTTGATATTTCATCCGCTTTTCCTCATCCGGTGACACGAATATCGTCTCACCGGCAGCTGGAAATCCCACGACAACTATCGTCTTGCTCTGATGGTCGAGGAGAACTACATGAGACTCATCAGCTTGAATGAGCCTGAGGGTTGGGAATGAATAGTTTCAATAGATGTAGTACTTCTTGTTCATGACAACGGATTTAATATCCTCTCCGAGAGTAGGGTAACACCGGTGTCTCGTCAGTACTAAGTGCCATAAATGTGAATGAATTACCGCGGTACCGCGCAATTTGCCAGGTTTTGCTAATGTGTTGAGCTTGAAGTTCTTCTCCTGTCGCTTTCTTCCAGTTATCAGAATATTGTCTTTCTAACGCTTCCTTTAGAGTTACAGGATCTGAATACCGATAGGATTGTGTCAAACATAAATATTCATTCAAGTATGCATTCAGTTTCCTCATTTCTCACCATGTTTTCTTCGTTATTGCCTTCAGGGATCAAGTTTTCACTGTTTTATTTATAATTTTCTGGATCTTCCATAATTTTTATTCGATTTAGGATATTCTGATATGATTTCATTTTCATGTTAATTTTGATCACTTTTATCTGATTGATCTGTTTTTGGTGATTTTCTATAAATACTGTATCTTCATTAGATAAGTGGGCTGTAGTATAACATAGGAATGTATGATTTGAGGAAGTTCCCAATAGATATTTGTTCAGGACACAAAAAAAGAGCGAGAGAGATTACGTGGCTGTGGTTCTCACCTGAGTGTATGTCAGCTATAGTAGCGGCTTGTAGAGAGACTTCTGGTTCCAGAAAGATGATCGTAAGAACCCGTTGGATCACACAACACTAGCTGGCCAGCAATTTTCTTAATTCAGTGAGTAGGTTGTCGAATCACCTGAGATGCTTTCTGTAGCGAGTCTATATATCGAATCGCGCAGGGCCGCGTTTTGTCGATGGATATAGGCTGGAACCGCATATACTGGACATTCTGACGGTGAGTGAATTAGGGTCTCGAGCGCCTCGCGGCTGGCCTTGCACCTTGTATCTGGAACTTCTCTACCCATCACGGCTATTACGGCAGGTCATGACGAAACCCTCAGTTTCCGACTTCCGCCCACTCGCCTGTAGGAGAGCGAAGGTCAAGCGCTTTGATAAGCATGCGTTGGCTTATATTTGTGTGGCCAGAGAAGTGAAGTGACCTCTGTACCTTTCACGTGGCCCTTTTGTTGGACGGGTTCCAACTCGGTGAAGAAGTTGTGATCACCTCGTTCAGTATTGAAAACTGAACCGAGTTCATCAGCCGTTCGAGCAGTTGCTGTAAGAAGAAATGCTCCAATTGCTGCTCTTGTATGGTAGCGGAATATACAAAGAAGGGGATCCAAACTCCTGCTGGCTTAACATTCTTCATCCTGTACTATTCTGTCATGTAGTTACTCCAAACTCAAAAATCCTCGGTCTTCCTGTTATCGGGGGAAGTACAACCGTAGAACGGATGATTTGGAATGGAAACTCCTATGGAGATGCTTCGTTTCTCGGGTCTTCACGTCGAGTTGATACAGCTTCTCTTCGGTCCCTTTTACTACTCCAAACGAGAAGAGTGGCATTGGGACGGCAAGTATATACACAGCAGCGACTTTTGTTCTTTCCCGACAGTTCAGATGACAAGATCTGTCGGAGTTTGTGCTGGTACTTGCTGCGTAGAGATATCTCGCATCGTCCTCTCTTGAGATGAAAGGTTGCACATTTGTCTATCCTGAACTTCATACCGATGGTATGCACTCTTCAATCTTCTTGAATGACTGATGGAGATCCTCTTTACCAGAGGCATAAAATTTAGGATCACCCATTCAAAACTAATGGATGACTTTATGCCTCCGGTTTCCAAGTGTGCCACAGTTATATCCTGAAGTACTTCTGAGTTCCACGGATGGTGGCAATATTGAGAGGCAGAATCAGTTCATTCATACTGAACACGTGAAACGTTTATTGATATGTCTCAGTATATCATTTCAGAATGCCGTGATTGATTAGTTCGCTTTACGTCATGTGACGTACGGTTCTATAGTTTCACTTCAAACTGAAACTATCATACATGATCACGTTGATCAGCTTCATTGCTTCACAATTGCTGTTGTAATCAATATTTCCTTTGAGAATCAAGGAGGAATATGAATTCCATCTTGAATACCGCGCCGGCTATCCTAATGAGATGAGAAGAGCTGGCAAAGTTACTTGGGATTTGAAGGATATTGCATTATGAAGATATAATGGGTAGAGTTGGGTTTCCATCCAACTGAATATTCACTTTATCGGACTGACAAAGTAAATAGAACTGTCGTGATGAATTCACATTAAGCACAAGATTATGTTATTGGTTTTGTGTATTGAAAAGAGGAATGAAATTTAGTATAACTGTGTATGATGTCGGCAGTTAATGGCTATTTTGAGACAGTTCTTATTATAAAAACGGTATCGAACTTATTGAACGTCATTGGGACAAGTGTATGGAGCTACAAGAAGTTTATGTTGAAGAAGTAATAATTTTTTTTTTCCAATCTGTTTGTGTTTCCTTTGTTGGGCTGGTTACGTCTGGGACAACCCTGAATGAGTAACTTATAACAATTTTACCTGAAAAAAAGTCGCTTTCATATTGTACCGCGAATCAAGAGCTCGATTTACTTGGGCACGTGTACATAATACCCGAAATCCAGAGAAATTCGCCCGGAGCCGTTTTCCATAAGAAACGTGAAAGGTCTTTCAGATTATTATGTAGGTCAACGTTCCTTTTCTTCTCATTCATCCGCCCAGAATAGCTTCTCAATCCCATATTCACTTTAACGTCGAATGTTCTTGGTGCCGCTTCAAAAGGGAACAGATTTCCCCGGATCTGAAAACAAATTGTGGCATTCCAGGACGTCTACAAAGGAATTCAAACAGAGAGCACACATAACAATAACTATAAAATCCCGGAATCAGTTAAAAATGATAGACAGTGAAATAAAGGTTCAGTTTCGGTTTCGAGAAAGCTTCGATTGGAGTTCGATCTTGAAATGAGTGAAGTTTCGAGACGCTCTTGGGAATAATTTTACGCAAAGGAGGGGGAGCATACAGTTCGTGGAACCGGAGATAGTCTGGAATATTATTTTTGGGATTCTAAAATACACAAACAACCTCCGCTTTGTGGATAATTCGAGGAGTTTTGTCATGTTGACACACGGGAAACCAATGTTTGAAGGGGTGGAATTGTAGTTTTTGATGTAATCCATCACATTTCAAGTGCAATGAAATTGTACTTTTTTGTTGATGGTGATGTTGTTGATGTTGTAAGGTATCAAAATATTGTCGGAATCAATTTTTGTAGCGCTTTAATCTTTGGCAAAAACCATCCACCATAAGGCAGTTATGCCATCGAAACATTCATCAATTATTAGTACTCAAATTTTGAAATAGGTGGCGTCTTAAAAATTTTAACCAAGAAATTCGTAATATAATTTGCATTAACAGTGATGAAATGGTTCATATTAAAGAAGAAAGTAATACAAATCATGAAATTGTGAAGCACCAACAAAAATCAATTGGCGTTGTGGGGCGATTTGATTGATTCCAGTGGCGCATTTGCTTTTTAGCCACAGGAAAACCCGGAAAAACCTGCAGCACCACATCATCTGAAGATCTTGAGCTGCTGATATTTTCTCTTCCATAAAAGCACCGTTATTAACCGTTGGTAATTTCCATGCCCTCCAACAAATTCATGTTTCTTCCTTGAATATCCTTCGTGAGCAAAAAAATAGCAGTATCAATATCCCTGACCGCTCTGTATTGAATGATTCCATATAGTCTATCTCGTCTTGTGTTTTTAGATTTCTTGCTGGACAAATACTCACTTGTTTTCTTTGTAGTAAATATTCAAGAGGTAGCAAAAGCGTATGTGATTTTCAGGAACTTCAACTAGCATTTCCTAATATGACTGCCAACCAGTCTGTGCAAAGCTTATTTTTAAATCATCTGAAAATGAAACTTTTAATAGGTGATAATCAGCTGTATTGCCAAACATGCACCAAACTGACTATTATAAGAAAACAACTACAGCTGAGGAACCAGTCAATCTAAAATTAACACTGACGATCTTCAAACTTGACTCAACCTCTCACGGAAGGACCAAACTCTCACGAAGTTTCAAAATAGACGAACACTTCAATCTAGCAGATCATTATTATAATCTCCATGCAGTCACTGTTCATTGTGGCTCTGGCGTTGAATCTGTTCATACGCATTGGTCAAAGACGAAATGGACTGGTTTAAGTTTGACGATAGTTGTGTCACTAAGTGGTCTGGTGATGTTTTGAATTTATTGGAGCCTCTGGAGCCTCCGCTATTTTTTTGCTCACGAAGGAAGAAACATGAATTTGTTGGAGGGCATGGAAATTAACAAATCAATTGAAAACCAGAAACTTATACTCCTAAACGAGCTCGATTTATGTAGGTCTCGTCTCTTGAATTTATGAATTCAACAGTTGTCATCTTGGTTCGCCCAACTACCTGTCTCTCAAATACCTGTCCTTGCAGCATATCTGGAAAGTCTAATATAAACGATATTTCAAACTTCAGATTTCAGTTTTATACTTGATAATGGTGTAAAACTCGAAACCTGTCGTATAAATGAAATCTACCAGTGGTATTTAGACAAAAGTGTTTTTTTTTTCATTTCATTTATATTTTTAATCTGTTGTTCTTAAGAAATATTTTTATCAAAAAAAAAAAAAGAAGGTAACTACTGATGATACGTTGCTTATATATAGCGATATGAATTTAGAGTGCTATTCATAAAATGGATAGGATTTTAGGAGCGGTAAATGAGTATTTATGCACTAACAAATTGAAGTTGAACGTAACAAAAACAAAAGCAGTGACATTCACCACGAAATATAAATAGAGTTCTCTAGATATCAATGATTTCAACCTCAATATCAATAACAAAAAAAAATTGGAGTTGTGTCATTAGTCAAATACCTTTATTTTTATTTAACCTCAATAAATTAAACGTGCTACAAAAACAACAAAATCGAGGGATGAGTGTAATCTTGAAAACAAATTGCCGGACTCCCATAAAAAATACGCTTGATTGTTTGAATTGGTTATCAGTTGAAAATAGACTCCACTATTTTACAATGACTCTAGTGTACAAAATTGTAAATGGAATAGTACCAGAATATTTCAAAGATTACATCAAATTCAATAAAAACATTCATAATTATAATACAAGAAGTTCCAATAATATACATATAAACAGAACGGCATTCGGTCGTACCACGAATTCGTTATTTTCTAAGGGCTTCCACGAACTCAATGAATTACCGGAAGAAATAAAAAAAATATCCATTTTGAAAAATTTTTAAAGAGCACTTGAAGAACTTGAGAAAAATAATAGAATGAGAATTGTATAGTTATGTGGAATTATTTGGGACATCATTGGCTATTATTTATTGTTTTTTCATTGTTTGTAATTGTTCACTAGGGTATTTATATCTGTAATGAAACCAAATATCCCTTTTTTGGGAAAGAAAGTTTTCGGCTTTCTACTACTCCATCTGATACAAAAAAAGGGATGAGAGAATCTTCCAAAGAAAGGAAGGAAGTAATCAATTTGAAACTCTATACATGAATGTGTAGATCATGCAAAGAAGTAACTTTCAGACACAAACTGAAAGAAAGTCCTACTGAAACAGCTACTTTCATATAAACATTGAATTACACGAAAGAAAATAATTCTTTCGAAACAAATACTTCTATATGAACACTGAATTATACAGAAGATACTTTTCTCTACTCGGTTTGTATTTCAAACATTTGTTGTGAAATAAGAACCAGATATCATTCACATGAGTTCTACTTTGAATGAATGGTAATAAATTGTACTCACATAGAACACTGTCACCCTCACTGGTATACACCGATGTTTCGCCTTAATACACTTGCCCTAAGGCTCTTCAGTACCAAATTGGATAACATTATAGAAAATACACACTTCATTCATGAATTACGATTTTGAATGTCACGGAATGAGCTTGAAAGAAAGCCAAAAACTTTCTTTCCCAAAAAATTATTCACTCCTAAAAATATAACCCCTTCAATTCAAATATCACTGTTTCAATAATGATTTATTGTATTTATGTACCTATATTTCATCATCTATTTAAATGTTACTCAACATATGATACTGAAATCTCAATATGTAATGTTCGTTGTCTGGCTACATGCTAGTTTAAATCTCAAATTGTTTAAATTTGAAATTTTTTGCATACAACATGCATACTCTTATAGATTTTCTGAAGTTTTCTATGAAAATTTCAGCTAATAGGGGGCTTTGTTGTTATGTGTGGTATCACTAAAATTCAAGATAATCTTGGTAAGAGGATGTCTGAATGAATTGATGGAGTTGTATATGATTTTTGAGCAGCATTTTATCTATAAGAACGAAAATAATTCAGAATAAGGTGGTAGCTGAATATGGCAGATATTTATGAATACTTCGTTGCAGTTTTGATACTGAATGGCCATAAGAATTGGCTGTAATTTTCAACGTTAGTCATCAAGAATTTGTGAATTTTAAACAATGTTGGATACTGTTAGAAACGACATCACTGGCCTAACATGATGATGGTATCTGTGAAGTTTTATAGTTGTGATTTTCATCAAATATTTAACGGGTCCGTTAATTCATAACATGGAAATCGTGTTTCAATTGAAAGCAGTATGCAACTCGGGAGTTTTTGAGAAAAAGCCTTCTGGCTTCCTACTCATTATTATAATTCATTTAGAACCCAACTGATTTTTCCTTTTTCCGGAGGTGTACAATATTTTTGTATAAAAAATGTACCGCTTTCAATTCAAATGAACTGGTTAATTTTGCAACAGTAGCAATAGTGAGTTTTGAATTAAAAAGGTAACTTTTTTTAAATAGTTTTTGGAAAAATCTTTCGAAACCTTCAACTCCTCAATCTTCACACGAAAATGTGTAGAACTTCACCTTTGCATTTTCTACACATCTTGGTGAATAGTTAATTGAGGTTAATTTTTTTCCTTTCTTTGCAATTTTTCTGTATTTTTATATGATTTCGTTGTATTACTTCAGAGTTCCCTGAAATAATTACCAACATTTAAAATCAATATAAGAAAACGAAAATATTCACGTTTTCAGTCACAAAACAAATAACCAAGGACCTTTTATCACCCTCGAACCACCTCCAATTCATGTAAAACTGCTCTAATCCATTCCTAAACCGTCCCAGTTTTAACATGACGCACTCATCCTGAATTTCATTCTTTGCAAATTGAGTAAGTAAATTTACCCAAGTTAACTTGACACGAGGAAGTTTTCTCATTATATCCGGAGCAGCTTTAATCTGGCATTATTAAAAAACTCTCAGCATTGTTTTTAATTTCACAAAAGAATCTATTTCGGGATAGTCTTTGTTAATTGTTATACTTAGAGAAGATTCGAACAGAATCTTTCTTTGAACTCGGGAAAATTTCCAAACTGGGAGAGAGTAAATGAGTAAATCAACGCTTATAATAATAATAATATTCTTTATTCAGTAGAACACAGGATTAAGAAAAAGTTAAGATCTTTCAAATACGCTAAAACATTTTCTATGCAAAGTAAAAAGGCGGAGTTCATCTTGAGCACCTGGAGTGCACAAAGATGGTCTTCCACTCAACCTTTGGACAAGCAGAACAAAAGATCGCAGACAACTAATCAAAATTGAGATAAACTATCGATATACAGTTTTTTTTGCTTAGATGATTCATACTCGATCAGTAAGCAAACACCTGTTTCGAGATAAAAGTGCATTTTCTTAAGGTATCTGACTTTATAAAGGATGTTCTGTAGTTTTTTTATGACATACAGAATGTGACTTTTCCACTTCAAATTACTATTAATGGTTACACCTGAGTATTTGATTTCTTTCACAGGTGATATTGAGAAACTTTGGTTTTGTGAAGTAACAATTTCAAGATGGTCAAAATGTAGTCTACTCACATTATTGCAACTGATAGGTAGGTAATTGGTATTTTCCAAGTTAACCGTTAGTAATTTATGTTCGAGCCTGTTCTTTACTAATGAAAAATCAGCCTGAGCTTTATCTCTTAGAATGTCCCAGTTTTCAGCATCGTACACTATTGTAAAAATTATTCTCTCCCAAAAATATACCCTTTTCACTCCAATTCTTATTCTCTGAGTATTGTTTTTATTGAATACAGACTTAAAGCATTACTTATTGTGAAAAATTGTTTCAATAATAATGAATTTCACTAGTTCGGACTTTCATTGTCTACTATATAAAATGATTTGAAATCCCTGAAACAACTAAAAAAGAAGAATTAAAAATGAATAGCTGAAAATAACAATTATATTAACCAAAATAAACCTGAAATGAAATAATAGTGAAATAAAATACAAGTAAAAATAGAACAATTGAATAAATGAAAAAAGAAAATAAAAATAAAAAGTGGAGAGATTCCAGTCACGTTAGTTCACGACGTTTCGATTGTTAGTATCTACAATCATCTTCGGGTGATGACTGGACTGATTCCTCCGAGAGATGACTTTTTATAGGTCGTTCGAGTACTTTCACTTATCTCCGCTTTCCATTTTCCGGTTCACTGGTTCCGTGGGAGATGACGGTTTTGGCGGGAGTTGGCCATTTTTCGCTTGATGATGGGTTTCCATATGTTACGTATTTCTACGCTGGCTTGGCTGAATACGTTGTTGGACAACATGTATGCGGCTTCCTTGAATTTTCTCCTAAACTAATGTTCTTCTCTGTGCAATGCAATTCTTGGAATCGCATTCACCGGATACCCTGTGAGTGCGGAAAATCCTATATCGGTGAAACCAAGAGGCCATTGAATGTTCGCATTGCCGAGCACAAGTAACACACACAGCGAGGGGAAACCAGCAAATCAGGAATAGCAGACCATGTTTGGACTCATCAACACATCATCGAGTGGTCCCAAGCTGAGATCAACATTTAGCTGGAAAGCAATCTTTCCAGTACTGGTAGTAGGTTGCTCTTCAATCAAATTGAGTACTGCTTCCTCAAGCTGTGGTGTTCGTACTTCTCGATGGCGTAATAGAGCAGGACAATGCTACAGGTGCCAAAAGTTCGGGCACACACAGCGGAACTGTAAAGCAGTCCCGGCCTGTGTAAAGTTCGCCGGACGGCACTTGACAAATGAGTGCAAAAGACCCAAAAACTCCCTGATGCGGTGCTTCAACTGTAAGGGAGAACATCCAGCTAGTTTCCACGGGTGCCCGGAACGCCCCGAAAATAAGAAAAAGGCCCCAGATGGGCCTACAGACGAAAGACAGCCCCCAAACCCGAGGACAGCCAACCAAAATAGAGTCAGAAGCGGAACCTCATACGCGAGAGCCGTATCAACTAGAGAAAATTCCTGCAACTCTCCCGAAGGTCTCCCAACGGCCTTAGGGCAGCTGCAGGAAATTTTCACGAAGTTTCCGGTTTTACAAGCTATGCTCGCCGGAAATAAATAAAAAAGAACATGTCTTAACGACAAAAAAAGGACAACAGAAGACGCTGCGACTTCTGACAGTTTGCTACAAGCTACAAGGAGGTGATAGAGACTTGTCCCTATCACCCTAACATAAGAAAACATAAAACAGACTAAAGAACAATTAGATGAAAGGGTAGGGGGCCTTTGGTTCGGATACCTGACTTAACAAAGGCAATGCAGGACCACAATCCTGCGTTCTTTTGTCGAATGAACCATATTCTCGTAATCGTTGATGAAGTCGAGAAAATATTCTATGTGAAGGATGCTGCCGTTGAGAATACGTTTCAGCATATCTTCTAAATGCTTCTAACCCATTCCCCTGCGACAGACCGTAAACGTAATGCATATCAGTCATTTCCTCATTTGTGTATGCCATTTTAATAACAAGTGAATTATTAAAGTAACAAATTAAGAATAGAACAACAACACACGATTAGTATTAATTCAATTTCGAAAATTCACAAACTGACAGTGTCATACCAATTTAATTGTCACTATCGTGACATTTTTTGTTTAGAATGAAACAGGTTATCAGAAATAAATGTTTAAATGGTGAACAAATGATAAGACAAAAATTTACATTGGAAATAAATTTTAGGGGTTGCGTTTTCGACCCCTCATAACCATGGGGTGAACCAAATAAATTTCTGGCTGACTGTCTTTTTGGTAGTACAAAACGTCAGGTTGATTTCAATATTGTAACTTCTTCAGTGCTTGTGAAAAAAATTGTTATACAAATTTTATGTACCCCCTTCAAGGTGCTGTATCTTAACAAGGGATGCTCCAATGAAATTTCTTTATATGAAAGATCCTATCTTTTTTTCGATGAGGAATCACCTTCTTGAATGTTTTACACTTATTTAGTCACACCCTGTATACAAAACATTCGACGATTTAATAAAAAATTCTAAATGAGATTGTTTTTGAAATTTCTCAATACTGACTCTTGAATCTCACTCATTTCCCCACACAACTAGGCTCATTTCAATCAATAACCCATTCCCCGAAATATTTCAGACATTCAGGAGTTCAGAGAGTCAACAAACTGACTGAAACTCTCTCAATAATGGTTCGAAGTGGTTCGAAATTCAGCCCGTTATTCGTGAAGGGTATGATATTATTCAAAAGTTAAAAGCATCGAGGAATGAAAATCGCTCTCGTCTTTCAATATCTGCTATTGTGACTCCAAGTCAAAAAAATCCTTTGTGCGCGCTCTTTGCAGGATCTCAATGGATCGTTGGATATTATTTTTAGTTGCAGAACGGTTCATGGATTCGTGTTTTGCGTCACTTTACGTAACTTTACGCAATCTGTTGGAGTTGACAGTGTTAATAACGATCTTTAGTTTCCATTGAGACAATACATGATTGTTTGGGAATGGACATTTTCATATCAGCTCTAACTAGCTCTAACAGCTCTAGCTAAAATCTAACGGCAGATCTATCACTCAAATACCTTCTACGAAGTTCCTTGAGCTGTATGTGAATGAACTCTGTCATTTATCTAAGCACTAAAAGCAAGAAATTCATCCATACTGTAGAAGGAAGCAGTTATCCAACAAGAAATCAAATAGTTCATTCCTCATTACAGTTCTACTTTTATTGATCCCTATAAAAGTTGTTATTCTATTGAAACATTTAATACCCAAGTATTTTGGGGAATTTTGACTCACACTCAAGCGAGAGTAGGCGTGGTATAAAGTATGTTCACTCCAAGTAGCGTAATTATGTATATCAGAGTTTCTTTGGATATAGATGTTTATTATCATAGATAAATAACACTAGCTGTAATATGTATAAGCACGGCAATGGTAGGATGTTGAATTTTTTAAACAGTGGTTTACTAGAGTCCAGTGGACGAGCCTTGTCCATACAGCGAATGATCCTATGGGATCCTATGGGAATATGAAAAAATGAAATCAATTTCATTTGGTTGGTATGATGAAAGGAAAGTCACTCTGGTAAAGTTCATTATGTTCTTTGAACAAGTTACGAGCAGGTTTATATTGGCCAAACTGGAAGATTTTTCAAAGGTAGGATCAGAGCTCACAAAAGTGACATCAGAAATAACAAAAAGTGTTGCACAACACTTGCACAACACATCGTTGTCTGAAACCATCGATTCACATATGAATGTGTTGAAATATTAAACTCACCAATATAGTTCACGAAAGAATTTTCTGAGAAATGACTATCATTAACAAAGATCTCCTTTGCGTGAATTCTAGAAAATCGAAGTGAAACCATCAGGCACTTGTGAAACGTCTTCCATTCGGAAAATTCGTCATAAGTAACTTCCAATATATGATAAGCTGAAACAAAATTTGATTCAGACGAGACGATCATCGACCAAGGGAGGTGTTTTCAACTAAACTTGAGCATATCAAATGCACATGACCAAAATATATTCATTTATCATTCTACTACGACCTATCCCGTCAACTACGAACTGTCTTATGAAGTACTGTTCCCGAGTAGAGAGGACTTGATCCTCCGGTAGAAGGAAATATCAAGAGCAGATAGTTGTTGGTTTACAGATGGATCAAAAAACGTTCCGGTTCTGGTGCAGGTGTTTTCAGTCGCAGATCTAGGACATAAATATCAACCTGCCTAGGATCCTATGCGACAGTATTTCAAGTGGGAATTTACGATATTGAATTGTGTGCAGAGAGATTGAAAGAATCCAACCTCATACACAAGACAATGAAAATATTCTCGGACAGTCACGCCGCGTTGAAAGTTCTTGGGTCCTACCAAGCAACGTCCAAATTGGTAGCAAATTGCCAAAAACAAGTCCCCTCGATAGGGAGACTTTACAGATTGGCCCTGGGCTGGATTCCTGGCCATACTGGCCAGCAGCAGCAAGCAGCTTCATCGGACCAGAACCTGCCTTTGGCATTGCTTTACGCTTTGCCAAAGATTGAACACCTGGAGATGGCAGGAACATTTATGGTCTTCTGGCAGAATCTTCCAGGATTGGCTCACTCCAAAGCGTTTAGTCACCCTTCGAAACTTGATATGAAACAGTTGTTGGACTACAGTAGAGATGAACTACAATGTCTAACAGGCCTTCTTACAGGTCACTGCCATTTGAATCGTCATATGCACAGACCCGGACTGTCGAAGGAGAGTGTGTATTGCCTCTATTTGGAAAATGATGAAACAGCATAGCATATACGTTGTGCCTGCCCCGATGGGGCACAAACCAATCAATTCGTTAAGAAGCTGGGTTTATTTGGTCGTGTGTGGTGGAGATCGAATCTAACCTAACCTAACACTCTAGTATTATCGTCCCTTGGAAACATGAATTAAATTTGTCTTTCGAAACAGGTATAATAATCCCCAGTGGAAAAATGCAATTATCACATCCTTTCATGAATCTGGTGATTACAAAACCTCTAGCAATTGAAGACCTATCTCAGTTATAAACAACTTTGCAAAAATATTCAAAAGTGTTTGAAACATCGTTTGATGAATTTTTTCCATGCATAAGAGTATCACAGAGAAACAGTATCGATTTCAGAAAAATATGAGTACAGAAGTTGCAATTATGGATCAAACAAAAAATATTGTCGCAGGCTTGGATAGGTCAAGGAAATATCTTGCGATATTTCTTGACTTGGCCAAAACTATCGACACTGTGTCGCACAATATTTTACTTGAACGACTCAATAAAGTTGGCATACGTGGCACAGCACTGAATCTATTGAAAAGCTATTTACAAAACAGAACACAGCGAGTAAAAATTGAATAGTATCTCAGTGATTCACTGAAAATCACAATCGGTGTTCCAAAGGGTTCAGTGCTGGGTCCTATATTGTTTCTCGTGGGTACTAATAACATTGCTCATCTAAATAACTTTTATGGCCACATAGTATCATATGCAGATGATGCTGCTATTATTTTCATAAATGATTCATTGGAAAAGGTATATGAATGTACTAAATTAAGCCTCTCACATCCACAGATGCTTGAATCACAGCCTAATAACAGTAAATTTTCAAACTAGTGAAGACCAACCTACAGAAAGATATATTTCAGTCCATTGTTATTCTTGTGACGAAATATGCCTCAGAGGTTGTCCACAGATTGAAAAAATTATTAAATTAAAGTATCTTGGTGTGATATTGGATCAACACCTAAGGTGTAACAAAGAATTACAGCAACCAATACTATCACTACGTGATATTCTCAGAAGGAAAAACCTTTCCATAAATTATAACTGATGAGGAGGTCTTACCACAAAGCTCAGAAAAACTTGCAAACTACTCAAAATGGTTTGCTAAGAATACTCTTCAAAAAGAACAGATTATATAATACAAAAAGTATGTATAAGTTAAAATTAATTTTGACGAGGAGCTAGTATTCCTAAATCGGTCTGTCAGTGGTGAATGCAAATCAATTTTTTCCTCAGCGCAGATGACTCAGGTCTATTCGAAAGATAAAGAGTCCATATCCACTTTTGTGCACATTTTCGCAACGCCCCAGCAAATATGTGAAAACTAGAGCTTGAAAGGAAATTAATGGAAATGAAATGTATATTTCATAACTTCCATCAGAATAGCAAGCCGCTTCTAGCACTTTCATTAACTTGATGTGAACATCAAAAAACACTCGTAGCCATAATTGAATTACTAACTTCCAACCGACATTTTTTGCAGAGTGAATACATATTCACAAGTCAGCTTTAGTGTTCCTAAATGATACGTAATTAAAAAGTTTCGAGCTCGGTCGGTGGTTGCTTCACAGAGAATCGTTTGAGAAAAAGGAGAAAAACCACCAAATCAGGTAACTATATGAACCTTGAAAGTGTTTTCTGAAGCGAAAAATATCCTACAAACTCCGCAGGAAATTCTACGTGATTGAACGCTTCGTTAACTTTCTCTGTCAAACACAAACAATCCTGGATTAGCGGCACTCTCGAAATATCCAGGACCGGCTTCGATTTTTTCAGTAGGGTTCAATATACTGATCCATTTTGTGTTAACCTGTTGTTGGCGGAAATTATTAAAAATGAATACTCTCAAGTAACCATGTCTTTCATAATCCAAGAGATGATGTTAATGAATAAGAATCAAAAACTATTTTTTTAATCTCATCAATCCTTACTTTTTCTATAAGGCTGTCACTATTTTATGGGCGCGGACCTGATAATGAAATTTTATATTGAGGTTGGATAAAATCCACATGAGAAGCATGTTTCAACTACTTTACTTTATTGATAAAAAAAATAAGAGTGATGTCACTCGCTGCTGAAAGCCCAGAACCTCTCTTTCAAACATAAAATGAGGTTTGGGGCTCTTTCGTTGAAAATTATCTGTACAATCCTAGATTATTTTTGAAAAACGTATATCTGAGTTAGAAAGCCGTAGTATATTATTTTTTGAGAACCTAGAAACAAACGGAAAAAATAATTACGAAAGAAATCACACACTTTTTTTAGCTTCACCTATACATATACATAGATAGATAGACATTTATTGATCATACACCAATTTACATTGGATTGATAAGTCAAAACAGAACAATGTTAAAATAATAAAACAATAAAACACTTTAAAAACATTTTCAAATCAAGCAACACTAAAAGTAGGCAGTACAATGTTCATTGAGAGTCCGAAATGAATTCAGAAATACTATAAAATGCCCTAAATAAATGATAACATTTAAATTTTGTTTTGAATCTGAACAGGTTTGGCTGATTCTTCAAGTCATTATGTGGCAAGTAAAAAAAAGTTTGCCGCAGCATATTTTGGGGATTTTTTATAGGTCGAGTAGTTGACAATTTCCAATCTGATTTGATTTCTTGGGTACTGGTGGACATCCGCATTTTCAATAAAATGGTTTTTGTGAATGTAGGCAAATATTAATAATTTATACAAATAGATACCCGTGAATGTCAATATTGTCTTTTCTTTGAAAATATCTCTGCAAGATTCTCGAAAACCCAGGAGGAATATCAATCGTATGATTCTTTTCTATGCTATGAAGACTCTACCTCTACTGCTACCAGTAGCGGTACGATGAACTATAATATTATGACTAATAGAAGAATATACCAATGCATAGTAAACACTCATGAGACCTTCTTCATTTGAACAGCTCTTTGAATTTTCCAGCGCAAAGTAGTGCTTATTCAAGGTGGAACATAGTGACTCTATGCATTTGTCCCATTTGAATTTTACGTCGAAGATTGTACCCAAAAACTTGAAGCTACTTCGAAATGTGATTGATGAACTGTTTATATAAAGGTTTTCACCGATGGCTCTTCCCTTAGTCGATATGTGGAATTGAATAGCAACAGTCTTCGAGTAGTTTATTATTAAATTGTTCTTCTGACACCACTGGTCGAATTTATTCAATACGTTTTTTGTTTTTGCTATTAGTTCACCTCTGTTAGGGCCAGATAAAAAAATTGAGGAATCATCTGCGAACAAGTGAACCTTTCCATCTTTCACATGTTCGGGAAGGTCATTTATAAATAACAAAAAATCAGTGGACCCAGGACGCTACTCTGAGGAACTCCTGTATGTATGTATGAATGTATGTATGTGTGTAACTATCAAGCTCGAAATCTGTATTTGACAGAATTATCGACATTATTGCTTGCCGCGGGCAGATGGCGCTGTACTTAACCTCCTTGATATATCGAAATTATTGTTTTAAGCTTATTAAAAAAAAATTGAACTTTTTAGTTCGATGTTCTTTAAAACCGTGTTTTTCAGTTATTAAACTATATTTATTTTTTATTCCAAACTCACTCCAGCTTGCGAAGTAATACTAGCTACCTATTAGGTGGGCTGAAAAGTTCGTAGGCTAACGCACAGATGGAGCTACTTGTATCAAATTCATATGATTTTCAGTTAAGCCTAACCTTCAAAAGACACTTGTTTGGATTTCGCAGCTGCCGGACTATTAGTTTGTGGGACAGAACATTTTGAGTGAAGAAATTTTTGTTATTTCTAAGGAAACGCACGAAAAGGGATTTCGTGGGTTGATAAAGCATTGATTTTTGCGAAAAAAACTATAGTTGATACCAAAGCTTGGCTTGATGTGTGTTAGGAATCACACGTTGAAAGGTGAGACCTCATTAGTCCTTAGCTCGCACAAGTTTCTCAACTTCTGAGAGTTGTCGTTCTTATGGGGGCGACAGCTGATTAACGGAAAAACAGATTTTAAACAGATTCCAAACAGATGAACATCATTTGGACTTTGCACCAGGAAAATCAACCATTGACAAATGGTTTGCTCACCGAGGACGATACACGCAGTGGATGCCCCAAAAGACGAAATATCAAAAGAGTCCACACAATAACCACCAATGACCGCAAAGTTGATCGAGATAGTAGAGGGTCTAATGACATCAAAGGAACGTGGTATGCGGAAGCTCTGTTCAAAGAGGATCCCGCGCAAACTCACAATTGACAAAAAACAACAAAACTGTGCGTGAAGCTGTTTTACCAAAAAAAACCTGAATTCATGCATCGATTTGTGACAATGGATGAAACATTCAAGAAGAAGAAGAAACCGCAACTGCATGTGCTCTGTGAATGCGAAGCGATAGCAAGGCTGAGACACGCAAGATGCGGAAAAAAACCAGAGATCAAGCTCGATAAGGAACTCTTACAACCAAGGAGCATCACAATAGTTCTGAATCAGGTGGTGGTGAATCAGGAGATGGGCTTCCCGACAATCTGAATGTATGAAACATGGCTACATAATTTCACATCAAAACCGATACGATTGTTATTTGAATGGATTGCAAGAGATGAACCGACTCTGAAGCCTTCAAAGACGCAACAGTTCGCTGGCAAGTCCGCAAAATTTCCAAAGTCAAAAAGTGTATTAGTTTTGTTATTGCTTCCAACATCTGTGAAGAATAAATCAAAACAAAGAACTTCACAATCAGAGATATAGAGATAAATTATTTGTCAATTCCAAAGGGTCTAGATATTTCTGGTCGGTAATAAAAGCTGTCGATCAAAACTTAACAGAATCCACAAATCTCACTCTAGAATCCACAATGTCGAAAATTACTTCTCGACAACGTCTAGTCAGGCGAATTTTGAAACAGCTAAATATCAACAAGGTTCTGGTCTTGATGAAGTGCTCGTCATCGTATTTAAAAATTGCGCAAATGAACTCGCACCAGTATTTCCCAGAGTTTTCAACCAGTCTCACAAAGAAGGTTTTCTCTTCTTGTTGGAGGAATGCTGGTATTCAGCCTATTCCTAGCCTTCCAAATAACTGTAGACCAGTCGCTTCGCCATCATATTCTTGAATAGTTGGAAGGCTTCAACATCTTGAACGATTATCAATATGGGTTTCAGAAGCAGGGATCAACAAGCTACCTTCTGAAGTATGTCACCCATATTTGGAATAACGCAACCGACAAACATGGAGAGTCAAGAGCTATTATTTCTAAGGCCTTTGACTGTGTGTGGTATGAGGGTTTGCTGTCCAAACTTTCATGCTATGACTTGTCGGATCATTTTTGTGTAGGGCTCTCCAGCTTCCTGGAAGAATGTTTCCTGCGAGTGGTCGTCGATAGATATATCTCGAATACTTTTACCATCAACACTGGTGTTCCCTAGATATCCATATTGTCTGCAAACCTTCTTTATTGTATATCCGCGACTTTTGAAAAACCAAGAATGCAATATATTGCTTTGCTGACGAAAGCACACTTATTTTGTCATTCCATTTGGATTCCAGGACATCGACTCCGGATGCACATCTCAATGGCGATCCAATATAAGACGATAGCACAGTAATCTCGTCATTTCATTTGGATCGGCTGAGAATGCACATCTTCACTGGCAGCAGGAGGTTGCATATATTGATTAGGATCTATAGGTGATTTTAAATTGGGGTGAAAGTAATCAGCTTCAATACTATGCCACAAAAACCCAGGCATCGATTTTCTCTAACAAGATGAATGTCTTAAAACCGGATGGAATACTGTAAGGACAGACCATTCCGCTTTCTGTTCGATAAGTTTGTTGGGGGTTAAAATTGACACCAATATGTCTTGGTACCATCATGTTGCGGAAATTGCAAAGGCTTCTTCTCAAAAGCTTGGAACACTGTTCCGAACCAGAAAAATGTACACAACTCAGCAACTTTTGATGTTGTCCATTTTGACTCACAACAAACTTATCGAAGCAGAAAGTGGAATTGTCTGACCTGACATCATTACATCTGATTCGGAGATAATCATCTTCTTGGAGAAAACCGTTGCCTGTATTTTTGTGGCATTGAATGGAACTGCGTTACTTTCACCCCAATTCGAAAATACTTATCGATCCTCATTAAGATATTCAACCTTCTGCTGCCGGTAAAGATATGCTTCCGCAGCCTGTGTCCTGGGATCTAAATGTAATGACGAGATAAGTGTGTTATCTTCAGCAAAACAATATATTGTGCTGATGTACCAAATTCCACATTTGAAAAAATATTTAGTTACGGGGAGTTATTTAATTCTAATTGATCACTCTGTTAAATACTCGATTTATTGTATCTATCGATTTCTAAACTTCCTAGAAGATTGAGTTTCAAACTTTCCCCTACTGAAGGTGACATGTAGTATCCATGATCAACTTCATGTCCTTCTGCTGAAAGGTTGTTTGCAAATGTGGAATTGGTCAGTTTATTCACAAAACTAGTTCTATGCTCTCAAATTTTCCGGGAAAATGTTCTCCCTGTTTGGCCAATATACACTTTAGGGTGAGACAGCTTATATACTCTTGATTTATATATGAGTTTACTTGTGGCTCTTGCCCAAAATATTGTCCCAAAGAATGTTAAGAAATCAATAGATTCAAGAATTTGGATGATTTACTGAATGATCAATAAAATATTTATCAACTCTCCGTTGATAAATATTTTTTTAGATTTGGTAACTGATACATAAGCTCAGGTAATATAATTCATCACAAACTCAAGCACTGAATGACCAAGTAAAACTCAGGTACTTACTCGAAATTTAGGTACTTCAAATTGTAAAATTAGGTATAATAAGTATTGAATATGTAGAATATAGCTCGAAGAATCCATTGTATGGCGAAACACGTGTTGCGTTATTGTAAAACTGATTAGTGAAAATCTCACAATAAAGGGTTTCTTGAATTCGTTAACGCAGTATAATTACTCATTAATTAGTCATTATAATTAATTATAATGAATAGAATTATAAAGTCATCAGTTGCGACACCTGAAAAAAGTGAAATTTCAGCAAGTTAATAAATATTGCCTAAAAATTATTTGTAGTTTCGAAGTGAAGACAGAGATGAAGGATTCGGAATGCTGAAGCACACAGTTTTGCGAGATCAGACTGTTCAACTTACAAATGAAACTTTCAAAACAATAAAACTCCCGTTTCAATTAATTCAATACTTTGCCCTCTTCAAAAACAATCCAACTTCTCAGCCTGTATCAAAGACAAAAGAAGCGCCCCAGTTCAACTCTAACAAATTTCGACAGTTTAAAAACAATAAAACGGCAACAAAAGAAGCAAGTCCAGAAGATAGGATGGAAGTTTTGCTAGAGAGGCTGATGAGTTGTGTCTTGTGTCAAAGTGACCTGTTTACTTTGTAGCCAGGATAATTGTATTTCGTCCTCGGACGTAAACGTCTTTGATAGGAAAGTGAGTCGTAATTGGTCTTTTGTTCGAACTATATAACCAGACATAAACTCTGTTCCGCACAAAAGAAAAGTCCATTCATTGTTCCGCGTTAAATGCGGGACTAAATGAAAATATTTGCATAGATAATAGAACACACTAGCTCGAGGCTTATGAGAGAATCGTATCCGACGCTTATTGAGAATACTCTGGAATTACTGATCGAAAATGTGCTCCTCCGAGCCCTGCATAGTTTTGATAAAGTTTGGAAGCAGAGTTGGAATTCTTTCTTTGGAATAGAGTTTAATTCCAGTGCAACTTCGGTACACTGGACTCGTTAGTAATAAACTTTCGAAAGCTGAAGAATTCATATTCGCTGAAACTGTTGAATGGATTCTTGTGAAGTTGATTTCATGAAGGGAGTTTGTTTTCCTTCAGGTTTGTTTTTCTTCAAGTTATGCATTTGTTTCACTAAGAAGCCCTCGTTTTGTGATAACGTACAATGCATTACTGAAGTTTCTGAAATAGGTTGCCATTTTCAGAAAATTATGAAATGACTATTTGACATGAAAATATCACACTTTTCAAATGAAATAGTGTTTTTGTGATACATATTTTCATTTCAATACAATTAGAGAATGACTCGTGGAATCAAAGATGCCGGAAAAACAATACGATTTCAGATATTTATACAGAAATATATCAGTTGTCACTTTAATGAAATGAATAAAATAGTTTATTGTACAAGTGAGAAGAACGACATATTTCTCGAGCGCAGAAGTTTGTGCAAATCAACCGATGTCAACATATGTCATTTTCTCATGCATTGTACACTGTACTTTTTCTACGGTTGCGTTGTTTTCAAGTATTGAAAATTAAAATAAATATATAATAATACTTGTATGTCATCAACTAATTTTTATATTTTATTTGAAATGATAATTAACAGTTATATTTGAACAATTTTGTGAAGTAATTTCTGGTAGGTTGTTTTGTTTCAACATGTTTTCGGTAACTGAAACATTAGCTGCGGTCGAAGTTGAAGTTGATAGGGAAACGTACAGAGCTTCTGCAGCATTGCTGTGTTCAGGTTCTGATGACGCTGGAGGCTGAATGGATTCTATTACGTACTCACGAACTCAGTATGTACAAATTTCGGAACGTATTTCCGGAGCAAACACATTCGTTAATTCTGAAACTGAAGTGATTAACATGGGAGTTCCACAAGGGTCTATATTGGGGCCAATTTTATTTTTATTGTATACCAATGATCTTGAGAAATACCTTACAGGGATCCCTGCTACCATGTACGCTGATGATACTTCTAAGATAATATCTGACAAGGATGAAATTGCAGCACAACAGAAATGCGAACAAGTTCTCAGTTCTATAAACGAGTGGTGTAGCCTAAATTCTTTATATCTGAATGCAACGAAAACCCAAATCGTCAAATTTCATAATTGTCAAAAAAATTGTCTTTCATTAAATGTTTGCGTTAGTGACACACTAATATGTAACATAAACGAAGTAAAATTTCTCGGACTAGTTGTCGATGAAAATATGAACTGGAAAAGTCACTGCACTTATTTGAATAAAAGATTGAATTCTTTATGCTATATGTTCAGAAGTCTCAAGCAGGTCCTGGAGGAGCCTCAACTACTATCCTTATATCACTCCCAAGTAGCATCTCGAATCAGGTATGGAATTTGTTTGTTTGCCAACTCCATTTCAATAAATGACGTTTTTATCATGCAAAAAAGAGTTGTAAGAATTGTGGCCGGCGTTTCCTCCACGAACTCTGCTAGAGGACTGTTTGTTAAATATAACATATTGACATTATTTTCACTCTACATATATGAACTTTGTAATTATGTTCATGAAAATAAAACTAAATTCAACAGAAATGCAAACCTGCATGACGTTAACACTCGTCAAAAAATCATTTTCACATTCCATTTTGCAAATATAAAATCACTTATAACTCACCTGATCATATGGGGCTGAGAATCTATAACAGACTACCCCACGATATAAAAAATGTCAATGAATGTAGGAAATTCAACAAGATACTGAAAAAATTTTTAATTGAAAAAATGTTTTTATTCATTGGATGAATATTTTAATATGTAGTTGGTGATAAGCTTATCAATCTTTTTACTTTTTACTTTTTTACCTTTTGTTGTCCCGACTATTCCTATACATATTGTACTATGTCTTTTGGAAAATAAATATTATTATTATTATTATTATACTTTTTGAAATTTTCATTTTTTTAGCTATGGAGTTGTCGATATAAGATTCAGCAACATTGCCGGATTTCTAACCCCCATGGCGTTTTAAAGTAAAAAGATCTGCCTCTGCATTAACTAAAATAGTCGCGGATGATCTTTGGAAACAGTGGCCAGTATATAATTCAGGGTAATTGCAAAAATGTCGCTATTTCTTCCGCCATGGTGCCAAATTTATTCATCCCCTACAGGCTGTTTCGTACATTTGCTATTTTTTGTGATTAAAAAAAACATGTTCCATTTGTGCATGGTCGAAGCGTCACATATTTTTTGTAAATTTGGAAGAATTCTTCTGTGACTGTGAAATTTCTAGGAACCTTGGTTTTATTATCGGATAATTTTATTAAAAGGGCCGAATTAAGATCTTCCATGTCATCAAATTTTAATTTTCGAAGTTCGTCACAACGGCATGCCCCTCCCTGTAAGGCAAATAGCTAAAGCAGCCTGAAATCCAAACCAAACATCAATTTTTCGATAACAATTAAAAAAAATTAAAATTCATACCTTTATCAGCAAATACTTTTTGTCAGATGCATCTTTTGAAAATTGTTGAATTTCTTCAGAAGTTAATGTTTTTGACTGTTTTGGAGTATGTTTTTCAGATTTGTTGTTTGAAATTGCTCGTAGTTTTACGTATTTTGATATATCAACACAATTTTTAATAATCAAGGTACTCCTCAGCATCGAGGACTGAGACCATAATGTTGTTGATTTCAATCTTCTTGACAACTCTTCAAAATAAACTAACAATGTATTTTCGGAACAAGAATTTACCTTGGCTTTCATTTTCCAGTTCATAAAGTTTCTGTAAGCGATTTCATATTCTTCTCTTGATGTGCTTGGTGGCAAATTATTGCAAACATCTATTGCTTTCTGAACAATTTGGGAAGGTGTATTTTCCAACTCAAATTCTTCGTATTCCATTATATTCAATAAATCTGAACTGTTTATACTATTTTCGTTGGGTAAGTTGACAGCAATAATTATGTAGTGCTTCGGTTTTGTTGTTATGGAAACGCCGACAATGGGTTACTTGGATATTGCACGCGAATCGTCGGCGTAGCGTTGTCAACATGGAAAACGTGTTATATCAATCTGACATGTAACAATTCATGACTGCCTTGGGTTATCGTGATAACAGTGAGAAATAATTTCTCACTGTTATTACTGTAATGGCGGATATTTCTCACTGCGTGAGAAATTTTCCGTTTTGAACGTACGAAAGCGATGAGAGAAGTGGCACATTGTATATTATCCGTAGAAAAACACTTTTGTCTAATTACCACTAGTTGATTTTATTTATACAACCGTTTTCGAGTTTGACCCGAAAATCAAGTATAAATATGGGGGTATAATGGGGTCAAACCCAAAACCGGTCGTACAAATAAAATCAACTAGTGGTAATTAGACGAAAGTGTTTTTATTCATTTCATTAAAGTGATCATGAATTACCACAAAATAAACAAGTCATCAATCACACATATTATATCAGTTGTATTGTGTCTTTTTACAGGGAATTCAGTACTTCGACAATTGGTAACGGCCATCTTATTGAAGCTGCCTCTGTCAAACTATGTGTCATTTATTCAGTCTGTTTTGTCAATCACCATGACGGATATATCATTTAATAACAACGGAAATGATGAAATTGTTTTATCAAACTGAGTGTGCTCAGACAACCTACCGCGCGCTTCGACCATTTCACGGTCGCCATAATCGTCCTACCGAGAGGGCTTTTTCCAATGTGGTGGATATATTTGAGATCACTGATTCAGTGAACGATCGACCAACACCCGTACGTCGACGAAAACATCGCCGCTGTTTGTGAGAGTGTACAGAAGGAACTCAGCATCTCGCAGACCATAATTTGGCGGATTTTGCGTCATGACTAAGGCCTGCACCCGTGTGAAAAACAACTGGCCCAGGAACTGAAGATAAACGACCATAGACAACGACATGTAGTCACTTTTTGATATGGATTTTGGGCTGGCAGTGTCATCGGTCTATATTTCTTTGCGAACGACGTTGGCCAGGTCATCATTGTCAACGGCGAGTACTATAAGTTCATGATAAGCAACCTTTTTGGCTTGAATTGGATGATATGGACACCAACGACATGTGGTTTCAACAGAACGGCATCACTTGCCACATAGCTTATGCCACATTGGATATTATGCGCAAACTATATGAGGGCATGGTCATTTCAAGTGAAGGTGATGTGAACTGGCCACCAAAATTGTGCGATTTGACCCCGTTAGACTTTTTTGTGAGGTTTTCTTGAGTCGCAAGTGTATGCGAAAAAGTCACAAACAACAGCGCTCCTCAGAGCCAACATAACCTAATAGCCTGATTTATGCGCCAGAGTCATGGAAAATTAGACGTTTCGGATGCGCTTCAGAGAAGTCGCGGTGGGCACTTGAACCATGCTATATTCCACACCGAATGGCATCGATATCTCACACAAACTTTGTTTTATATAAGTTCAGAGATAGAAAGCGCCTAATGAAACACCCTCCACATTAGATGAAGATTGATCTTCGTTTCAAATTCATACGCGTTGAAAGCTTTTTGGATTTGTTGATCCTAATTTGAAAATATCAAACATGAGGTTGTGAAAAAATTAAAACTTATATATTTTTGGTGTTGAAGGATGAAATGAGCTGTAGAAATTTGCAAAATGAACTTTAATTTCAAGTAAAGATCTGAGGTATCAAGAATTATGGACTAATAAATTGGTCAATAATATTTTCTTTTCAAAAATACATTGAGACATTGAATGTGACCCTTGAGAATTCTTCAGGGATTTTTCCTGAACATTTCATTTCAATATAAGATACAAAAGTAAAACAAATTATGTAATTATAAAACAACAACAAAAATCAATTAGCGCTCCGGGGCAACTAGACTGATTCCAGTGGCGTATTTGATTTTTTAGCTGCAGGAACATCCGAAAAAACCTGCCGCACAACATCATCTGAAGATCTTGATCTGCCAATGTCCTTTCTTCCATAGAATAAAATATAGGATGTCTTCAATGAAACCAAGATATCGCTAAAATATTCAGTGACACCACTATCGTCAAACTCAAACCAGCCGGTTCGTTTTCAACTATAATGCGTAATAATGACCAGATTCAACGTCATAATCACAGTGAACAATGACTGCATGAAGATTATAGTAGTGATCTGCTGGATTGAAGTGTTCATCTATTTCGAACCTTCGTAAGAGTTTGGTTCTTCCGTCAGAGGTTGATTCATGTTTGAAGATCATCATTATTAGATTGACTGTTGTATAACACACAAGATGAGATAGACCGTACGGAATCATTCAATCCAGAGCGGTCAGGAGTATTGATTCTGCTATTTTCCTGCTCACAAAAAGCATTCAACAAGAACCCCAAGAACTCGGAACAATCCTTTTGTTGTCCTAACGATTATCTAGTGGACATCAAAAACTCCAGGAAATGTGTTAGTGGGAAAGAGTCAGCTGCATGAACAGGTGTTTGAGTTTGGTGAAGAAGTCAGAAACATTCTCATTCTCGTTCATCGTTAAAACCTCGTTCTTGAAATTATTCGTCATGAACTACACTTGCAAAATATTAGTCATGTAGCAAGTGTTTCCTAATTTATCTTATCCAATATTCATCGCAAGATTTTCAGGACTACTGTCTACAGATCATTGAGGAAGAACATGTTCCACAGAATCTGCATCAGAATCATTTCTCAGGCTGCAATAGATCCTTCCAAGTAATGAAGGTTTTCGTAGAGGGATCGATTCGGCTCTTGCTCCATGTAGCTCTTCCACAGAAAGGGAACCAGAACCACGAGGACTACAAGCTCATATTTTGGGGGTAAGAATGTCCAACGACCTGAACTTGCATATTGTTGATTCAAATACAGAAACTTTCTTGTTCCAAACATACGGATCACGTTATTAGTGAAACTAGCAAAATATGTAGTATGTATGGCTCGACTTCGTATTTAACGAACACAATATAAAAAAAGTTAATTCAACTCAGTTTATACTTCAACGCAACATTCAATTTGAAGGCGTTATGAAGTTCGCCGGGTCAGCGGCGAACTTCAGACAAAAAACTCTTAGCTCAACCCTATCATTTTCAATTCACGTGAAACATATCTAACCGAGGAGGAAACAGCCAATCAAGAAATACCGTCTGCACAATACACTCTGCCGTGCTAAATAATGAGCCTATAAATCTGAACGTTGACAATGCAATCCAGGTTTTTGCTGGAGAGTTTCTGACGTTTGGTAAACATGAGTGTTGATTCACGGACCCGACTTGTGCCGTAGATCATGCTGTTGTCAGCGGACCTCCGAAGTCGCCTCAAAAACTAGTAATTTGTCATCAAGAATACGCAGGTGTGAGAGCATTGGAACTTCGGTCTTATTATTCGGTGATAAATATCTTGGGAAAGCATATGTTTCTATTACCACACAACAACGCCAAGTTTCTAGTAAGTCGTGAAACTGAAAACAAAAACCGCTACGAATGCAAGTGAAATAATCCATAAATATATGATAAATTCATAACTGACCCCTATTCTTTCTGATATTTTTATTGTATTTGACGCATGTCTTGCGGTAATCGATCCAGGCCATAGAGAGGTTACGTTTATATTGTATCGAATCTTGCGTTACACATCTATCGTTGAGCAGGTTCTCTTTACAGTCAGCGACTCCTCTTATTATTATAATTATTATATTGATTATTTTTTCTACCATAGTATGCGCTGGTCAAGCTCTTTCCCCCGAAGCCTCGACATATTTGTTAGGGCGCGCCAGCGCCGTGGGGTGAGTAACCATCGAGTCCGAGACTCATGTGCTTTGAGCAAGCGCAGTGAGGCAATAATGCCAGCCCTCTGAATCAGTTCGGCTAAGATTTCTGCCTTAGTGCGGCAAGCCAGTATGATTTTAAGATTCGAGAGTAGAGAAGGCATCCTTCCACCAAACACTCCAATAATCAGAACAACCATCTTGACACAGTGGTCTGGATAGAGTCTGCGGAGTTCGAAGAGAAAATCTCTATATTCTATCTGTTTTTCCTACTTTTTTCGGATGATATTCGTCTCGCCAGGAGCTGAAAACTACACGACAAATATCGGCTTTCTGTAGTGGTCGAAAAGGACTACATCAGGCTTACTAGTTTGTATGAGCCTGAAGGTGGAAAACGTATAGTTCCAACAAATTCAGCACTTCCCGTTTCCCACAACGGATTCAATATCCCCTGGAGCGTGGGGCAACACCGGTGTCTCGTCAGTACCGTAAGAGGGCCGTAGTTGGTAATATGCAACTCTTAAGTCCGCGTTATGTCGATGGATATAGGCCGAGACGCAATATGCTGAACATGCTGATATCAAGTGCATCAGGATCTCGAACGCTATACGGCAGGCCCTGCACCTTGTTTCAGGAACCTCTATACTCATCACGCGACTGTGTGATGGGTATGTAGTGACTATCTAATGTTAACGAAGTTAGGAAGTCTATGGAATGGTTTTGTTGCAAAAATGATGAGGTACTGCTGATTTTACTGGTCTTCCTTATTTAAGATATGCTATGTGTTCCTTATCAGGCTTAAAGATATATCATTTTGATATATCTTCAAGTCTGTCCGTAATATTTTGCATCGCAGTCCTTGCAATAAATTTCGTGACTTCTTGACTTTCCCGAATTCTCGACTTTGTCCTTTGGATTTTCTAAAATGCTCTGTATAGACCATTACTGGTCTATACAGAGCTCATTAGCTCTCATCGGAATGAGAGGTAATGAGCTAAATATTTGTATATACCTTTCGTACATGGAAAACCGTAGTTTGGTGGTTAAATGTAATGGAATTACATCAGTTTCTTATGATGTGGAACTTGGTATTCCACAAGGATCTATTCTGGGTCCATTGTCATTCTTGACTTTTATCAATGACTTGCCTGAATTCATATCAGATTGTCACATAACTATGTACGCTGACGATACTACAATCACTGTTTCTGGAAAAATGGAGAATTAATGAAAATTAATTTAGTTATTGACGAATTCAATAGTTGGTGTCAATGTAACAAACTGATTTTAAATAAATCCTAGTCAGTGCTGATGAAACCATTTGTTTTCTGTTGTAATTTAGTCACTGTGAATGACATAAAAATATCAAAAGAAGTTGATTTCCTTGGAACTATTTTAGATGAGAATCTCACCTGGAGTAGTCACATACAAAAAGTGTGCAGTAAACTCAATTCAGCTTATTATTCGATCAAACAGTTGAAACATTGTTTAGATAGGTTTGGTTTACTAAATGTTTACTTTGCGAATGCATACTCCCACATCAGTTTCAACATAATGGCTTGGGGATGTGTGAAGGAATTTTCTAGAGTTTTCATCTCTCAAAAACGACTGATACGATTGATATTCAACCTGGGGTACCAAAAAAGTTGTAGACTCGTTTTCAAAAGAGAACGCTTGTTGACTGCACCCGCAATTTATATAATGAAATGTGTCATTTTTGTGCACAGGAACTCTGACTTGTATATAACGAACTTGAGCATTCACGGTCGTGATACTCGCCATGCTACTGCTCTGAGGGTCCCTTCACATTAGAGTGATCATTTAAAACATCTCCATTATATAATGGTATAAATTTTTATAACAAACTGCCACTTCCTATAAAGAGGTTGAATTCTGCAAATTTGTTCAGTAAGAAAGTTGAAAACTTCTTACTCTTTTATAGAAGAATAATAAGATATATAATCGTTCTAATTTTTCACTTGCTGTTTTGCATTAGTTTCAGTGTTCTGACTGGCTATTCTATCGTTTTTTATATATGTATATATATGTGTGTATATGTATGTAAATATATATATATATATATATATATATATATATATATATATATATATATATATATATATATATATATATATATATATATATTTCATTGATTTCATAATTTTATTCATAAGTGACGTACTGTTCTTTGTAATTAATCATTGACCTACCATACATACGCTATGTATCACAAATGGTGAATAAATATCATTATTATTATTCATTATGGCATTCTGAAAGCTATTTCGAAAGTCTCATATAATCTCGTGTGTGTACGGGAAGTTATACGAGGTCAAAGGTAGAAAAAAACAGTTTTTTGCGGTTATCTCAGTTTATATTGCTCCAATGATGTTAACATCCAGTATAAAAATTGTAAAGCATAAAATTTAGGATAAATTTTATTTGAACCTTTTTTTCATGCGTTCAATCGTTTTTGAGATAAAGGGCGGTAAATGCTCAGGGCTCTGCCGTGCGTACTGTAACCCAAGGTCAACCGTGAATATCTGTGAATATTACCCTCAATTTTGAATAATTTGTATTATTTATCAATCAATATATTATATTCAACAACATTTTTGAATATTTGTGAATATTACCTTACCTTTTGAGTAATTTGTTTAATTCATCAGTTGATATATTATATTCAACAACATTTTACAATTCGCATATATTTTGCAATGTAATAATTTAATAATACTCACCTACTTTGTGTAGGTGCATTTGACTCATTTTGGAAGGTCTGGAAACAAAGATTCAGGACAACGAAGATGATGACGATGAAACAGAAATTCCTAAACGTCCAGAAGATGAAGAAGAAGAAAAAAACTGATACTTTTTTTTTTTACATTACTAAAAATTTAAAGATTTTCACAACAATTTCATTTCAATTGTCAGAAATGACTTCCTTAAGATATCCTTTGAATAAATTAATATAAATGTAAGATATATAATAATGTGATAAGTATAATATATTATCTAACATCAAAAAATGTATACCTTCTTAAGATGAAATACCTAATTATTTTTATATTTCAAATGTATTTTCAATACATTAAAATTTACAATAATTATTTCATGAGTTTTCAATTACACAAATAGGTAAGTATTATTAAATTAATATATGTGAATTGTAAAATGTTGTTGAATTTGATATATCAACTAATGAATAATACAAATTATTCAAAATTGGAGGTAATATTCACAGATATTCACGGTTGACCTTGGGTTACAGTACGCGCGGAAGAGCCCTGAGCATTTACCGCCCTGTATCTCAAAAACAATTGAAAGCATGAAAAAAAAGTTCAAATAAAATGTATCCTAAATTTCATGATTTACAGTTTTCATAAAAGATGTTAACATCTATTGGAGCAATAGAAATTGAGATAACCGCGATATTTTTTTTGCTCTTGACCTCGTATAACTTCCGGTACAGACATGAGAATATATGAGACTTTTGAGACAGCTTTTAGAACGCCATAATGAAGGTATATACAAATATTTAGCTTATTCTGTTTTAAAATCTGTTTTAAAATCTGTTTTTCCGTTAATCAGCTGCCGCCCTCTCATTCCGAGGTTAATCGCTAAATTAATAGGACTAGTAGTGTATGACTTGTTTTGAATACCATCTCAATACCTAGTTTCTTGAATATCTTTCCAAAACTCTTCGTGTATTGGTAGTGTTGAACTGAGATATATTGATCTTGGTTTTCGTTGTTTGTAAGAGTCAATATTTCGTTCATTCTTAACCAGAACTTTTTCTTTCTCATGATATCATCTTCAATAACCGTCGAGGAACCGTCACGGACTGCTATTTCCTGTATTGTTACTTTTTCTTTTGTAACTTCTGACGTTTCCTCAAACGTCAGAAGACGATGCACTAGAAAAATAAACCCAGCTCGTTTGTATATTCCACAGTGATGTGAACTGTCAGGAATATAACTGTACATGCTTGTTTTTTTCCTAAATACATCGTATTTTCTTTTGTTTCCATTTCGAATCTGCTCATAACCAGGTTAGCTAGGTAGAAGGACATAGCCGTTTCTTCCTGTTGTTTATAAAAGCAACCTTCTACCTGTAAACGATTTTGTTTCATACACAAATTAGTGAGAGAAATGAATTCATCAATTTTGTTATTATTGAAAATGATTTTCTCTAGTACTTACCTGAGATCTGTGGAATTGGGACGCTAGGAAATAAGGAACTAACATCAAAAGAAACCAATATCTCACCTTTTTGCTGAGATTTCAGAAGTACTGTGAGTAAGAAAAAAACAGGAAACTTTCAACAACGCACAGATATAAAGTGATCAGATGATCTTCATTTTACCCTGAAAGAGAATGAGAACGAAGCGTCTTTTCTCGATTTATTTTACAGATTCTAATATTTTCAGTTAATTCTAACCAACCCAATAATACGTGAGCTTCAAGACAGATCCGTTGAAATATTCGCATAAGATTTTGTATTCAGAGCAGACATCGCTGGAAGTGGTTTCTTTGGGTTCCTCTTCTCTGAGAAACTCATATCTCCTTTCAATTCGTCAATTGCCAACTGAAAAGTTATCATTGTCATACTCTCACAAATTCTATTATGGCCAATTTCAGCTCATCCAATCAAGTGGAATCCGATTTGATCTAGCATTGTGAAGGCGAGCTATCTTTCTCTGCTCGTACAAAACTTCTCAACAAGTTCCACTTGAACTTTGTTATCTCAAATTTCTGACATTTACAAACTTTATGATATTCAGGATATTCGAGGTGAGTTGAATTAGGTAAATATTAGCCGAAGAGAATAGTCAGAATGGAAGTAAAACTTTTCCAAGTGCGGATCAATATTCACGTAAGTAGTTTCTAGGGAGGGAAATATGTATTCTCAAGGGCTTCATCATGCTAACTGGGATATTATGTTTGTTTTTCAAGTCCTAAAAGCTAGAAGTATGAATGAAGTTGCAAAGTGATAAAACTTGTTTTCCAAAATACATTTACTCGCGTTTTTGGATTTTCCTATTGAAGATTGTTGAAGAAAATCCAAAAATTCCAGAAATACCTCATTGTGACATTTCCACTGAATTGTTTTACAAAAACGCAACACGTGTTTCGTTATACAATAACTCCTTCAACAACTATTGTGGAGCGAAACACGTGTTGCTTCTTTGTGGAATTGTTCAGTTGAAATCTCACAAGTACCTAAGTAGATATCTCTGACTTATGATTACATAGGGCATATAAAAATTAGAGTATAAAATAGGTTTGACAGTTTGACATTTACTACGGTGTCAAAACATGTCGTGATATAGTGTTTTGAAATGAAGATTGTGAAGATTAAATCCTGAGGTTAGTTTTTGGAATTTTTTGTATACGTTATGGATTTTCATCAAGAATCGACCGATACGATAAATTTTTGAGTATTATTTAAAAAAAACTAGTCATGGAGAGTGCCTTCACAGTCATCTTTCGTGATGATTAGGATTTTCGATTCGCCCCCCCAATAAAACTGACTATTACTATACATGTGAATGTCACAAGGAAAATGAACTGATTGATAAGATATGCAACCTCCTGCTGCCGGTGAAGATGTGCCTCCGTAGTCGATGTCTTGGAATCCAAATGGAATGACGAGACAAGTGTGCTGTCGTCAGCAAAGCAATATATTGGCTTCTTGGTTTCTTCCAATGAGTCGCTGATATACCATAAAAAGAAGGTTAGAGACAATATGGATCCCTGGGAAACACCAGCGTTGATGGTGAAAGTATTCAATATTACTTACAACAGAAATAACTGAATAATGCCTCGTGCAATGATTAGCAGTCTCTTGGTGACAATATGAACAATGTACAAAAATAGAGCGGTTTCTTGAAACCACAATAAACAATAATTCCACAAAGCCGAAGCTGTCCGTAGTATTGAGTTTATGTATTTCTGATCTATGAACATTATTATAAGAGGTATACATATATGTTGGAAAACTAGTACTACCAATTCACTAAATGTTAACTCATTATTAAGAAGGTGTAACTCTTCGAAAATATATTGATATTGTAACGACTGTAATACCCTAATAATGTTAAATACATATATCTGCACACATACATTTGCACACCGATACAAATATTCACCTATATACAAATAACAAATACCTACGATAATTCACGATAATACATCAATTTACTGATAAACATATTATCATACTAGTAAATTTCGAATTTCAGATACAAAGTAATGTGAAGAAACATTGAATACATATTCATTATTCGAACAATGGGGAATGTTCCTCCTGACGAAAATCAAGTAGTTTTCATAAAAGAGCTCTAAAACAACGCATTTTAAACTCATCATCTCAACCTTCTTCTTTGAAAAATTATTTAAATACTTAAGAAGAATGAAATAATGCATTCAACATTTAAAAGGATTCGTTTGTATTTCACCATTTGGCAACATCGGTTATAGCTATTAAAGGACAATGAATCTGTTACCCGTATGAGACAAACAAATATGACATATTTCAAGGCGTGCTGTTTTGTTTACTTATGTTCCGAGTTCCGAGACATTCTGTGACATATTACATTTTGTGCACCTAACCTATCTTCCTATATATAAATGAATCACAAAACAACTGTTGTTTTGTGGCTTAAGGAGGTGGTATTGAACAGAAATTTATGAATTACTAGGATCCTGTGTACGAAACTGTTATTTCCAACTGAAGGGCGAATTCTTTACACAAGATGAGGGATTGTCAATGGGATCGCCACTTTCACCAGTCAAAGCCCACAAGAAACCTCGAGACTGGTTGAGATATGTTGACGACACCTTCATAATATGGAACCATGGGAATACTGAACTAGACGCCTTCCTGAAACACATCAATAGCGTGAGACCTTCCATCAATTTCATAATGGCGAATGAAATCCACAACGAATTGCCAGTCTTAGACGTTTTGGTGAAGAGGACCGACACTAAGTGGGTATACCGAAAACCCACTCAAACGGGACAGTATCTGAATCACGAATACAACCACCATTAATCGACTAAAAAAGAAATCATCAAGATTCTATTAGACCGTGCTTTTGGGCTTTATAATACGAAGGAAGGTCTCGGGAAGGAAGTAGACATCATCAAAAATGATCTTCAACAGAATGGTTACTCCAAAGCGATGGTAGAACAGGCCTTAGCTAGAAGACAACAAGAACTCCACAAGGAAGAGAAGCCGTCACAACCAGTGCTTGCACTTCCCTACATCAGAGGATTATCGGAGAGGATAAGAAGAATTGGTTCCAAGTACAACATCAGAACCTGCTTCAGATCCGGTAACACTATCCGTAGCAGCCTCACGAAAACCAGGTCACCAAACGCGGAATGCAATTTCAAGAATTGCATAATATACCGGATACTCTGTGAGGGCGGAAAATCCTATATTGGTGAAACTAAGAGGCCATTGAATGTTCGCATTGCCGAGCACAAGAAACACACACAGCGAGGGGAAACCAGCAAATCAGGAATAGCAGACCATGTTTGGACCCATCAACACAACATCGAGTGGTCCCAAGCTGAGATCTTGCACAGAGAGGAACATAGGTTTAGGAGAAAATTCAAGGAAGCCGCATACATGTTGTCCAACAACGTATTCAGCCAAGCTAGCGTAGAAATACGCAACATATGGAAACCCATCATCAAGCGAAAAATAGCCAACTCCCGCCCAAACGGTCATCTCCCACGGAACCAGTGAAGCGAAAAATGGAAAGCGGGGATAAGTGAAAGTACTCGAACGACCTATAAATAGCCATCTCTTGGAGGAATCAGTACAGTCATCACCCGAAGACTATTGTAGATACTAACAATCGAAACGTCGTGAACTAACGTGACTTGGAATCTCTCCACTTTTCATTTTCATTTTCTTTTTTCTTTCCTTCATTTTTATTTATTCAATTGTTCTCCTATGAGAATCCCAACGTAAATAACAGTCGATTTTTATCTCTAGATATTTAACATTTTTAGTAGACTTAACTCTCAAAATATTGCTATGGTTCTTCACTTCTAGAAATTTGTAGTTGGGTAAATTGTTTATATAACTTATGATAGGCAGAAACATAGTTTCATCAAAATTGATAGTTAATAATTTATGGTTGAACCAGTCGATGGTTGTGCTTAGATCTTGTTCAATTTCAACTTTGAGGTCATTTCATGTTTCACCAGAATAAAAAATTACAGTATCGCCACTTGTTGTATTTATGCAACAAACAGATATATACATATGAATACATTTATATGCCTCGTAGATATTTTTCATCAATTCATAAAATGATTGTAATTCTACGTATATGTTATGAGTAAAGTTTTATATAAATTCAAAAAGTCGATCAACCGTGTCAAATAGAGTATAGTCTTCCCCTACGCCAAGGAGGCGAACAATAAAGTGACGTTCACCTTCCAAAGCATAAAAGATCCATGTGATACATATTTTACAATTTTTTTCGACCCTTTACCATTAACCCACTTCGGAGCGATCACGTCTGGCAAACATACACTGTACGGTCGCATATGGGTTTGAGCAGGAAAGTTCGCGGAGCCCGCAAGAACACCCTGTTATAGCAGCCAGCAGGAGAGTCATTCACGGCATGATCTACTGTGCACTTGGTGTTGTTGAATGTGGGTAAAGGACTCGCTTCATGTTCTTAGGGATTTGGCCAACGAAGGATAACTCGGCTTAAAAGTGGATCGGTGGGTCAAATGTTTTTAAAAAATGATTGAGAGTTTGCTATGGGTGCATAGAAATGTAGGGTTTCATGGCTGGCGTTGAAAACAAAATTTGGAAGTTCCCTATCTCTCCCCTGTATGGAAAAAATTTTATTCAAAATCGCAAAAATGAGTTTTATCATAAAAACCCTTCTCATAAAAATTGTTGAACATAAAATTATCTACAAAAAATATATCCAGCCACCGTTTTTGAGATATAAAGATATGCACACGTTTCCACGCCACCTATGAGGTAGTGTACTTAGCGCGTTTTGTTTAACGTGGTTTTACAGAGATTGAAAAAATGAAAGCAGTTTAAGTTGAAAAAAAGTAGTGAAATTCAATCGTCCGAGTCGTAACTTTCAAATTCTCCTTCTTGTTCTTCATCTTGATGTTTTTGTTCTTCTTGTTATCCTTCATCTTCATCCTGAGTACATGTAAACTGCGTTAATAGCGATGTATCGCATGTCGCCTCGTTGGAATTAAACGGATCCTCCACTGTTGATGATTCAATATTAGACCACGACCGGCCTTGACAATGTCTACATGCCAGAGAACAAAACAGTCCGGCTTTTTTGCAACTACATTTAGCACTGCACTGCACTCCCTTTTGCAGTTACAGAAAATTGTGTTTAACAGTTTTTCTGGCGCAGGTGGAAGTAAAGTTTAGACTGGTTCTAATGAATTGTTGATCAACTTCCAATCCAGTTTGTAGGATCTAGCTAGCTGATAACCAAGCCACACTTGAACTTGGAACAAGTTCAAGTGATCAGACAAGTGATCATTGTTAATATTACTATTTTTCCTGAAGATTGCGATGATTCGATCCTATACCTGAAGTCTCAAAACATTATGAAAAAATTACCATTGGGTCAAAAATTATGTTGCAGTGAGCCAAAAATGACACCCTTTTGTATTTGTCCGCATTTGTTCGCCATTTGTCAGCAGTAAGGTATATTTCTGCCGACATAATTTTCGGGAATTGAGTGTACAGAGGCCATCATTCCGCTGGATACTCTAATGATCAAAACAACCATCTCAACACAGTGGTCTGGACAAAATTTATGGGTTTCGAAAAGAAAATCTTGATATTTACCCCGCTCTTTCCCTCTTTTGGACGATATTTTTCTGAAAACTCAACGACAAACATGGTCTATTCTGATGCTCGAGAAGGAGTACATCAGGCCCATCAGCTTGCATGAGCCTGAGGGTGGAGAATGAATCGTTTCAATAGATTCGGCAGTTCTTGTTCCTCACAACCACAACCACGAATGGATCTAGGATTTCATTGAGCTTGGATCACTTGACATGAATTTTCCACTATAAATAAAAATTAGGTTGTTTGTTGAACATGATGAGGATTTCAAATGAAACCAACTAGTGTACATGCCGTAATATTTTCTCTTTTTATTTCATACAGGAAACTGGTTATCGGTTGCGATTTGGTAATGGGCAAGAATGTAGGCCTGGTTCAGGCCCCAAAATTTCTGCAACCACGGGGAAGCACGCCTCCGCGCTCTCTGGCTGGATCCGCCACTACCCACAACGGATTCAATATCCTCCGGGGCGTAGGGCAACACCGGTGTCTCGCCAACATTGTGAAAATACTGTAGATAGTAATGAAGCACTCTCAGTGTATCAGGGTCTCAGGCAGACCCTACACCTTTTGTCAGGCACCTCCATTGGATCACGCGACTGCGGTAGACTGAGGTGTTGGAGACACCAATTTAGTAGGCCATTTTCACTAGTTCGGACTTCCATTGTCTACTATGTAAAATGATTTGAAATCCCCGAAACAACTGGAAAAGAAGAATTAAAGATAAATAGCTGAAAATAACAATTATATTAAGCAAAAATGACCTGAAATTAAATAAAAGTGAAATAAAATACAGGTAAAATTGAAACGATTGAACAAAAAATAAAGAAATACAAATAAATATAAATAAAAAAGTTAAGAGATTCCAAGTCACGTTAGTTCACGACGTTTCGATTGTTAGTATCTACAATCGTCTTCGGGTGATGACTGGACTGATTCCTCCGAGAGATGACTATTTATGGGTCGTTCGAGTACTTTCACTTATCCCCACTTTCCATTTTTCCGCTTCACTGGTTCAGTGGAAGATGACCGTTTGGTAGGAGTTGGCCATTTTTCGCTTGATGATGGGTTTCCATATGTTACGTATCTCTACGCTAGCTTGGCTGAATACGTTGTTGGACAGCATGTATGCGGCTTCCTTGAATTTTCTCCTAAACCAATATTCCTCTCTGTGTATGATCTCAGCTTGGGACCACTCGATGTTGTGTTGATGGGTCCAAATATGGTCTACTATTCCTGATTTGCTGGTTTCCCCCCGCTGAGTGTGTTTCTTGTGCTCGGCAATGCGAACATTTAATGAAATTCGTCATGAAACATTGTCAATCACCTTCAAACAAACTAGTAGGCCATGATTAACCATTCAGTATCCGACTTCAGCCCACCCAACCATTATCACCATTTCTTTATTATCGACCCTTTCGGAAATTATTGAAAGATTAGTGAAAAAAAGACTAATGTCCTTCTTATCGATGAACAATGTGCTATCTAGCCTTCAGTTCGGTTTTCAAAGTTCGAAAAATACCTCAGGGGTCTGTTTTAGGATCAGTGTTATTTTTAATATACTTAAATAACTATTGACATCGCAGGACAATTTACTGTATTTGCCGACGATACCACTATTATATGGAGTAATGAAGAAATTAATCAGCTATCAAATACGATAAAAATAGATATTCAACAGATTCAAGCCTGGTGTAACGCAAACTCCTTGTGCTTCAACCTAAATAAAACAAAACTAGTTACTTTCAAATGTATACTAGACGATTTAGATTTGGATAACCACTACATAAAAAACAAACAGCACACTAAATTCCTAGGCATTCACATAGACAATATACTAAATTTTAAAGAACATGTATCCTATCTGAGTAAAAAAGTATCTAGTGGATGTTATGTTATCAGAGTGATATCAAATGAACTAGAGTACACTACAGCTAGAATGGCTTACTTTGCACTGATAGAATCTCATATTCATTATGGAATAGCTTTCTGGGGCCATTGTAGTTTACAGTTACAGAATATGATATTTAAGCTACAGAAGAGGTCTTTGAGATACCTTACAAAGTCTAAGCCGAGAGAGATCACTGCAAGCCTTTATTCATCAGCTACCAAATATTAACTGTCACCTGTTTATACATAATGGAAACAGTATGCTCAATTCATAAAAATGAAACTAGCATGTACACTCCCGGAACAAATTGTCACAACACAAGACAGAATCATATGCTTTACTTACCTATTCCAAAATTCACCTTGACTCAGCATTCTCTGATTTATGAAAGTATTAAAGTATATAATCACCTTCCTACCATTATAAAAAATAGCACAGATATAAAAAATTTCCGAAGTACAGTTAAAGATCTTTTAATCAAAAAACCTCATTATTCGATCCATGAATTATAACATGATAACCTATAATGTTCACCTAAACTCATCTGTCTTCTTGATGTTTTATTTGTGAAATTGCTATGTTTGTATTTTTTATATTTTATGTCATATATTGTATTTTGCATTTTTTACATTTTATGACATTCATTTGAGTTTTTTACAAGAATTTGTCAAGAAGATACTAATCTTCCAGCAATAAAGCATATTGATTGATTGATTGATTGATATTATTATTGAATCTCGCAGAAAATTATCAATTTTGGTATGTACTCATATTTCCAACTATCAACGGTTGTCAGGTAATTAATCGATAATCAATAACTTGACCTGTCAGTTTTGTATGTATTTCGTAAACATCGCCAAATAGTTATCATGAAATTTCACGTACAAAAATTACGAACAGTTCTTTTGTATAATCATGAACTGAGTTGTGTGAGTTGGAAAGCATCATATTGTAGGTAGAAAATACAAATACCATTGAACCGGTCCTGCTAACTGGACAAAAAGTCTCTATTCGAGCACTCTTTCATCAGATATTCCCTGCACAAACTGCTTCAAAAACTTCGAAAAAGAACAGAAGTCATTACAGAGCTTTAACATGACTCCCAGACCGTGCTAATCAATTTCCCAGCAGAAAATTCCCCCAAACAAGATTAATTATGGAGTTCAGTATCGTATTAGGGTTTTTCTTCGTTTGCTCGAGGTACCTCAAGTATTTATTCAAGAAAGTAATTAGGGGCGCAGCCCAACTAATGACGGTGCTTGATATCCCAATGGTGGACCGAGAGTCCTGCTACAAAACGCTGCACATGTGAGGCGAATTTTCTCTTCGTTTGGATTCCGGGCACGTATAAAGCTGTTATTTACACCAGAGCTGAAAGTATCGCACTTTTTCTGACAAACAAAAATATGTATGCTGTCAGGTGAGGGATTCGTGAGACGGTTGTTCGTGCGTCTTATTTATGGCAATGTGAATACCCCCTCGAATAAACTATGAATTCAAATTCTAGTGTGCCTTTCACTCTGTGGCGTGAATTCCTGAACAAGTGACATCAGCGAAGAGAAAGCGTAAGCCATTGACTCGGAATTTGTCCTGCGTGCGTGAATGTAATTTGGTGTCAGGTGGGGGATTATTTGAGATTGAGGTAACATTTTCTCTTGGGTATCAAAGGTAACATTAATTTAAACCTTTATATTCAGGAGTTCACATCAGAAAATGAGAATTATTTCCGCATTCTAAGAAATACGGCCCGGCTCACAAGAGAAGCAATTATTGAAGTATGTGGCATATGAATGAATGGATGAATGAGTTGCAGATTATTCTGATATATTTATTGCATATTTCATTTGTGATAGTGATGTGAAATTAGGAAATACTAACTGGAAGCCTGTAAAAAAATATTTGATCGATAGTTTATAGTCAGATTTATACATATATCACAATTCTGTTGGGAGAAAATCACAAAATAATTTGTTTAGTTACGTGAAAATCCTTCTCGAAGAAGACGACATCTATGACATCGATAGACAACGTTTACCCCTCAAATATTAATGAAGGCCCTCAAGACGATCTGTCACAAAACCCAAATTTGGATACGCAATGTCTATGACCCAGAAGATCAGAATTTCCTTAAGTGGTAGTTGATTTGAGCCGACTTTGGAACCTCCCCCACCACTTTCAACTGTGAAACGACCTTTTCCCACGTCACACGATGTACAGCTACCGCAATGAGTCATGACCGGTGGGAGAAATCATATCTGCGTAAAGTTTGGGTCGGTGTCTGACAAAGAAAGTAATAGAAAAAAAAATAGAAACTTTATTTTGCAATTTTAAGTTTACTGTTTGAAAAAGAAAGTAATAAAAAAAATTGAAACTTTGTTTTGCAATTTTAAGTTTACGGCTCAAATAATCTAACAGACTGATAACAGATTTCTACACATCTACTGTTCATCTTGAGGGAGGGGCTTCTCACCAGCCATGACTCAGTCCGGCAGCTGCAGTCAAGGTGACATTGACGGAGTGTTTTGAGTTTGACCCTGAATGATTTTGACCTACGTCACAAGACGCAAACAAGGTAACTTTGAGGTAGTGTTTTGGGTTTTACCTTGAACAATCTCCATCGATTCATACGGCTGTTTTGAAGATTTGAGGAATCGACCTTGAACGATCTTCAGCTGCATGGACGAAGAAGCTTCTGGAATGCGTTTTTTGTTCGATTTTTAGTGACCTTCTGCAATATCATACGCCTTTGCTGGTATGATTTTGAGAATACATATGCAATCTCTTTCCCTCCCCCACTTTTTGAAAGAACACATAAAAGAGGTGCCACTCTCCTACATGAGTCAGTTTGATGTTGCGTATACGAATATCCCTATGAATATCTTTCACTTTGACAGGGGCAGTAAAAATTGTAGTCGTAAAGATGAGATGCTTATTCGTAGTGGGGGCTGTTGAGAAAGTACAGGAAGCGAATGTGGAAACTTGACTTCGCAATTGCAAAATTTTCCTTGATTCCTTAAATGGCGTTTCCTAGGATAATCGTGATTTCTTCTGTGCTTATCCTTGTATATGTGATCAAAATAAAACTTGAACTACGGATATCAAAGATGAACAAGGGTCACAACAGCTATTCGTTGTGAAGGCAAGGTTGGATATTAGACTCTGTCAAAATTTCATAAAAATTTTATGAAGCCCCTAACTTTTGTGCTGATATTTTCATTGATGACTGTTAAATTTCACAATAAACTGAAAATTTCTCCCATTTGTAAAGAAAAACTTATAACACTGAGGAAATTGAAAATCACGTAATTACAATTTTTGAATAGTGTTTGATAAACGAAATATTTTATCTTGGAGTCGACATGAAGTTTGAAGTGGCAGATCAACAAGCATCGTAATCCATAGCTTTTGAGATGATCTGAAAGATTTCGTGAACAATCAATACATCTCAAGGGGTGTCTCCTATGACATTTATGTTTCCGACTGCCAGTGTTTCACTTTCAAATATCGGTTCTGAACATATTTTCAAAAGATGAACTTCAAACATTTCCAAATCTGAATGAGAAATATAATCATTTTCAGTCAAGTGAAAATTCTTCAAGCCACTAGCCTGGAAGAACAAATTCTATCGACCTTTTGCAAGTTCTAATTATACTTTCTTTTACATCAAAGGAAACTGCACTATAATAAACACGTTTTGCTTCAGAAACTGAAAGCTTTGCGTCGCAACGTTTCCATTCCGAACAAATAAAGAAAAATGGAACTACCACCCTTTTATCAACGTTTCTTCTTGGCGCAAACGCTTTCACGCTAGTGACAAAATGTTCAGGGCTAGATATGTTCATGCTCAATTAAACCTCTTTACCGTGAAAAACAGCGTTTATTTGTTACCGAAATAAATGATTTTCAAACACTACAAGGAAAGCAAAACATTTTTGAATGAAAAGCATTTAATTTATACTCTTGATATCACCAAAAGGACCATGGAAATTTGTGAAAAATTGATAAGAATTTAGAAAAGAGTATATTTCTCTTCGAGGAATAACTTTCAACAACCAATTTGTACACATTTACAAATATTTGTCCTGTAGTTTAGTTCAGCTACTAACTGAATTATCATAGTCCAAAATCCACACCAGTGACTTTCTCGGGATTCATTGGAAGCTTTTGGATCTCATGTGGATTGGTACCGTCCAAAATTCGACAATTTTGTTTGCGAATTGTACTCTCGGTGGGATGATTATGGCTACCGTGAAATGGGCGGAACGCGCGGTACGTCGCCCGAATGGAACACTCATTTTGATGAAACAATTTCATCATTTGCACGTGTTGTTGAATGCTATATCCATCCATGGTGATTTGGTAAAATAGACTGAATAAATTACAAGTCCCTACTGAAAGAGCGATAAAGAATCCTTTAAAAAATCTGAAGAAAAAGCAATTGAGAAAAACTTTGGCAACAACTATGTGAAGTTTTCGCCTCCGAACAATTTAAATTCAAAACGACTATCAAAATAATGTAGGAAATACCAAGGTAGCTATTTCCAGGTAGTGAGGTTCAAATCAATCCACAAAGATTGCTGTGTCTGGAAAAGCGATAGATCTAGATGGAATTCCATCAAAAACTACAAAAAGGAAGTAATTGTGGCCCCGAATTGAATTTTGAAAATATTGATCATGATGATATAGATATTACCAGTTCATTGCAAAATTTCTGGATGGACCAGAAGAATGTTGACCGATATATGAGTACTGATTAGTCTTCAAAGCAGTGCTTGGAATCGAGGAAAATATTACTTTGAAATGGTTTGCAATTATATCATTGTATTATGAATACGCCATGAGGAATTTGACTCTGGAGAAAAATAAATTAAAAATATCTAATTTTATTTGTTGAATACTATGGTGAGGAAAATGAAGGTCGACAGGATAAAGGGGGACATCAGTACTTTTACTGGAACGGTATGATGATCCTAGGCTAACTTTAACATCAGGTACAGTAACGAAAGATTCATTCATGATGTTCAGAGTATCAGAGTAGGTGAATCAATAGGGAGTACAAATGCGTGAATTGGGGTGAATAATTTGTGCATGTGCTATATAAATCAGTTATGAAGAAAGAATTCAGATATGGTCTGAAATACACCACGGATCATACAACATATTAGCTTTGCAAAAAAAAGATTCGTTCTTGAGAAAGCAGAGAGAAGAGCCTCTAGTTAGATCTCTAGTCAAAATAAGGTCAAACGTAGGTGGATTTCAAACGATCTGTCTTCTGTTGTAGCCTATTTATGATATTCAGCGTTGAAACGGTAATGGTTATGGAAAAGCACGGAATAAAAATGCAGCTTTTGTGAAACTATGAACCTATCGAACAGTCTCCACCAAAACTATACAAATTGAAACTACGCCTTTCCCAACTGATTTACAAAATGAAGAGAAATGCCATATGTATGTAGTAGAGGCAGAAAATGAAATTAAGGAAAAGTCAGTAGAAAAATATTAACCATTGAGATCGATACCGAACAGTGGAAAAGTGAACTGAAAGGTATTTTGAAAAAAGGAAATAGATCAAATATAGATACCGCTACGAAGGCTATCCAAATTCTTACCGTAAGGGGTCGTTTCGAAACGTATGAAAATATCATTTACGAAACTGAAAGTGACCATTGCAGATATTGCAGAGACTTTGTAAATGCTAGATAGAGAGGGAAAATACTTGCAACAATGTGAGAGTGGAAGCAAAGTTTGCGTAATGAAAACGTGAAGTGAGAAAACGAAGAAAAGGAGGAGAACGATAAAAGTGTGTAATCGAAATATTTAGTCAACATTATTTTCAGAGATATTTCAAAGAGCAGTACCGAAAAATGAAAAAGGTATTAGTGAAATAGAAGTTTCGATATATATGTTTATAGAGTCGACATGATTTTTACAAAACCGAGATACGTTTTTCGTTATTCAATAGCTTTCTCAAGGCCGGACTGATGGAATCACTTTCTAATCATAACAATTTATACTGCAGTGAAAAGTCTGAGAACATTAGTTATTATATACGGCCCAATCAGATGATCAATTTCATGCTGGATAATAATTTTCAGTCAACAATTCACTAGTAAAAATTGGAACAAACAATTTAATGATTCATTCATCATAACAAATTGATTTTTCTTTTTTTGATATTGAAAATTTTAAGTTTGTTGTTTTCAATTATTTTCAGAAAGTAGAGTTTTCAACCTATCTCATGGAAATGAAGAGTTTGGGATTCATTATTGTATTCTATGAGAAAGTGAACATATATTGAATACATTTTTCTATTCTGCAAACTGTTTATATGTTTTTTCGTGCGTGCTTTTGATGTTCTTTCTGTATGACCTATGTCAAACATCGGATATTATCCAATTGACAATTCATTAACTCCTCTACTATCTGACATTGAACTGTCTTTGTCACCTTCAATATGCATGTTTGAGTGGCTTTCGATGGATATCTCTCGAATACTTTTCAACGCTGGTGTTCCACAGGGATCCATATTGCGTACAACCCTCTATTTATTGTATATGAACGACCTTTTGGAAAAAAGCAAGAATCCAATATATTGCTTTGCTGACGACAGCACAGCTGTCTCCTTATCCGATTTGGATTCCAGGACATCGGCTACGGAGGCACATCTTCATCGGCAGCAGGAGGTTGCATATCTCAATGAGGATCTAGAAGTGATTTCAAATTGAGGTGAAGGTAACCAGATTCAATTCAATGCCACAAAAACTCAGACATCGGGTTTCTCCAAGAGGATAAATGTCTCCGAACCGGATATAATGATGTCAGGTCAGACAAATCCGCTTTCTGCTTCGATAAGTTTGTTGGGGGTTGAAATGGACACCGATATGTCTTGGCACAATCATGTCGCTCTAATTGTAAAGACTGCTTTTCAAAAGCTTATAACACTGTTACGAACCAGAAAACTGTACACACCTCAGCAAATTTTGATGCTCTATAAAGCTCAAATCAAACCTTCTTTGGAGTATTGTTCTCTTGTATGGAACTGTGCCCCCAAACATATCCTGGGGTTGGTCCATATATGCTAACGTTCAGTATTTTCTCGTCAATCAACCAAGTCAATCAGTTACTAGTTTCTGGACCATACTGCTGCTATTTTTTGTTGATATAGGGATGTGGAAAAATCGTGAATGTTGATATTCTCGTGTGTCGGAAACGAAAAATTGGAAAATTTTATTTGTTATTCATTTTCTTCCATCCCCACAGTGAATATAGTCTACAGAAAAAGTTATGATGGGGAAAGAATGATATTGCAATACAGCAGACTCGTAATTCTCTCATTTCCCTCGTAATACGGAACATACACGCGAAAACCCTATCTCGAAACAGTTGACTCAGAAGCAATTCTGGGTCGATGTAGAAAATTTTTCGAATCACTAAAAAGCGGGAGTGCACCCCATCACTCGTGAATCGACATTCGTTTTAGTAATTTTGAAGTGTTAACGACTTTCAACGATGTTAGGATCATTAGAGTAAATGATGGCTTCCCTCTCTGATTATGTTTTGATGAGAGCAGGGTCTTGAAGCTGAAATTGAATTCGAAATGTTAAGTGGGGAAATTGAGCCGTTCGAATTTGATTATTCTTGGTTTGAATAGATGTTTTACTTGCGCGCTTGTTTTGCCCGTTCTGTGGATAACTTGATTATAACTATGTTTTGAGATTGATTCTCAAAAAATGACTGACATAATTCAATTAGGGTGATTGCAGATAAGTAAGAACGTGCTGAAGATGAATAGCAGTTATTTGAGTTTGAAGGAAATGAATCAATGGTGAATGTTCTTGATGAAGTTTCGTTATTTTTTCAGTTTTGTTTTGATCTGTTGCGATAGTTTTGTTAATTTCAATGTATCATATACTGAAAATCTCATCTCAATATCTTCTCTCTAATAGTTTCAGTACTTCGACGTTTTGGCTTCGACTTCAAATCGGTTTCAAAAAACAAAAAACAGGGATTATTGAATAATAATTTGTGAAAAAGTGACAGTGGCTAATTATCTACAATTTGTTCTGCAACAACTAGATTGAACCAAAACTTTCAGTGCAGAAAAAACTAACAATGTCGTCCATTTCGAAAAGTTTACTACCAATCAACTGAATTCTACAAATCTAAAAGAAGAACGCTTTCGAAAGTAGACTGTATTATTGTACATAACTAGATGGACGTCATTTTGAACACTTTATCCGTTGATTGTATTGACATTGATATTACTTTTGTTGATTTCACACTTTCTGAAAAATTTTCAAATGCATACCTATGCTGATGACACCAATCTGATTTTTTCCGTTGAACACTTTTTGAATAATGATACAGATGACACCAATCTGATTTTTTCCGTTGAACACTTTTTGAATAATGATACAGATGACATATATCACTGTTTGAAAGTCAACCCAAATAAATCATCAGCCATAATTTTTGCTAATAAGACGGTCCAGAGTAAGGCCATAGATAACTTTTCAATAATCACAAATTGGAATATAGTGATAAAATAAAATGCTTGGGGTTGACATTAGATTGCAATCTGAGATCCATTAGCCATATTAATTCTTTGATTTCGAGAGCATATGGTTTACTTAAACATCTATACCCACACTGACACTACCTGACTGCCGTTTTACTTTTTATTGTCCCAAATATTCATTCCTCAATTTATTCAACTAACAATTTATTTGTTTGAATTTAATTGACTCATGCATTTGTTCGACACATTAAAAACGATTGTTCGCAAAATGTGTTCTATTTTAAATGACACTTGATTTAAAATGTTACATGAATAAAATTGTTATTTGAATAAAAAAGAGTAATGAAATAACTTGAAGCTTTTATTGATTCCGAAGAAAAATATTATTTCAGAGTATTGGAAAATGGAACGCCAATTTATTATATATTATGCTGAAAAATAATCTATATACATATAGTTCAACTCAGCAATAAACCAACATTTTAATTCAACAATCAATGGAATGTATTATTCGAGTAAATTCAACAAACGTTTCAATTCCGCATATAATTTTGACCTTTCAATAAAATGTTAGTTATTTATATGACTGTTGAATTACAATGAAACTTCAAATTCACTGTCTAAAAGTAAGTTTGGGAATAAAATTTCAATGAATATATTTGAATGACTGTCAAAGTTTTTCCATGAAACATTGTTGGTAATAAAAATAGACTTTCGTTTGTCTGAAAATATAGCAAATTAACTTTCCATACTAAATATTTTTCAATGAATAATAAAGATTTTTATATTTCAATTTTATTGAAAGTGTTCAATATTTGCAACATTCACTTTAATGCATTCAATTTAAAATTTGGTTACAACTTTTGTGCAAAACATTCTCAAGCAAGTATCATTTTATTTCATCAGTCTTCTTGAAAAGCTAATTTCTGACAAAAAATTAAATTTTTTGATGATTTAAAAAGTTTCTTGTATTTGAAAGATACATTTAAAACGATTGATGATAATTTCAATTCGGCGCTGGTATCGATCGGATTTATTGAGAACTTCAATTGTTACATATGGCAACATGCTAGTTCATTTATAGTACGACAACACGCCGTTCGACCGCAGCGCCGAATAAAAATTATCAACAAACAATTTAATTCATGTATCACTGAAATTCAACAAACAAAATAATCCAGCTCATTTCAAAGGAATAATAATAAAAAGTAAAACGGCGTGGCACGCCGTTTTACTTTCTATTGTTATTTTGTAAAAATGAATTGTTTTGATTGTTGCTTTTAGGTGATACATGAATTAAATTGATTGTTGATAATTTTTATTCGGCGCTGCGGTCGAACGGAATATTGTGTTACTATCACTAAACTATCATGTTGCCAGATTTAAAAATTCAGCTTCTGCAAGAATCCGTTCGACGCTATCGCCGAATTAAAATTATCAACAATCGTTTTAATTCATGTAACTATAATTATCAACAAACCATTTTATTCATGTTTCACAGAAATTGTAGTAAATTATTCGATAGTTACAAAAAAAGTATATATGACAAACATTTACTTCCAAAAATTTCAAACAATGAATCTATATTATAACTGTTCGCAACTTTTCATCAAACAAATTAATTCATGTAACATTTTAAATCAAGTGTCATTTAAAATAGAACAAATTTTGGGAACAATCGTTTTTAATGTGTCGAACAAATGCATGAATCAATTAAATTCAAACAAATACATTGTTAGTTGAATAAATTGAGGAATGAATATTTGTGACAATAAAAAGTAAAACGGCGTTCCATAAATATGCTTACCCTCCCGCTAGACGCTCTATCTATTTATTGAACGTTGTTTCTCTCATAGCGCTGTAATCGAGTACAACTCATATCCTGAAGAATTGAAATCACTATCTTTTTCTGCGTTTAAAAACAAAATGAAATCCATCTTTTTCGGTAAACAATTAATCTGCCTGAATTGAATCAAATTAAATTAAATTAAACCTAAAACAATTATCAAATGCATTTTACATCATGTTTTTTCTTCAAATTGATTTACTTTTATATACTTTTGTCATATGATGTTAAAACTGTATCACTATTAATACACTTATGTATGAAAATATTCTTGGTTGACTGGTAGAATAGCGTAAGCTAAACTCCGCCAAGATAAAAATAAAGACCATTTATTATTATTATTTTTTTTTCACCGTAGTGTGCGCTGGTCAGGCCCTATCCCCCGAAGCCCCGATACATTCGGGAGGGCGCACCAGCAATAGAGAATCGTGTGCCCTGAGCAAGCGCAGTGAGCCAAGAATGACAGTCTTCTGCATCTGTGTGGCTAAGATTCCTGCCTCAGTACGGCAAGCGGGTATGATTTTAAGATTTGAGAGTAGAGAGGATTTTCTAATAGTCAGAACAACCATCTTGTCAGAGTGATCTGGGTAAAGTCTGCGGAGTTCGAAGAGAAAATCTCGATATTTTATCCGTTTCTCCTCCTCTTTTCTGACGACATTCGTCTCGCCAAGAGCTGAAAATTCCACGGCAAATATCGAGCGTAGGGCAACACCGTAAGAGTGCCGTAGATGGTAATATAGCACTCTTAGGGCCGCGTTATGTCGATGGATAAAGACCGAGACCGCATATGCTGGACATGCTGATATCAAGTGCATTACGGTCTCGGGCGCCTCGCGGCAGGCCCTGCACCTTATGTCAGGAACCTCTATACCCATCACGCGACTGCGGTAGACTAAGGTGTTGAAGACACCATCCTGGCAAGCCATGATGAACCCCTCAGTTTCCGACTTCAGCCCACTCGACCTGAGAAAAGCGAAGGTCAGGCGCTTTGATAAGCCAAGATCTCCAATGTTATTGAAGAAGACACCATGCATTGGCTTATCCTTGTGTTTCCGCAGAAGTAAGGTGATCTTTGCGGCCTTTATCTGAGCTTCTTGCTGAACAGGTTCCAACTCGGTGACAGAGTTGTGGTCACCTCGTTCAGTGTCGAACACTATACCGAGTTCATCAGCTGCTCGGGCAGCTGCCCCAGAGAGAAATGCTTGAATTCCTGCTCTCTTATCGTCACGGACCATGCAGAGAAGGGGATCCGAACTCCTGACGACTTTACAGGCTCTATCCAGCACCATTCTGTTATGTAGACACTCCAAACTCAAAAGTCCACGGCCTCCCTAGTGTCGGAAGAAGTACAACCGTGGAACGGACGATTTGGGATGCAAACTCCTATTGAGATGCATCATTTTTCGAGTCTTTACGTCGAGTTGATACAGCTCCTCCCGAGTTCACTTCACTACTCCAAACGAGTAGAGTAAGATTGGGACGACAAGCATATTTGTTGCAGCAACTTTGTTCTTCCCCGACAGTTCCGATGACCAGATCTGTTGAAGTTTGTGCTGATTCTTGCCGCGGAGAGAGTTTTTCACTGCTGTTACCTCTTGTGAGTGGCGTTGTTCCACCCCGAGGTAAGTATACGTCTCTCCGGCATCCAGATGGTGTAAGATGCTTCCATCTACGAGCTGCACATTCTCTCCGTAGTCCCCGCTTCGTCCTCTTTTGAGATGGACCATTGCACATTTGTCTATCCCGAATTTCATCCCGATTATTATTATTATTTTCATTATTATTATTTCCTCAATGACTAAATCTGACATTTCCATATCAGATTTAGTCCTATTACTCGTCCGTTTCTGACTTACAGTACAGTATTCAGTACACAGTATACAGTATACTATTCTGACCAGTATTTTTGTCACTATTCTCAATACTCTTTGGTATTTTTTGATACAACAATTGAAAAAACATTTTGAATATTCAATGTCCTTATTAACATATTTTCATCATTTGTAAAGTTTTTGTTTCCTTTTGAAATTCTCATAGAAAAAGCATGAATCAAAATGTGCAGGTTGAGCTTCAAAAAACTTCGAATTTCAATAGTTCCATTTAAACTATCAAACTTCAGGGAATGAAATATATGTAGTTCAAAAATGGGTGTATGAGTGATGGAATTCGTACTAGCGAGCGTTTGCTTGGCAAATATGAAAAAAATTCAGTATATCAAAAATATTTTTGGCCAACACACTTTTACACCTTGAAATAACGTGTTTTCCAACATAATTTATATGGAGAAATAAATTTACTTGGGTTATGTCTAGTTTCATAAGTCTGGTAATCATTCAAAATGCATGTACCAGTACATATTTTACCTACACACAAAATATATATCAGGTGTTTGGTTGATGATTACATTTATCTCGTCTGGAGCTTTAGCCTTTCCGTCAGATTCATTTTCCATGCCTCGGGATGATTTCATTTCTCCCCGAGCACATATGTTCAGATGAGTTGAAAATTAATTATCTAAAAACTGAGTCATATTGATATTTTTGTAGTCAAACCATGAAAATATAAACTCATTCTCATTTCCCAAATACATGTTCCTAGGTTTATCTTTCGTTAGAAACAGTGACAGTTTCGCAAAACGAACTGTCAATTTATATGAATGATTTCCTTAATAAGAATAACGTCATATCAACCCTGCAGTACGGGTTCAGAGAAAAATTATCGACAAATGATGCAATTTACAAAATTACCAGTGAGATATATAAGTTGATGGATGAAAGTAAACCAACCGCATGTGTGTTCCTGGATCTTGCAAAGGCTTTCGATACTGTGGATCACCAACAGCTGTTGGACTCCCTGCAAGATTCAGGAATACGAGGTGTGGCAAATGAATTATTTTCAGATTATTTGAGTTGCCGCAAACAGTATTTAAAAATAGGAAATGGAATCAGCGAAGAGAAATTTATAAAATATGGAGTACCACAAGGTACAGTGCTAGGGCCACTACTTTTTTCATTATATATATATATAGTCTACTCACCATCCATGAAATTACAGGTCAGATTGTGAGCTTCGCTGATGACACTGCCGTTCTATACACTGCAGAAACCTGGGAGAGTCTGAAAATGAAAATGGAAAACGATCTGTTGAATATTATCAATTGGTTTGACCATAAGTTGCTTACCGTAAACTTTGACAACACTTTTTATATACCTTTTTCGAGTTACAGAACTAACTTACCTAAGTTCAAGGAACTCACACTGGGAAAAACCAATCAACAGATTGCCATCAAACAAGCAGAGAGAGTCCGATATCTAGGGGTTATAATAGATTGTCATTTAAGATGGAATCATCATATCGATGAAGTAACTTAAAGTTGTATAGATTCAAATGCTTCAATAGAATATTAGATACGCGTTCCCTCAACACTCTATATTATGCTCTTGTGGAGTCACGACTGCGATATGGTATCCTTAGCTGGGGTGGTGTACTTAATACCCATCTTCAAAAACTTCAAATAGTACAGAAAAAAATTTTGAAAATAATTTACCAAAAAAAATATACGTATCCGTCAAAAAAGCTTTCTGAGGATGCAGCTATCCTCAGCGTCAGAAAGTTATATTTACACGACATAGCAATTTTCATAAGTAAAAATAAATACACCCTTCAACAGTTAGAGCATAGTTATACCACAAGAAACAAAGCAAAAATGTTCGTACAAATACAGGTAACAGAAAAATCGGTGGGACAACGTTGATCCAGTTTTTTAACAAAAAAATTCTTTAACTTTCTAGACGATATGCATAAAAATAAGCTGATGAAAGTCAACTCGATACCACTAATGAAAAATATATTCGAAAAGTATCTCCTCAATGTAGATCATGAAATAATATTGAATATGATTGATAACAAATAACTTATCAAAATTTTCCTACTTTCATAGCTATAGAAATGAACTGAATTTTCAATTCTCCTCTTATTGTCATTGTCATTTACTTTTTCTCAGGTCCGAAATATTGTAAATATTGTAAATACTCACACTGAAATACTGTTCGAAGATCATTTGGTAATACAATAAGTAAAGAATTCCCATGCACAACCTTTGGGTTTTAATGGGTTCTCTCGATGTTTATCACCTATATCTGGAACATTTCATTCAATTGATTGTTTTTTTTTTTTGTATTCTATCTGAAATTGCATATGATGTATTGGAAACTCTATCTATTGCTGGTAAATAAACATATTATTATTATTATTATCATTATTATATTTATATTTTGAGACGAATTGAGATATGAAAATCACAAAAAAATCATAGTTGATCAGGAAATTGATCAAATGTAACTGGCCCCAGTCTTTTTTATGATGGTTGATTTCTTTCTCATTTTGAAGACAATAAATTAAATTTCTCAAGACGTATGTATCTTTTTTTAATCCAGTCATCAGATATGATAATTGTTAAAGTAATAGTTTTGTTTGTTAGTTACTACATAAATATACCGATATGCAGTATTCTTTGCTTCTATGGTTATGCTGAATTAGTCAATTTTCCTACATCCCGATTCAGAGTATTTCTTAATTTTCATTTTCTGTATAAGCACTCTGTATGTATTCACTGAAATGTGTTTTATAATCAGTCTTCTGGACAACACTTGCAGTAGAACTCGCAGTAAAACTTGCATTCCGCTCTAAAGGAAAACACCCAGCGGAAATAAATCTACCGAAGGAAAGAGAAAAATGACAATAAAATACAGACGTCGTTTCAAAAGCTATTTTCACTAGAGAGCTTCTGAGTGTCGCTAAAACGTGACATCATTTCAACAGTAAAGACTTTTGCTGGATATCATTTATTTCTTGTATTGATCCTAGTTCATACCTGCTCAAGAGAGCTGAGAAGAGACATGAATGCTTATACATACTTATTGGCGTGGAAGATAAAATAATTATGATAATGTTCAGTCATGAAATACATATTTTTATTGACCTTTTCTTTCGCTATTTTACCTTTCCACAATCTGAAAAATATAAAAATCGTGTAGAAAGGGCAAACTTTTCAGTTCAACACGAGGAATTGATGCATGAATTAGGTATTTACCACAAAAAAGAATGTTTGATCTATTTACCTTCTCGTATTTGCCTATAAAAAAACTGAGAGATTATAAAATACATTTTTTACTGTTTCAGAGACCGAAATCTATCTCCGTCTTCAGAAATGGACCAAATTTAAGGTTATACATCCAAATCGACCATAGTAGCATTCACCAAGAGGACTAAAACGGAGGGTCTCGGACCTCTAAAACTTCGAGGTGAAGAAATACAAGTGTCGGGGGAGGTTAAATATCTGGGAGTAATCCTAGACTCCAAACTGACCTGGAACCAACACTTGGACAGGATAAAGAGGAAAGCGGAGGTAGCCAGACATGGTATATTGGTGGTTAAACCTATGATAACATACGCATCTCTGGTCTGGTGGCCAAAGATGAAGCAGGCGACCGCCATCAACAAACTAGGCAAGGTGCAAAGACTTGCATGTTTGGGAATGACGGGAGCAATGAGAACTACCCTAACAGCTGCATTGGAGACACTCCTGAATCTACCTCCTTTACACTTTGTGATAATGGGGGAGACCAGGATGGGCCAATTCAGACTGAAAAACTCACCGAACTACAGAAGATCGGACCGAACAGAAATTTTGGAACAAGTGGAGGAGCACATATTGAATATGTGCACGGACCACATAACACCGAAGTACACCTTTAACACAAACTTCATGGCCAAAATCATAAGCCGTGAAGAGTGGAAGATCATTAGTCATCCCGAAAACATGTTTGGAATAAACACCTGGTATACAGATGGATCGAAGACCAAACATGGAACGGGAGCTGGAATATACCGAGCGGATAGAAATCTAAACTACAGCTATCCGCTAGGACTATACACATCCGTATTTCAGGCGGAAGTGTATGCTATCTTGCAGTGTGCAAGGTTTAACCAGCTCTGGGAGTATCAAAATCACTGGTACGAAACCAGATTAGGATATGGACCAATAAGAAACACACAGAGTACTGGACAAAAGTACCTGGCAACAAACACAGTAGAACCTTCATTGGGGAACCGTCCGAGAAAAGAACCGAAGAACTACTTCAATATAGTAGGGATCGGCTCAGAATAATTACAGGGTTACTCACCGGTCATTGTCCGCTCAGAGAACACCTGAATAAAATGGGGCTGTACAATGGAGACAGCTGCAGATTATGCAACGAAGGGATAGAAACAGCTCTACACATCTTATGCGAATGTGAGGCACTGAATCACAGGAGGCAGGCAATATATGGACGTATGAAATTACGTCCAGAAGAATATGACGAACATCCAACACGGAACCTGTACAAACTAGTACAGGGAACTAGACTGATGGAATGGGTGTCATGAGAAGATGGGAGAACAAACGCAATAAGCCCAAGAGACTGCAGTGTTTTCTGGAGACTTGGACTGAATGGACAAGTCAGACAGCTCCCAAGGTACAAAAAAAAAGTTATACGCAGTTTTCCCTTGGCAGATTATTTTCACTTCTCAACTTCTTTGATGAATTTCGCCATTTCTAAAGGTGTACGAAGTTTTATAAAGTTTCTACACATGTAGAAAGTTCCAAAATCTACCTCCTTTGTCAGAAATGGACTGAATTTAAGTTTATACGCAGATTTTTCTAGGCAGATTATTTTCACTTCTCAACTTATTTGATGAATTTTGCCCTTTTTATTCGTGTATGAAGTTTCATGAAGTTTCTACAGGTATATCAAGTTTCAAAATCTACCTCGTTCTTCAGAAATGGACTAAATTTAAGTTTATACGGGATTTTCTCTTAGCAGATTATTTTTACTTCTCAACTTCTGTGATGAATTGTGCTCTTTCTACACGTGTATAGAGTCCACGTAAAATTTTAATATTTTTGTCAACAAAAAATGACTTCCATTTAATACAATAAATACATTATTACACTCCGTAAATAACTCGTAGTGTACTTATGATATACTGTTTGGAACCTTTGGTGTAGTAATGAATATTACTGGAGTTTTTTTCCAACACCAAATCGTTATTTTTACACCTCGACACGTGTTTCGATCACCAAGTGATCATCTTCAAGAGGAAGATAAAACTAGAAACTACTCAAAACTAAAGCTATTTATGCTATTCAGGTACATCATACAGGTAGGTAATCAGTAATACCACCCATACAAGTGTTCCACCCTAAATTAATTTTACAATTGGCCTTTCCATTATTTTACAATATGTCCTTATGTATGTTCAAATGTTACAGCTATATATAGAACAATTTTCAGCTATATAAAATTAGTTTCTGTATGTTCCCGTATATTTTCAGTATGTTTATGTATATTTCTATATGTAATTAGAAACATTGAATTGAATGTTTTGCCTTTTTATTATCTGATCTAGCAGTAAAATTAGTTGTTGGAGAATTTTTTTTGTATTTCTCTCTAGATCTAACTTTGTTTCATTTATTCTTTGGGTTTTTTGCATTGATTGCTTTCCAACTTTGCATTTACAAATAGCTAGCTTTTTTTCAATTGTTCACGCTATTGTGTTCGTATTTGACTTTCTCTGTCACTCCAGAAAACAAGTTCTGATGTTTTTCGTAGTCGAACAGAAAAGGTTCAGTAGGTTGATAGATATGACCCAAAGTAAGGTTTTCATTGAACGTTTTTTATCACTGCGGTAAAGTATTTTATATGGGTTTTCAATACTGTTCTGATGTTTCGCTACAATTTATTCTAGACTAGCGAACCGCCTCGGTTCCGCACTTGGAATATTCAAAAATCCTTTCTTATTACACATTTACAATATAAAACGAACCTACATATAAAATTTCACCCTCTGACAATATACCGGTATGAAAACGTTACTTTATTTTATGAACGCTCCTTGTTTCCGGTGGCATCACTGAAAATGTGATTTTCATCACTGTTTTTCGCGTTATATAGCCCCTTTCACCCCCACGGGGGGCGTTCCACATGGAATATTCGAACATCCTTTCTTGGTGCGAATCTAAGATCGAGGAAGCATCTATGAATTAAATTTCAGCTTCCTAGGACTCACCAGTACGGAGAAACAGAGATGAATAAGTGAATGTTAAGTGACTGACTTTCGCATTTATAAGTATAGATTATTTTCTATGTTAGTAGTGGTTCGAAAGTATGTTTTATTTGTTCAAATGAATTCTCGTGAATTGACAGCCCCGCTTTGAATTGTCTCTCAGTATATACAGAGTGGTCTAACGAAAAGTATGCACCTTGGTTTTTTCCTTTTTTTGTAAATTAACGCAAAAATGCTCGGACAGGTCGATTTTGGTTCTGAGGGGAACACATTTTAGATGTATTTTTCTACCTGTGCCTTCAACCCCCTAGCGAGGGTGAGTAACAACCCTAAAATTTTAAATGGAAAGTGGGGTCGAGTGATATATCATTTGAAAGGGCACAAAATTATCTTTCCAATGATACCTAATTTGTTGTATTCCACTCAAACATGTAGGTATTATGAAGAAAAACAACTACAACCCAGTACTTTGAAATGTGTAATTGACTTAGTAGAATCCTACTTCAGCAAGTGCTGAAAATGTTACCCATTTGCTTCCATACAATAATACAGATTTTGTTCAAATCTATTCTCAACATTCTGTAGCATATCAGGTGTTATACTTCTGCACTCTGCTGTAATTCGTTGGCGAAGTTCTGTGGACTCGTGCTGCATAGCAAAACTTTTATTTTTCAAGTGTCCCCAAAGGAAAAAGTCTAAAGGCGATAAATCAGGTGACCTGGCAGGCCATTCGATGGGGCCTCTCCTTCCAATCCACCGGTCATCTAAAAACTCTCTTACCGGAGCAACATAGTGAAGAGGTGCTCCATCTTTCTGGAAATGAAGCCGATCATCATTATGATTTTGGTCATTTTCAATTATTTCTGTTATGAGAGGATCAATTGTATCTTCAAGCATGTTCAGGTAGACCTCACCAGTTGAATTCCCAGGAATAAGAAGTGGCCCTATGATATGACTACCTAATATGCCACACCAGACATTGATTTTTTGAGGGTACTGGGTATGGACCTCTCGGAATAAGTGTGGGTTACTGTCATCCCAGTAACGGCAATTATGTTCATTCATAGCTCCATTCGGAAAAAATGTACTCTCATCGGAAAAGAACGTGTTGAATGATATGTGCGGATCATCAATTAGTAGCTGGCTCAGTTGTTCACAAAATTGCAGCCTTCTATCAGGATCATCTCCATTGAGTTCCTGTACTAATTTAATTCTGTACAGATGAAATTTATAGGCTTTTAATATCCGTATTATGGACGAACGGGAGACACCTGAGGCTGCAGCAAGCTGACGGGTACTTTGAGTATGAACCAATTCAACATGTCCCAAAACAGCGACTTCCACTGCTTCATTTCTGATCGGTTTCCGTGGCTGGTGTTTCACATTACACACAGATCCGGTATCGACAAACTTTTGGACTAACTTAGCAACGTACGAATCATTCACAATTTTCCCGGGATGACTGTTATTATAGAGGCGAGCAGTAAGTCTAGCACAACTATTATGTTGATAATAAAGTTTAACAATTTCAACTCGTTCAGGAATGGAATGAACCATTTTTACAGTAAAGTTAAAATAATTTCAAAAGCAACCGAACAGAATCAATGAACGTTTGCCTGAATTCTTTTTGTACACTTATCTACTGTTGTTATTTGAACCAAAAAACGCACGAGAGAAATTGAGGAATGTAGTGGTGATAAAAATGCCATTTTTTCCGCATTTTCATTAACATCAAAAATATCGAGTAAATGTTCTTGCTTTTTTTATAACTATTTAAGTGAATACAACAAATTAGGTCAAAATTAAGTCAATTACACATTTGTACTGGGTTGTAGTTGTTTTTCTTCATAATACCAACATGTTTGATTGAAATACAACAAATTAGGTATCATTGGAAAGAGAATTTTGTGCCCTTTCAAATGATATATCACTCGACCCCACTTTCCATTTAAAATTTTAGGGTTGTTACTCACCCTCGCTAGGGGGTTGAAGGCACAGGTAGAAAAATACATCTAAAATGTGTCCCCCTCAAAAGCAAAATTGATATGTCCGAGCATTTTTGCGTTAAGCTACAAAAAAAGGAAAAAAGCAAGGTGCATACTTTTCGTTGGACCACTCGATATAGTGTTATATTTCACCAAAGACAAACGGCATCTGTCGTCGGAATCAAAATGTATTTTACTCATTTGATTTGATTTTACCCATTAGATTGAATTCGTAGATCTATAAACTATAATGTGATCAAATGTGATTGCTGTCAACTAATCTAAATTCAATGAATAGTTACAAACCAAAACGTAAATTATGAATTTACATATATTTTTTACTTAACATTCATTGTGTGAACAACAATTGGAACAAAATGACGATGGAATCATTCTATGGCAATAATTCCCAAATGATATTTCATGAAATATTCAGTTTGAACCGGAACTCGATGAGATTTGATTCTCTGTGGGGCACTAATGATATTTGGTCAAAGCTCGTAATTGGCTTTTATGTGTACTGATTGTAGTCTGTGATGTATCGTTCACAATTATTTTGGCTTCTATACAACTGAACAAATTCTCTGAAAATATTGGGTTATGATTGAAATAATTTCTTTCACTTCGTCAGTCATATGTTATGTTATACCTGCGAGTTCTTTATCAAGTGAGACTCTCATTCATCAATTAATACAAAAATACAACTTATAATTTAAATAGATCACCATACTACTTCGTCTTGTCACTCAATTGTTTCATTTACAATCTATAACAGGGGTCTCCAAACTATGAAGCCTTCGGGCCATGATGATTTTTTCAGTTTGTTTCAAGGGCCAATTTCTGCCCTTAACTATATTTCTAGACTGGGATAGTCGCAAAGTGCGTGACCTAAGTAAACTTACGCGTTTTTTGCATTTCAATCATTATTGTGTATTGTGACACTTAACGACATCTAGTGGCGAGTAGTGGTACTATGTACTATCTCTTTCAGCTACCCGCTAGGTGGCATTAGGCGTAATTCAATATTTGGAATTATCGCGTTGGTTCGAGAAAGTTCTGGTTCTAGCTAGTGTATTCCGATCACCTGAGATGGCAGTAATAATTGCATATGAAAAGGCTAGCGGCGCAACTGCAAGTTAGTCTGCGTAGGAAAGGCGAAGGAAGCGGAACTGTCTATTGTGAAATTAAGTAACACCTGTCAATAAACGTATTTTGATATGACTTATTGTTTTTATGTGTGATTTGTTAGTATGGAAAAGAAGCGAAGAATCGACAGTGAATGCAGAACATTCCAAGAAAAATGGAACTTTCAGTATTTTGTGATTGAGTCCAGTAATAAGGTGCTATGTTTAATTTGTAATGAAACCATAGCTGTTCTCAAAGACTATAACATTAAACGACACTATGGATCGAAACATCTTCAAAGTTACTCCAACTATACAGGAAGTTTGCGAAAGGAAAAATTTGAAGCTTTAAAACGCGGACTCAAATCGCAGCAATCTTTGTTTACCAAAGCGAATACTGAACAAGAGTCTACAACTCGCGCCAGCTTTCGTGTGGCTCTTGAAATCGGAAAACGTGGCAAACCATTCACCGATGGAGAAATGATAAAAGAATGCTTGATTGCAGTAGCCGAAGAAATATGCCCCGAAAAGGTAAATTTATTTAAAAGTGTCAGTTTGTCAGCAAACACCGTGGCTCGGAGGGTGCAAGACATCGCAGAAAATATATCATCTCAACTGTCTAACAAAAATGGACATCATGAGTAGTTTTCTCTAGCATTGGTTGAGTTAACGGATGTGTCAGATACTGCTCAGGTGTTGACTTTTATTCGCGGAGTAGATAAAAGCTATGAAGAACTTCTAGATATTGATAGTATTCACGGCACGACAACTGGGGCAGATCTTTTTAAGGGAGTTGAAAATGCCATCGATAAAAAGAACCTTCGATGGAGAAATTTGAAATTTATAACAACTGATGGAGGCAAAAATATGTATGGTAAAAATAAAGGAGTGATTGCACTTGTGTCAAAGGCTGTAGAAAATGATGGTGGTTCAAAACCATTAGTCTTACATAGTATCATTCATCAACAGTCCTTGTGCGGAGAATGTTTGGATCTATCTGAAGTTGTAAAACCAGTCATATCAGTTGTTAACTTCATCAGATCCACTGGGCTGAATCACCGACAATTCCGCGAGTTTATTCAACAGATTGGAGAAAATGATTTACCATATCATACTGCCGTACGCTGGCTTAGTTGCGGAAAAGTCCTTAAGCGCTTTTTTGAACTTCGAGCAGAGATCGAAATTTTTTTAAATGAGAAGCAGCGCCCTTTTGCCGATTTAGAAAATAGTGAATGGATGTGGAAGTTAGCCTCCTATGGCGATTTGACAAATCATATGAACGAACTGAATTTGAGATTGCAAGGAGAAAATCAGCTTCTCCCTGATTCATACACCAATATCAAATCCTTCAGGCAGAAAATAATACTATTTCAATCGCAATTACGTAAAAAATGTTTCACACATTTTGAAACATGTGAAATATTCAGCCACACTACAGAGACTGAATTTCCCGTCAATTTTGCAATCAAAACTTTGAGTGCTTTGAAGATAAATTTTGATACTCGTTTTTTAGATTTTGATGTCATTGCGGATCAAATCAAGCTTTATCAAAATCCTTTTGATTCTGACATTGAAACCCTGGCTCCGGAAGTACAAAAGGAAATTATTGATTTACGGTGCAGTGATATGCTTAAGAACAAATATCAAAATTCATCTTTGTTGGAAATTTATAAGAGCCTTCCACTGGAACAATTTGATAATTTGCATAAATTTGCTCGTGGGTTGTTTTCTGGTACTACTTACTTGTGTGAGAAAACGTTTTCCAAGATGAAGTACACAAAGAATGTTTACAGATCTTAATTAACCGATGAGCATCTTAAATCTCTTTTGATAATTGGTACAAGTAAAATTGATCCACAACTACAAAGTATTGTCGGTGGAAAATCACAATTACATGAATCTCATTAGTGTTTTTGTTTTACTGTGATTCATTTCAATTATTTGTTAGTTATTGATATGCTCAAACTTAGATACTTAAGTTAAGTTTTCTTTGTCATCATTTCTGTCGTTAAGTTTTACCTTGCAAGTAAATAAAACCGAGTAATTATCATTCTGTGTTTTCTTCTTCAAGTTATCACAGCAATAGTAGCAACAATTAGGTAATCATTGGCTGTCGCGGGCCAGATTGATGACAGTAAATCATTGGCTGTCGCGGGCCGGATTGATGACACTGGCGGGCCGGATTGATGACACTGGCGGGCCGGATTTGGCCAACGGGCCGTAGTTTGGAGACCCCTGATCTAGAACATAGTCGTTACCCTAGCGCATTCACCAATATTTGGTATATGCAGGCATTGCTGTATTCTGAACCATAACAGATGCGGAGACGATAGAATGGTAAAAAAAGTAAATATCGTGGCGAACTGTACAATGGTCAAAGAAAATTTACTGGAAATTTCACCCATCTTGACTTGTACAGAAAATGCTGTTTTTTCTTTTCACGAATAGAATTGTTAATTCAGGAAATATAAAAATTGTTAATTGAAAGTTTCGGCGCAGGATAGTCGTGTTGATATTTTTTTTCATATACGGGCCTGCCTTGTGGCGTCCTCACTTGAAATTTCATTAAAAAAAGCATTTTCAACATCAATTTTATCTACGTCAAAACTAAGGCATAAATTGGAAATCTTGAGATCTGATGATGATGTTCTTTAATGAGCTGATAGGGCATCAGACAATAAATATACCTATACAAATTGACGAGGAATGGGGAATTGAGCAATACAAATCCAGATATATGAATATATAATTGATCAATAAATATGTCAGAATTTGCAACTAAGTTGCAAACTCTTGAATACGATATAAATATTACTGAATTAGTAAACAAGTAGCAGGAAACTAAATACACATGAAACACTGTGAATGGTTTCTAGTGGATTGTTCAGTCAACAGCTGTCGATTAAATTACAAATAGGTATACATGAACAATATTGAAGAGAAAGTAGTTACAAGTTTGAACGTTCAATAATAATTCGGTATAACAGTAATAAATGAAACGCATAACTTTTTTTTTCAATAGCCCACATGACATTGAAGTAGGAGACATGTAGGTTGACGGATTTGCTTATGCTGCAAATAAACGCTTGTTGAATTGTAAAACTTCTGAGGGCTATGCTATCTGCATTCGCTTGTAGGTGACCTATCGCAGGAGCTATATTCATGCAACCCAATGGTTAGGAAACTATCATAATGAGAAACACAGAAGTCCTATTTCAAATATGCTTCATTTATCATTTTATTGCCCAATGTGCTGTTGCCTTCACTGACTCTGATTGAATAACTTACACTCACATATTTTACCATTCAATTGTACAGTTTTTTCAGTTGTGTCAGAAAATCAATACAGTCACATCTTCACTTCCTAAAAAAGATACATAACTACTTTCAGCACACATATACATCAGTCGAATTGAACAGTGTAGACTTTCAGTATATATCAAGGGTAATGCTAGATGATGTAAACCTATATTTACCCGGGTTGACTTAGTAATACCCAAGCTGTTTTGGGTAAAGCCCGAATAATGAATAAAATAAATTTCAATTCGGGCTTCATCAATACTCACTTTGGTCTACCCAACTCTCGCTGGGTAATGTTAGGTGTTGCATCATTTTTAAACTCGTGGCACAAAGTATATGTCCCAGCGCACTTATATAGGTTAGGTTTAACAACTGTTTTAAAGTAACTTTTGAATAGGTTGGGTTACGATACATTTCAATTGTGCTATTAAACATTCTTATATACATTATAGGTTTCTCAACAAAAGGGCGCCGGTACCTAAATGACGGTAACATTATGAAAAATCAAATCATCTAAAAGAACAATTCGTTCAGGCCAGTCTCAACACCCTACACAGTAGGTTAATGGACTGACACCTATCAGAAAACAACTACTCCCCTGGCTAATACCACGAAGGGCGTTGGATGGTGTCAGTGCAGGATTCTTCACTGAAGTTATTCCTGCATATGCTGTTGGCGATACAACTGCCGCAATAGATTTTCAATTATTGGAACACACTTGCAGACCGGTTTCGGGCTGTTTGGTCACTCGTCAGTGCAAGGTAGTGTATATCATCAACAAAAAGTCGATGATTTCCGATAATTGAAAATCGAATTCCGTCAGAGTATCATTCCTCGAACTAAGCTGAAGACTACAACAAACAACAGGTTTGTCGTCGCTCTATCTGCCTGTGAACGAGGTAACCAACTGCATATCCAAATTTGCCCAATTCCTCGTAAAAGGAAAGAAATCTTTCACGTATAGTCAGTGGGCATACTTGAAGACTGGCTATAAATCAAATCATCTAAAAGAACAATTCGTTCAGGCCAGTCTCAACACCCTACACAGTAGGTTAATGGACTGACACCTATCAGAAAACAACTACTCCCCTGGCTAATACCACGAAGGGCGTTGGATTATATCCGACAGGTGTCAGTGCAGGATTCTTCACTGAAGTTATTCCTGCATATGCTGTTGGCGATACAACTGCCGCAATAGATTTTCAATTATTGGAACACACTTGCAGACCGGTTTCGGGCTGTTTGGCCACTCATCAGTGCAAGGTAGTGTATATCATCAACATAAAGTCGATGATTTCCGATAATTGAAAATCGAATTCCGTCAGAGTATCATTCCTCGAACTAAGCTGAAGACTACAACAAACAACAGGTTTGTCGTCGCTTCATCTACTTGTGAACGAGGTAACCAACTGCATATCCAAATTAATGTTACAGAAGAATGTAATTAAATTCGAAACGTCGGCAAGAATACAATTGTTTTTTTGAGAAAAAATTGATCCTGTTACCCAACCAACCCCTTTTATCAAAAAAATTATTGGATTACTAAACTAGTTAACATTCATTTCAGAGTTTGTCTTTTATCGAAGTATAGAAAGTTTTGATTTAATTTTTATTTTATCTCGGCCAAGGAGCAGTATGGTAAATGGAAAGGGAAGCAAAAATATGTACAGTGAAATGTAGAATTACTCCAGGACATATCTATCCAAATATAACCTGAAAAACTATTTTTCGGAATGTAAACTTATGACACGGAATATGCAGCAAAATAGGTACCCACCGAGACCTACCTTTTCCAAAAAAACGTTCTTTAATCATATAATTGTAACAGTTGTATTTACACCGAGTTGACAACAATAACAACAAAAATGGCGTCTGTCAAATTGGATCATCAGATCTGTGATTGGATATCAAAAACCAATACAGTTGGCAACTCCGCTCTAGACACGATCAATTTTATTGGTCAACAGACACGCGGTCAATTTAAATTCCTGCTTTTTGAATTATTCTTTTCCATAGCATGAAACGAGCCAATTGTGTGTGCTATTAAATGTATCATATTCCTGCCCACTATATGTTTATGCTCTTCAAGCGATTATGTTCGCCTTTGTTAGTTTAATTAATAACACAGCTCTACAAAAAAAAAATGTGTTGCCCTGGATATTTTTGCAAATTTTTATGTTTTCGAGTGCCTAAATCACGAATATATTCATGAAAGTACTGAATGTGCTCTATTCTTTATGATTTTTACGTATCTTGTATTTTTAATAATAATCAGCTTGTTAGCAAAAAAAATTATTTTCTCAGTCATGATTAGGCTTCTGCGCAACTTCTTTGCGCGTACAAACATCACGTGATCCCCACTTCTCGGGCTCCTTGCTCTGCAAAACAGCTGAGAACTCATTTATTTGATAATATGGATAAGTTGTTATATGTTAATATTTTGTTTCAATTGTTGAGGGTCCGTTCTGATATATTTATCTTGTCTTTTTAAACATGAGTTTGTCACGAAGGAAGTGCAAATATTTCCACTTCCTTTTTCTTTTATTTCTTTGATTTCCCAACTGTCAAACCCCTTCCCTCGACAACCTGACGAATCACCCTCTGACGTTCTGTACAGTAGTGAGAAAACAGATGTACTGTTGATCAGAACGAAGACTGACTATGGCTCCCCGGATCTGTGAATAGAGACCGGTCCTGTTAACTTCAAACTCCCAAACTCATTCACTTTTTGTCACCTTCTTTCTGCTAATAGCGTTATTTTTGTCATTAGTTCAAGGACAGTTCCCTGTCCTCCCCTAATCTGACATTATGATGGAACGAACACAAGAAAAGTCCAGAATGGCGGCTGTAAAACCGGCTTCTAACTTATTCGAGTCTGTTAGGGACGTATCAACGTAAATCCCAAACTGTCTCAACGCATTCTAGGATGTCGTTACACTTTACGACGGCGCGGATTATGAACGTCAAGGGGAGAGATGGGTTTACCGTGGCGACCCTAACAAACTGTTAAGAAATTATGGGCCTCAGAAATTACGAGCTTAGTGTAGGTGTATTCTGATACCTCGAGTATGACGCTATTAGGGTTATGAATTGATGCGATTCTGAAATGACGGCACGGCGGTGACCTTCAGAAGAAGATTCGGCAGGTGAGACATAACAGGAGTGTCTTCGAAGAGAGGAACAACTTCAGGGTATGAATCCCTCTCTCGTGGTGCAGTTTTCATTTCATTTTCATTTTGTTTAAGAACATGCCCGACATTCATCAATAAACAAACAAAATTCAAGAAGGTTTCAGCTTGCTGTTGCTGAGACTTTTGCCCATTTAACTGATAATTGTAATGATGATACGAGCGGAAGAATGGTGGATGAGTACACGCAAGATATAGGTATGAAGTTCTGTATAGGCAACAGTCCATCTCAAAGGAGGAAGATGCGGGGACTTCGGAGAGGATTTGCAGCTTAATAATAATATGTTTATTATCGCATACACTGATATACATTACATAAAGTGCTATCGAAAATAAACAAGATAATCACAGAAGCCATAGAAGTCTATAGCTTGTTCGTGATAAGGATACATTGTAATCAACTGTATAAATACTTAATCTAACATTGAAAGATAATTAATGATGAATTACTCAATAACCTTAACAACAGAGAGTAGTTTCAGACATAATACATAGTTATTTTCGTCTGCTCAACGAATGCTTTAGTTGAATTGCTGTTTGTAATAGTTTGATTAACAAAATCAGAAAAGAAAGTTCTTTCGGTATTCGGAATGACTTTTTTTTACTTCTCTCTTAAACATGTGAGAACTGTTGATATTTTTGATTTTTTCTGTTAATATTTGGTATAAGCGTAGTCCGAGATATGTTGCATTTTTTTGTCCTATGGTTTTGTCACATCGTGGTGCATTTAAAGACTTTCCCTTTTTCCTAGTATTGTAGAAATGGATGATTGGTTTTATTTTGATGTTTCTTTTCTTTACATCACTGAGTATGCTCATACAAAAAAATTGTCGTATATCACATACATTCGCTTCTTTAAATGAGGCAGTAGTTGGATGAGTTTTTTTCCTATCAAATATAATCTTCAGTATCCATTTTTGTATGAAATTTTGATTCCTAACCTATTATAACATAGGATAGTTGGGATTGGACAAGTGTGAAGTACAACGTTTTCAAATGTTGAATGTCAAGAAAGTTCTTAAAGTTATTGTTCTCTTAACTTTCTGATTATTTCTTTCATATGTAGGTGCCATCGGAAATGTCTATCTAAATGGATACCTAGAAATTTTCTCGACTCGCCTTCAGGTATGTGATTATTGTTTCCTATATTTAGGGGTCCCATATTGGGTATTGTACTGCAGTATGACGTGAAAGGCAAATATTTGGTTTTTTCGAAATTAATCGTGAGTTTATTGTGACAGAACCATTTTTCGATCTCAATGAAATCTTTTTCTGCAGACATTTTCAATTGGTTCCATGAAGAGTCGGTATACAAGACAGCCGTATGTTGGTATCTGCGATAGTTCATTCAAATATATTGTGGACAGGATTGGTTCTAGAACCGTCCTTGCGGAGCACCATAAGTAAACATTTTGGGATAACTCATATTTCCATCGATACTAACTCGGTATACTAACTCGGTCACATAGACAGCTTTCGAAAATGTCGTAAGCTTTCCCACGTATTCCGCAGTTCTCTAATTTTCTCAGGAGTTTTGTATGACTGACGGTATCAAAAGCTTTGGATGAATCAACGAAGATGCACATTCCTGGAATTTTTTCGTCAAGAGCTTCGTAAATACAAGTAGTTAGATTTTGTATTGCATCTTCCGTTGATCTTTCCTCCCTGAATCCGTATTGCTGATCAGATATCAATTTGAATTTCCTAGTAAAATTCACTAATCTTATTTTTAGAATTTTCTCTATTACTTTGGCTATGTTTGAGATCAGTGATACAGGTATATAGTTACTCACTATTGTTTTGTCTCCACTTTCAAAAAGTGGTTTTATTATTCCAATTTTGAATATTTTGGGAAAGCAACCTTCCTGTGAACATTTGTTGATCAGGTGAGTTAATGACGTTTCAATTTCATTGAAAGACAGAAGCATCCTGCATCATCTCAATGCCGGAGAGATCTATACTTCCCTTGAGGTGGAACAACGCTACTCACGAAAGGTAATATCAGTAAAAAACTCTCTTCGTGACCAAGTATTAGCACAAACTTCGATAGATCTGGTCATCGAAACTGTCGAAGAAAAACAAAGTCGCTGCTACAAGTATGGTTACCATTCCAATCCTACTCTGTTCGTTTGGAGTGCCAACCCGACGTCAGGACTCGAGAAATATTGCACCTCCATAGGAATCTGCATCCTGAATCTTCCGTCTACACTCGACGTTAAAGTGTCTACATGTCATAATGGTACTGAATGGATCAGGACTTTGGATCCTCTTCTCTGCATGGTCTGTGACCATGAGAGAAAAAAAATTGGAACATTTCCCTTCAGGGCAGCTGCCCGAGCCGCTGCCCGGGAAGCTGGTGAACTCAATTAAGTTTTTGACATTGAATGAGGTGATCACAGCTATGTAACTAACTTGGAATCCATTCAGCAAAAGGCCCATGTGAAAGCCGCAGAGATAACTTTACTCCTACGACAACACAAAGATAAGTCAATGCATGGGGTCTCCTTTAACAACATCGAAGACCTTGGCTCATAAAATGTAGAAAGTTGTCATTCTTGGCTCACTGCGATTATTCGGGGCACATGATTTTCGGACCCAACGGTTGACAAAAATGATGCGCCCCTCCAAATGTATTGTGGCTCTGAGGGATAGGGCCAGACCATCGCAACCTCAGGGGAAAAATGAACGTTTTGCTTGCTACCATTAACAACAATAACGAATATACGGAAACTTGATGGCAAATGGCCACTCTAATCCCACTCCAAGCAGACTGTGAAGTATTCAAACCAGTCAGGTTACCTCCCAGCACACCAGCCAGAGTACAGTGTCACGTGGTGTTAGCTAGATGGTGAGCCAATCAGACGTAGTGTCTGTCCAGCTAACCAGCACTTCTGTGAGTACCCATGCGGGAGATTTGAATAGTATCGCCCACTTCAGCGAGACGCTATCACATCAGCCAGACACCCAGCCAGAGTACACAGTCACGTAATGTCATCTAGGTGGTGAGCCAATCAGACGTAATGTCCAGAGCTAATCTGCGCTTTTGTGGTTATCCAGGCGGGAGAAAGGTGGGGATGGCATCAAACTGATCCGTTTCAAAGATAACGAACGTAGCCAAGCATCCGGTGACATCATCACAGCAGTCAGGTTGCCTTTCAGCTTGCCCGGTCAACCAGAGTGCAACAAATTGTTGCGTGGTATCCTGTCAACCAGCTAGCTAGGCGGTGAACCAATCGAAGTGTACCAAATTGTCACGTAACGACCTCAAACTGATAAGCTCGGCAGCTGATCAGAGTGCACGCTTCCGCATCTTTGAACATCGTGGCGAAAGATTTGAATTTTCTATGGACATAAATAACTCAGGCAGACAGATGACCAGGCGTATCCCTTATCGAGACAGATCATCTAGTGACGTGGCGCACTTACGTCAGCTCATCTTTCCGCTCAACACATTTTTGTTTCATGACGTCATAAAGAGTTTTCGTTGGAGAATGAGGAATGTTCCCCAATTTGGGTTATTACAGCAAATGCAAGTTTGAACAAAATAAAGTTGAGTTTAATTCATGAGTTTTTCAAATTCACTGCGTAAAGTATTCAAATTGATTTTTCAAATGTGGAGTTTTGATTTTTGAAGGGATTTGTTTCTAATTCATATATTGGCAACAGCGGCTGTATCAAGTTGAAATTATTTAAACGTACCTAGATATTTTACTTAAAAAAAGAACATTTTCTTCATAAATCAATAATTAAGGCAAAATATAAATTATAGTTCAATACCACCTCCACAAGCCACATAAATTAAAGTTGTTTTGTTATATATTTATATAGAGGAAGATAGGTTGGGTGCACAAAATGTCATATGTCACTGAATGTCTCGGAACTCGGAACATAAGTAAACAGAACAGCACGCCTTGTGTCATTTATTGTCATTGTCCTTTATTAGCTATAACCGATGTTGCCAAATGGTGAAATAGAAACGAATCCCTTTAAATGTTGAATGCATAATTTATTTTTTTTTTCAAGTATTTAAATGATTTTTTAAAGAAAAAAGTTGAAATGATAAGTTTAAAATGACGTTGTTTTAGAGCTCTTTTATAAAAACTTCTTGATTTTCGTCAGGAGGAACATTCCACATTGAACTCAGGCCATCGATCTTTTTTTAAAGTACAGAAGTTACAAATTCCTCAGTTCATCTAGAATACAGATTGTATCCATCCATAGAAAACTATGGATAGGGAGAGATAGTTTTTATTAAAACCGAGCATTCATATTGTGAGCCTCTGAACGACTTTGAATTTTTGTGAAGAGATATGAAGATTATTGTGTCAAAAGTGTTTTGTGATGATGATGATGAAAAATACGGCAATTGTCTTGCCGAAAATGAATAGTAGTAAGAACAGAATTGAACGTTCCGTGTTGTTTGATTTTGGGAGCTCACTGTTCATTCTGGGGAACTGAACTATTTGGCAATCACATTTATATCAACAGATCCACTAGAGATGACCATCCATTATGCAGTTGAGGGAGTATCTACATTGTTTCTCTCTACGGTCACCTTGTTCATGATATTGATTGCTCTCTCACTCAAACTGTCAACTTTTTCATTTTCTTTTTCATGATTCATTTGCAATCGAGCTTTGAAATGAAATTCAAGTTTGTTTTCTAGCAAAACTTTCACCAGAACATCATTCTGATCGCAGTGGGCTTTATAGGAGAAATCTCAGCTACAGCGAAATAACCTTGCATCATCTTTCATTGCTTATTTCCTGAATTGGTCCGAAAAAATCTCGGTTCCCACATGCTGAGCATCGAATAAAATCAAATTACCCTCTAATTGGACTGTTGTTTCGTCCTCCTTCTTCATTAAGACAGACAATGTCATCCAATTTCCCGCCATATTTATGTGAATCGATGCTAATAGGATTACGGGCAGAACGTTGAATGAATTTACTTTTCCGATTAATCAGAATTTGAATTCCCCCAGTAATCACGCATTACCGGAAATTCAATTCTGCTTTCACGGTATTGAAGCCATGATTATCAATCCAGTTGAACAGGTTTATTTACTGCTATTGTTATTTGGTAGTTGGAAGAGTTTTTAATCATTTTTTGAGGAATTGTTTCTTTTCCGGGGGGGTTCATTTGAAAATGCAGTTGAATCAGTATTTTTGAAAAACCTCGTAACAAATCAAAGTTGTGATGAAGTTGATCGATTTTCGAAACTAACATTCATGATTGTACCATTGAAAATATTTCACTATGTAATTTATTCAATACCAACAGGAGGATCTATAGTGATGTTGACCAGATATTTATCGGAATATGTGCTGATCTTGCTTATATTTCGAAGTTGAATGCACATGATTACCTTTACTCACTGGTTCAGCAAAGGAACGAAGTGGATCCAAGTCAATACCGTTCAGTTCCACAAGTCTAGAATATGACTGGGGTTTCAATCCAACACCAAACTGTCATTTTCAACACCTCGACACTTGTTTCGAACACCAAGTGATCATCTTCGAGAGGAAGACTGATCTGTTTGGTGGATGAAACATGGTTTCATCATATCGGGATAGACAAACGTGCGATGGTCCATCTCAAAAGAGGACAATGCGGGGATAACGGAGGCATCTCACACCATCTGGATGCCGGAGATACTTACCTCGGGTGGAACAACGCCACTCACAAGAGGTAACAGCAATGGAAAACTCTCTCCGCGGCAAGTATCAGCACAAACTTCGACAGATCTGGTCATCGGAACTGTCGGGAAAGAACAAAGTCGCTGCAACAAATATGCTTGCCGTTCCAATCTTACTCTACTCGTTTGGAGTAGTGAAGTGTACTCGGGAGGAGCTGTGTCAACTCGACGTATAGATCTGAAAAATGATGCATCTCTATAGGAATTTGCATCTCAAATCGTCCGTTCCACGGTTGTACTTCCCCCGACAACAGGGAGGCCGTGGACTTTTGAGTTTGGAGTGTCTACATGACAGGATGGTACTGGATACAGCCTGTAAAGTGGTCAGGAGTTCGGATCTCCTCTCTGCATGGTTCGTGACCATGAGAGAGCAGGAATTTGATCATTTCTCCTTAGGGCAGCTGTCCGAGCAGCTGACTACAACTCTGTCACCGAGTTCGAACCCGTTCAGCAAAAATCTCAGATGAAAGCCGCAGATATCACCTTACTTCTGCAGAGACACAAGGATAAGCCAATGCATGGGGTCTTCTTCAATAACATTGGAGACCTTGGCTTATCAAAGCGCCTGACGTTCGCTTTCCTCAGGTCGAGTGGGCTGAAGTCGGAAACTGAGGGGTTCATCATGGCTTGCCAGGATGGTGTCTTCAACACCTTAGTCTACCGCAGTCGCGTGATGGGTATAGAGGTTCCTGACACAAGGTGCAGGGCCTTATGGGATTAGACAAAGATTTTTCGATAGATTCTGTCAAAGGCAACTGCTACTCGTCCAGAACGATATCGATATTTCTCTCACACCTTTTTCCCATTGCTATTCGATCAAATAAGGGATTAATCGTCAGGGAGTAACGCTTTGAATCTGCATTTATTTGCTCACAAGCAAGTGCTACAGAAGATTCCGAAAATCGTTTATGAATTTGATCTATCAGAGTGAGCCTAAAAGAAGCAATTGGAAAAGTCAGTACATATCAAATACATATATAAAATACAAATATAACACAGACACATTCATATAACAAGAGTTATTGAAGCAAGTCAATAAAGCAGCAACAATGAAAAATAATACAAAACATTTTTAATAATGTAGATAAGAAAAAAACTCATCGATTGTATAGGGGCTAATTTCAAAAAGTAGTTGTTTTATTTTATGTTTGAATACTTGTTCCTTGGTAATAATTTTGAAAAACTCCAGAAGTGATAAACGTGTTTTGAATATGTGAAAATATGTTTTGATGCGGGTATTATATTCATGGAAAGATTGGTTTTGTTTGCAAAATTTCTTATTTTTATGGATGTACAACAAAACTTCCAGAATGTAGAGAGCAGGTAGAGGCAAAATTTTGTTTTTTTTAATAATTTTCTACACGATGATGTTCGTGATGCGTTCGCAATGGTTTCAATAATTCTCTTTTGCGTTACAAAAACATTGCGTTCAGCTGGAAAATTTTTCCAAACAATAATTCCATAGTTAATTCTTGCTTGTATCAGTCCATGGTAATATAAAAGTAGACCAGAGTAGTCTATCTAGAATTCTTTTCAGGTTTCTTAACACACAACATTGCTTATTGAGTATTTTAGTGAGATTATCACAGAGCTGACGGAAATTAAGATTGCTGTCTAGAAAAACCCCTTAAAATTTCATACTGTCAACCATTTCTATTTCAACACCGGATATTCCAATATTAATGCCTACCATGTTATTATTTTGGGTAGTATAAAAAGCTACTGCTTTTTAATTTTGCAAGTTATCAAGATCAGAATTTTTATTTTGTTGTGAGTCAGGCAAATCTTTTGCTTTGAATAAGAGGGAAGAATCATCAGCATACAAACAAGTGAGTGACTTTTGCAAAACAGATGGCAACTCATTGATATAGAGAATAAAAAGGATTGGCCCCAAAACTGATCCTTGGGGAACACCTGTGTCATTATTCAACTGATTGGAAAAGAAAGTTTCGTTATAATTCTCATTCGAATATTATCTTGACAGCCTGGATGCGATTTGAAAGATATGATACGAACCATTCATGCTGAATACCTCTAATATCTCTAATAGAGACTGGGGCTAAATATAAATCGTAGTATAAAAATTACATCGAAAATTGTATGACCGCTATAATCGTTGTGTCGCATTCGAAGGCAACTATATTTGATAACATTTCTATCATTATTTCAATAAAGTGTCGTTATACATTTCGTGAAAGGTTTTGTGAAAATTGGTATGAATAATGTTGAGAATGAAAAGTATTCACGTCTTACAATTCCAAATGAGGAATATAGGAAGCTGAAATCCCAAATTAATCCCCTCCTGATATCACCCAATCTTTCCCTGTCGCGTAACGATCACATCGAAAACCCCGAGAGAACAGCTTATCAAAAGGCCATCGGCCAAATATCAAATCTTATTTTTCCGATCACGTTCACTGTCCAATAGGTGCAAATCCCTTCATTTGTCTTTATGAGGGACACAAAGGACTTAACTAACCTCTAAAAAGATCGCCGGCTACTCCGAGCCCTGACAGGACTTGGGTGCCATCCCTTAAGCCAATAGACGGGGCATCAGTTAGGAGGCCCGTAAATTCTATCAGAGTGAGTCATCGCGACACAGGATTCGGGCTGATTTCTTTTTCATTAGATGGAGTCAAGGGTGGCGACAGTGGTGTTTTAATACGGTGAAGCAAAAAATAACGAGGATTCCATTCGCTACATAAATGATGAAAGAAAATACAGAATTAGAAAGGCAACATTCAGAGAATTGTTGAGAGGTTGAGTTCTTTACTTTCCATCAGTATAATTCAAGATACCTACTTTAATTGTTCGTAAAGTAATCCACTGCTTTTAGTTTTTCCGTTCATTGATGAGTGAAAGTGTAGAACCTGTAGAGTGAATCCAACATGAACACTATTTCCATGCACAAAAATTTTCATACTCTTTTCGACAATCTTCTTACCAAAAAAATATCAGTCATCTCGAGATGAACTGTACTGCCTCCTCTTCTTTCTTAACGGAGGATTTACGAAGATACTCTCTAAAAGTCAGTTGCTTGTGAATAAAGAATACTTGTTACTTTCTGCTGTTCTCTTCGAAAGATTCTTCTGGATATTGTATTATTATTTGCTTGATGGAAAGCAGTCTATGAACAAGAAATGTAGTCCTGCCATTTTGTCTTGTCGATAATATTGAAAGTTGAAAGACGGGTGGGACGGTAGCTTGATAGGTTGACGTGAATGGTTTGCTCCACTCACTCATTTTTCACTTTCCATCGTCCAACCCGCACTAGGAATCACACGTTAATAGGTTAGACCACGTTGGTCGTTAGCTCGCACAAGTTTCGACTTTTGAAAGTTGTTGTTCGTAGGGGAGCGACAGTGGGTTAACGGAAAACAGATATAGAAAAGTGCTTGTAGTATTGTTGAATCAATAGAATTCTGAACCATTTTTGGCGTTTCTGACAACTAGTACTCCATCAAGAAACAGTAATGCTTATTGTCGTTTACAACTACGGAGGTAAACTTGAAATTTGAAGAGATGTTGTTGAGATAAGGATGAAATCCTCTACTTTATTCCTCTCTTGATTTCATTTCAAAACTGGTCATGAATAGGTTAGCCATGAAAATAGATAGGACATTTCTCATTGTCGTATCATCGTGCCGTTTTGGTTATACAGATAAATATGGCAAGCTGTAATTTGGTTATGAGAAATTAGTTAAAGCAATTCAATGATGACAACTCAACCTTCAAAAACAGTACAGATTCGATATGTGAATGATATACGCTCTCTGTTTGAGAAATAAGGTGAATTTTTCTCAAAAAATATTCATTTACTCGTCAATTTCTATTTTGCCCGTTCCAGAGTAATCCCCCTCAGATAAAAATACACTACAGAAATTATTTATTTATTCATCAATTTCTATTTTGTCCCCTCCAAAGTGGTGTCCCTCAAAAATATTCACTGGTGCTAGCGTTTTTTTCAATTTTCGAAACAGTTCTGATATACACTTTTTGGTATGTTCTTGAGCTTTCAGCGATTCGAATTTTACCTTCTCAATCGTCGCAAAACGCCGTTCTTCAATGAGTCTCGTCGAAGTTGGAGACAGGAAAAAGTCGCAGCGGACCAAATCTGGTGATTACGGTGGTTGAGGCATGATTACGGTGTTGTTTTTGACCAAAAATTATGAACAAGTGAGCATGTTTTCTTCATATCGCTTCATTGCATGTCATAAACCAACCGATATATCGACATTCTCGGACGAATTACTTAGAGTCATTTGACGATTCTCCATAACATTTTTCTTCGTTTTCTCAACATTTTCAATGGTTTCTCAGAAAATAATTCGGAAAATAATTATCACCTGTTCTCGTTCAGGATTCTCAGGAGTTGTTCGAAATAGCTTATTGCAAAAGTCCAAGGAAGTACTTTACAATAGTTTCTTAGTTTCGTATATCTACTATTGACACACGGATTTGAAAGATCCTCAAAGATTCAACAAAAATCATTATGTGGTTTACTTTTCGAAGAGGCAAGGCAAAATTTGGAATTGAATAATATATATTTTGACCAATTGTTTTTGGCAATCAATGTATTCTATCACAGGTTGAAGAAGCACAGGCACGGTTCCTTTTTTTTACACACTTTATATCAGCTTCACCTGTATGTATGTATGTTTGTTTGTTTTCTTGTAACTCTCAAGTTCGGGAACTGTATTCCACAGAATTATCCACATTATTGCTTGATCTATTCGCGGGCAGATGGCGCTGTACGTAACATTTTTGATATATCGACATTATTGCTTGATCTATTCGCGGGCAGATGGCGCTTTGCGTATCTTCCTTGATATAACGACATTACTGCTTGCTCTATTCGCAGGCAGATGGTGCTGTACGTAACCTCCTTGATATAATTAAACTCACTTTACATATTCTTCATTTGAAGAAAGTATTTTTTTTTCAAACACGTGCGCCTGCTGCCTCATTTGTAACCCTCCTTTGCGCGTCTGCTGCCTTGGGCTTGGTAGCTGATTTTTCAGGCTCCCTTTCCGGAATCGGAATATGTCAATGGTGCTTTTTCTATACAATACACGGCTGATTGATCCCAAAGTTCAGATGAAAAAATATAGTTTAAAAAGACTAAAAAACACGCTTTTATAGCATACGAAACTGAGAAATGGGAAATAAATATATTTTAAAAAACACGCTTTTAAAGAACATCGAACTGAAAAGTCAAAAATAATATGGATGTAGCCGTTACTACGTGGTAGGAAATCATAATGAAGAAAAGAGATTTGAAAGTTTCTACGTTTTTTACCACTTCTAACATTTTCAAAACATTTTCAAACTTATACATTAATGTATACGTTATACATCAATGTATTGAAAATGTCCTTATATGACGAAACTGCAGTAACGTTAGTCACAAATAAAAATGGTAAAAAATATAGAAAAAAAAAATACTACTAATTATAAAAAAGCGTGGGCGCTTTATGCCATATTTTTTGTATATAATAGTAGTATTTTTTGTTCGTTTATTTTTTAAGTTTCTTTAAAAAAAAACAACTTTTTAGTTCGATGTCCTTCAAAAGCGTGTTTTTTAGTTTTTTAAACTATATTTATTTTCAGTGTAGGTTTTTAAGAAGTTCTCTTGTTATATTTATCCGTAAATTTGTGAAAAAATTTAATTTCGGAAAGTTCCATTGCTATCTTGGATGTATAGCACTTTTCAGTTTCGTAAGCTTCTGTTGGTTCAGCGTCTTTAGTTGAATTCAGTTCAGATGGAATGCCCATTCAATAAGTCAATGAAAACCGATGACAAATATTAGTAAAACTGTGTCTCGTTATCAAGGTTCCTATATCGCGATCAATATCATTATGAAATCTGGTGGATCTTCTCTGAATCCTTACTTTACCTGTTTGGAAAGCATTTCAAACTCATTCTCAACTGATGCTATTTTGGATTAATTCTATCAATCTTCTATTTCGCAGATTGTGATAACTCGAGTATTGGTAGAACCAGTAAACTATTAGCATTTTTCTAAACAAATTATGAAATACGGACAACTTCAAGCTGAACTATTATCCCAAATAATGTCTGTACCATTCAAAATACTCTGGAGAAACCAAAGAAATGGATGTATCTGAAGCGCATTTGTAACAATATACAGTTTGCTAATATAGCTATTTCGAGGATAACCGATACCGGTGGCGGCTCGTCAGAGGAGGCAAGGGAGGCTCAGCCTCCCCATAAAATTCAAGGCTATTCATCGCAATAAATTAAAAGATATTGTCAAATCATTATGATTATTTCTTTCTAAAAATGATTGGGTATCATTACTTTACCATTAATTTTTAATATAAATACATAATATGCCCGAAAAAACACTATCACTCACTACGTAGTACGTATAGTTCGAGTAAAAGATATAATGCCCCCTACTTTCCAGCAGTTCCCCTTTAATAACACACACAACGGCGGTACTCATCGCTACATTCTGTTGGTCACCGTAAGATGACTTCCAATTTGATTTTATGACTCTTCAGCCTATCATTAAACTCGGTTAGTAAAAATTATCCAATACGAATCGCCAATTCTTCAGTCCACGTGGACTAATTCGTTGCGGCATAATTCCTTTGTATTGGTTTTTTTGGCCTTTGACTTCGCCGACACCTTTAAGATTACTATATCATTTACTTCGACATACCACACTGTATCATCCTGCATCAACGAAACTTAAATGCACCGCCCATGAACGAATAACGAATAAACCATCAACCCGAAATAATAAATGCTTGCAAGGGAGCCAAGCCTCCGACCGCTTTAAAAAACACCGGCTCCACGAGACCAATCCAACTAGCAACATACGTCCCGATTTGTAATTTCTGTTACAGAAATCATAGCGTTGGAGGAGGCTAGCCTCCAGTTGGTCTCCGTTAGTATATGACTGCGTTTGTTTTTTTATTTGATTATTCGGACGTGATGCCGTGACGGACCGGGACTGAAAAATATTTTGGTAAATTGTTTTAGTGTTTCTTGATAATATTCGTTATTTGTGTATAAAACTGGCAGTATTGTATTATAGCAGTGCTTTTTGGTAATATTTTTAATGTGTTTTCGAAGAGTTTTCTTTCAATTTCTTTATATAAGTCGGTGTTATGACTTCAGCCTCCCCTGTTCTCCAACGCACGAGCCGTCACTGACCGATACTGTACTATTTTTTCATGAAATCCCTAATGCCAGACAGAATCGAAGACGCCAATCATGGGGGAATTGCCCGAGATGATGATTGCTGATTTTGTTAATCTTTCAGTGTGGGGTCAATATTTGAGATAGTCTTTTGCTGTTCAAAGGGACAGCGAAGAACAAATACTCTCTGATTGTCCACTCACCCTCTGGGATTCATCCTTCGAAAACACATGAAATCCATCTGACTTCTTACGAAATGTGAGGGCTGGTGGAAACGGTACCCCCAGTAAAGCGTGAAGAGGGATTTTGTTATTGATATAGTATTCTCATGGAAATATACGGAGAATGAAGAGAAATATTCAAAGTGGAAACAAAGTTGAATGATCGAAAGCGATATGCAACTACATGAATATTATCACGAAAGCAAATGACGATTTTTTTTATTGAATTTAATAAGTTTCCACTGAGATAAATATAACAGTTTGAAGTAGACTCATAAAAACGGACAAATCTTGTGAATCAACCTAATATGTACAATTTTTCATGGAACTCAGACACTATCCTTTTTTACATTAACATATGTTCGTTATCTTTGTAAAAATATATTACACAGCGACATTAAAAACCTGCACTCACTCATTCACGAGCTGAAATCTCAGACGGTTTTGAAAAAATTGAACAAAAATTTGTTGTCAACTCAAGCTTTTACCAGAGCTTTTGATTTGTGTGATGTTCGAAATCAAGAAACTCACTTCTATAGTAAAATAGTGAAAATGTCATTCGTATCGATGAAAAAAGTAGAAAGTAGGACTAGTTGAAACTAATTGATACAGTTTATTACTGGTAAATACTGTTTATTGTATGATTTTCACTATAGAAGGGTTTTAGAAAAACCGCGACACGTGTTTCGCTATGCAATAGCTTCCCCAAGCGTATAATGAAAATTGATAATGAATCACAACTATTTTATACTCTAACATATCATCTACTTATATGCTTACTTTCTGATGAACTGATCTACCTGAAACGGTCAGGTATGAATTTTTTAACTATATGAATGCATTTTTCGAAAGTATCATAAATATGAATTGAAGGGGTTATATTTTTTATGAGTGATTAATTTTTGGGAAAAAAGTTTTTGACTTTCTAATACTCCATCTTGTATTTTTGTATCAAGATGGAGTAGTAGAAAGCCAGAAACTTCCTTCCCAAATATCATAAATATATTTAACTATTTTTACCTAGAAATGAACGAAGTCAATAATGGCCGGAGTTACTTTGCCATGTTTTCTTTTTTGTAAAAAGACAAAAGAGGGAATATTGCTTTCACATTAAGAATATCAAAGATAAAAGTTCAGTTTCAAATAGGGAGTGTATCACACTATCATGTGAGTCATATCCGATGCTTTATATAGGTCAAACTGGAATAACATTCTAAGCTCGCACAAAGGAACACAATAATCTTTTCTAGAATTGAAAGATAAATTCCTCATATGCCCCTCATTTAATCACAGAGGGACATGAGTTCAACCATGAATTCAAGCCGCTTTATTTCCAGAAGAGAGGTTTGAAACTTAACCTTTAGGAGAGTATGGTAACAAACAAATTCGAAACTGAAGGATCAAACTGAATTAAATAATTCGCCAATATTGAATCTGTTCATTTCAATGAAAAATATATTTATTATACTTCAACTGTAATAAGAACTGTAATAATTAGTTTTGATATGAATTTTTATCAAGTATTGGCCAGTTCTATTCAATTGGGACTAGTTGAGTTTGAGTTTCGATATTTTATATGGTGACCAATAAAACAAGGAGAATTCATACACTCCCAACAAGCAAGATAAAATCATGCAATATCATTTGCAATATTTGATATCATGCCTGTCATCTTTCTCATTTTTCAACTTTCTTAATAGGAAAATTAGTGAATTGTGTAATTCAACAAACAATGCATCTGGTTGTATGTCCATCACGTATTGCAGTTACACTGAATTCCAAGATGTTCCACAGCATCACACCCTCGAACTGGAACATATTCCCCAGGGATGCACTTGTCAAGTAGATAATGGACTCCCGCTATCTCCTGTGTAATGACAGAGTTATTGGGATTCCATTAAGACCACGACAGGAGTCGTATCATATATTCAATACCAAGCAACGAATTGGACAGTGTTTGTCGAAAAACATATTTGCGAAATTGGTGGGCTTAGTAGACAGGAAATAATGGTAAGCCCTTTTGCAATCAGATATTACTCTCGTTTGAAAAAAATTAATAATAATAATAATAGTTTATTGAAATAGGAAACCTAATTTACATACAAAAATTACATGTAGAAATATTAAAAAAAAAATTACATTGACTTTCTGACAAGACCAATATTAAAAGATACAAATAAAAATAAGTATACAGGTAGTTACATATAAATTTATCTAAAGACAAAACAATATAAAATATAAAATTGGTATCAAATTCAGTTCACAGATTGTAATAATAATAATAACAGTTTATTGAAAATAGGAAAACATAATTGACATACAAAATTACATGTAGTGATATTGAAAAAAAAATATTATTAACTTTCTGATAAGACCAATATTAAAAAATAAAAATAATTATACAGGTAGTTACATATAATTTTATCTAAAGACAAAACAATATAAAATAGGTATCAAATTCATTTCACAATTTGTATGAATCTGATAAGGCGTTTTTTGAATTCCTTAACAGTCTGAGCTTTTTTTATATCATTCGGTAATTTATTGAAATCGTTCAAACCCCTATAGAACATGGACTTCATAGTACTTGACAGATTGCACCTAGGTAAATGAAAATTTGCATTATTTCTTATTGAATATCTATGAATATCAGAGTTGAAAACAATAAAGTCATTAAAATAAGTAGGGAGATGATTGTTTAAAATTTTAAAAATGAAAATCATTGTATTTAGATAATATATATCTCTCACGGAGAGCCATTGAAGCTGATCCAGCATTATTGATATATTTGTATAACGGTTGCATTTTAATATTATACTCATACCTCTATTCTGCAGTTTCTGTAAAGCTGATATTTTATTTTGATCTAATGAATAGAGCAAACTTGCACAATAATCAAAGTGTGACTTTATGATTCTATTATACACAGTAATGTAAGAGAAAGCTGAGAGACTAGCTGATATACGACTGAAAAAATATAATTATTTACAAATCTTTTTATGAGTATATAAAAATGTTTATTGAAAGGGAGATTGTTATCAAGCATAAAACCAAGATATTTGAATTCAGTAACGATTTCAATATCTGTTTTCTCAATATTAATGTGGTATTCAGATATGTCAAGATTAGCATACTTGAAGGGAGTAGTTAGAATCATAGCCTTAGTTTTAGCAGAATTGAGTTTCAATTTATTTGTATTCAAATAGGTTGTCATAGTTTCCAATGATGTATTTATTTTACATATTGCTTCATTTAGATTATTATTGGTAACGCAAAGTAGTGTATCATCAGCAAATAAATTTATGAAATCACAGTTATGAGCAAAGCTTATATCATTAATATATATCAGAAACAAGAGAGGTCCTAAGACACTTCCTTGTGGCACACCAAATTCATTTAATATAGGAGTCGATAAATAGTTGTCAATCTTTGTGATCTGGCTTCTGTTTGACAAATAATCAATTTACCAGTCAAGTACATTACCATCAATGCCAATGCTTTTTAGCTGCATTATAAGAATTCTTCTATCAATTGTTTCGAATGCACGTTTGAGGTTCAAAAATACAGCCACTATATATTGCCCTTGGTCTATTGATTCCATTTAGTTATTGTTAACTGAAGCGCAGATTCACATGATTGATTTTGCCTAAAGCCAGACTGATTTGACATTAGTATATTATTGACACGAATATCTCAGTAATTGTTTATATACAACAGATTCTAGTAGTTTCTCACTTCCCGGTAATGTATTAATTGGTCGAAATTCACATGATTTTATGGAATTTGGAATTTTTTGTATTGGTACAACTTTACTAGTTTTCAAGTCATTTGGAAACTTTCCATACGATGAAAAATTGTTAATTAAGTGAAGTAACACATGCCCAATGACTTCAAAAGTAGATTTAATGAACCTCATATCTATTATTTCACTGCCTTCTTTGTATTACTAGCACTAAATATGACTGAAGTAATTTTATTCGCGAATCACCGAAAATCTTTCATTCAAATATGAATGGATGAGATACAATTGACGATTGAGAAACCCAAAATCAAAGAAAATTTGGTCTGACAGCAATTATGTTCTTGGTGTAAAATAAATCATCTATTGAGCAGCTTGCGAAAATTGCTTCTTTTGGGGCACAAATACAGTTCTTGTGTTATACAATCTGCTGCTACAAACTGGAAATGCTCCACAATAGGACATGTGGAGACAACTTTCATCTTGGAAATTCGTGAACGATGCTCAACTGCCTACTATCACTTTGCTCCTCCACGTTGATGAACTTTTTTCACGACGACAAGGTTTTTCTCCACCAGCGCTAAAACAGAAAGTCTCCTCTCATTACAGTCCTCGATCTGACGTTAATAGATTACTTTCTTCTGCTACATTTCAATTAACACGCCATATCAGCCCCTGCGACAGAAAAACCGGCAACGTCGCAGGGAGGGCAAAAAGAGAAAGAACAAGTGAAGTTACGCCTGAGAAAGAAAAGACATTATTAATTTATTTTCAGTACAGAATTGGGATGTCAACACATTATCATCAATCTTATGGGTCGTTTGTCTTTTGTCAGTGACCGGTGTCCGCTGCCCGAAGGCTACTCGCTTCTCTGCGGTTTTCTGGAGTAACTTCTGGAGCGGCCGATTTCTTTGCCAACGAAAAACTTGGACTGATATTCAATTTATCACCGGCTGATGGGTGGGGAACGGTAATTATTCATTCATGACTGAACAGGTCGGTGTTATGTTGGCTTTTGAATCATTTGGTTTCAGCAGTCTGAAATGTTTGATTGTGAAATATTTTGTTGTTCAAATGGGATCGTATTTGCCTCCTTTGCCTTCATTTCTTTATCATTCAAAAATGTATAACAATACAATAATTAGCCTGATGTGGAAACACTGTACAGTTCTCATTGTAGAATTTTGATATGATTCATTTGAACTGTTCAATAAAGATAGCATTTAGTCAATATTTCGTCTGGAGCTGATGTTGGGAAGGTACACTGGATGTTTCGTTCATATTCGAGTCATTTCTGGACTTGAACTTGACAGATAAGAGATATCAAAAGATTAATTTTGAATTTTTTTGAATGTTAGGGGTAATGCAAGTACAAGTTTCAGCAGTTCTCTCACTTATTTCTATATCGTCCCAGGTTACGTACCATAATCTTTCGATTCGATACATCCCCAAAGGAAATAATTGAGAGGAGTCAAATCCAATGAACGAGCAGGCCATTTTAACGAATCGCATCCACCACTGCACATACCTGGATATAACTGACTCAATCCCTTACAGGCCTAAAAAAATGGGGGTTAACCATTTTTTTTTGAAAAACATCTGGATTTTCGAATTCGTCTTGATTGCTAGCCACAATTCCGAGAATCCGTGGGTGAATGAGGTTTAGAGGAATTTCCAAATACAATTCACCACTCAAATTTTCCTCTACATATATAGGACCAAGATTTCCCAATATTTTTGCCCAGACATTTATTTTCTGAAAGTTTCATTGAAAACTATGTATCTGACAAATGTTGCACATTCTGGCGGTTGACATTTTTGTGATTTTCTTACAAGAAAAAACTCACAAGAAACATACTTTTCATGCAGTTTCAATTTGAAATCAAAAGTGCGGGCATCAACTCATTTAACTGAACAATTCTTGTCAGGTTCATATAATTTAATTCCTGTAACATCTTCAGTTTCTTGGTCGATCGGTAGCCAAGCGGTTCGGCGTGGGTGCTTTGTTCACTCACTCGAATTGACTGCCGTGTTGGTCGGTGGTTCAAGCCCTAGTCTGAACGATCGATCTTCACTTGCTATCGTCCAACCCGTGTTAGGAATAACACGTTAAAAGGTAAGACCTCGTTAATCCTTAGCTCGCACAAGTTTCGACTTCTGAGGGTTGTCGTCCGTAGGGTTGCGACAGCTGGTTAACGGAAAAACAGATTTTAAACATATTTTCGGATAAGGATGTAACTTATGTCTCCTGAGATTACTTTTTAGAGCGTATTGAACCCCTAAAACCCTCCAAGCTTTTCTATGTGTTACAATTAAAGTATCCTTTTTGATTTTTTTTGGTCACCTTGTCAGTTTTCATCGAGATGCAGGCTCTTTTTTATTATCCTTAAAAAATTCTTCAATTGGCTGTTCAACACTAATGAACAATAACGAACAGTTGCTTCAACAATTATATACTCACTGTCTTTTATGGCAACATTGGTCTGATAGATCATATTTGAATTTTTTTCACCTCGTAGAATATTTTTGAAAAGCCAGTTTTCACAAAGATGCGGTAAAATTTGAGTATCAATGTTATTTGCAAGTACGAAATATATGTACAAATTTGTGGTATTTTCTGAAAGAAATGTTCAAGATGACCTCTATTTTTCTGAATCTACATTCGGCATCATTTTAAGAAAAACACTGATTTTTTTGTAATATCATAGGCTTCTGACGAAATCGATTTTTACTTTCAATGATTCGTATATCAGTTGTTGTTCGCCTATTATTTCAACAATTTCTCAAAACTTTAGAAAAACAAAAAAATAGGGTTGAGGTCTGGACTTCTGGCTGGCCAAGAAATAAGTGCATCAGGGCATCTTCCTATCTAACGTCCAGGGTACACACAAATGATATTCCGTAACTTTGTTATCGAAATGCGCTAGAGCTCCGTCTTGTTGTTGCCACATATTTTTCCTTATTCCTAATCTCGGTATCTGTAGAGTGAGAAGGGTGAGTGTAAGCCCACGCACTCAGGCCACAAGTGACCTATTGTACATGCTCCCGAGGAGTTGTCCTCCTAGGTCATCGTCCATTCTGTCCTTTCCAGGAAGGTGGACAGGTCGCTGGGAGACATCTCCTTTATATCGGCAGGTGTAGGCTAAGACTAGCCGAACACACACTCTCTTATTGACGATAACTCCGGGCACTCGCAAAGGACATGCCTGACAGTCTCATCATCCTGTTCACACATCCTGCATAGAGGTGTGTCCACTAGCTCCATATTATGAAGGTGTTTCCTTAGTTGACAGTGGCCAGTGAGAAATCCTACTGTCAGGCGTAGATTTCTCCTGGTCGCCAGATATTCCTTTGGCGCTAGCTTCCCAGGGTCGCCCAAGATGATCCTGGCAAGATAACATCCTTTGATTCCATCCCATCTCTTTAAGGATTGAGCATGGGTGTAACATTCGTCTAGTTCCTCAATTGTCGAAGTCATCAGGCCGTGGGTGCCACTGGGTCCTGAAATTCTCAGTCCAGCCGCTTCCTTGGCAAAAGATTCGGCAATGCCATTACCTTAACTCCTGTCATGCCCTTTAACCCACCTCAGGTTAATGTTATCCTGTCCTTATTCCTAAATTCACCTCTTCGAAGTATTCTGAAAAATTATTCCTTGAGAATTTTAAGTAATTTGCATCATTTAAATCATTTGAAAGAAATAGCAGACCTTATAAACCATTATTTACAATGCTTGCCCAAAAATTGACTTTAAAAGTCTTTGAGTGATGAGTCGGTTTTTGCATGATGGTTTTCTTCGGCTTGTGTGCGTTATGGCGACTTGGCGATTACTATTGAAATTAGCTTCAGCGGTGAATAAAACATGATTATTGAAATTGATATTCCAGTCGTAAAATTCCATTTTTTCAAAATAATTTTTCCAGTAATTCTGGAATGGTTGTTAGGTGATAGGGATGAAGCTGCTGTTCCTTCAATCTTTTCCATCATGAAACTAACATCTAATTGATAAGCTATTACTTTTTTACTGCTCTCAGGATTTTCTTCGATACGTTTGAAAATCCCCTCACCGTTTGTATCAATTTTTGGACAACCACTATCACCATCAACTTACGGTTGCAAGTTGATAATGATAGTGGTCTCACGTAAACGACGATAAATGGAAAGAAATTACCGCCTGTTCAGGATATTTTTTCGCATAACGCCTTGCAACTGCTGCACTAATCTCGTGCACTGCTGCACTAGTCTGTGATTGAGTGAGGAATGGGAAAAAATACCAGCGTGGTTTAAACAGAACTGGCTGGTATCTCAGTCGCCACGAAAGAAATAACCAGGAAAGGGATTTCTGGAAAAAACATAACAATCTGCACTAATAGCAGACAAGCCCAATTATACTTGAACAGACAACGTGTTACCTTAGGGCTAGTACCAGTGCCACCAAGATATAGCCAAAATTTTGTTAGATTACAACATTATCCTGAAGTGGATTGAAGGGTACGACAGGAGTGAAGGTAATCGCATTGCTGACTCTTCAACCAAGGAAACGGCTGGACTGAGAATTTTAGGACTTACTGGCACCTCCGGTCTGATGATTTCGACAATTGCGGAACTAGTCAAACGTCAAACCCATTCTTAATCCCTGAAGGAATGGGATGAAATCAAAGAATGCAATCTTGCCAGGATCTTTGGAAGCTGGCGCCGAAGAAATATCTGCTGGTGACCAGGAACAATCTATGCTACACAGTAGGATTTCTGACTGGCCACTGTCAACTGAGGAAACATCTCCACAATATGGGGCTAGTAGACACGCCTCCATGCAGAATATGTGAATTGGAAGATGAAACTGTCAGGCATGTCCTATGCGAATATCCGGAGTTATCGTCAATAAGAGAGTGTGTGTTCAGCGAGTCTTGGCCTACACCTGCCGATATGAAGAAGATGTCTTCCAGAGACATGTCCACCTTCCTGGAAAGGAGAGGATGGACAATGATTCAGGAGGACATCATGTGGCATAAGTGCTGTGGGCTTAAACTCACCCTCGCTGCTCTACAGATACAGAAGCAACTGTTTTGTTATTCATCAATACGTGTTGAAAAGCCAACTGATGAATTTTTGAAGCATGATGAAAAACAACCTGCATCTCGATAAAAACTAGTTTTTGGAAAAATTGCTACAAAATGCAAGTATCTCATGAAATATTGGAAATAATCGATTTCAATTCTGTATTTTCCAAAAGTTGTAACTTTTTTGTGTGCACTTTTGGATTAAGGTAAGTAGAGTCCAATTGAATTATTTCTCACCCTAGAATATATGGTTCACATATTGACCTACCTTTTTGTTACACCCTTATCTATACCAGGGGTCTCCAAAATACGGCCCGTGGGCCAAATCCGTCCCGCTAGTGTCATCAATCCGGCCCGCGACAGCCAATGATTTACTGTCATCAATCTGGCTCGCGTCAGCCAATGATTACCTGATTGTTGTTACTATTGCTGTGATAAGCTGAAGAAGAAAACACAGAATGATAATTACTCGGTTTTATTTAGTTGCAAGGTAAAACTTAACGACAGAAATGATGACAAAGAAGACTCAACTTGAGTATCTAAGTTTAAGCATATTAATACCTAACAAATAATTGAAATGCATCACAGTAAAACAAAAACACTAATGAGATTTTTGTAATTGTGATTTTCCACCGACAATACTTTGTAGTTGTGGATCAATTTTACTTGTACCAATTATCAAAAGAGATTTAAGATGCTCATAGGTTAATTGAGATCTGCCTTTGACACAAGTGCAACCACTCCTTTATTTTTACCATACATATTTTTGCCTTCATCAGTTGTTATAGAATTCTAATTTCTCCATTAATGGCATTTTCAACTCCCTTGAAAATATCTGCCCCAGTATCAAGAAGTTCTTCATACACTTCATAGCTTTTATCTACTCCGCGAATAAAAATCAACACCTGAGCAGTATCTGACACATCTGTTGACTCATCCAATGCTAGAGAAAACCACTCATGATGTCCATTTTTGTCAGACACTCGAGATGATATATTTTCTGCGATGTCTTGCACCTTTCGAGCTACGGTGTTTGCTGACAAACTGACACTTTTAAATAAATTTACCTTCTCGGGGCATATTTCTTCGGCAACTGCAATCAAGCATTCTTTTATCATTTCTCCATCGGTGAATGGTTTGCCACGTTTTCCGATTTCAAGAGCCACACGAAAGCTGGCACGAGTTGCAGACTCTTGTTCAGTATTCGCTTTGGTAAACAAAGATTGCTGCGATTTGAGTCCGCGTTTCAAATCTTCAAATTTTTTCTTTCGCAAACTTCCTGTATACTTGGAGTAACTTTGAAGATGTTTCGATTCATAGTGTCGTTTAATATTATATTAGTTTTTGAGAACAGCTATGGTTTCATTACTAATTAAACATAGCGTCTTATTATTGGACTCAATCACAAAATACTGAAAGTTCCATTTTTTTGGAACGTTCTGCATTCACTGTCGATTTTTCGCTTCTTTTCCATACTAACAAATCACACATAAAAACAATAAGTCAAATCAAAATACTTTTATTGACGGGTGTTACTTTATTTCACAATAGACAGTTTCGCTTCCTTCGCCCTTCCTACGCAGACTAACTCGCAGTTGCGCCGCTAGCCTTTTTATATGCAATTATTACTGCCATCTCGAGGTGATCGGAATACACTTGATAGAACCAGAACTTTCTCGAACCAACGCGGTAATTCCAAATATTCAATGACGCCTAATGCCACCTAGCGGGTAGCTGAAAAAGATAGTACATAGTACCACTACTCGCCACTAGATGTCGTTAAGTGTCACAATACACAATAATAATTGAAATGCAAAAAAGCGTAAGTTTGCTTACGTCACGCACTTTGCGACTATCCTAGTCTAGAAATATAGTTAAGGGCAGAAATTGGCCCTTGAAACAAACTGAAAAAATCATTAGTGCCGGAAGGCTTCAAAGTTTGGAGACCCCTGATCTATACCATAAGGTATATACCTTGAATCTCAATATATGTAGACCGACAGGGGTTGTTCTACATATATTTTTCGCAATGTCAGCTTGATAGAAGTTCACTTTTTCTAAATAGTTATCCCATGTTAATCAGGAGCTTCAGAGGTATAAATACACCTACATCTTTCTCTTCGGGAAAACAAAAAATATAGACATTCCACACCATAATTAATTTCACGGAAATTCTTAATAAATACTAATTCATTGTTTCAGACATCGACAATAAATTATTAGTTCCACAATTTTTATAATTGGTAACTCCTCATCCGCAGTCAATATCATGAGTATAATTAAAACTCATTCCTGTAACTATTCTCAGTAATTACTGTGGAGTTTGTTCATACTTCATAAACCTGTAAAATCAACAATATTCACGAGATTCATTTCTTTCCCAGAAGAATTTTGGTTCAATAGAATAAGGTTCAAAATGAAGCACACTACAATACTTCTACTGATGCTTGGTATTCTCAGTATTACAGGGGTAAGTCAGCACATCGTGCAGTCAGTGCAGTCAGATTTTCAATTAACATTGTTTTTAGTTGAATGAAAAACAAATGGACGCTGCAGTGAAAATGGTCAAAAACGTTTGTAAGCCCAAAACCAAAGCTACAGATGGTGAGTACCAAAATCTTTTTTATGGTCTGTTTTCGCTGACTTTTCGGACATTAAGTTTATCTTCAGGGACCAACAAAAATGTATTTCTCATATCTTCATTACTGGTGAAAATATCCAATAATGAAAACAATAATAGTAAAAATAGTAATGATATGCTTTCATTCACTAGAAAAAACTGTAATGAATAAAAAAAAGACATATATTTTTTCTGATTGATTCAGCCGTTACTTGATGAAGATCCATAGTAATTTCACAAACTACACCTAAACGATTCGATCTCCACAAACTTCATTGAAAAAATATATCACAACATGTTTCGCTAAACATTAGCTTTTTCAAATGATAATAGCTAATGGTTAGCGAAACATGTTGTAATATATTATTCAATAAAGTTTGTGGAGATCAAATCGTTTAGGTGTAGTTTGTGAAAAAATACATCTAGGTGATATAAATAGGTGAAAAAGCGGATTATCAGCTAAGGCTATTTTTCAACTCAACTTAAGATGTCTGTGGAAATTTTGGAGAGGAAATTAACTAACCGAACTGTGTCTCTATCTAGAAAAAAAAATAACGACATTTTTTATCTTCATTTTGATTTGGCTTCAAATTTGATACCCTATGAAAATGATTTACATAGCAGAACGACGCGCGACGTTTGTCGAGTCATATAGTAACAATATTACACACAACCAGCCAAAAATAGCTCAAAGAACCTAACTTCTCTGAAAAACTCAACTGACCCTAATTATAAATGAGAAACAATACAATATTACTTTTGCCAATATTGAAAAGTTATTTCAAACATCAAATAACAAAAACCCCTCAACACCTGCATTCAAACTCAACTCATAAGATTGAATATGAATGTTCAGAATGTTACGTGGGTCAAACTTGGCACTATGTAAAAAGTAGGATATCAGACCACGACACAGACAGTAAAAATATAAATGTTCAGAATTCTGCAGCTCTTTCGTTGAACATATTTTGGAAATGTATCAGCACACATACTTCTCAAATACTGAGATTGTAGTTGTTCAAAATATTCTGTGAGAAACACTGAAATAATTGGAACCATTCCGTCATTGAAATATAATTCCGATCAGTAATACGTCACTGGAAGATCCGAAATATATTCATGATTCTTAAGTGTTGAATCATTTGATTCTCTGGATGATAATGAACAACCTCATCAGTTCCATCAGTGGTCTTCATCCGTATGTTGAAATTCATTTTGGTTCAACTTTTAATTGTTATCTGGATTCACCGTTCGATTTAATTTGACATATTTGATTGTAATTTATTTTGATTATATTCTTGTTGTCAAGTGGAGAATTTATAAAATAAAATCATCCTGTATGAATTTTCACAACCTTCTCTCATTGATTCTGTCAAACGTGATTTGTTGGTGTGCAAATTCAAACACGCATTCAAGTACAATTTATTTTCAATTCCAGCGGACATTGACAAAATGCACCAAGGAGATTGGAATATCGATCACCCCGCAATGGTAAATATGGATGCATTTGTATACGATTTCATACGATTGTATTTATTACATACAACTGTCTTTTCTGGTCAATGATTCCCGAAGGAATTTTATAATGTTCTTGTCAGCATCACCAGTTTTTTAATAATTCATTCGAAATAAAAAATCTTTCCACTGAAGTATGTAGTGTTAGATGGATTTATTTCGCATACACTCTGTGTTCAAAAATAAGGTGAATTTCTGTTTTTCTCATAAAATATTTATGAGAACTATAGAAAAATCTGCCAAAATGTCTTTCAATCGATTGGCAAAATGAAAACAAGCTTGAATTTCATTAGTTCGGACTTCCATTGTCTATTAGTACATATCGAAATCCCTGAAAGAACAAATAAAAAAAAATTTAAAAAAAAGCTGAAAATAACAATTGAATCAAGCCAAAAAACCTTGAAATGAAATTACAGTGAATTAAAAATACAAGTAAAAATAGAACAATTAAACAAAAAATTCCAAAAATCAGGAAATTTCAAGCCAAGTTATTTCACGACGTTTCGATTGTTATTATCCACAATCATCTTCAGGTGATCAGGGGTGATCCCAACAGATTTTGGTCATTTATAAATAATAAACGAGGTAGCTCCAAAATATCACAAGTACTGAATTTTGAAGGTCAATTGCTGGAGGGGCCCTCTAATATCGTGAACAGTTTTGCCAATCGTATACCGTTTCTTCCCCCTTCCAACCAAACTCTGATATTTATAATAATCACTTTTTCGATTCATCAAGCTTCAGTGAAAACGAAGTATACGAGGCACTAAGGTCGCTCAAGCCTAAAATGACCACTGGTCCAGATGACATCAGCTTTCAGCTTTCATCCTTGAAGATTGTGCACTTGTGCTGGCTCGTCCTCTATCTATACTGATTAATATCTGCTTAAGATCGGCTGAAATACCAAGGATCTGGGAAGCATCAAAAGTATGTCCCATTTTCCAGAAAGAAGATTGACGAGGTATTTCAAATTATCGGCCCATCTCTATTATTTGCACCTTTGCGAAGATTTTTGAGATTCTGCTGGAACGAGTGTAAGTTGCAATATAAGTATAAACCAACACGGTTTTATGAAAAATCCTTCAACGGTCACCAACCTCCTGACTGTAACCCAATATATTGCTGAAACTATTGACCATAGGGCCCAAATTGATGTTATTCACACAGATTTTTCTAAGGCCTTCGACAGGCTTGACCATGGCATTCTACTGAACAAACTAGTAGCCTTTGGATTATCTCCATCCTTAATTGCACTGTTTCAGTCCTATCTACGAGATCCAAAACAATAATATTCGGCTCAATAGTTTCACATCTACCGAATATAGTGCTTCTTCCGGTGTTCCACAAGGGTCAAATCTGGGACCGTTGCTTTTCAATACCTTCATTAATGATATCGCAGATGTTATACAGTGTCACACATAAAGTCCGCATCAAATGGGATTTTTTTTGTTCATCTCTTCAAGCAACTTTTCATATTTCCATAAGGTTGTGCTTTGAGAATGATGCCAAATGACATGCATATGACCAATCAAGTGATTTTTCTTCCCTGTCAAATTTGACATTTTTTCCAAAAATGTTCAGAAGAGCAGTTATTGCTCTCTAGTACAAATTTAGTTTTTTCGAAAATTTGACATTTCCCGATTTCTCAAATTTAGCCAAACCTCAACAAAGTTAGTGCTTTATGTCTAACTTATCTTTCCAACGCATTTTTATTACCAATTGCAATTCTTAATACAACTTATTTCGCAAAAATTGAAAACACCAGAAAAAATTATGCCAAAAATGATGCAAAGTTGATACAGTTTTTAAAAACAGATAAATATTTCACTTTATTTCCACTTTTTGCGAAAAAGCTTGATACATAAGCATAAATAAAAAACAATATCAATGAAAAGTCAATAATTTATTTTTTACTGCACTTTTCAAACAGATTTACTAATTACGAAAAATTACAACGCAATTAAACTAAGGGAAGGAATTATACGAAAGTAATTTCACATTTAATAAATATCTTTTATGAGGTATGAATGAACAAAATTACTTTAGAAATCAATTTAGATTTTGTTGCCTAGAAAACTAAACCGTAAAAAATTCTAACAAACATCTGTTGGAATAAACTTATAATTTAAATCAAGAACACTGAATCAAATCGAAACATATGCCTAAACCATGTGAATACCAATAGAAATACAAAATAAAAAGTCACATTTCGGTGTGCCTTCCACCACGTTCAATGCAATCAATTGTCCTTTTTGAAACATCTTTAACTGCATTCTTTATACTACGGGGTTTCATGCTTACAACACATTCTCCAATAACTGCCTCTGAATGGTTTATATCTCGAAAAGGTCTTTGCTTATACACCTTTTGTTTCAAGTAACCCCACAAGAAGAAATCTAGTGGGGTTAAATCGAGAGATCTAGGCGGCCAAAAGTGTTCCATATTGCGACTGATTACTTTGCCCCTAAATATTTCCAGAAGACGCTCTTTAACCACCCTTGTAGTATGAATAGGTGTACCATCACACTGATATTTCTTACTTGAAGGGGCATATTATCCAATACTTCAGATAGTTCGGTATTCACAAAGTGTAGGTAGTCCGCAGAATTTAAATTTTGTCTAAAAAAGTATGGTCCTATAATTCGATCGTTTAATATGCCACACCATACATTCGTCTTAAACGAATATTGATATCGACATTCGATTACGAAATGTGGGTTTTCTTTTGCCCACCACCTGCAGTTTTGCGAGCTCACAACGCCATTTGAAGAGAAGGTCGCTTCATCTGTCCATAAAATTTTGATAAGGAAAATGATAATTTTCTTTTTTGTCCCCTTGAAACCAAAAAGAAAAATACAAGCGCATATCGAAATCCCTTTCTTTTAATGTATTAATAAATTTCGGTTTATAAGGCATACATTTATATTTGTGTAAAATACGTCGTACACTCTCTCGGTTAACATCTGTTCTATGTGCAATATCTTGAATACTTGTTTTTTTATGTTCTACGACATCCAAACATATTTCAAATTCCACTTCTTCAGTATGTCTAGAAGGCTGATGTGCTTTTCTAAAATTACTCTCAACCCAGCCAGTAGATTTAAACTTAGCTATTATCCTACTAACTGTTGACTGATGAATATTTCTTGCAGGATGTCTGGCATTGAAAATATCAGCTACTTGTCGGTGACCGGTATTCTCGCCGCATATTAAAACGATTTAAATTTTCTCTTGAAGATTCAGCATTTTTAACAACACACTAGAAAACGAATAAACTATTTTAAATCTAAAACTGATAAACAACATTTTGAGTTATACAACAAATGTCATATGAAAATAAAATATTTTGCTTATTCAGTTCAGTTCAATTGTTTCCACAGTACCCTTAGTTTAATTTCGTTGTAATTTTTCGTAATTAGTAAATCAAAGTTTAACTGTTTGAAAAGTGCAGTAAAGAATAAATTATTGACTTTTCATTGATATTGTTTTTTAATTATGCTTATGTATCAAGCTATTTCGCAAAAAGTAGAAATGAAGTGAAATATTCATCTGTTTTTAAAAACTGTATCAACTTTGCATCATTTTTGGCATAATTTTTTCTGGTGTTTTAAATTTTTGCGAAATAAGTTGTATTTAGAATTGCAATTGGTAATAAAAATGCGTTGGAAAGATTAGTTAGGCATAAAGCACTAACTTTGTTGAGGTTTGGCTAAATTTGAGAAATCAGCAAATATCAAATTTTCGAAAAACTGTAAAAGAACTAAATTTGTACTAGAGAGCTGAAAATTGGTATATGGGTAAAAAATGAAAAAACAATCATCTTTTCTTTTTACCGATTTTCGAAATTTCGAGCAATAACTGCTTTTCTGAACATTTTTTGGAAAAAATGTCAAATTGGACAGGGAAGAAATATCACTTGATCGGTCATATGCATGTCATTTGGCATCATTTTTTAAGCACAACCTAATGGAGATATCAAAAGTTGCTTGAAGAGATGAACAAATAAAAATCCCATTTGATGTGGACTTTATGTGTGACACTGTAGATGTATATTTTCTTTTGTATGTTGATGATCTAAAACTATACTGCCTCGTCGAGAACATTAATGATTGTGTGAACCTCTCAGCAAACGTAGGACGGGTTGTAGAATGGTGTTATCGAAATAACTTGTCGCTAAATCAGAGTAAATGTAAGGTCATGTCTTGCAGTTTAAAAACGAACTTCTTGATTTTTAAATATTCAATAGAAAACGTTTCCCTTGTGAGACCAAAAACATTTACTGATCTTGGTTTCACATTTGACACTACACTATCATTTAATAGGCATATCGATAATGTTTTAACCTCCTCCTGTCGTTTGTACGGATTAATTGCACGTTACAGTAGTGATTTCAAAGAAACTTCGACCTTAAAAACACTATTCTATACTTTCATAAGATCAAAGTTAGAATACGCGTCAGTTGTGTGGAGTACCTTTCATCAATATCATATTAATAGAATAGAAGCAATTCAACGACGATTTTTTAAACTGCTAAGCCCAAAAACTGATGGCATTTATCCTACAATAGGAACAACCCACTCTGAATTGCTACAAAAGCATAACTTTTTCAGTCTAGAATATAATAGTGCTGTACTAACCTATGAAATTATCAAAAGTGTAGTTGACTGCCCAACATTACTGGAAAAGTTTAAAATTTGCATTCCTAGAATCTGTTCCAGTCACCCGAGTACTTTCTATATAAAAACGTCTCGCACAAATGTTCTGGGGAATTCTCCGATCCATACCATGTGTAAAGTGACAAACTCTTTTAGCGATAATTTAGATATATTTAGTTGCAAATTGTCAGATATAAAATCCCACTTCCTAAAATAATTGTATGGTCACCTATTACAAATATAAAATGTGTACTCTTCATAGTCACTTGTTCGTGTTGTTTGTATTGTTTGTAATCACTTATTTGTGATGTATTTATTTCACTCTGTCATTTCCTGCTCTGAAATTGGGTAAGGCCCTGTACAGTATTGCATTACAAATAAATGAATAAATAAATTATTGGTTTTTTCAGGGATTTCAAAGCACTTTCAAAAACAGGCTTTTCATAGTCGATTAATGAATTCCTACAGGGTGAATCAAAAACTGGTGATACTCTTCAATAATTATGATTATCTGATGATGTGGATATTTTGTTTCACTTTTTTCAATAACACCGATCAGAACAAATGATGAATTGAACAGTTATAACGTAGTGAACGGTTCGAAACGTTCGTCATTTTACATTAATATCCACTCTGGATATATGTCTGTAAAATTTTTACAGTACATTGTTGGTACTTCAATAGCTTTTGGAATATTTGAACTCAGGAAGCTATAAAAACATTGAATTTTCAATTGGTTAACTTTCAATTCATCCTTATGTTAGAATTATTTTCGATTTCTTGTCGATCAAATTGGACATTCATTCAATATTTTATATCATGTTATTTTTGAAATTCGCTTCCAGAAAATAAATTTATTAATTTTTTTCAGTGTTATATGTATTGTGCCCTGAATATGTACAGATTGGTGAGTAAAATGTTCGTTTCAAGCAGGTATCATTTTCGTTGTTGCTGATATTCTATTTGTTTCTTTACATTCCAGATGAACCCAGATAATACTTTCAATCACGAATCTGCTATGGCTCAAGTAAAACAGCTACCAGAAAGTTTCAAAGGACCGACGGAGATATGTATGGAAAAATGTAAAGATGCTGGTACGTTTAGAGCAAAATGAGTTCATATTTTGCTTCACGAATGTGAAATTGTTTGTGCGAACTGGTGTAACATTTTATCAAAACCAAATTATTTCAAAACGGATGGAATACATGAAGAGTATGTTATAAATGGGTATGATCAATAATGATCATACAATTATGAATGCCGGATATGAAAAATGGAATGAAAAAAATTGTTCTACGTGAATTTGGTGACAATTTGTTTAAAAAAAATCGAATATCAAGCAAACCATTCAACCAACAATAAGAATCCTTTTGAAATTCTTCGAAATTCAACATTGTGTTTGTCTATACCCTAAATCGAGTGTTGCCAATACTTCATTCATCAAAAAAAAACTAATCAATACAGTTTATTGTATGATTTTCACTATAAAAGGGTTGTATAGCGAAACACGTGTCGCGGTTTTGGTAAAACCCTTTTATAGTGAAAATCATACAATAAACTGTATTGATTAGTTTTTTGATATGGATTTTCATCAAATATCGGTCAGTTCTATTCAGCTTCATTCATCATTTTCAGCCACATCAGATACATTTTATACAGGATGTTTATGATGAAATTCAAAATTAATATAGGAGTCTGACCAACTTCACTGAAAACATGTCCAAACCAGGAATTCACGAAAATGTTCGAGAACTGTAAAATGTTTCTCGACGAATATCCAGGAACTTGGACGTAATTTATTTCAAAAGTTCTCGTTCACTCCGAAAATAATATAAAGTTATTTGAATTTATATTATTCATATGTAAATCTCAAGACGCGGATTGCGTTCCGTAGACTTCACTTCTCAGGTCTTCTAACACATGAAATCAAGGGGCAACAAATCTAGTTTTCGTGGAAACCATTCAATAATGTGGTTTGGCATACTGTTCATTCACAACAATATTTTATACACCAAAGGTTGAATGACATACAGGGACACCATAATTTATGAAAACGTTGTAATATTTTTAATAAAAAAAATGTACGCAGTACTCGTTCACGAATACAGTTCCAATAGATTTCCAGAATAATTAACTTCAATCATTCCCAGATCATTTTGTGTACAGCTATACAGACAAAAAAGTCATTGAAGGTGAATTATTCAGTTCTAAATTGTTTGAGATCATGTACAATCTGGTATCTTGTATCTGTAGAGTATGGAGGGTGGGTGTAGACTCACAGCACTTCGGCCACATGTGACCCATTGTACATCCTCCCGAGGAGTTGTACTCCTAGGTCATTGTCCATCCTGTCCTTTCCAGGAAGGTGAACAAGTCACTAAGAAACATCTCCTTTATATTGGCAGGTGTAGGCCAAGACTCGCCGAACACACACTCTTTTTGGCAACCTTGAGTGTCTCACGGTGGCCTCCGTGAAGGTTTTGAAAGGTGCAGCGATATTTCTGTCGTTGCGTGGCTTATTCAACCTTCTTGGGGTTTCCTCCGTAGAGGTGCACAAGTGAGGGGGATTTCTTGCAGAGAAATCCGGTTCCTTGACTTTATTCAAATCGGAACTCTTGGCGCCTGCCGCAGGAAGTGCCCTTGCTGTTGGAGGTGATCTGCTATGTCCAGCCTCATTCCAAGCGGTATATTGGGGTGAACATTTCTGTACATCCACAGCCACCGCCTTAGATTGAGGCACTTCTGTCCAGCCTTGGGGTTGGTTTTTGTTTTTTCTGTTGTTTCATTCATATGTTTCCCACGAGTAGCAAGGGAAGAGTTGGTCACCTCTGGCAGAACCCCACATTGCCAGAGGTAGACTGATTACAATGAGGTTTCGCCCAGTGCCCCAAGGGGATCGTTCGTGACCTGCGGCCATTCAGCTGTCGGCACGATTCCTTACACCTTAGCTTGGGTAGGCTGGTCCATGGTGGCATGTTTTGCAAAGGCTTTCAGGGAGTTTCAGTTCCTCTCAGCCTACTTATTTCTGTCACTGATAGGGAGTCCAGCGACCCCGCCACCTAGGGACGCACCCGATAGGTAGCCCAACCCACGGGAATCATGTACAAAATCTTCTTCTTTCATATGCACAACTTCCATGCGACGATAGGTCTCATGCGTCTCCACCAAAAGTTATTCGCTAATGATGAATTGTTTAAACCAATTGAAACTATTTCAAGAATGATAGGTGGGGCAAAAGTTACAAACGATTAGGTAAATTATCCATTTCACACCGAAGGTTTGAAGGTTTGTGTTCGAGGTTTGAAACAGAATACGTTCAGAAAATGAGGAGAATGTTCAAATTTTGCGAGCTGAATTTGATTGGCAATTTTTTAATTTTCAATGTTGGTACACATGTCCTGAATACATATTCATAGTTTCAGCTGAAAAAATATATAGATTAGGTACCTAAAATTTCAGTAATATATTTTTCCAACTAAAGAATTTGTTGTCATGCTTCATATTTGATAAAGTAACACGTATCTATCGTTTTTTAGCCGTTACACTCGATGATAAATGCATCGCAGCATACGAGTTATCAAAATGCATGTACTTCTGCAATCCGGAGGTGAGTCTGAATTTGGACAAGTACCCAAAGCTAACAATTTTTTTTACAGAAATACTTTCTTCCGTGATTGAACGAGTTCATTCTAATTGGAAATGTCACTGCAATCATGTATTAACGAGGTATCAGTTTAATTAAATCGAATAGAGGCAACAGTGTTTAATTTCTCCATTCAGTAAACAAAAGTTTAGGAAATTTTGCACAAGTTTCCAAATGAATCACAGGAAACTCGAATTCGAATTAAAGTTTGTATTCAGACATTTTTGATCTGAAGTGCAAACAATTACTGCTAACAGATTTTATGCTCCTGAAATAGCTTTCCGTAGTGTGGAAAGATTGAACATGGAAATTATTCATCGTTAAAGAAAATTTCACGAAGGCTCTGATTATTCATTTCAATAAATTATTTTCAGGATGTTACAGTTTATGTACTCAATATATTACAATAAGAAACAATTGATAAAATTACCAAAACCAATCTGAGAATGGAAGTTCCACAGGAAATAGCAGTTGGAAAAAATGATAGTTGATTTCGATTGAATAAATATACATGAACCGAAATATATGAGGTGGCCCGGCATCCAGTACGACAAATATATGAAAGCACCAACAATTCTGTTCGGTAATTCACAAACGAGCTCATATCGCAATGGTACAAACATTTCGGAATAACATGCAACTTCAGTACAATATGTGTGGTAATTTTTTGAATTTCAAGGTTTAATGCCAACTCCATTTAAATTGTGAATCAGTTTTGCTCGTTAATAAAATAATGACACATAATTATTTTCATTACTTCTACAGAACTTTTTCCATTATATTCTTCCTCAATACATAATACAAGTTATATTTGTTTGACAGAAACAGTTTGTTGAATTGATTAAGTTATGAATTTAAAACAACGATAAAAATAAAATAAAAACAACAATAAAAATTAATTGGCGCTCCGGGGCGACTTCATTGATTCCAGTGGCGCATTTGCTTTTTCAGCTGCAGGAAAACCCGGAAAAACCTGCAGCACCACATCATCTGAAGATCTTGATCTAAAATCTCTCTCTCTCTCTCTTAAAAAACAAAATGTAGGGTGTCTCCAGAAGCTCCAATAAATTCAATGCATCGCCAGAACACTTCGTGACATGACTATCGTCAAACTTAAACCAGTCCGTTTCTTCTTTGACCAAAGAGTAATAATGATCAAATTCAATGTTGTTGAATATAAGTCTTTCAAATCTCCTAATTATTTTTCGGCTCACAGGTGTCACAGAGTTTTAACCTAGGCCTCTTGTTATTCACTATCTTTATAAAAGCTTCGCAGTAAAACTGAATATATTTCAGAGTATCAATATTTGCAATCTGGTTTCGCGTTGGTTCATGATTGGTGCTTGCAGAACAAATTGAATTTGAATATTCAAGAATGTAACATTGTATTTAATGGTAAAAAACCCATTTTGTTCGATAACTATAATATTTATATTAGTGCTTCATCAGAGCCCAAAAGCACGATCCACTAAAGTCTTGATAATTTTTCTTTCGGTAGATTGATGGTGGTTGGATTCGTGATTCAGATACTGTTCTGTGTGAGTGGATTTTCGGTATACAGATGATTCCTACTTAGTATCGGTCTTCTTAACCAGTACGTCTAAGAATGGCAATTCGTTGTCGCCTTCCTTCTCCGTTGTAAAAGTGATGGAAGAACTTTCATTTCTTACGTTTCAAACCACTCCATATATGTTGGCTTTCAACGGTAAAAGTAGCGATCCCACTGGCAGTGTCTCATCTTGCGTAAAGAATTTCTCCTTCAGTTGGAAATAGCAGTTTGGTACACAGCATTCTAGTAATTTCATGATCGTTTTGTTACATCGTAAATGAATGAGGCATCGGTTATGTTGGAAACTCCCCAAATTCGTAAGCGTAGAACCTCTTCCCCGATTATGTGTTGGTGAATCATCATAGTTCAACCAATTCACATTAAAATTCACTTCACATCCATTGGTTAGAACCTTATAAAAATTTGTTGGATAATTTTTGAATTTATTGATGGAGGACTTTGTTCAACAATTTGTAGTGATATCTCTTCATTCGAAAGAGATAAAGAGATTAAAATTTCTGTGTACTATGACAAAAGAAAAAAATTACAAACATCTAATATCGAACGAAAACTTCCATGGATTATTTACTGTTAGTGATCATAGTGTGGCCTTGAAGAATTTTTGTCGATATTATGGCAAACTATATACTTATTCTCTACTGAATGAGTCATCAATATACCAGAAAGGTAGTTGATAACTTTCCTTTCATTACGAATAGGAAATGTGTATTTAAAAAAAATGCTGTTCATCGGTTGAATTTCATAATGCAAATTTTCACCCTCATTTCCTTAGCACATAAATTTTAACCACAGCGAAATGAACTATTCTCTGAAGCCAAGTTGATTTCCTGAAACGACTTCAATTAAAGAACGTTCAAGAAACACGCGAAAAAATTAATACGCAAAATTATACAAGAACATCAGACGAAGTCATTGCAACATTTCCGGACCAATTTCCGAAACATTGAACCAGAGGGACTCTAATAGCTTTGTACTACCCCATTTTTACCCCCTTCGATTGATTTCCATTAATGTAGGGTTGGTTGATGGAGCCGGAATATTTAGCCACAATTTCTCGTCTGTGGTGAGTTGAAATGAAAGAGGAGGTGTGCCGTATGGGGGAAGTATAAAGATGTAGTGTGCAAATGAAAAAAAAAAAAACAGTGTAAAATCATCACGAAGAATAATATTGATTTGTCATTATTCTTATATCTCCCTCATTTTCTCAATAGTTTCCCATTGGGAATAACATATTTCATAGATAGAATTATGCAGAACTCAAATGAAGCAAACTAATAAATATGAAAAATATATCATAAGGAAGAAAGCGATGTATGGTTGAAAGTTGAAATAATTTTGGTGAATATGAAAATTTTTGGTAATTTCTACGGAAGCGCAGAAATACCACGTATCTTTATTATTTGGTTTTTGGAAATCACGATTTTGAATGTCGAAATTCCAATTTTAATTTCGAAATTTTCACTTCAATCTCGTAATTTCGAAATCAAGACTCAAAACTCAAAATTTCGACTTCAATGTAGAGGAGTATACTCGAGATTATGACTTCCTAACTAAGAATCTCGAAATTTTCACTTCAAACACGAGATTACATCTTTCTAAGTCAGAATAACGACTTTTTAACTCGAGGTTACAACTTCGAATTCGAAGTTACGACGATATGGATATAAAATTGCCGAAGACACAACTTTTTCAAGTAACTTTTTGTTAAATTCGATCTAAAAATGCACTTTGAATTCGAAGTTACGACGATATGGATATAAAATTGCCGAAAACACAATTTTTTCAAGTAACTTTTTGTTAAATTCGATCTAAAAATGCACTTTTTCAATTTTTTTCAAAAAAAAGTTCAATTTGACAAACATTGATCGTCAGTGGGTCGCAGTTGGCCGCATCATTTTAAGTTAAATTCAAAGCACAAACAAGTGCCGAAGTTAAACTTCATTGAAACTTTTCGAAAAAAATGTTTCTCATATGGTGCGCACTTTAATGGTGTGTGGAGTGTGGAGAGCTGGCCTGAACTGATTGTTATTTCAGATGATTTGATTCAAAGCCAGTCTTGAAGTATGCCCACTGACTATATGTGAAAAGAAATAAGAAACATAATCTCCCTATGTTTATTATTTCACGGTAATGGAAAAATCAAGGAAGAAAACATTTCTGGAACTGAATTTCTTTATTGAAATTTACATACATTTTTTTACAGCGAATCTATGTACTTGTGCCATAACTGTAACAGATATTGACAAATTGAATAACTATTCCCCATTTTTTGTTACCAGCCAGTCCAGTAATATTCCCACTGTTTCTTGAGTAGTCAATCTTCCACAACTGAAAAAAATCAACAAAATTCAATCAATAAAGAATTTGCTGCTGATTGGATAAAAACACGAATCTGGAACTCCTAATGAAATCAGTATGAAGAGTTACCCACATATACATTATACACAATCATCACAATTTCAACAAAAACACAGGTATCTGACCCGATCATATCTTTTGTTTCCGATTTGTTCGAAAAATTGAGACAGAATGGAATCAGAACTACCAACACCTTTCGACACGAACAAAACCAAAAAGTACAACTGTTTAAAAAATCTGTTTTTCCGTTAACCAGCTGTCGCACCCCTACGAACGACAACTCTCCGAGTCATTGATTAACGAGATCTTACCTTTCAATATGTGATTCCTAACACGGGTTGGATGATAGCAAGTGGAAATCGATCGTTTAAACTAGGGCTTGAACCATCGACCAACACGGCAGTCAATTCGAGTGGGTGAACAAAGCACCCACGTCGAACCGCCTGGAGATTGTAGTTATAATATACCTCGTTCCCATGGAAAAAGTTACATAGGTGAAATTTCAAGATTCCTAAATCTGAGAAAAAACGAATATCGTGACAATATAAAGAGAAGACATATAACAGGTTCGAGAATGGCGTAGTATTTTTTGATAAACTGGAGTGAAACAAAAATTGTTACTGAGTAACCGTACGTGGAAATGAGAGAACTTAAAGAATCTCCATACTTTCTCACAAGTTTATTTTAAACAATTTTTTATTTCATCTGATTACCATTGCTGAGGTGAGAGGTTGAGAATGAAAATATGAATATTTTTGGTGAACAACAACAAAAAATAATTTTTTTGGAAACGTCAACTAGATGAAGAAAGCTTACTACAGAAATTTATTTTCATTAGTAAGTCATAATTTGAATATACGAGTTTTTGACTTATTTTAATTTAAAAAAATAACGTGAGTGTCTAAATTTCGCAGCCTATATACTTCAGAATCGCAAATTTTTTATTTTTTCATGTTGGCATATTCGTATCAAATATTTGTACACACTTTCAGCTATATAGCATGTTTACTTTGTTAGTGAGAGGCATAATTTTCTGCTATTGAACAAAATTAATCAAAAAATTTGCATTAAATTTTGTGTAGAAAAGGAGATTGAGTGCTCAAAAACATTTGAACTGTTGACAGTGGCATACGGTGATTGTACTCTGAGTCAGAAACATGTTTACAAAATGTTCACGACGCTCGCCCTGGAAGCCCCAATATGTCAACAACCGTTGAAAATGTTGAAAAATTGAAGCAAATTATTATAGAGAATCGTTGAAACGATATTAGAGAAGTTGCCGAGCATGGCTCACGAATTGTTGAATGACTACAATGATGATCAAGATTTGCTTAAAAAGGTCTTAACTGGTGACGAATCATTCTTATATGCTTATGAGATTGAAACCAAAGTTCAATGAAGTATTAATGCCTTTAAAAAATACTCGAAAGAGTATCTCCTGAAATATTGTTTTTACACTGTTGAGGATTATCATTGCGCATTGCCGAGCCAAACGCATTGCCGCATCTCTGCTGTGATAGTTTAATAACATATTGTAACTCTATTCTAAAATTTCTGTTTTCACTGTATTTGCTGTCAAATTTTATGCAGAAATTTTTTTATTGGACTTTCTTTTTTGACGTGCTACAAACAAACATATTGTAAAGTAGTTAAATAAAATCTATCTATCTATCATTCCAATAGAAGAGACGGAAGAGCCAAGACCAAAAATGCACACCAAGTTCAATCAAATGTCAAGGTTTTGCTCACTGTTTCATTCGATTACCGAGCCGTGGTGCCACAAGATTATACAGTCAAAACAGATCATGGCTTTTACATGACGATAATGCACCTGCTCACGTTTCATTGCTTGTTCGTAATTATTTTGCCGAAAACAACTTCGTTATCATGCTACAACTACCATATTCACCTGATTTGCCCCCCTGCGACTTTTTCTATTCCCAAGATTGTTGAGAATTATATAAAAGAACGGCGTTTTACGACGATTGAGGAAATAAAAACCAAGTCGCTGAAAGAGCTCTAAGACATACCAAAAAGTGCATATCAGAACTACTTCGAGGAGTTCTGAGGGAGACTTTTCTGGGGGGAGAAATTGATGAATGAATAAATATTTTTTGGGAAAAATTAAACTTCAACTTATTTTTTGAACAGACAGTATATTACACACATTAACTTTTGGGAACACAGAGTCAGATGCTACAAATGCAATATGCTTATATACAGACGGCTCAAAAACCAAAGAAGGCTCAAGATGTGGAGTGTACTCCAGATCACTAAGTTTATGGATTGAGTGGGGACAGGAAAAATACCAGCGTGGTTCAAACAGAACTGGTTGGTATCTCAATCGCCAAAAGAGAAATAAACAGGAAAGAAATTTCTGGCAAAATACATAACTATCTGTACTGACAGTAGACAAGCCTTATTAGCCTTGTTTGAAGAGAAGTTTCATTCGATGGTTGAGGAGTATTTTAATAATTATCTTTTCATTGTATTATCTGTGACTAATTGAGAAACATCAAACGAAATCTGTTTTACAAAAATGACTGATGAACAAGGAAACCACGTCAGTTTCCATTTGAAACAGTTTATCTCGAAAACGGTTCAAAATAGAAATAGTATTATCTGAACAGAGTTAATCTGAAATTGGATGTAGAGCTCAAAAATGTTGAAATATACAGGGTGTTCCATTTGAAAAAAATGAGTTCCACTCATTTTTTCATGAGATCAAAGTATCTGCATTTTTTGAAGACCCTGCATGAGGTAAATGAAAATATGACTCGGAGTGAAGATCCTCATAATATGACTCCACTCCATTTCAAATTTGAACGTTTTAGTGCAAGAGAGTTCAAGATTATCAGCATTTATAAAAGTTCATGTTTGGTAAAAAAAATATCGAAATTAATTTATATCTTCTAAACGGTAATAGATAGGTATAGGGAAATAGTATATGAGTTTGTTGACAGAGTGATAATGGATCATAATATGATATTATATATGGTGTGTTCCATTTGAAAAATCAAAGAAGCCGCTACTTTATAGTAGAAGCGACAACGCCGCTTCGTCTGAAATATTTTAGGCGTGTAGGTCATATAGATTTATACATACTGTGGAATTTTCAGGTTGATCCGTTAATAGTTTGTCAGAAACGGCTAATTAACGCTCATCATGAAAAGCCCTGTATGTTCGGCGAGTCCTGGCCTACACCTGCCGATATAAAGGAGATGTCTCCCGGTGACCTGTCCATCTTCCTGGAAAGGACAGGATGGACGATGACCTAGGAGGACAACTCTTCAAGAGGATGTACAATGGATGTATTTATGTGGCATAAGTGCTGTGGGCCTACACTCACCCTCCCTACTCTACAGATACAGATAATGCAGTTTTTCAGAAATTTTGGACATGAAGCGTATGGCAGCGAATTTCGATCCAAAATTGCTGTGGCCTGAGTGCTGTGGGCCTACACTCATCCTCACCCTATAGATAAGGATACAGAACTTTTTCAGATGAATTTTTTGGTTTTCCTTTCATTACACTTGAGCAGGTTTTTCTATCCATTTTTGTTTATTTTGCAGATTGTGAAAAAAATAGTGAATAACTTCGAATTCTCCACATAAAACGTCTCTCAAAGAATATTTCTAATCATTAGAAACGGATGATTATCAAATCTCCATTGGGGACATAAACATAAATTTAATTCAAGATAATGAAAATACAATCGAATACATGAATATTTTGAATGAACATGGATATATTTCCACTATTCATATCCTAACCAGAGGTAAGTCCTGTTTGGATCATATTTTCCTCAAATCAAAGATCAGCAACATTACTGGCATGATCTTGCCACTCGTTGTTAATACAAATATAACCAATCATACAACAACAATACTCCAAATAGTCATTGACAAACAAAACAAGCAAAAAACGGATAACAAATATATTAAATACCTAAATTACAGTAAATCATGCAAAATACTACGAAAGACTAGTTGGGACACAATTTACAGTACACAGGATCCGAATATATCAATGAACAATTTCCTCCATATCCTTATAAATAGTTTAAATCAATGCTCAGAAAGAAAAAGATACTACAGAAAAAACACCAAAATTGCTCCCTGGATGGATAACTCCTTTAAACCATGATCAATAGTAAAAACCAAATGTTCAGAGAACTCCAGAGTGATCCTAATAATACTGCGATACAGGATCAATATAAAAAATACAAAACCAAAGTAACAAACTCAATAAACAGAACAAAACAAAATTATTTCAGGAACCAAATTGAAAAAAATAATGAAAACACAAAAAAGCTTTGGAACATTGTAAAGGAACTCACAGATACACAATCAAAAACAAAAGTTACTGGTCCAATAAAAAATGATAATGACGAGCTTTTAACCGACTATAAAGATATAGCCAACGAATTCAATGACAAATTCGCAGGTATGGGTGCAAAACTAGCCCAAAAAATCTCAACGAGTAGAAATTATAACACACATCAATATATTCTACCAAACTCATCAGCTTTAACACATACCGACTCCAAAGAACTGATTACACTAATAAATGAGTTGAAAATCACAAATCGGTAGGCTATGATGAAATTAAATCAGAAGTAATAAAATCAATCACTCAGTTTATTATTGAACTACTTCAATTCATCATTAATCAATGTATATCTAAAGGTGTTTGGCCTGATGCCTTCAAAAAATCAGTAATTTTTCCAATTTACAAAAAAGGAGATAAAACCTCAGTGAATAACTACAGACCAATATCCCTGATCACACACTTATCGAAAGTTTTTGAAAAATTATTGAAAAATAGGTTGACGTCATTTATAAAAAATATCAGCTAATTTCAGACAAACAATTTGGCTTCAGACAAAATATTTCCACCGATGATGCTTTAACAACTTTAACTGAGAAGATACACAAGGCTTTAGAGAACTCCACACCCTCTCTCTGTTCATTGATCTCTCAAAAGCCTTTGACACCGTGGATCATAAAAAACATCTGAATACATTGGAAAATAACGGTATTAGGGGCAATTGCCTGAAACTGTTTGAAAGCTATTTACTCAATAGAGAACAGTCAGTAAGAATCGAAGGGATACAAAGCCAGCCGAGAAGAGTGGAATATGGTGTGCCCCAAGACCTGGGATAACCTCAAAAATGTAGTTGAAATGAATTTTAAAGCTATAAAAGAATGGTTCGACTATAAATTACTCACTGTTAATATGGAGAAAACCAATTTCTTATCCTTTAGTTGCAATTCAAACAATTCCTGCCCTTTTGACAATCTCCTTATCAAAAACCAAACATCAAACTTTACAATTCAAGCTGTTAACGAAGTGAAATATTCAGGTGTTTATTTGGATAGGTACCTGAAATGGGATACTCATATCAAGTATGTCATCAAGAAACTTCAGACAATCCTATTCAGATTCAGATTTCTGAGGAAATACCTCCCCATTGAAGAATTGAAAAATCTTTATTATGCACTGGTTGAAAGTCATTTGAAATATGGCATTGTAGCCTGGGGAGCCGCTCTACGTACCCATCTCAACCCGTTAAAAATCTTGCTAAGGAAAATACTTAAAATTATAATGTTCTCAAACAATCGCCATTCCTCGGACGAACTATACAGGGAATGTCAAATAATGGACCTTAGACAGCTTTATTTTAACAATGTACTCGTCAAATACAATTCCAACAAAAATCAAATAAAACCAGAACATCACAGTTACTATACAAGAAATTATAAGAAAATACCGTATCCTATCATACTGAAACAGTCAATTTTACAAAGAGCATTTTCATACACATCAACCAAATTCTTCAATATTATTCCTGATAGAATTAAAAACAGTAACCGCACTCCAATTTTCAAGAAGAATTTGAAACTGTTTATATTCGAAAAACGAAGACAATATGTGATAAATATATTAGAATAAAAAGTATACCAACCAATTATGCTATATTACCCTAGTCACATTATATAAATTTTATACAAATCTTATTATTATTTTTACATTCTGTCAACATATATTGATCTATGTCCTTGTTTTATTTCTTTTTATATTATTTGTCTTGTGCCGTATTCTAGAAAGTATACTCATTGTTACCATAAACAGTCACCCTGTATTAAGTTTACACGAATCTTATTATTATTATTATTGTTTTATTTATATTTTCTGTCAACTTATACCGTCATGTCTTTTCAAATTATTTTATTTTTTGTTTTTATGTTACTTTTTATTTGCGTATTCTATAAATTATACTCCTTGTCACACAATAACGAAACAAGTGCAATGGCGCTCATCGTTCAAGTATTTATTCCCACTCTATCATGTAGTTCATTTATTTATATTCTGTACTCTTACGGTTAATAAAGTTTTTTATTATTATTATTATTATTATCTGTATACCTTCGAGGCGGACATATAAATAAACACTCATCTCTACAAAGGCACATTCTGTCGACATATTACATAATCACATTGAAACAAAACATGGCATTCTCCGCCACTATAGCAAAATAGGGCTGCAACCGCTGAAGGGTTACGACTTTACACTGAGAGATCAAAGCAGCATTGTACTCAGTTTTGCAAACGCCAAGCTTTAATGCTACAGATTCAATATGTATTAATATTTTGTTTTGTAACGAGATTAGGTGGACGGGTTTGCTTTAGAAAATGTTGGTGAGAGCATTTGACGTAATCTCGCATTCGTAGATTGGGGTGGTTACAATAAATTAAAAGGGGTAATGTTGCCATTGTAGACCTTCGTTTAAGCCTAATGAATATGGATGGGTAGTGAGACGCTGTTATATATTGCTGGAAGGCCTTATATTTATGAATTTTCATCGAGAAATTGTTCGGCGCTATTTATGCGACTCTCCTGAATTTCTAACAAAAACATTGGAGTCGAGTTTTGAACGGAGTATTTATTAATTGAAATTTGTAATTACTTTAGTGTAATTGGAGTTTCGAGTTTCTCAATTCGAGCGATGAATATCATATCGAACGGTATAACAACAATAATAGTGAATAAAATTATGGCTATACGAAAGTATTCCAATAAATATGAGTCGAAAACATATTTCAGAAAAAATTTCAATACTGAAATATAAGAGAATATTCAAACTGATACCTGAAACACAAATATTTTCTAAGTATGTTATCAGAAAATGTTATCAGATGTGTTTGAAGCTTGAACGAATATATCAAAATGAAAAATTTGAATTGACATTTTTCAAGATCCATTTGATTTATTCCTCAGAAGTTACATTCAACATCGAAGAAATTTCTGAAAGTTTAAAGCGAATTTACAAATTGCGTTTATTTTTCAAAAATCCAAAGATACACGGAGAGGTTTCATACATATATCCAGAATCATATCATCAGTAGGTGAAATTTATATCTACTTTCACTGTGGGGATAGATTATACATTTTTTTTCATAAACTGACATAAAAACGAAAGATATTGGACTACTCATATATGGCTTTTCATGCCATTCAGATATTTTGAGTGTATAATTTATTCTGTTCATTTTCTTCATTTGAGACATCGACGGTAAGTTCAATGTTTCACTCATACCACTAACTGAAAAATAATAAATAACGTTTCTGTTGACGTACTAAAAATGAGATAATTATAAATTCTTTATCACAACTTAACAAAAAGTAACGCCAAAGGGCAGCGTTCAACTCCTATCTGAAGAAAGTTTACTCAGATAAAATCGAGAAAGGTTAATGCAGTCAAGCTGCTGGAAAAAGAAAACCATGAAAATCAAAACATAAATAGGTAAGTACTATACTGATCACTTCCATATTGATTTCAATTCAGGAGCTGTTCCAGTCTATTTGACATCGTCAGTACCGAGCAGGAGGTCCTCGATTGAAGACAAAATATGAATAACCAAGAAAAGAACTCGATGAAAATAATTGCGAAAACGCAAGCAAGACATAAGTGGAATCAGCTATTGGTGTGACATTCAAGTCAACTTGCCAAGTTGTCAGCGTTGGTGGTTTGACCAATTAACCGGCAGCTGTGGTAGCAGTTGTATCTCTCCTCGATACCCATCACCGCAACCCGCAAGGGTTTATTGTAGCTCACACCATTTCATACTCTACCAAATAAACCCAGCTTCTCAACGACGCCGATTAGTATATATGGTATGTAGTTTTACAGGTCGGATGGTAGGAGTGCGACTCTGCCAAACTCTGAAAACCTTATTCGTTCCGCAGCAGGGCAGGCACAAAGTATGTGCTCTACTGTTTCATGAAATTCATAATTTGTTTTGCCATTCAGGTGTCAATGTTAGTTTGGCGAAGTCTAAAGCGATGCCAGTGACAGGTTCTGGTCCAATGATGCTGTTCACAGCACCCTCCTTTTGCTTCATTGCCATCCACGCCAGTATGGCCAAGAATCGACACCAGAGACAATTGGGGAGAGTCATTTTTGACAATTTGCTAGCAATGAGGAATGTTCCTCAATTTGGGTTATTACAGCAAATGCAAGTATGAACAAAATAAAGTTGAGTTAAATTTAACAGTTGTTTAGTTATTTATTCATATAGAGGAAGATAGGTTGGGTGCACAAAATGTCATATGTCACAGAATGTCTGGGAACTCGGAACATAAGTTAACAGAATAGCACGCCTCTGGGATATGTCATCTTTGTTTGTCTCATACAGGTAACAGATTCATTGTCCTTTATTAGCTATAACCGATGTTGCCAAATGGTGAAATAGAAACGAATCCCTTCAAATGTTGAATGCATTATTTCATTCCTCTTTTTTAAGTATTTAAATAATTTTTTGAAGAAAAAGGTTGAAATGATAAGTGTAAAATGCGTTGTTTTAGAGCTCTTTTATGAAAACTACTCGATTTTCGTCAGGAGGAACATTCCCCATTGAGGAGCTAAAAGTAGGTAGGAGCTAAAAGTTTTCAACGACGCTTGACTGTCCGAGAATTCACAATTCAATAGCATATATTTTCGCTTGAAATACAGTCGCATAGAACCTTGGGCAGGCTGATATCTCCGTGCTAGATCTGCGACTGAAAACACCTGCACCAGAACTTGAAGGTGTTGTTTTTGATCCATCTGTGAACCAACAAATATCTGATCTTGATATTTTCTTCTCCCTGAGGATCCAATAGTCCTCACTTGAAAAAAGTACTGTATAAGGCAGTAGGAGATTTGAGCCGGTTCTAAGCCTCCCCCCACCACTATGACGTATTAATTGCTTTTTTATTGGTTGTTGTTTGGTGAAGTCAAGGTGATGTGACCTTGAAGGGTGTGGTGTATGGATCGTTCAGAAATTTTTTCCCGGTTCTAATCCTCCCCCCACCAATATGACGTGTTATTTGCTTTTTTTTGTTGTGCAGTGAAGTCAAGGCGTTGTGACCTTGAAGTGTCTGGTGCATGGATCGTTCAGATTTTTTTTTTTTCATATGAGATTTTGTGTGTGTATGTGTGTGTGTGTGTGTGTGTGTAAGAGAATGCACGGTACAGGGTTTCATCATGTGCTTGTTTGTCTATGTACAAACATACGTCTGCATACTTCGAAGATCCTCCAAGTAATGAATGCTCCATCGGTGTGAGGGCACCAAGTTAGTAGTGGAGTGACGTCACAGCAATAACCGTTCAACGGCTAGAGAGCGACATGTTCACTCCACGACGTGTGGCAGAGTAATGCGTATTCATCGGTCTGCTCTCACCTCCCTCGATGTAGTGACGTAACGCCCCAGACTCGCCATCAATGGTGACACGCAGGCGGGCGAGGACTGTGCTAACGTCTGTCTTCTCCGAGAGCGCAACGACAATTGCTTGTTCGGCTATCGCTCTCGAAGCAGTGAATGATGTGACGTAACGCATCACCCTACCCTCGCTATTGATGGTGACACGCAGGCAAGCGAGGACTGTGCAAACGTCTGCCCTCTCCGAGAGCGCAACGATCACTGCTTGCTCGTGCCGGCAACTGTTATCGCATCAAATTGGGAGATGGGCTTGGCTGTGACGTCAGGCATCTCTAGTGGATAGCAACTAGCAATGTGAACCTTTCACGGTTTCATGGTGGGGGTGACTCGCACTGTTTAATATAAAAGAAATGCTTGGCACACTATGAAATCAGTAGACGAATATATCTGCAGCAGTTAGCAATTGGTAGAGTGTTATTCAGTTCGTAATAGAAGGAAGACGGTGAGTGTATTTGTCTGTTGGAAATTGTTTATATTTTCATATATATTATCATCATGTCCGTTTCAAAAGTAGACTTGAATAAAATTAATAATTTGATTGTACAGGAGGTTGAAATACTAGAGCAAAAGGCCTTATCATCATTGCCAATTGATGAAGTGTACATAATTAAAAATATGTCAACTTATTCTACACGATTTGGTAAATCAATTTTATTAACTTTGCAAGATGTGAGCAATGATAAATTATTTAAAACATGGCTACCAAAACGTATTTCGTTGCAATTCAGTGATGACGATATATCTTGTATCAACTCATCAGGTGGTAAATATACGATGGTGTATTTAGGACAGAGCCAACAAAGTTTTGCTGGCATGAAAACGCGATCTCTAGTTAAATTCAATATGATTGAATAATAATTGTAATAATTTATAGCGAATTTCTTTAGGTCATAGCTTACAAAGTTTTTTGGTGTGAAAACGCTAACTCTAGTCAAATTCAATATGATTGAATAATAATAGTAATTATAATGAATTTCTTATTGTTTCATTAATATTCATATATTAGATGATAATTATATGGAAATATAAACATTACTAACTTAGTTGAATACACCCACTTTGTAACTACAAGTAAAATGGGAATGTGAGTATTATATCACTGAAAAATTGGAGGTTGCTTATTGTTTTTTTTTATTCGATTTCAGTTCCACCATTTAAAGATGTGGATGCAGTACGCAAGTCAAGATTGGGTCGATGTTGTAGATCTCAAATCATCGGTTCAACATTTGTCGTCTAAATTGAAGGTGTTGGGTGATGGAGCCGAACATGCAAGCAATTATGATATGAGTGTATGCTATGATGAAAAACAAATCGAATTATGCCTTCGTGATGCTGAGAACTATTGGAGTGGTGCAGAAGTTTGTAACAAATTTTTGGATAATGAATTGGAATTGTGGCAACTTTGTGAGGTTATGATTGAACTGAACCTAAGAAGATTCCTGTATAGCCTCCAACTATACTTGCCAGAATGGATTATTCATCACTTTGAATTGAATGATGAAAATCGAGAGGAAATTGAAGATGGTCGCGAAAATGATGATTATGAGGAAGAAGTTATTTTAGATAGTCTGTATGTTCCTGTAAATCATAAATAATGTCAAATAAAAAACTTTGTATTATTTTCATGTTTTATTTATTTAAATCTCATGAAATACAATAGAAAATGATTACAAAACAATAAATATGATATAAAATACAATACGTGATATAAGTCAGTTACAAATAAAAAAAAGATCATAAAACAGTATATGATAGAGTGAAAAAAAGTGTCAATATCTGCTATGAACTGAACCATCCAATGCATTGTATGTTAAAACTGTATCATGCAAAATTAATGCATATACTTTAGTGTTGTCTGGAAACTTGGTCTTCCTCGTCTCAAACTCAATCTTTATATCAATAGTTGATGATTTTGTTGCATTCGGTTGATGGGAACAATCGATGACGAATAGTGGATTCTCTCTAAATTGCCCAATGTCCATCAGAGGTTCACTCATATCTTTATCATAATAACTTCGCTGGAAACTCTCAAAAGCATAATAAGCAGGAGCATCAAGTTTTTTATCGAAATTCAAATTCCAACGCTCATATGGGTAAACTTCAGAATTCAAGTATACTCGAATACTATTGATATCAGCAGTTGTGAATTTTGTAATATCCTGTGTTCTATCTTCAGATGTGGTAGTACTTTGGAATGCGATGATGACAAAACGAGGAGTTTCCAATGCATTAGTTGTTTTGATGGCCCATATGTCTGAAGAAGTCCCACGTAATGATGGTAGTTCATAGAGGTCCCACATACGATATGCCAATTTGATTTTGGCATTCAGACCGCTTTTGTTTATTCTACTCAAAAGTTTGAGCTTGTGTTTATCATCTGGTACAATATGTCTTATTTTCCATTCGATTTTATTTATTTCCAAATCAGCATCAACCTCACCTATATACGAGTTTTTGAATGATCGAGCGATAATCAAAATCAATTCCTGTTTGGCATTCAAGATACTTTTGTTGTAATCTTCAGCAAAACCCATCAAATATTTCAGTGGTAGTTTTCCACTAAAAACATGACTGCTTGTATCCAAGATATCTTGCTTCAATTGTGAAAGTCCCCAACCAGATGTCAATAATGTGTTAGCATGAGATTGTCCAAATGATATCATGGTTTTCATTGTAGATGTTATCCCAGGTTTTCTAACAACAGCCACTTGTTCACCACCCATTTCATAACGAATTTCGTCAAAGAGAAATGCAATTGCATTATTCGAGAGATAGCATGTTTTCGCTACATCTTTGGGGGTGAATTTACCTTCTATGTAAATGAAGCTGTCGGCAATATCTAGTATAACATCTTGATTATTGATTGCAATTCTGATTTCATCCGAATTCCTGAATAGCGGTGATCCATAGGGCTTATATGTGTGCTCATGTAAACTTATGAGAGAATGATCGAGCACTGGTTCATTGAATATATTCAACTTTTCACTGTTTGTTTCGAGCACCATTGTTATTTTCTCACTTTCAATCCAATCGATTTCAAAAATTTAAGATCACTCACAGACAGAGCGTTATGTGCTAACTGTTTAGCATACACTTGTGGAATGAGCTTCTTTTTATGCACACTTTTCTTTTTATGCACACCATTCTTTTTAATAGTACAACTCGTTTGGGATTGTTCAATGCGATTTTGTCTATTGTAAATGAAACCCATAACAACAGTTATTCGATTTTCTTCAATTCCAAAATAATGAAAATCTCTTCTTCACTTCCAAAATCGATAAGGTTATTTTTTTCATCCAAAATACGCACTGTAATGTTGTGAATCAATTGACGACCTTCTGGACTGACAGGCATATATATAATACTGTGTGGTTCTTTAGTGAGATTGTAGCCAGGTTCAACATCAATATCGAATGAGAAAAGAATGTGGGATTCTTCACCATTTATATATGAACCAGATATTATATTGCAATCTAAGCGGATAAGTCTCACAGTTGTAATGTTTATTGGTAATGATGATTCATGTATCTGATTTGGTGGAAATATTCCATGAGCGAACCCCATCATTTCTGCTATAGAATTTGGATGTGTCAGATCAATTTCATATTTGGATCGCATTTCACATTTGAATGTATTATTATTGGCGTGTAGATAGAAAATATCATCTGCAACGACATCATTTGGTTTTTTATCATGAAACAATCTGAACATGATATGTTTCTGTATGACGGCATTGATCTCTTCTATTTCGTAAGCACCACATGGAATTTCAATTGTCAACTTTTGGGATATCGATGAGTTGTCATTACTGATTCTAAAACTAACTAAGTTATTAGCTTCAGTTATATTATTGATTGTATTGCATCCATAGAATCCCAAAAGTCCTAATCCATAACGACTGTTCCTATCCAATTCAATTGGTGGAAAAAAATCCGCACTCAAGACACTTGTCCCGACAGCTTGTAGCTCGAACTTTCGTGACATGACTGATGAATATTTTGAAACACATTTCAATTTATTATTGTACACAGCAACAGCACATTTGAGACAATTTACACTTTTTGGAAGGTGTTGTATTGTAATAAGTATCATTTTTATTGATACCAATATTCACATCCTCTATATTACAAATACAACACATTGATTTTCGAGGTATAGGACCATCATTAACATCCGAATCTGAATTTTGATCGTGGTGGTGCTCATAACAATATCTATGTTTCATTATATCGATGTCATCTTGCAGATGCTTAGGCAACTTTTCCCAAACATATGCAATCTCATGTGCAACACATGCAAGTATCACTTCCTTAGGCATATTTGCAAGCATCACTTTATCCATTTTTTTCAAGGTACCATATTTTGAAAACATTCTAAGTGAAAACCCCATTCCCTTGATAGCCTCCCGATCCAGTTTTGGTGTTGAATCCATTTTTATTTGGAAAATTATTTAGAGAGAAACTGCAAGCACAAGTGACCACAGAGAACTGTATTAAATTTCTGTTGTCGATCATAGTTATATTTGATTTTTACATTCGAACATTTTCGAAAGAATCGAGTCAATTCCAATGGTGGGGGTAGATCTCCAAAACTATCGAAATATGTGACTTCTTTCCCACATTTTTTATATGCCACCCAATGTGTTCCTGGTCCACTTATTCCATCTAAATTAACAATAGCTGTCTCGTTTTGTTTTGGACCTGAAGATGGTAATCTATCACGCATAAAAACACCACGAAAATGTGGAATTTTCATTTTTTGTGCATAATAACTGAGATCGAGATCAGTAAGAGGCCTCTGAGGTAGGGGTTCAATCAGTTTTTTGTTTTGTTTGTGGCTTTGTATGGTTTTAAATATAGTCCTAAACCTTTACGGTATGGTTTGAGATATATTCCACTTCCGTGTTTGCCTAATGCTACAGCCTCCATGGTTTTATTGTGACGATTGGCTTCCATTAAAGCCGCTCTGCTGGCTTTTGCCGAATTCACGGCCTTGGTAATACCAGCAGCGGCTCCCGCCAAACTTCCTAGTGCGGATAGTCCAGCAAAAATTGGTATCAATGGTAAAAGTCCACCGATCTTGGGAACAGGAATTATGCGTGGTGTGCGGATTTTCTTCTTTCCACCGGCAGCTTTAAGGTATTTACGTGCCGCCTGCAATGCCACAGTGATAGCTTTTTTGCTATTATTCGTCACAAATTGATTCCCACCAGCTTTCTTCAATACATTTCGCACTTTATGGACTATCCCAGCACCAAATGCAACTTTTTTAATATTATTTTTCTTCGATTGTTTCCTCTTACATTTTTTCTTATTGGTACTACAACCCATGCCCATATGTCTTTTCGCTTTCATAATGTTGGTGACAAGTAATGCAGCTGCTCTTTCCCCAATACTCGCGTCCTTTGATTTAACCCTATCCCAAGCGCTGTATTCAAGTTCTTTGTCGGCTAAATGTCTTGCTGCAAGATCAGATGGATGCTTAGAATATTGAATATCGTGTTTTTTGCATTCAATATCTAATTTATTGATTCCAGGATCGTTACGAGCTAAACGTTGTTTCAATTTTGTACCCGGTCCACAGTATTGATATCCTCCAGGTAGATGTAATTCGAAAGGAAGTTTGTTTATTAAATCATTAACAAAACCACAACCTCTTTTAATTTTACGATCACTTTCAATACGTCCGTATCGTTTGATGGTACACATTGAAATGAATAAGCTAATAACATTTATATAGTCTCCAACCACGGCACGATGCGCATTGTAAAACAGAAAGAAAAGTTTGCTGTAGATAATCTAGATGAGAAATTTGGGTGTGGATTGAATGGACAAAGAGTATTCAGACATGGTCCACTACTTCCATCATCAGTTCGAGGACTCATTATAGGACCTTCAAATTGTGGAAAGACGAATGCAATGATATCACTATTAACACATCCACAAGGATTGAGATTTAGAAATGTGTATCTCTATTCGAAGTCACTCAATCAACCTAAATATCAGTACTTGCGAAGTGTTTTGGAACCTATAAAAGGATTAGGTTTTTATACATTCAGCAATAATGCAGAAATAGTGGAACCCTCCGACGCTAAGCCTAATTCTGTTTTCATTTTCGATGATGTGATATGTGAAAAGCAAGATATTATTAGATCATATTTCTGTATGGGACGTCATAAGGATGTTGATTGTTTTTATCTAGCACAGACATATTCACGGGTACCCAAACAGTTAGTGCGTGACAATACCAATTTCATTATAATGTTCAAACAAGATGAGACGAATTTACATCACATTTATTCAGATCATGTTTCACCCGATGTAACATTCAAACAATTCCAATTGATGTGTGTTAAATGCTGGGAGGATCAATATGGATTTCTAGTAATTGATAAGGATAGAAAAATAGATGAAGGTAGATATCGCAAAGGATTCGATAGTTTTATATACCCATGATCTTGTTTTTGAAACTTATTCGATCACTGAATATTGTAGAGGTCACTTCATCAACGAATTGAGCTATAATTTAAAAAGGGCATTATGAATACAAAAAACGATTCTGAACATAAAAACAATGAAATGAATTTGAAACGTCAACTAGTAGAGACAACAGAAGCTGTCAGACAGAAATTCAACTCTATCAAGAATGATAATATTGAAAATCGTTCGACACTTGAAAGATTGTATGAGCCCATAATGAAACCATTGAATGTTTTATCATCAAACGCTACTTCTAAATCAGCAGTGTTATCACCAAATCGTGGATCTGTTCAATCTACTTCAAATTATCCCATGAGTACTCCAATAAGAAGAAAACAATCTTTTGATGGTGTATCATCTGTGAATAGTGACACGAGCACACTTCAAGACGATATGAGAACAACTCTATTCGAAACACCATCATCGTCCCACATCGATTCCTCGGATCCTGACATCTCACCTGTTATGAATGAAAGTGGTGAAGATGTTTTGATGAAACATTTGAATAATGTAAAATCTAGAAATCCAGCATATGATGGAACATTTGGCGTACGTATGGATCCAATTACACAAAAGCTGAAAATGGGAAGTCTAGTGGTACATTTCAAAGATGGAAACATTTCATTTTGGGATGCTAATAAAGTGAAAAAATATGAATGCGCAGGTAGTCCAGAATTATATGATATGATCTTTTTGAAGAATCCACAAGATGTTGATAATGAAGAAACTCGTCAAGTATATTCCAAAATATTGAAAATAACGAATGCTCCATATAAACAATATCATCTGAAGAATGGTTTTAAAAATACAAATTCTAAAAAATTTCGTGAAGTCATCAAACCACTATTAGACTCACGACAATATCCAATTAGGAGTAGAAGTAAAATTGGTGGAGCACTCAAACGAGTGAAAATGGAGAAAACATATAATTCTAAACCTGCGAATTATGTGTACTGGAATTCACCGAAAGAGTTAGTTGCTCGCCTACGACTATTGGTAGCATCAAAGTCAGCTGGACATACCGGACATGATAATGAAATAATTTCAATAATTGAAGAATTACGTGAAGAAGGTATAATATATTAATATATATCCACAAGTAATGATCACTGTCACATCATCATTCAATGCAGTAACATTATCACTTTTTTTCTCTTTAATCATATTGAAATAGAATGACTAATGAAGTAAGTGATATCAAACGACAAGTTGTTAATGAATTACATAGACCTGCAAGACGTAATTTTCGTAGAAGAATAACCACCATCAAAGGTTTTGCAGATCTATGGCAAATAGATCTAGCTGAACTACAACCTTATGCAAAAAGTAATGAAGGATACCGATATATACTTATAGTAATTGATTGTTACTCAAAATATCTATGGACTGTGCCAGTTAAAGATAAAACAGGTAGTACAATAACTAATGCAATGAAATATGTACTGAAGAAAGCCAAATTTTCCCCTAAACATATACAAAGCGATCAAGGGAAAGAATTTTTTAATAGAAGCTTCTCATCTCTCATGCGAGAATATAATATCAATCATTATTCAACATTCAGCACAAAGAAGGCAGCTATAGCAGAAAGAGTGATTCGTACAATAAAGGCATGGCTCTACAAGGAATTTTCGATGAGAGGTCACCACAAATGGCTTGATATTCTTCCAATTATAACTAGTAGATATAATAATAAAGTTCATCGTACAATAGGTATGGCACCCATCAATGTTGATTCAACAACAAAATTGAAATTCAAGGGTATCAATGGAATTGGAGGAAGACAAAGTAAACCCAAATTCCAATTGAATGATATTGTACGTATAAGTAAATACAAAAATATTTTTGAAAAGTCTTACACTGCGAATTTTACCACGGAGCTATTCAAGATTGTTAAAATTAATAAAACCATCCCAACGACTTATAATCTTGAAGATATGAATGAACAGCCGATTAGAGGATGTTTTTACGAAGAAGAGTTATTACGAACCGAGAATCCTGACGTATATCTGATTGAGAAGGTGTTGAAGAGAAGAAAAAATAAAGTATATGTAAAGTGGTTAGGTCTTCCTAGCGAACAAAATTCTTGGATTGATGAATCAAATATGGTTTAAATGTATCTAATAGTGACTTTTATGAATAAAGTAATATTAAAGTTCATTATTGTTTTCATTTCAATTATAAGTATGTGAATTGAAAAATATTGCAGCGGTAAACATTGCCCCAGCCATTCGCAATGTTCTGTGTATACCAAACCAAATTAATTGTATACTCCATTCCCGCTTATATTTTTCAACTCACGATATTGAAAACACATTATCATTCCCAAAACTAATCGCCGTCACTTTGAAATGCAGTATCCAACTCTTTTTGCCAATTATCTCTCACTGATAATGCCGTCTCATAAAGCTTAGTCGACTCCTCAAGCTCAGCCTGAGCTTGCATTCTCGAACGTTGATGGAATTGCTTATCTTTACCTATTTTTGAACGGAGTTCATCAGCATCTTTAGACATTCTAGCCAATTCAACCTTCGCTAATGCAATCTTGGCATCTAATGCTTCAAGAGTTTCATTATTAGCATTAATAGCTCGCTCACTCTTTTCAAGTTCAGCAATAGTCATCTGTGCCTTTACAAGACGGTATTTTGCTTTCCTTTTCATTTCCCCAAACCGATGGAGGGGACTGAAAGAAGATAGCGGTTCAGCTTTCAAATCACTCTTCATTTCTTTAGGAGTACCTTTTGGCTTCCTCTTCGATCTGTCACTTTTCGTTGCGGGTTTTTTCTGTCGCACAACACTTTTGGATTCTTTCTTTTCTTTAAAGTCAGTGACAATCGATGAAGATGCCTTAGTAACCTTCCTCTTGATTGTTCTAGATTTCTTATCAACACCAAGAGGAAGGGTAGATGAAGAGTGTTTGAGTGATGATAATTGCGAAACGATCGGATTTTCAATAATAATTTGCTCATTTGGTTCTGGCACATCTGCAAAGTTAACGAAGTCGTTAATATCAAAATCATTTATCGAATCTTGACTCGATAAATGTAATACTGGAATATTTTCAAAATCAGTCTGATCGATATCAACAAGTGGTGAACCATCTTCAGCAATCAATAGCGGCATAGAGCTCATGATTATTAAGGTCTGAGGAATGATATGTGATAGCAATAGAATGTGGATAGGAAAGGTGATGATGTTACTGAGACCTCACCATTTATAGAAGAAAATAAACTAGCGCATGCGCTCTTTCATCAACTGGCACATGCGCTCTCTCACTGAACTATTCACGCATGTAACAATCTTTGTCATTTAAGAGGAAAACTTTGTGTTGCATGCATGTATTTTTAAATGTTAAAAAATAATACAAATAAATTCAAAAATATATATATATATATATATTTATTAATAATAGAGGACAATAACGATAATAAAAAATATAAAATGAAAAATGTTAATATGTCTCTGTGGATGTGGAACGTTCTTTGACTCTATTCCTCAATAGTTGTTGCTCGTGCGTCAAACACCAACATTGAAAAAAATGGATTCTCCTATTGGGGTAGAGTTGACCAACCTTCTCACACAGATCCCAAGTACTTCTACATGCATTGCATACATGATTCCAACAATTCATGGAATATGTATCACAACGCAAACAACGTTGCAGTGGAGTTGGAACGGCAGCACAGGTACCGCAAATATTTCTACAGATACCTATATTGTTAAATATTATAGGTTCGGAACACTTCAGACACTGTAACTGTTGTTGACGATAATCCGATTTTGTTCGCTTCGGTGGATGAGAAGGAGGCGATAGTTGAATCCGCAACACGCAATCACTACACATACCAGTACATGGATTGATTGAATCCTTAGGTCTACTTATTTGACAAAAGTAGCACACAATAGCCCCTGCAATCATCATTGGGTAGACACACACTTTTGGTTTTTCATTCCACTCTTTTGGAAACGGCATTTTACTAATTCGATTAGAAATATTAAGAGATGACTTACAGAAACTCTGAATGCTCTCTCCTACACCTACGATCTCTATTTATACAAATCAACATCATGTGAAAGTATAGTGGGATAACTTCTCCTACTATTCCACTCTAAACGAGTCAAGTGGGAGTCGCATCACCTCCTATATAAGTCGACTTGCAAACCTAGAGTTCATTCATTCACTCTCTACAACTGTGAGCAAACAACAACAAGATGAATTCTGCAAAAATAAATGCTGCATTAAATAGAATATCTGCTGTTGATGAAAACAATTGGATAGACGAATCAGATGATGAGGATGTCAATGTTCCGCTAGAGGAAGTGATAGTTGAAGCAGAAGATGTTGGAGTCGATGAAGATGAGATAGACGAAGTTGAAAACGAGGCCAACCAAAGCGACGAAGATGATGACGTGATGGAGTTTGAGAGGGTCATGGATGAAGAAGGAGATGATGAAGGGATAGAAGCTGACACAACTGAAGGCGATGGTGCTTTGAGGATCGGTATGCGAACGCTCAATGTCAGTGAGACACTGGAAGATCCCTTGGATTTGTATTGTGCAATGGATGCATACGTATTGATCAGCACAATAGATGGAGAGAACAAAAAACTATGTTGGTGCTGCTTTCGGTTTTATTCGCATAGAAACAATAATGGAGGGTGGTATGCCCATGTCAACACCCACAACACTGTCTCAATTATGGAAATGGGACAGAATTGGTGTGAAGCTTGCGAGAGGCCACTAACAAACTTCACCCGAGTATCTACATGTATTATATGTAATAATGTCCAACCTGTGGCACAATAACCGTGGACCTACTGGTCAAAAAAACAACAGCCCTTTTCAGGGCTACATTATTCACACAAACAGTAGTTAGTTGTATTAGTATTCATAGATTATATGACAAATGAATACTTTGACTAATAAAAGTCTAAGTAATTTGTTAGTCTTTGAATATCTATACATTATATGACAAATAAATTATTACTTTGACTGAAAAGTCGATATTTGGAATTTGATAGTCATTGAATATCTATGCATATGATGAGTACTACTTTAAATGAAAGTTGAAGTTGGCATTTTGTCAATCATTGTATTCATATAATGATGAATACTTTTACATACATACAGTTTGTTTGAGACTATAATGTTAACAATGGTATGAACCTGTTTCTGTTTGAAAGTATAATGATAGCTCTGAAAAGAGCTATTTTTTTATTGTTTCAGTCTTCAATTGTAGCCCTGAAAAGGGCTGTTTTTTTTATTAATCCATGCAATGGTATGGACTAACGCTCCTCATCATCATCAGAAACAATGATGATTGTATCATCATCTGTATCTGATGATATACTGATGATGTCATCCTCATAATCATCTGAATCAGACGATATACTAATGGCATCATCATTAGCATAATTATCTAGCTCGTTATCCTCTAGATCGTCTAACTCATTGACATCCATCTCTAACTCTGCCTCTACTTCCTCTTGCATACCTTCTTCCATACGTGCCGGGAAATCATCAGGTAGATCATAGATACGTTGCAGCATTTGTGCAAAATTTGTACTGAAATGATCGAACGTTGAATCTATTCCATGTACCTGGATGGGGCCTGTACTCGTCATAGAACACTCTGGTACACTCATCGGTTCGGTGGTGGAATCAGCACTCGACATTGTGGAAGAATGATATAGAACTGGGATTGATGCTTTATTTATATTGGAAAAAAAAGGAGGGGGTGAAGTGTAAATGTAGAACAATTCAGTGTTTGAAATTCGAAAGCAATAAGAATGACAATTTTCTTGAAATTCTAAGTGATTATTATTATTAGAAACTCTGAGTGATTATTATAAAAAAAAACTAATAAGGGAGAGGGAAAAAGACACTGCCCCAACCTCGCAGTGCCTCGTGTACACCAACCAAAAAGTGTGTACTCCGTGGAAGGAAAGGAAAGGAATAGAAAGGATGGGAGAAATGAGGAAACGATTACATATCATCGTCTGAATTCAGGACTTCATCAATCAGGATAGGGGATGGTGGAGGACTATCATCGGACTCATTGTCAGCGTCACCGTCATCATCGTCATCGCTGTCGTCGTCGTCTGTGTTTCCGGACTGTGTATCCCATTCGTAATCATTCCGCCAATCATAGGGATCTGGATAATCCCCATCAGACAGGTCCGCTTGATCGGTTCCAGTAACGTGAAGCACTTGTATCCGATCATCATAAATTATGTCATCATAATTCATCGAGTGAGGTGCAGTCGTGGAGGTAACGAAACCTTCATGGATAGAAGCCCAGTAAGGATGTTGATGCGCTGGGTCACTGTACGGCTCAGTAGTTGAATCAGGTTCCATGTTGAAGGTGGCTGATCAACTGAATATTCCAACAGATAATTCCTACTTTTATACTTTTGAAAGGGAGTGGGGGAGGAGTGGGGAGGAGAGGGGATTAAGTGGGAATGAATTTCAAAAATGACATGAGCTATATTCCATGAAAGAGAAAATTGAAACTACTATATGAATTATATGAAATATACTTATTGATTTCATTATGAAACATATTTTCTTCCCAAGAGATTATTTACAATAGATTAGAGAACACAAAAATTGATGTGAGGTATTTGCATAGAAGAACTTGTAATTGAAATAAAAAAAGAAAATAATAATGAGACGAAGTGAAGAAAAATGCTCCAACCATCGCATTGTTCAATGTGTACCAAACCAAAACAATGTACACCCTTAATTTCACTTCTTTTTTTTTTATTTTATTTTTATTTCCTAAAATTACAAACATAAACTTAAAACTATCTTAATTAAATATTCCTAACTAACCTAAAACTAATCTTACTACACTTACACTTAATCTATGGGAAAGTTTTTATAAAAGTCACTAACTTTTTATAAGTCTCTATCGAAGAGGTATCTGCTTCACACTTTTTCTCCAGAGATGCATACTTCCGATCTAGTTCGGCTATTACTTTTTCTGCTTCCCTCCGTCGGTTAACAATTTCAGCCATTTCGCGCTTCCTTTTAACCAACGCGGCCTCACTAGCTCGAGAAGCATGTTCTGCTTCCTTACATCTCTGTAGAAAACTGTCCAACATTTCACTAACCTCTCCGATAGGCTGTCGCACTTGTGGCACTAACACTTCAGGATTCGTCACCGGTGTTGCCAGCATCGGCGAAAGCGGCACCACCGACGGAGTGAATACGATGGGAGCCTCCTCCGATGGGGACAATACAACTGGTGGCTCCTCCGGAGAAGGCGCCCTAGGTTGTTCCACTACTGCTGCGGGTGGTGTGGAGGGCCTTAAGCTGTTTGGAGCGGTCGACCAACTACCTGCATAAGGATTAGTCCTATTGCAAGTAGCTCGGTACTTAGAAATAGGACCAACCTTCGCTGCAGGTCGTTGGCAAACCTTCTTTACAGGCCTGACTTCCTCCTCCTCCTCGAATAAGTCAGGGCTGGTGGATCTGCACCTAACTCGTGAAGTGGATGCCTTCTCCTGCTCTGTCATAGGCATGATGGATGCCACAGCGTTATTTAATTCCTGAGTGTTGGATGCCATTCTGAAAATGTAAAATAATACAAAGTTAGTAGATGTAAAAAATTAAAGTACATTGTTAACTTACTCAAACTTAGCTCCTCGTCGTATAGTACACTGCTTCTAGTTGAGTATGGCTGGACTGCTCTGGATGACTGGAGTTGTCGTACTGAATGTAGAAGAACGTGCTCCTCGGGGTATCAACATCATTGGGAGTGGAGGGAATGTGGTGGGGGCGTGCATGCGCAATGGTTGGAATATGGTGGGGCGAGAAATGGTAGGAAGTGGGCGGGGTGAGCAATGGTGGGAAGAAAGCGGGCCGCGCTCCGCGCGGCTTACGCCCCAATTCGCTACGCTCGCGCCGGCGCGCTTCGCGCGCCGGCGCGAGCGTAATGGGGCCACCGCGCCGGCGCGCTTCGCGCGCCGGCGCGGTGGCCCCCCACCCACCACCCCGGGGGGAGGAGGGGGGGGTGGGGGTGGGGGGCGGCGGGGCCGCGCTACGCGCGGCCCCGCCGCCCCCCACCCCCACCCGCGCGCTTCGCGCGCCGTGAAACCTAACCTAACCTAACACCTATGACCCTAACCTACAGTATGTATTAATCTAATCTAACCTAACGCGGGAGTAAATTCACCATGTTGGTTCAATTAATACGTCATCTGTTGGTTTTGGTTTTGGTTCTATTATTCTAACATTTGGATCAATGTCCAGTCCTGGATATCCCAGTCCACCTGATGGCCTGACTTTATGGCTTTTCTCCAAAACTTCAACTCTCTCTTCTAGTACATCATACTTTTTCATTGTAGTCCCTGTTATGTTTGACATAGCATCAAATTTTTTATTTGTAGACGCTGTTATGTCAGACATTTTTATGTCCACATCATTTGTAAGTTTGTCAAATTTACGAGTGAAAGTTATCCGAGCCTCTGCAATTTTATCGTCAAATGCTTGACGGGCATCGCGAGCAATATTACCTATTGTGGATTGTATTGCAGCTTGTAGGGCTAGAAGTATAACCTCCTTTGTTCCGTTAATTTCCCCCTCAAGATATGATACAGTTACACAATCACTCTTGTCAATTGGTTCGCTTATATTTTTCAATATTTTTCTTTGCATGTCATAATGACCATCTTTTGTTAATTTAAAACCAATCCCGGGAGGACCTCGAATGACATTACCACCCAATTTTCTTTTTCTACCAAACTTATCGATTGTTTTAGACATTGTGCACTCTACGATGATTCTTTTCAAACTGATATTTCTTTCATTTACATTATGTTATATACTTTACAGTAATTGGTTAGGAAAATAGAAATGAAACAAATAATATTTTTATCATTTTTTATTCATCTAAGTAACTTGGTAAAAGTGATACATATACAATACATAATACAATAATCACAAATAATCACAAATAAGAATGTTCCGGTTTGAAGGAATAAGCAATAATACTTCGAATTATAATTCAATTATTCATCTCTACAGTCAACAAATTGATTAGTTGGTCTAAGGCGCTCTCTTGAGAAAAAGAATGAACGATTTCAGACACCCAACGAATGTTATCATTAGGATCATTTCGATAAAATTCTATATCGCTATGACCCCATGGAAGAGTTCGAGTGGTATTCGGAATGATGAATCTCTTGTCGTCATGATACGATAAAGCGACTTTATTTTTCAATTCAGTGTAAATATCATGCAATACGCTTCTGAACGAGTTCATCTTCCTGAATATCATACCTCCCTCTTCAATGATTTTTTCATAGTCTTCACATGTCAATTCATTCTTTATAACAGATCGTTTCACACCTTTGGCCTTCTTCAGTTCACCATCAACAGATTTCACGTAATACGCTTTAGCACCTGTACCGTAAAAGCTGATTATTGGATCATTTGGGAATTCATCTTTGAAATTACCCAGAACTGACTTTGTCACTGGAATATTGAATTGGTTTCCTATTTTATAATTAGATGTATCGAACTTATTTATATTATTTTTGATAAATTCATAGAAATTGTCTGTATTTACTTTGAGAATAAGGGAGTCGGTATCAGTGTAGAGTAAGGACGCATCTTCTCCAAACTGTTGTTTGATACATCCATAGAAAAAATCATACATAACTGTTTTAGATAATTCTAGAATGGAAAATCCTAAATATAGTGGTTTATCATAATGAACTTTTACTCTAGCCAATTGAATGGCAACAAAATTTTCTGTAAAAATAGAGCATTTTTTAAAATTTGGTCGAGATATGAGACAACTAGCACCTATAGTTCTTTTTATATTTTCCCAATGTGTAATGAGTCTAACATCAATTCTATTGTCTACGTTTTCCATTGTTTTTCCATAGACTGCATTATTCATTAGTTTGTAGAAATCTTTTTCAGATTTGTTATTAGACCTATTACGCATTTCAGTATTCAAATCTATATAAGGCTTCATCCAACATGATTGCTTAAACCTCAATACTCTATGTGTGTTCATCACTATCAAACCATGATTGACAGCTTGCTGTAAGTTTCTATAGTGAACAATATATTTTCTTTTGTCGTTTAAATTTGGAATTAATTTGGGAACTTTCGATTTTGCATATGGAGGTATCAAACGTTCAACTAAGAATGGTAAATCGGAATGTTTATCATGAAGTTCTTGGGGATAATGTATATCCACTTCCAATACATATCCATAAGGACTATCAATATCCACATTCATTATATCAAGATTGAGAATTTCATGAGGTGCTAACCATGAAAATTCACCTGTTGGTAATGGTTGCGACATGCTGTGACCATATAGATTTGTTGCATCCAAATATGAAATGAATGAAGATGGTTCATTTGGATTATAATCCGGTAAAAATTTATTGTTTGCTTTATGTTTCCTTTCACTACATTGACTTATTCCACCACGAATACCTTTTTGAAAGAAGTGAACCATATCAATATCAGTTAGTAATTCCAATTCAATATTAGTATATTTCAACATGGCATCCCACGATAATCCGGGTGCAGTGAAGTATTGTGCCGGATCCAATTTATATTTATCAACAGATATATTTCTAAAGTTTTCAAAAATGTCACATAATAGTAACACATCTGACTTTAAATATAAATCAGAGTATTCACCCAAATCCTGACATTCGAATAAATTCCAAACAAGTTGAGCTCTCCCATAATCATTATCTGATACATGTTCACAATTGAGTTTATCATAAAATTGATTTTTGGTTGGAAGTCTTGGATGATTCAGTTTTTCGATGTCATCAACAAAACTATAGGGAAATACACCTTTCTTTCTCATCAAATTGAAATTTTCAATTTGTGGGAAATGTTTGCGCATCTCGATACACTGATCAGATGTTAAATTTGCACCTAAATTCTCCAAAGAACTAGGCATGAATCTGAAACTATCAATGAATCTCATTTTCAAATAATTCTTCTTCACCCTACCATCTTTATCCGTATAGGAGTGTGTAAAGAGATGTTTTGTGAAAGATATATATTTCTCATTAGTTTGTGGGATGACATCCACTTTATCTTTGTTTTTATACAATTCCTTTATGAATAAATGACAATCATATCCACTGAGATTGTGAAAAATTATAGTAATGAAATTTGGCAATTTAAAATTCAAATTACAAGATGAATGAGCAGCAGGGGACCTTTTTTTTCCTGTGAGGTGACAATGATCCCTCACTTTGACTTCGCCATCATTAAATTGTTTGGAACAAATGCCACAATTTGTGGCAGAAGCAAACTGTTCCTCTTCCTCAGGAGTTTGTACATCCATAGGAATAGGAAACCTGAGATGATTTTCATAAATATTTTTCAAATCATCTTCGATTTTGCTAACGAATTTCTGGGCTGCATCCACACCCCTATACGAAACAAATTTTGATAAATCATCATTGTATGAACATTTAATCAAATAAGCAAATGAATAAGGCTCATGTTTGAATGTCTTGATCGAATACGAGTATTCAGGATTTGGTTTAGTGGTTTGAATCGGCTTCAGTACTGATTCAAAATCGGCATACACTACAAATGGTACCTTCATTTGTTTCTCAAAGTTTTCAAAAGTTAGTATATTTTCAGGTACCGTTTTCCCATATTTATTGACTTTGAAATTGGTTGATGGTGTTGTAGTACTCAAGTGATTACAATCATTTATCTTATGACGTAATAGTAATTGTTCATTAGAAAAATATAATAAACAGCCATCACAAAAATATTTCTTATGTTCATGAGCCGATAATTGGCTTGAAACTAATCTTGAAAGATCTTTAATCCAACAATAATGATTATTACCGAAATCATCTGTGATAAGTAACAAATTGACATGTCTTCTAAGTCTTCTCTGAGAGTAACGTAATGGTCCAATTATTTCATACATTATTTTACCCTTCTCGAATTTACTTTCTAAACCGTACACATTAACTGAAATATCATTCTTGTCTTCAAATTTCACAATATCTTTCAACTTTACCGGAAAATTCATACCTGTTACATCTATGACTGTACTGAAATGTGGATACGATGAAACTTCTGATGTTCTATCGATTGCAGGATGTAGTGCTGAAGTGATAGCCCATGCAAAACAATGCTGATCTTCATTACGGACATTAACCACGGCCTTCCTACGCTCGATACATTCAGGCAGCTTCACATATGAACATCCACTGAGCGGGCTGTATTTATTAATGTTCAACTCCAGAAACATGATTTTTTCACAAGTCCAACCTTAAACACAGAACAATATTACTAATCCATCCAATTAAAACTTGGTAGAAATGTTTACCTGAATCACGTTCCTGGAATTCTGTAGTTTGAGCGATAATCCCATTACGAAATCCATCAAATAAGGAATTCAAATCAGTAGATTGATCAACTGTTCTATTCTGTGAATTAAATGATTTGGTTTCCTTCAGGTCTTGTGTTTGTAGAATATAACTCCCAAATACTTCCATATTCACTTTGATGATTTTGTGAACCCTGATGGCCGATTCCAATAATTCTATAACTTTCTGCCTGATTTCATTAAAGAATAACATGTAATCGGTGGAAACAATGGAACTCTGCACCCTGTATGTCGCAATCCGACGTTTGAAGGCGCTCTTTATAATTTGAACACCATCACTGAATTGAACACATGTATTATTCTTATGTTGTAGAGTTCTATTGTGAGAATTCACTTGAGTCAATGGAATCATCACATTACAACAATTACATGTGTACATAGGTGCTGCAGCGTCATCTAATCTCACTCGTTTCACTGATGGCCCTCCTTGGCAACTCTGGAGCTGATGACGACGAAGGTTGTCACTACGGGTAAAAGATTTACCACATTCACAAGAATACATTTTCTATGATATGTTCTCACTAACTCACTCGATGGAAACTGACATAACCAACACTCGCCCGCTTCTTAAATACCATAATCCACGTCGCCTGCGCATCACCGTAGAGAGTGAGGGTAGGTAAGGACACATCGATGCATCCACTAGAGATGCCTGACGTCACAGCCAAGCCCATCTCCCAATTTGATGCGAGTTGCCGGCACGAGCAAGCAGTGATCGTTGCGCTCTCGGAGAGGGCAGACGTTTGCACAGTCCTCGCCCGCCTGCGTGTCACCATCAATAGCGAGGGTAGGGTGATGCGTTACGTCACATCATTCACTGCTTCGAGAGCGATAGCCGAACAAGCAATTGTCGTTGCGCTCTCGGAGAGGACAGACGTTAGCACAGTCCTCGCCCGCCTGCGTGTCACCATTGATGGCGAGTCTGGGGCGTTACGTCACATCCTTCACTACATCGAGGGAGGTGAGAGCAGACTGATGAATACGCATTACTCTGCCACACGTCGTGGAGTGAACATGTCGCTCTCTAGCCGTTGAACGGTTATTGCTGTGACGTCACTCCACTACTAACTTGGTGCCCTCACACCGATGGAGCATTCATTACTTGGAGGATCTTCGAAGTATGCAAACGTATGTTTGTACATAGACAAACAAGCACATGATGAAACCCTGTACCGTGCATTCTCTTACACACACACACACACACACACATACACTCACAAAATCTCATATGAAAAAAAAAAATCTGAACGATCCATGCACCAGACACTTCAAGGTCACAACGCCTTGACTTCACTGCACAACAAAAAAAAGCAAATAACACGTCATATTGGTGGGGGGAGGATTAGAACCGGGAAAAAATTTCTGAACGATCCATACACCACACCCTTCAAGGTCACATCACCTTGACTTCACCAAACAACAACCAATAAAAAAGCAATTAATACGTCATAGTGGTGGGGGGAGGCTTAGAACCGGCTCAAATCTCCTACTTAAGGCAGTTCGTAGTTGACAGTTGGAGGCATAATGCCAGAGGTCATTACCAGAATGATCTGACTTCTAGTGTCAATCAGCAGTCTATTGTACTCTGCATTAGATTGATTTGTGCAATTGGCGATGTGCACAAATCTATATGCAGTCCATCTACCCTTTTTTTCCAGAAAAATGTAGAGAAGAGGTAGATCCTGAAAAATCTCCGTGGCTGCTAACGGTGTGGTACTTATATGACGCCACAGATGGCCAAACAAGTCTGACTCTGTAAGCCGGAGAACTTCGCCTGAGCCGTTTTCTGTAGAACCTTTGGCCACCAAGCGTGTGATCATTGGTCTAACAATCATCACACCAATCCAATGGATTTGTTTGGGATCTGAATTTTATGTAAAACTTTTTCCAAGTGAGCATTCCAGGTGAGTTTTTTTCATCAATGCCAAGATATTTCACATCTGTTCCAAATGGAACTACCTCACCATTGAGGAGAAGTGATGGGAAGCATTACTTCGAAGCCGGTCTGTTGGTGATTTTCTTGACTGATTCCAGCATGGTCCTGCTGCTGGATGAACGAGAATGATCTGGAAGGCTACCCCTGTAGGGTATCTTGCGTAGAAGTTTGTCATATATGATTCAGTGTCCAGCGTGGTATCAGCCAGGAAGGTAATTAATATACACGGAACCATGAAGATATAATTACCTTATATGGATGGTCTGGTAAGGATGGTATCTCGCATTGAACGTGGATAAATGATTTATTATTTCTTTCTCTGATTCTGAACACCTTCTATATTCAAGTTACGAATTGAATGGTTGAATTTTGGAAGAAGTAGATAAGATCAAGAATCTAAGTGTCATTTTTGATAGCTAGTTAACTCATATTCCATATATAAATACTATAACAGACAAAGCATGCAAAATGTTGATATTTATATTGCATAACTCAGTTGATTTGTTGAGAATTCTCCATATTCAACCGGTTCTGTGGTGTGGACTCCATATTGAGGAGTTCCAAATATGCCGACATTGCAGAATAGTAGAATTAGATCCGAATTCATGACTCTTTCCAAACTTTCCTGAACTTTTGTTGTTTTTCAAATCAAAACTCGTATTATTGAGTTATTGAAAGTACCATAACGTAGAGTAAACTATGACTTTTCTTGAATGCTTCTCGAATGCTTAGAATTGTAAATGAATATTCCTAACGAGGTTCTAATTACCATATTATGAACATACCTATACTCAGTACTTTTCATGGACTTGTCAATAATGAGTCCTCATCATAGAACTGAACAAACTGGTGGAATATGAAGAATTCCCAATGAGTCAACTGAGTTATGCAATATCCATAGTATGAATATACGTAGACTCAGTACTTCAGTGAATATTCCTCTTCAAGAGTTGTACATTAATCCCGGAAGCCCCGATACATTCCAGGGGGAGCGCTAGCATTATCAACCACTGACCACAACTCACATCGTAGAGTAGGTGATGACTGGCTCTTGCTTGAGCAAGAGCAGTGAACCAAGAAAGACAGTTCGCCCAAGAATTCTACCTTAGTGCGGCAAACTAGCAAGATCTCGATAATCAAGGGTAGAAAGGGCATTATTCCACCAAGGACTCCAATAATCAGAACAACCATCCAGACAAAGTGTTCTGGACGGAGTCTATCTTGTTCGAAAAAAAATTTTTGATGTCTACTCCGTTTTTACTCCTCTTCTCGGACAAGATTTTTCTTGTCAGGAGCTGAAAACTCAACACCCTGATGGCCGAGAAGAACTACATAAGGCTCATTATATTGTATGAGCCTGAAGGTGGGATTGAACAGTTCCAATAAATTTAGCACTTCTCATTCCCACAACGAATTTGATATTCCCCATTTCCCATGTAATGAATAGGTAAATTTCGTAGCGCTCCAACTCAAGCATTCTCAGAATATCCGATACCACATCAAGGACCAACCAGTGAAAATTTAATATTTCCGAAGATCAATCAAGCGAGAAAATAGCGTTCAAACGAGCTCCCTACTTCGGCAAACATAAATCCCGGCGGCGCTCATTGTCAGGTGTCCGGACGTCCCGAAAGGCCAGTCTTAATTAGCGGTCACCGGTTCATTATTCAAGCGCGTCGCGGCGCTACAAGACGTCGCTTTGTTTGCCGCTGGACTCTGTCGATTCGTTGTGAAATATTTATGGAGCCTGGACCGGACGTTTTGCAGCGCGCTGCTGGACCACGTTTATTACAGTTTTTTTATTTACACAGGACGACAGGAGTCTGGATTCCAATTTATTGCAGGTTGTTGGATGTAGATGCTGCTTTCATTACTTTTCGTGAAATTTTTTTCATATTTGCCTACAAGATCGAATGATGTGGTTTGAAATCTGTAGCTCTGTTGATCTGACCTTTTTGTTGTGTATGAAATCCACTATAGAGAAAAATTACAGTTGTAGAAAACTTATATCGCCTTGGCTTCCTATGATTGGTGACTGAATAAACTAACTTTTCTGCAGCAGGTAGAAAGTATTTCGAAATATGAATTTATTATTTTCTCCAAACCGATAAAATGATTGAAAAATTGAAAGCTAGGCCACCAAAACCGAAACTGACTGCGATAAAATGCTTCTTTCCAACAGCGATTTTAATCAACATCTGAATGTCCTATGCCCCCTCCCGGTTTGAGTGTCTTGAGTCAAGGGCTTCTCCACACGGTTACTGTGTGCAGAACATCCCATCTCGTCCATCCACACCCGCTCCTCAGGAGCGGTCCTCAACTTACTGATGGGCACTTCAGCAAGATTGACATCTGATCTTTTTAGTCGAAAGTCAACCTTCAGGTGATTTTACTTTCTAATCTTTTCTTTGCTTTTATCATGGCTTTCCTAACTGAATTTTTGCATGTGGTCTCCAAAAACTAACCAGAGACGAGTGTCTTTTGTCGCGAGCAATCTTATTCCTCAGTGAATCTGAAAATTATATGAATTCGAAATCTGGTTGAGAAAATTTTATACTTACCAGAACCGCCTGACAGCGACTCCCGGGGATGGTCTCTGGTTCTGCTTCGTTGGTCTCCTGTGTTTGTCCCTCTCTCGGAATCTGGGGTCATCCCTGTTCAGTGCATTGTGTAGATCGGTTAGCGCTGTATTGTCCTGCGCTCGAATTCTGTCAAACGCGTCTTCTGCGTGTGTATGTAATGTATGTTCAGGTCTAGATCCCGGAATATGTACCTAATCGGTACATATTCCAGGTATCTAGCTTCTGAGTCTCATTATACTTAGAATTAATTATATGTGACTCTCAGGACCTGGCTATGCATCATTCCCACAATTTTGATCACTGTCATATCAAAACTCTGCATGACTGCTCTTCAGAAATTCACAGGTTCAATTTGATTATTATGATTATGACCGGAAATAGACCCGAACTCTACTCAACTCGAAATAATATGGGTTTTCCAACGTGGACTTCCAATCTTTGACGATTGATAACGATCTTATTGAAGCTATGTCTATCAAATTAGTAGTCATTCATTCAGTCTTTTTGCATCCCATAAAAGTCACTCTTTGGTGTGGATTTTGGGCTGGTGGCGTTGTCGTCCATATTTCTTCAAGAACGACATTAGTCAGGCTATCACTATCAACGACGAGCACTATAGTTCGATGATTACCAACTTCTTTCGGCCTGAATTGGATGATCTAGAGACTAACGACATGTAGTTCCAACAGGACGACGCGACGTGCCACCCAGCTCATGCCACATTGAATATTCCGCACGAGCAATTTGGTGGCATAGTCCTCTCACGTGGAGGTGACGTGAACTGGCCACCGAAATCGTGCAGTTCGACCCAGTTGGACTTTTTTTATGTGGTTTGATCTTCCTCTTGAGGATGAGCACTTGGTGATCGAAGCACGTGTCGAGGTGTTGAGGGTGACGATTTTGTTGGGAAAGAACTCCAGTAATATTAATTCTCGTGAAACTCAACATTACATGGACATCTTAAGTGAATAAGGATATATATCCGCGATTAACACACCAAAAAAACTCTAACACATGTTTGGACCACATTTTTATCAAAACAAAAAACCAGGACTGTGACACCATCCTACCAATTACTTTGGAATCATGCGTTATAGACCATTTCACAACCTTAGCACAAATTGGCATACCTTACGAAAATGATATTCTTAATGATATCAAGTACTATAGGAAAGTAGATGAATAAAAGTTCACAGTTAAAATGGAAGTGCTGACTGGAGTGGTATTTTACATTACAACAATCTTGATCTTGGAGTAAACAAGTTCATTGATATCATGAAAAGTAATTTAGAAGAATGTACGAGGTACATCAAACAGAACAGCAAACAAAGAAAGCGAAAGAAATGGATAACTGGATGCTTGATCAATTCTGTAAACAAAAAAAAATGCATGTATCGAAAAAATCCAAATGATATCGTTTTACATGAAAAATATCAGGAACAAAAGAAAATATCAGATACGCTCATCAGGTGAAAAAAAAATGAATACTATAGGAATTGTACTGAAAAAGGGGTAATGATAAAAAAAAAGGGGTAAATTGTTGATGAAATATTAACCGACCAAGATCCTACACCTATTAACTTGATAAAAATAAAAAATAACGAACTCGTCAAGGAACCGGTTGAAATAACAAATAGATTCAACAATTATTTCATTTCTGTAGATGGAGATTTGGCGCTGAATATAAATATTAATTCAGACTATCCTGAAAGGAAGAGTTTATGTAACCATTACATTTTTCTGTAGCTTACAAATGAAAACAAGATAAAATATATTATATCGCAACTCAAAAATAAAAGGTCTCCTGGCTATGATGATATCAAAACAGAATATCTGAAACTGGTGTCTGATTATATATCGAAACCACTAACACATCTAGTGAATATGTCATTAGAGGAGGGATGTTTTACCTCATCTCTCAAAATGGCTGTTATAACGCCTATATATAAAAGTGGAGAAAAAACCGATGTAGCAAACTATAGACCAATCTCACTCATAACTAGTCTTGCTAAAGTTCTCGAGAAGGTTATTCGAGAGAGATTGAATATGTTTCTTGAAAAACACCAGTTGTTGTCAGAATAACAACACAGCTTCAGAGAGAATATGTCCACACAAGTCCCAATAAAATAACTAACCCAGCAAATTTATTCATGTTTGGATGAATCGAAACCTTCTTTTGTTGTTTTCATAGACCTTAGGAAAGATTTCGACACCGTCGATCACTCTATCTTACTGAATCTTCTGAACGATATGGGAATTAGAGGTATAGCGAATAATCTTTTCAAAAGTGGGCAATCATATAAGTGGAGAGAAAATTATTACATGTGGTGTGCCCCAGGGAACGGTGTTAGGACCAATCCTATTCAATATTTAGTTGAACAACCTTTTCCTACAAGACATCAACTACAACATCCTGAGTTTCGCCGATGATACTGTGCTGTTTCGCGAAGACGAAAACTGGTTCAATTTGAAACAGAAATTAGAACATGACCTTCATCAAATCAAATTGTGGTTCCACCACAGGTTCTTATTTAATAACTTTGAGAAAACCTATTACGTACCATTCAGTAAATATGACAACTCTCTACCAGAATATGACATCAAAATCTCCAATACGGAAGTCATCAAACCCACAAAGAAAATAAAATATCTTGGAATAATTTTAGAGAGAAATCTCAGATAGAACCAGCACATAGACCACATAGTTAAAAACTTACGTTGCATACTTTACACATTTAAACGGATGTGTAAAGTATACATACAAGATATGGTATAATTGGTTGGGGTGGAGTGTCGAAAGGTTACGACTACCCTAGCGATCTACTTTATTCAAAATCTGGAATATTTGATCCCAGACAGCTGTTTTTTTTATAAATATCAATGCTGTACAGCATAAAAACAAAAATATTAACTACTCATCACCATAAATATGCTACACGTCGGAATCATAGTATCGTCATACCATTAACGTTCAAATCAGTTGGGCAGAAATCCTTCCGGTATTTAGGACCCAAACTCTACAGGTAATGGCCCAGGTATGATTGAATAGCATTCCTCCTGGATAACAGAAAAATTAGCGTGAGAATCACGAAATTGAAGGAATACAAATCAGATCTTGGAACACTACAGGACAATGTCCTAGGCTCCTTGATTTTCCCAACCCATATGAATGACTTGCCTCATAATATAAAAAACGGTAGAGTGTTCATGGATGCTGATAACATCTCCATTGTTCTATCGGACCATGATCTCCAAGAACTATATAAAAATCTGAGTTGATTGTGGAAGATTTTGCCAGTTACTGCATGCATAATACACAATCATAGTAAAATAGTAATAATTGAGTTCTACACTTAACATAGAATACCTTCTACCGTCACTTTCGAAATCAATAATACTATCGTCGATATCTCCGCTTCATCTGAATTCTTATGCTTATAGGTTGCATCTTAACATGGGAGGAAAAAATACAAAGGGTCTGTGAAATGAAACATTGCACTGAAATTTTCGCTTCAAATATATTATTGCATTTTCAGAAGTCAAAAGTGGAAGTTAACTCCTGTTCCTGACAGTAGCGTCGAAGTAATGTTATGCAACTTCCCCATTTTCATGTTTGAGCCACCAAGAAGATATAACTTATCAAGGTTTTCAAATATTGAGACCTTGTCAGACAAATTCCGAGTGGTATTTCTTGAGGGCCTACTTAAGCAAGCTCCTGCATAAACATGGGACATGAAACTTTCAAATTTTAAGTAAGTAGAACGTCTTCGCCGGCCTTCATCCACTTTTAAACGCATCTCGACCGAAACAAAGTGCGGAAAGAGAAAAGGAACTTATTTCCGGACCTGCAGAAAGTCTTAAACAAGGCGTCCTGTGTGTTAACTTGGAGGATTTTACTGATGTTCTCATTAAACGAAGGCTATGAATAATATATCATTTCTTCAATGCCTAAATACTCGACGTTTGCATCTAGTTACCTGAAGTTTTGTGTAGAAGGACTCTGCGGAGCGGGCTTTATGTTTCGTAATGAATAAGTAATTGTGTTGGAAAACAATGGAGTGAGGATTAGGAATTTCAATATCTCGCGAAGAGAAACATATCTTTCTGTGTTTATATTCGTTAAAAAAAAATGTATATCGCATGATAAGAAAATTACGTTGCGTCAATTTTGTTCAATCGTTGTTCACTTCAATTAACAAAATAATTGAAAAGAAAGTGGAAGATGAAAAATGAAAAGTTGGTGAGTGCAAGGGTAATGATGAATTATATAACCAAGAAAGACAGAATCCATCTAAACAGATCTGCAGGTGAAGGCTCATTCGAGGGCAACATCAAGTGTCCAGGTAAACATTTGTGTCCAAATGTGACCAATACATTTTTTTCAATGACAACGAACATAATAATAATAATAATAATAATAATGATGATAGTTATTTACCATTTTTGATACACTGGGGTATATATGGTAAGTTAGTTGTACTACAAGCTAGTGAAGATAAAAAGAGAAGGAGATTGAACACAGATTCACCTGTATATAAATACACATACACATATACACATACATATATACACACATATACAAGTAAGCATAGATGCCCACAAATTAACTGAACATTTTGCATCTTTCACATAATTTATTCTAAATAAAATTACGTCCACTGTGAATTTGATTGTTTGTGAGATTGTCAATTAAAAAATCTTGGTAACTGTAATAGCATCTCTCTAAAAGCATAGTTTTAACATAATCATGGAATACTTTGTTACTTGTGATTTTTTTAACTACATTTGGCAGCTTATTGTACGTAATGACATTACCGAGGGGATTTTTTATAGCTTGTCATGAGATGCTGTGGGATTTTTTGAAGATCACCATCTCTTGTATCATGACTGTGATCTGAAGCAGTCTTATCATATGATTTATTGTTTGGCCTAACAAATGAAAAACATTCAAGAATGAAGATGAATGGGGCTGTCAATATTTTTTTGTCTATGAAGACGGGCCGGCTACTATCCCAGAAATCCATATTGAAGATTAGCCTTATGATGCGTTTCTGTGCTATGAAGACTCTGGAAAAATCCCTTGCTCTGCCCCAAGGCATAATATTCAGACTTATATGAGGGTAGGCCATGGCATAATATATGCTGAGTGAGCCAGTTTCATCCAAACAGGATTCCACCTGTTTTATAGCATAACATGCTCTATTCAACTTAGCACATATGTAGTCCACCTGCCTATCCCAATTCAGATTGGCGTCTAGGTAGGTACCTATTTCTTCAGAAGTTTTGATATCATAGCTGAAGTGTCGACCAATCGGGATATTTCTTCTGGAGTGGAAGTTAACACTGATCGATTCAGAAAGAGCTTATTTCTTTGCCAGCAGGTACTGAACTGTTCAGATTTGCTGATGAGTTGCTCAGCATTATTGCCTGCTATAGTTATCGTTGTATCATCAGCAAACATTGTGACGTGGCCTCCCTTTATATTTCGAGGAAGATCAATATCATAGAGAAGAAACAGTAGAGGTCCTAGAACAGAGCCCTGTGGCACCCCGAGTTTTACCGTCTTTGACTCAGATGTCGCTCCATTGCAGATTACAACCATTTCTCTGTTTGCCATATAGGATTGTATCCAATTTATTATATTTCGTGGAAACTCGAGCATTGACATTTTTTTCATGAGAAATTCCGCGCATACTGTATCAATCGCTATTGATAAGTCAAAAAATAGTGAGATCACAAAATTTTTTTCATCAATCTCTGTGTGAATATAATTCAGAAGATAATAGGAAGCTGTCTCTTTAGATTTATTTTTCCTGAAACCATGCTGAGACATACATAACAGCCTATTTTATTCCAAATGATCCATAACCCTAAGTGCCACAACTTTTTCAAATAATTTTGGTATCGACAAAGCAAAGATATTTGCCTATAGTTGTTCCTTTCTGTGGGGTTTCCTTTTTTTATACAGGTTTAACGAGTGTTTTTTTCAGAACTTCTGGAAAGTATCCTTGAATAAGAGATTGATTCATTAAGTATGTTAGAGGAACGATGATAGAAGGTAATATTTTCCTAATTGTTACAATTGATAGTTCATCAAAGCCTGCCGTTTTTCTGTTTTTCATTTCTGATAGGGCATTTGTTATCTCATATTCCGTAATCGGATAGGATTGGAACGGTTCAATAATGGTTATATTTTCAGTAACAGTGCAGGGTAAAGACGAGTTTTGCCCGAAGTGATTAGATACGGAATTTTCAGCTGCATTTGAGAAATATTCAGCAAATAGTTCAGTTACTTCCTCTGAGTCAATTGTAGACCCATCACCATGTTTGAGAGTTATTGTTTTTTCGAGTTGTTTGTGTTTCTTCCTAATTCTTTATTGATTATCTATCAAGTCTCTCTAGTCTTGATTTATACTGTTCAATCAAGTGAGGTTCAGATTTTTGGAAATTCGAGAGAAGTCAGAACACTTCCTTTAATTTTTTGCTTTCATCAATGATTTCATGAATTATCCAGCTTTTCTGGTAGGATTTCCTATAGGACCGCTTTTTTGGACATGATACATCGAAACACCAAAACAGTAAGTTGTAGAAGTACTCAAAAGCTTCATTTATTTGTAAATAAAAAATTTGGGACCAATCTTCGCGAATTGGCCGGATTTGTAGTTCGGCCATATTGTCATCGCATAAACTACGCCTCTTTTTGTATGATATTTTGTTTTCCTTATTGCATACAGTATTTCTTCCTTTATATACCAGAATATGTGCCAAATGATCGGCTATATTTGGTTGGACCAAAAATCATTCCCATTTTGGTTGAGGTAGGCTGGTCACCATGTAATCAATGCAGGTTGAGCTAGTGTGCGCGTTTTCATTCGTGAAAATTCTAGTGGCATCTTGAGGGTTATTGCTTATCTGTTATGAATGGAAAATATCAGATAGTAGTTTGGTATTCAGATCCGATTTATGACAGTTTATATTAAAATCACCACACAGTATTATGAAGTCAGTTCTTTCAGATGCAAGGTGGAATGTCTGCGTTAGGCATTCCATGAAAGTGTTAATTTTACCGCCAGGTGATCTATACCCTGGTAAAATAGCAATTTTTGTATCATTTATATATTAGGGAATAGCACAAATTTCAACTTCAGTTTCAATTGATATCTTTTTCATTGGATCTATTTCTGAAAATGATTGCCTCTTTTTAACTAAAATGAGGGTATCCTCCGTTTTTGATTTTTTCTAGGATAGATAGATGCCATTTCATAGTTACCAAAGTATGAATTATTTACAGAATAATAGAATAATAAGCACGTCAATATTATTTGCCTTCACAAACAATTCAGTTAAATTATAATTATTTAACAAACCCTGGACATTTACATGACAAATTTCTGTGGAAATATCACAGTTTAACCAATTGTTCATCTGGGAAGATTTAGGCTTGAAATTTTCTTTTATAGAGTTTACGGATTGCTGCAGAAGTGCCCGTGGAATGAAAAATCACTTGCCAAATTTACGTTACATTATATTTCTAAATAGTATCAGGGAGCTTTTACACTTTCACCTGCATATCCTCAATGATTGAAAGTGAAACCTTTTTTGTTGTTACTTCAGTCGAAAAATGGAAAGTACATACTATGCAGGTCAAAATATGGCATTGGTCGTATGGAAAGGTAGACTCAATTTCAAACAGTACCTTTCAAGAAGGTAAAGTTTCCCGTTTCACATTGATTGCTTTGTTCTGATAATGTTTGGAATGGTCTTGAAAATTTTGATTTTGTTTGTAAGTGAATGTTCTGATGTCTACAAATGATCAGAAAATGAGTCACTGAATTTCGACGAATACTATGGCATATGTGATTTTTATGATTGGATCAATTCAAAAGTTCTATGATTCGCAATCTGAGATATCCGAAACTGTGGATACTGACAAGCCGAATCGAACATTATCCTTATTTGTAATTCACAAATGGAATGGTAGTAAAAATGAATATTGTCTATACTACAACGGGTTTGCTTGCCCAATTTCAACAAAAATTCTCTCGATATACGTTTTGGAATACAGTTTTTTCACAAAGAACACGTCTTCCTTGTTGTTCATTAGATAAAATGACAGTTTTTTCCGTCTACCTGTACCGATTGATCCAATAATTGTTGTGACCTGAAAATAAAGCAAATGAAGTTGATACTTTTATATCCTGCAGTGTTTTGGGCCTTGTGCTATTCATAATTCATAGAAATGATATTTATTCCTTTCACAGCTGTGACTTCATCAACTCGTTTGCAGACGATGCCTTATTGTCGATGTCACTTCCTAACTTTTTTAAGAATGAAACACAAGCACAACAGGAAAATCCTTATGGCGCTCTCAAGGCGGTCCCTGTGTGATAGTAGAGATTCACATTGGATTTGAATATTGAAGAATCCGGTGCTTGGTTGAACGCATTACCTGTTGCTACTCTGGGTACACTATCAAATGATGATACTTCCAGGGTAGCCATTGGACTCAGATTGGGTTTAGATATTTGTACTCCTCATAAATGTATTTGAGGGAGTGGTGTAAATGAAAAAGGTAATCATGGTTTGAGCTGCAGAAAAAGTAATGGACGTTTTCCAAGACATCACCAAGTCAACGACATCATAAAAAGGGCCTTGATATCAGCCGGGATACCTTCTATCCAAGAATCACTGGGTACCAGCCGTGATGAAGGCAAACGGTCTGATGGAATGACCCTTGTTCCCTGGAAATGTGGCAAAGCTGTCGTTTGGAATTTCACATGTGTAGACACATTGGCTCCATCTCATTTAGCTGAAACGTCTAAAAATGCAGGTGCTGTCGCCTCAACCAGCGAGAAAGCAAAACAGTAGAAGTATCGAAATGTTGGAAATAACTTCATGTTTCATCCTGTGGCTGTAAAAACTTTCGACGTATTTGATCCCTTATCTCTAAATTTTGTTAATGATATTAGCAGAAAGATGACTGAAGAAACTGAAGAAAAAAGATGTACCACCTTTCTGATCCACAAAATTGGTTTAGCTGTACAGCGTAGTGATTCAGATTCTGTTTGGGTGAATCATCCAATCTGTGATTACTCAGAAGAAGACAGCAGTGAAAAACGTAGAATCAACAGTTACAACATTAGTTTAGTGATACATTCTTCAGTCGGAACTCTTGGGTTTGATGGGTTGAAAAATATCGGCAACACCTGTTTCATGAACAGTGTATTCCAATGTTTAATAAACACGAAATGTTTGCTAGAATATTTGAAAAATGATACATACATGGAAGATATCAATACTAGTATTTCTACTATGAAAGGTGCTTTAATCAAAGCGTTCGCAGAAATTATCAAGGAATTGTGGTCAGAAGATTCATCTCACAGAGTAATAAACACTGCTCACTTGAAAAGTCAGATTCAAAAATTTGTTCCTCGATTCATGGGATCGGCCCATCAAGACGCCCAGGAATTCCTTCGATATCTTCAAGAAGGTTTACATGGGGACCTCGATAGAATTACGGAGATTGACGAAAATTTGAGTGGCAGCGGAAAAGCGCAAGAGTCCTGGCTGAAATATTTAAACATGGACAACTCTAAAATTATAGACAATTTTGTTGGTCAATTGAAATCCACTATGAAGTGCACAGTAACCTTCGATCTTTTCTGGGATTTATCTCTCTCCATACCACAAAGAACTGACCAGGTGAGTTTGTCACAATGCTTGGATTCCTTTACGAGAGAGAAAACTCTGGATGGAGATGAAAAACCAACGTGTTCGAGGTGCAAGGAAAGGAGAAAATGCACAATGTCCCTATCAATCCATACATTTCCCGTATTTTAGTAATTCATTTGAAATATTCTCTCCAACGGAAAGATTCAATGACAAATTGAATGTTGTCATCGACTTTTCTTCACAAGGATTAGATATAAGCAATTATGCAGCAGACAATGTGGCCCCTTGTCGGTATAATCTATATGCACTTTCGAATCGCAGTGGGACTACTTACAACGGGCATTACACAGCATATTGCAGACACCTATATAGTGGCGCGTGGCATGAATACGATTCACATGTGTCCCCAATTTCACCTAACTCGCTTATGAGTGAGGAGGCATATGTCCTCTTTTATGAACAGGAGAGAACGAAGCAACACTTTTGAGGAGTTTTTTTCTTTTCTCTTAATAAAATGAAATAAGTTTAAAATACAACATGATTTATATGAGTGAGAATAAAACTCCCCGTAGAATGAACCAAAAAGTATTTAATTCCAATCTCATCATGTCCTTATGTGTTTCATATAGTTTATTTTCAATTATTCATGCTAATTTATCTTCTACAGTCCATATTGATTCATTGTATAGAATTCTCTAACATGTTCCATTTCGCTTGATTAGAGGTTTCCATATGTTACGTATCTCTACGCTAGCTTGACTAAATGCGTTGTTAGTCAAGCTAGCGGAGAGATACGTAACATATGGAAACCTCTAATTAAGCGAAAAACGACCAATTCCCGCCTAACGGTCATCTCCCGCCAAAACCAATGAAGCGGAAAGAGGGAAGAGGGGGTAGGTGAAAGCACTCGAATGACCTATAAATAGTCAGATTTCGAAGGAATGAGTCCAGTTATCACCCGAAGACGATTGTGGATACTAACAATCGAAACGTTGTGACATAACTTGGTTTGAGATCTTTTAATTTTTTATTTTTCATTTTTTGTTAATAATTTTTTTTTATTTTTCAGCTTTTCATTAATATTTCAATTTTTTCATTTGTTTGGTTGTTGCTTGTATGTTATTTCTTTGTAATTTCAGTTTTTTGTTTAATAAAATTGTTATTTTCGGTTAATCTTTTTGATTTTTTTCAAGGTTAACAAATCAATTCATATTATATTAGAGAATGGAAGTCCAAACTGATGAAATACACCACGAAACATTGTCAACCACCTTCAAACTGACATCATTATATCCGGTTCGGAGACATCCACCATCATCTTGAAGAACTTTTTTGAAACAAAATCAATTTTTTTTTGAATAGATCCATTCTGATTTCAGACTTATCAAAAGTCATTAGTTTTTTCAGTTTTTTAAACTATCATTTATTATATTACAGTCTCATTACTATACTTCATCTAATAACTGTTCGAAGAAAAGAGAATGTCCTAATAGGACAAAACTGCAGTAACGTTAGTTACAAATAAAAGTGGTAAAAATATAGAAAGTTGCAATTCTCTTTTCTTCATTATGATTTCCTACTACGTAGTAACTGTTTGTATTTTATGATGATTGGAAACGAATAAATGAGTGATTGCTCATATGCAAACCAGTTCCATAATGATCAGAATATATTTTTCCACTTCTTGAAAATTGAAAGATGCTTCTGTTTCTAAAACGAATCAAACGTGAACATATTTTCCAGAAAGCTAAATTCCAAATTGAAATGTGTCATGTTTGTAACGGTATAAACTCTGAAACATATAACTGTTACGAAAGAGACGTGAACGGTTCACATTTCTCACCTCAACTCGACTGAGTTTCCTACCCAGTTCACGGAAATAATAATATTCACCCTGCAGAAACAGTTAATCCTTTGACATCGAACTGACCCCGCCACAGGGAGGTCAGGCCAGGACATTTGATACTTTGTCCACTCTAAACACACTTCAAACGATGGTGAACCGAACGTTATTTAGTTTGCGTGAGCTTTCGTCCATTCCAAATTCGAAATGCACATCAAGTTTTACTTTTCTTTATTTGTTTCCTACTGTTGAGAGTTCTGTAGAACCGGCCAACTTCAATTGATGTATGCAATGGCTCTGTTGTAAATATCGGAACTGAATACAGTTCGGCGACAGAGTTTTGTAAATGTCAGCTCTTCAAATTCTCCACTGTATACAAAACAACTCAGGAAGGTAACGACTTTGAAAGCAGCAGGGGAGGTTGATCTGTTTTTCTGGAAACCGAATTGATTGAGACTCTCTGAAAAAGAATCTGCTTTCAAAATATGGCTCTAGCTTATAATAATAATAATGATTTCATTCACTTACATAGACAATATATATATATATATATATATATATATATATATATATATATATATATATATATAATTATATATATATATATATATATATATATATATATATATATATATATATATATATAATTATATATATATATATATATATATATATATATATATATATATATATATATATATATATATATATACCGGGTGTCCCACATTTTATGTGACAGGCAATATCTGGTTTGTTGAAGGAGATACACAAAAATGTTTCATACGAAAGTTTTAGGAGTTCATGAGAGCTATATTTTGATATAATTTTTAAATATACAGGGTGTTTGGTGTAGGTGCTACAGACCAAAATTCCATTTTTTAAAATAGAACGCCCTGTATATCATTACATATTCAGATGCTACATTAAATTCTGATATCATTTCATGTTTGGTTTTTGAAATTCGGTTACGGCGTTGTTGAGTTAAGTTAAGTCTTGAGAACGACTATTATTTTTAAAAATATCTCATACAATTATTCTCTCTGCATCAGATCACATGAAAATTAGTCAAAATTTTGAGTGTTCCAAGTAATGGTTTCAATTTTGAGTTGTGGAATTCAGTCAGGAATCATTTTGAATATGAAACAATTGCGAAATTGAAAGAGGTGTATTCGAAAACAAATCTTTAATTAATAACAATGTAAATAATATAACTTGATAAATCATTTCATAAGAATGGTAGGTACCTAGAAATAAGTCAAAAAAATTGTTCAAAGTGATGCCCATTAGATATTATACAGGCTTCGAAACGTCGAATCACTTCTCTCGTACAAGTCGCTCTTATAATATCAGGCGTAATATCACTGCACGCTAGTCGAATTTTCATTTTCAGATCATCCACATTCAAAGGGGGAGTAGTGAAAACAATATCTTTTAAATAACCCCACAGGAAAAAATCAAGCGGTGATAAATCTGGGGAACGAGCCGGCCACCGAATTGGACCCTTATTACCAATCCATCTATTTGAATACGTTCTATCCAGATATTCAGTAACAACCTGTGAATTGTGAGGAGAAGCATCTTGTTGCCACCAAATTCTTTGTCGTTCTGCTATGGGAATATCTTCCATCAACTGGATCAAATCATTCTCTAGAAAATATAAATATCGCAATCCATTGAGATTTTCATTGAAAAAGTAAGGTCCTATGATGCGGCCATTGAACAATCCACACCATACATTAATACCCCAAGTAGTTTGAAAATTACTTTCGCGGACCCAGTGGGGATTTTCTTGAGATCAATAGTGACTGTTATGTCGATTCACAACTCCACAAAATTTGACTGAATATGTTAGGACTTTCATGTAATATTACCTGAATACAAGCAATGAATTCAAGTCGTCGTTCAAAGTCCGTGGGTTTCAAACGTTGTACCAACTGAATTTTGAATGGGTGGTATTTATTTTCTTTCAGAATTCTCTGTACATTAGATTTACTCACACCGACTTCTTCTGCAAGAGTACGGATAGAAACATATGGATGAATAATAATATAAGCCAACACATTGATCTCTAAATCTTCCGTTCTAACAGATCTCGTATGATGACGATGCTTTATAGTAGAAGGAAATGACCCAGTAGGCAATTTTTCTACAACTCTCGAAAAAGTCATTCGTGACGGAATGGGTCTGTCTGGAAAACGTTCTTGGTATAGACGTTGTGCTTGACGGCAGTTTTTCTGACATTCCCCAAAAATCAATAACATATCAATGCAATCACTTGGACTAAACGCGAAAGGCATACTGGAGTTTTCGCACAAAGAACACAGTTACTGTTTTGCAAAGAATCACTCAATCGAACTGACAAGTAGATACAATTCAACAACATTTGTTACTATGGCATCAACAAGCATAAGCTACTTGATGAAATTGTGCAATATAAAGCAATTCACCCTCAAGTTAGTCACATTCTCAAGAATTTCAATATTATATTCAACTGATATCGATATCGTATCGTAGAGGTGAGAATAATGGTTTGTATTCAGTAGTAGTCTAGTTCAATTTAATAGAAGATATAGACTGGATTCGTGTACGAGTAAATAAGTTTTTTTGAAACTTTATATTTGAAGAAAAGTGCAATAACTCAACAACGCCGTAACCGAATTTCAAAAACCAAACATGAAATGATATCAGAATTTAACGTAGCATCTGAATATGTAATGATATACAGGGCTTTCTATTTTAAAAAATGGAATTTTGGTCTGTAGCACCTACACCAAACACCCTGTATATTCAAAAATTATATCAAAATATAGCTCTCATGAACTCCTAAAACTTTTGTATGAAAGATTTTTGTGTATCTCCTTCAACAAACCAGATATTGCCTGTCACATAAAATGTGGTATATATATATATATATATATATATATATATATATATATATATATATATATATATATATATACACAGAACACTCCGTGTTCTGTGTATTTCATCTCCATAAGGATTATTTTCACAACGTTTCGGCAAAGTCTCATTTGCCATCTTCTGGTGATGTCTGGTGATGGACTAGTCTAGACTAGTCTAGTCTTGATGAATCTTAAATATAGGGTTACGATCAGTAGTTGTGTAATGTTCAATGCATCGAACCCTAGGCCATTTGGTATTTTTTCAAAATCTTTTAACCTCTGACATATTTTTTTCTATCAAAACAAGCAGGTGAACCTTATTTTTTGGACTCCCTCCTATGAAGGTGCGAATGAGTGAATCTACGGTGATGAGTATTAAAAATGAGACCAGTTGAATACAAAACCTATTTTCGAAAATTTCAATTGAATCCCTGTTGGACCTAACCGTTCACAAAATTAATTTATATTTGAGAAAACTGCTGTTATTAGCCTATACGTATTAACCACTATCAAGAAAACATAGGATACAAAATGTTTTCCTTCCTATATTTCTTTAGTTTCTGTCCTTTGGTGAGGTACTGAGAAGGAAGAAATTGACTCTCAATACTTCAAGCTTTATTGAAAACAAAATCACAACATTGAAACATCGTCATAGCCACGGATTATTCGTCTTCGAAATCTGTTGGTGCTGACGGCGGAGGCCCTTTGACAAAGTTATCAGCCTTGAGTCTCTCTTGCAATCTCGAACAACTTTTTGAATCTTTGATTTTGTCTTCTGGACAGTTCAGCTGAATATTTTTGAAAATGCAGTGATCCAATTTTATAGCCGTCACCGTGCAAGAATCTTCTGGAGCTGCCTTTTGAGTGCTATTCTTCACTTCTTCAAGGCAAGTAGAGATAATCTTTTCCTGAAGGGGAAGAAGGTAGTCTTTTTTTTCCAGAACTTTCTTTATGTATTTTTCGAAATCTTCAGGTTTCACGTTGCCATCGGTGTCAATCTGTGAATGAAAAGAGATAAATGGAAAACTGTTAATGTGCAAATTTGAAAGGGTTTTTGATACTCAACAAATATTTTATACGACTCGACAATATAAGCAATATTTTCTGATTATTCATTTGAATTATTATTATTTTCTCTTTCGTATAATATTTTTCGTGCCAAGTTCTCGAAAATATGTAGACAATTACAATTGTAGGTGAAAATGACGAAAGTTTGTTATTCTTTAAATCTTTCTGGAGACATTTAATGAAAGTTCATTCAAATCATCATAAAAACCTTACTTCATGTCAAAAATAACAAAATAATAGATAGAAGTGGTTGAAAAACTGAAATGATACGACAAAATATTCTAATTTGAATTGATATTCTGATGGAGGGCTTTTATTCACAGGAGATAATGACCTAACCTCACTTAGCTAACTCACGAGTAACCGATATTCATGAATCATTGGATTTTAATAATATCTAGGGTAAAGAAAATTGGTTTTGAATAATTATCAGCCTAATTCACAATCTTAATATAAGATCAAAAGGTACTATAACACTACCAATCCATAAATCATCATTGTTTGAGAGAAATTTTTCCTATAATGTATCGACCACTTACAATGCTATTCCAAATGATTTCAAGAATATGAAACTCTCCTCCTTTCGAAAAAATTTGTTTGAATTTATGAATCCTCTAATATCTAGAAAGCGATTATTTGAATCAGCACATATATCTATAGTTTCACTCAATTTTCATTAGTTATCTGCGATCTTTTGTTCTTTTCTTCTGTTTATCCAAAGGTTGAGTTGAAGACCATTTTTGTGCACTCCAGGTGCTCAAGATGAACTCCGCCTTTTCAGTTTGCATAGGAAATGTTGTAGCGTATTTGATATGTTTCATTTTATTTTGTAATCCTGTGTTCTACTGAATGAAGAATATTATTATTATTATTATTATTATTATTATATAATTAATCAACGTATTTGAAGTCTTTATATACTGAGGTCTGAAAAAGTCTTTCCATTTTATCTGTAACTATTTTTGTTATTTCTTCAGGCATGAATTGTATAATAATGATAAAAATGATGTTATTGCCCAAAATATTGCCAAAAATTTACTTTTCATTGATACGCCAATTTTTTTGGCTTTCCCGTGAATATATTTCTTATGAAATGAAATATTCTCGGGCAGTCAAGGGGAGTTGACCTACCGAGCAACGTCTAAATTGGTAGTAAATTACCAAAAAAAGACAGTCCGAAAATGATGAAACAGTAGAGCACCTACTTTGTGCCTGACCCTCTGAGGACCAAATCAGGGTTTCTAGACTTCGTTAGAGCCGTACTCGTACCATCCGACCTGAAAGACCACTCGCCATACAAACTAATCGGCTTTGTTAAGAAGCTGGGTAATTTGATCGAGTGTGAATGGATGTGAGCCACAATAATCTTTAGCGGGTTGCTGTGGAGGGTCGAATAGACCCACTCACTTTGGACCTAACCCAACCTAACATAATATGATTCGATTTTGCTGATCAGTATACTTTTCCTATAAAATGGTAAGTAAATAGGCAGATTGGGAATAATTGGTATGCAAACTCCAATGTCATTTGAAATAATTGATAAGCGAGTATTCGGGGTGATTCCCAGTGATTTTCAAGTTGAAACATGTGCGCTGCAATATCATATAAGGTTCATAAGATATGAAAAATTTGAAGCAGACGAAAATGAATTCATCCAACGTTATATCCTGTTATGATGCCCTTAGACAGTTTTTGAAAAATCTGAGTATGACACAAAACTAGGAAAAGCCAAGCTTTACCTGCTCTAAATTCGTAACAGATTGATTTTGAAAAAGTTAATAAATATTAGAGAATTTTTCAAAAACTTCCATTTGAAAAATTGAAATATGTCTCCTTGCAACAAATGACGTCATACAGATATTTTTCATGGGAAAAACGAGCTCGGAATGAATTCAATTATTCCACAACATTCTTAGTAAATTCCCAACTGTAAACAGGACATTCATTTATTTATCCATTACCAATTAATATCAGTTTCTACATGTGTGAAATCATTTCAAAATCACAATTATTGTTGGTAAACATATATAGCATAGAGTTTATAATAACGGATACGTGTATAGTGAAAATTGTTATTGAATGATGAATACACTCGTATATTAAAAACAGATTTCACGTGGAATATTAATATATTTGGAAGAGAAGAACATAAAAACATTCAAGGTGATACCTCGAAAATGATAATAATGTAATGTTACTCATTCAATTTTTTTCCAATGATATATTTTTATAAATGTTGAAAATATTACTGAAATTATACTTACAAAGTTCAGCTTCTGTCCTACACACTGTTGAATGCACTGAAAAATGAAATAGACTTCTGAATATATTCTTACAATCTCAATTTTGAGCTTTATTTCTAGTGAGCGTCAAATCATTCTGCCATTTTTTTCACCTGTGAACGCAGAAAACTCAGGTATTTGCTTCTATATTGAGGATGGAAGCATCAGTTATATAATTCTATAGAATTTAGGCAGTATTATTAGTTCAACTGATCACCTTTTTCTCACCTTTGTCCAAAAATTTTGACCAAAAACCTGTCGCATGGGCATCGATCAGGAATTGTTCAATGAATGACTTCAACGGTGATACTATGAAAAAGGTATTGTGGAAAAAGAATTCATGGCTTTTGCATCACAAAAATGTAACTGCTTACTTATCATTACATGTTCCTAATTTTTTTTTGACAAAAACAACACAGTATTCATTCCATAGCCACCGCATTCACTAGGTTTGTCCCCCTGTGACTTTTTCTATTCCCAAAGTTGAAGAGATCCATGAAAAAACTGCTTCGAGGATTAACAAAAATGCTGGCAAAAGTGTATAGTAACCGAGAGGGGCTACATTGGAGCGGCGACATTGAAATTGATGAATAAAAGAATATTTTTTGAAAAAAAATGAAATTCACTTAATTTTTTGGAAAGATTTGTATATTTCAAGTTTTAATATCAGGGTAAAGTTTGTAATGATGTCTGATTTTTTTCTCAGTCACTCGAATTTCAATCAGTCCAGTGATTTTAGATATCATCATTTTTGAGAATTATAATGAATTGTTATAGACCTGCACAAGCACAATAATATTTTGTTTTTGTGACTCAGCTCTTCATTTCCATTTTCATATGTATTTCATATTGCTTTTTTATTAACACGCTTTCATTAGTTCGTAACCGACTACTTTGGATTCGATTTTGACTAACTTTAAACGGACAGATTGATTTGAAACTTTCTACACACATCAAGAATCGCTCACATAAGTTCATCGCATTATCCTGATCAGGATCGCCAGGATTAAATAATTCCCGCACACAGTCTCTGTGTGAGGACTAGCAAACCAAATTAGAATGTGGAAAATAAATAATAGTTTAAAGACTTTGAAAAACACAGTAAGTCTAAAGTGTTGAATATTCATTGTTATGAATACTTGGTTAGGGGCTCTTTGCCAGATTGTAGCCATAATAAAAATATAATTTGAAGCATTCCACGCTTTTTAACAATATAATTAGTTTTTATGTAAATATATTCATTCTGATTTCAGACTTATTGAAAGTCATTAGTTACATCAAGCCATAGGACTTATTATCGACTTCAAACACAATCTCAAATTAGTTTCGAATTTTTTTTAGTTTTCACTTCGTGTTGCTTTTTAGATTATATCTTTATTATAGATAGTTTTCATGGTGTATTGCCAAAAAAACATCAAGCATGCCATAAAATTAAAATTGACTCACGATCATATCTCTTCTGTGCTGCTCCACTTTCTCGCAATTGAATGGATCAAACAGATTTTCGCGAGGTCCATGGCGCTTTTCTTGTCGTTGTGGTTTCTCTTTACCGGTGATATCTTTGAAGCATGCTCTCTTGATGTCTCTCTTCTCTTCGTGAATACTGTTCATGGCTTCTTCGGCACAGCAAACTCTTGGTCTTCCTCTTCTTGATGGATGACATTTATCATCTTCTACAGCCTTTTCATCTCTGCGCTGACGAGGGGACGTGTAGGAGGATGAGTATACGTCTTCTAAGTCATCTGCTAGAAATTGGTCTGAAAAAATACTTTGCTTCAATATTTTCATTGAAAATCATATGACTATACTATATACTACTTTTTTAACTCGACAGGATTCACCATTCACTGAGAAAGGAAGAAGGAAAAATCCAGCAGTCACAAACTCGTCAAACCTCAGTTATTATGGACTCCATTCTTCCCATAAAACTGAAAAAATTTAGCCAAGTCTACCAAACTTCAATGAACAATAGCGTACGCTATAGAACATTGTCATATCTTGATGAACCCATCAATAATATCGCTCGTTTTAAAAAAAAAATGTTTGGACGTGGCTCTCAGAACAAATAATAATGTATGCTTGCCTATCAAAACAATGGAGACAAAACATTAGTGGCAGATAGATCAGGAGTAAATAAGTTGGTTATTGCCCAAAACTTTATATTGGCCAAAAGAGGAGAACCTTTTCCCAAAGAATGAAAGGCCATAGAATTAGTTTCGTGAATAGAAAGACCAATTACACGTTTGCAAATAATCTTTTATTAGAAGAAGCTTGAAACTCAATCTTTAAAAATGTTCACAAATAAATAGACCGAGGAATCTAAGTCATTCACTGAACGACCCAATAATATTAAATAACCCCCGTTACTGAATATTTTTTCACACCTGTGAACTGGTAATTAACTGATTCATGAGCCCAAGTGAGTTTATTCAATACATATTCATTTCAAAGTTTGTACACTTTCCCCTCTTTTCTTATGCTAATGTTAATGGATTTATTCTCAATCACAGGTACATATCCTCACCATTAATTGGGTAGATAATGCATTGAAGGTAGACGGTGAATATGTAGATTCTAGTTAGTATAGACACGTGTGAAGAAGCTATTGCATAGCGAAACAAGTGTTGGGTTTTTGTAAAATTCTTTGGTGAAATCTCAGATTGATGTGTTCCTTCAAAACAAAAGGGAGCAGTTGGTCAAAAAGCCGCACACGAAATACTCTAAACAATTTGGAGCTGGGTTAGGTTAGGTCAAAAGTATGTGGGTATGTTCGACCCCCCTCCGCAACCCGCAAGTATTCATTGTGGCTCACACATATTTATAATAATAATAATAATAATAGCTTTATTGTGCATAAATTACACACAAAAAGTAGGGGTTAGCCTATGGCTATCTTCCACCCCTCCTGCTAAGTAATACAAATAACATTTATGAGCAATAAGGTAATTACCTAATAAATTCAATTTTCTTCAGCGGCAAAATTAAAAGTTTGCAGTTTGCAGAAAAGTAAAGGAAAACACTACACTACAATAATTTACTCCATGCTGGAGTAAATTATTTTGAATATATTTTGAATATATTTTGGACATGGTCATTGAAGTTCAAGTTTTGATCGATAACACAACACAACAAAGTTTTTGTTTCGGGGTTGAAATTAGATGATTTTAATGTATTTCCACGTGTTAAAACCGAAAGTGACCATAAAAATTATATATTAGCTCTTGTTTTCAAGATATAGTATCATTATATTATAAGAGATCTTCGCTTGTCTAAGGAAAAGGCTGAGCTGTTAGGGTCAAGACTACAACAGTGGAATCTTCTAAAACATGATGTGAAAATATCTCAGTACAGACAGCGTCAAAAAGATTTGCTTCCTTTTTTTGAGAAAAAAGAAAACCTCGTAGTTTGTTCTGATGTTAATGGTTTGATGGACTGCTTGAATTTGGATCACACTCCATCTGAATGGAGACTGTTTATAGACTCTTCAAAACTAAGCTTGAAAGCTGTACTTCTGCATAATGGAAATCAGCTACCCTCTATTCCTATAGGTCATGCAGTTCACATGAAGGAAACGTATATAAATATGAAATCACTTCTCCAATCAATCAAATATGAACAACACAAGTGGCACATCTGTGGTGATCTGAAAGTCATTGCTATACTCCTAGGAATGCAATTAGGGTTCACCAAGTACTGTTGTTTTTTGTGTCTGTGGGACAGTCGGGATAGAAAATCTCACTATAAAAAAATGAACTGGCCTACACGAGACCTGAACCCTAATGAGAAAAATGTAGTTTACGAGCCTCTTGTAGATCCTAAGGATGTTCTCCTTCCCCCATTACATATTAAGTTGGGACTAATGAAAAACTTTGTGAAGGCCATGGACCAGGAAGGACAAGCTTTTAAGTACTTGAGAGCAAAGTTTCCCAGGTTGAGTGATGCTAAAGTCAAGGAAGGCATCTTTATTGGGCCTCAAATCCGTGAAATCGTAAATCATCCTGCTTTTGACATGATTTTAACAGGAAATGAAAAAAGAGCCTGGGAAGCCTTTAAGGGGGTTGTACATGGGTTTTTAGGTAACAAAAGAGATGATAACTTCACAGCATTGGTTAAAGAGCTTCTTCAAGCTTACCACCAACTTGGATGCAACATGTCCTTAAAAATTCATTTTCTTCACTCTCATCTCAATTTCTTCCCACAAAACTGTGGAGCTGTGAGTGACGAACATGGAGAAAGATTCCATCAAGACATTGCCTTAATGGAACAGAGATATCAGGGCCGTGGGAATGAAGCAATGCTTGCAGACTACTGCTGGTCTGTGTGTAGGGATGCTCCAGAAGTGTTTTATAAAAGACAAGCTAAACGACAGCGATCTTACAATGAATCGGATGGACTTAATTGAAATTTGGTGGTACAAACTTCTTTTATTTGTCAAAACACTAAGAATAATGTTTTTTTTATTAATTTTGTACTTAAAATATTCTAAAAGAAATATAACAATATTGTTTTATGTACTTTCACTTTTCACGTATAGTATAACTACTCTTTAAGATTAAGTACTGTGTATCTCAAAAACCAGAGCTAATAAAAATTTTTCATTGTTATTTTTGTTTTTATCACCCCAAAATTAGTAGAAACTGACTAATTTAGTGTAGGAAACATTCAAAAAATATTTTTTTGTTGTGTTGTGTAATCAATCCGAGATTTTTCGTTGAGTCAACCTATTCAATATCCGTTTGATTCATTCTGAGACTATGTTGTTTGATCTGATTGCAACAGTTTTGTTTGGATTGATACGCAAGCCATGTTTTTCAGAATAAACTTGAGTGTTTTGGAGATCTTCGTTAATAATGCTCACATGGTTTTCTATATCAGTCATATCGCAAGATGAATATAATTGAAAATCGTCGGCATATAGGTGAACTTGACAAAAGTTTAAACATGATGGAAAATCAATAATGAAAATTACAAATAATAAGGGCCCAAGAATACTACGTTGGGGTACTCCAGAAATAGTCTCTTCAAGGGTTGAGCATAGCAGGTTATTATCAAGCGTTACTCTTTGTGATCGACCTCGGATATTGCTATTCATCAATTTCAATGGTCTTTCTTAAAACCCTATGAATTTTAATTTCGCAAGAAGAAGCTGAAAATTGACTAAATCGAAGGCTTTGCTTTGATCCAGGAGAACTAGGATCGACGCCGGTATAGATTTATCACCATAAGTACATATATCATTTATTACTTTCAATAGAGCCGTATGTGTACCATGTTTTGAACGAAATCCAGACTGTACTTCTGGTGAGATACTATTGAAATCCAGGTATTGTCTGATCTGTAGCGAAAGTATTTTTTCAAAAAGTTTGAAAAATGTAGGTAAGATCCATATGGGATGGATATCATTAAAACTTTTAGGTGTGGATATTTTAGGTATCGGAATGACATTGGCAATTTTCCACAATTCAGGAAATGTACCTGTTCTCAAGGATTCATTGAAAATGTGTTTTACTTCCTCTATGCAGAAAGGCAACACAATTGTTATCATTTTCAGACTAATATTATCTGAACCCAATGCCTGTGATTTCAGAGATTTCAGAGCATCCCAGACATAATCACTAGTTATTTCAGTGAATGAGAATTTCAAGTTACTTCCCAGAAGGTTATCATTATAGAATGATAGTAGTTCCGCATTTACGGGGGTATTACCGGCAATATTCAAAAAATAATTGTTAAGTAAATCAGGCTCACGGAGTTCTAAAGGAATATTATTCGTTTTGAGAGTCGATTTTGTGCATGCACCCAAGTCGCTGAGATAGCGCCACATCGACTTAACGTTATTTTTATTTTTGTCAAGCACAAATTGCATGTTTCACAGCTTCGTTGACATGATTTCGAAGCGTAATATAATATGCTCTATCTGTATCAGATCTAGTTCGCAAATACCTTCGATGAGCTTTTTTTTCGTTTCAGTCATGAGCTTGATATTATGAGTGATGTAAGGAACAAATCTTCGAGTTTTTTCATTTTTGTTAATTGAACAAAGTGGAGCATGAATATCGAAAAGCGACAAGATGTGGTTATTGATGAAGTTGACTTTCTCGTTGATATCGTATAGATACACTATATCTCCCCATGGTTTACTATTTGCGTCTAACGCAAAGTTGTCCATGTTGAAGTTTCTGAACTTTCTGAAATAAAATGAATTGTTACATACCTGTTGCTTTTCAAGTTCCAGGCTACAGACAGTCATTATATGATCAGTTATACCAAGCATATCAATTGTATTGCAATGTTCTACTTCCATCCCTTTACTGACACATATTACATCTATCAATGAAGCTGAATTATTGGTGATACGGGTGGGATCATATACTATCTGGCACAAATCAATGTTAAACAAAATATTCTTGAATTTACTGATATCGGGGGAAGTTTCATGTAACAAATTTATATTAATATCACCCATCAAAACAATAAAGTCCACTTCTTAATTAATTCTCTCCAACATCTCACCCAATTCCCTCATACAGTTGTCGACATTTGAACGAGGAGGACGATAGACAATACCAAGTCCCATCCGTCTTTTTCCAATGTTTACAATTAGCCACAGTTGTTCGAGCCCGCAATTTGCAATCAATGAAGCAAATATTTTATATTTATAAGGAACGCTCAAGTAACAGGCGACTCCTCCACCTATCCGATCGCGATCTGTACGCACCACATCATAGTAAGGTATTGAAATATAGTTATTTGGAAAATCTCAATTCAACCACGTTCCACTTAACCCTATTATGTCCAGTTTATTTTCAAGAATAGTTTCTTTAAAGCTGTTGAAACAATTTTTCAATGATCGGATATTTACGTGAGCAATTTTAATTTTATCTGTTAGTGGTTCTTTGATCGAGTGCCTATAGTAGGATTTCCATTTATGAAGATACCTTCTTCCCCACCTTCTTCCCGTTTCTTCAATTTCTCCAATACTCTCTTGAATTGTTCTCGTTGTAGTTGAGTTCTATCGGTACTTATATGAACACCAAAACTCATTGATTTGAGTTTGAGTTTGGATTTCAGAATAGTCATGACGTCTTCTTTCGAAGGTAGTAGCTACACTTGGCTTCTTAACGAATCCGATTAGTTTGTATGGTGAGTGGTCTTCCAGGTCAGATGGTGAGAGTACGACTCTGCAAAACTCTGAAAACCTGATTCGGTTCCCAATGGGGCAGGCACAAAGTATGTGATCTGCTGTTTCATCATTTTCCGAACAGAGGCGACACATACTGTCTTCCGACAGTCCTAGTCTCTGCATATAACGATTCAAATGACAGTCACTGCCATTATATGCAGTGTACTGTCAGTGACAGTCCAACATTTGTTAGGTCTCAAGCTTCGAAGGGTGAATAAATGACTTGGAGTGAGCCAATCCTGGAAGATTCTGCGAGAAGTTTATTTGGCAAAGCGTAAAGCGATGCCAATGACAGGTTCTGGCTCGATGAAGCTGCTTGCAGCACCCTCCTTTGTAAGGGAGTCAGCAGCTTCATTGCCTTCCAGGCCAGTGCTGCCAGGAATCCAGACCAGCGACAATTTGTTAAGTCTTTCTACCGAGGAGAGTCGTTTTCTTGCAATTTGCTGATTTTGATGTTGCTTGGTAGGAGCCAAAAGCTTCCAACGCCGCTTGACTGCGCGAAAATAGTTTTATTGACTTGTGTATGAGGTAGGATTCTTCCAATTTTCGCTACTATTAAGATGTACCAAGATCTGATCTTACTCCTAATATTGTGTACAGATGCATCTGAATTCAATTTGGGTGCAATCTTTTCATGGTCACAATTACCATATTACTCGAAAGATTATCATTTATAACCCTCAAATATTGAGAATAAAAAAATCCATTTCATAAACTAATCTCTATTCTGTTCTTTATATTTTTCAAATTAAATAATCTCCGTAGTTTTTGGCAAGTAGACGACGTTGTTATTCATTGAACTGGTAAATAAGGGAGAGTGGAATTGTTTGAATCTAAAGATAAATATCCATAAACTTTTTCGGGCAGAAATGATTATTTTTCACAAACAGAAAACGAAATCAATGTTGATTATGAAATTTTCATTTGTCATAATGTAATGGTTCTACTCAAAAACAAGTTCACATATTTGAATTGAAGGGGTTATATTTTTAGGAGTGATTAATTTTTCGGGAAAGTTTTTGGCTTTCTACTACTCCATCTTGATACAAAAAAATGTGGGAATCTTCCAAAGAAAGGAAGGAAGTAACCAATTTTTATTCCGTGACATTAAAAATCGTAATTCATGAATGATTGGGTGTATTTTCTATAATGTTATCCAATTTGGTACTGACGAGCCCTAAGGCAAGTGTCTTATGGCGAAACATCGATATTTACCAGTGAGGATGACAGTGTTCCATGTAAGTGCAATTTATTACCATTCATTTAAAGTAGAACTCCTGTGAATGATATCTGAATTGCATTCCATAACGAATGTTTGGAATACAAACTGAGTAGAGAAAAGTATCTTCTGTATAATTCAGTGTTCATGTAAAAGTATTTGTTTCGAGAGAATATTTTCTTTCGTGTAATTCAATGTTTATATGAAAGTAGCTGTTTCAGGAGGGCTTTCTTACAGTTCGTGTCTGAAAATTGCTTCTTTGCATTATCTACACATCCATGTATAGAGTTACTTATTTCAAAATTGATTACTTCCTTTCTTTCTTTGCAAGATTTGCACATTTTTTTGTATCAAGATGGAGTAGTAGAAAGCTAAAAACTTCCTTTCCCAAGTTCACATACCTTTCACCTGATCATAGTTTAAAAAAGAATTTGTGTTTCCTTTGAAAATAGATAATTATTGATATGAAAACGTTGAGAACAGTGCTAGCAGTCAGATAATCATCATTTATGATCCTCAAACGTAGAGAATATACAAAAAATTATTTCATGGACTATTCTACATATTCGATTTCTACCGATGAACTTTATATAGTTTTGTTGAATATTTGCGATATTTCAGGACTGAAATACCATGAAAATAATTGAAATTTGTTACGATTCAAATTTATGTAGAAGTAGTTTTTCACACAAAATTAATCAATAGTTCAAACAATATTGGAAAACAATCGTACAATTTTGTCAACTTGGACACCATTCTCTTCATGAAATCATCAATGGTCAACAATGTGTATAAATATACCTGATAGACATTCAGTGTGAACTAAAGTCTTCATGAAACTCGAAAGTATCCGGTTTCAGTCACAAATATCTGAACGTAGCAGGTGAAAATGAATGAGCGAGTTTTCAATATAAGCCGTGGAAAAACTGGTGCATATAAAATATGAATAAAAAAAACCTTAAGAAAAATCCCCGACCAATGAATATTTGATGGTTTAAAGCCGGGAAGAGACCGGCGAATGACTGGATGAATTGCAACCAGAGCAGAGAACATACATTATTTAAGAGATAAATCTCAGAAAGTTCTGCAGAACCACAGAACTAGTTGTTATTCATACTCTGCAACTTGCAAAAATAATCACCTCGTTACCAAAGTAGCTCATATATATGTTATTTACAGACAAAAACGGAAAGTTTCACCAGGTAGGTATTATGAAAATAGACTTACTGAAATCGGGATCATCGAAATTGTAGGCAGCTATGGAGGCGACCAGCAGGGCAGAGAGAACACAATAAGTTACTGGTTTACACATGATGATGCGCATTCTAAGCACTGGAGATTAGATGCCGGGCCTCTACTTATATATCACAATTCATGTTACAAATTGCCATCCTGCTTTACGGCAGAGGCTCCACATACCTGTTAGTAGATGGGGGCGAGTGGAGAAGTGAATTCTACGCAGGATTTTCCAAATGACAAATGTTACTGAAGAACTCTTAATGATAGTTTCCAATGGAACATGTTTCGTTCTTGGAGTTTCCATTCAGAAAACTGGCGAAAACTCTCATAGAATTGATTCAAATCCACCGAAAAACAAGTATGGATGAAATAGAGACTAATATCAAAATTATATCTCTTCTCGAAACACTAAATTCAAGTCATTCGACTTCAAGAGTGCAAATTCCACTGTGGGTTATTGGATGACATCGATCAGAAAACAACTACTTCCCTGGCTAATAATACGAAGGGCGTTGGGTCATATCTTACAGGTGTCGTTGCAGGATTTTTCACATAAGTAATTCCTGCTTACGCTGTTGGCGATACAACTACCGGAATCGATTTTCAATTATTAAAACCGGCATACTTGCAGACCGTTTTCGGGCTATTCAGCCTCTGAAATTGATTCAACTTTTGATTATGGGAAATTATCGACAACCGGTTAATGATAAACATAACTTTGCACTGAAGAGAGGCAAAATAGCCCGAAACCGGTCTACAAGTGTGCCCGTTTCAATAATTGAAAATCGATTCCGGAATTACTTTTGTGAAGAATCCTGCACTGATACCGATCGGACATAAGCCAATGTCTTTCGTGGTATTAGCAAAGGGAGTAATTGTTTTCTGATGGATTTCAGTCCATTGATCTACAGTATAGGTGAGTTGAGACTAGCCTGAATCAATTATTCATTTAGATAATTTGATTTACAGTCAGTCAGTCAAGCGAGCCCAATTACTATATGTGAAACTTTTATTCTTGCTATGAAAGGCTGTTTGAGTTCCTTACCAGGTGAAATATTCACAGAAATCTATTATAGTCGATTCATGTATATCAGATATCGGTACAATGTAGGTATTTAAGAAACATTTCACGTGTTTCGCTATACAATACGAGTAGCTTTTTCAGGCGTGTATATATTCTGTATATAGTCTGTATATCTATGTTGATGTAAATGTGAACGTTTTTGAGGATGCATGTTTGTACGTATGTTTGTGGTCAAAATATAACAATAAGTACCAAGTTACTCGAAAAAATTCGAGTTTCCTGGGCACAGAAACTTCTGGTCACCTGGATTGATATGGCATCAAAAAAAACTGTCAGTTCAAGCCAACTTGTAGGCTGCACTACAGCCTCAGAGATGATGCTGAAGTAAGACTACCTATCGGGCGCGTCTCCAGGTGGTGGTTAGGGGAACGGCCAGGGGACTGGAGGCCCTGTCCGGGATGCCAATGTGGCTTTACGGACGGAGTCGTCGGACTCCTAGTAAGTGGCAGAAATAAGTAGGGTGGGGGGAACTGAAACCCCCAAACGCCTTTGCAAAACATGCAAGTCACCGTAGAGCAGCCTACCCAAGCTAAGGTGTAAGGAATCGTGTCGACAGCTGAATGGCCACAGGGTGATATGTAGTCACGAACGATCCCCTTGGGGAACTGGGCGAAATCTCATTGTAATCAGCCAACCACTGGTTATACGGGTCTCTGCCAGAGGTGACCAATTTTTCCTTTGCTACTCGTGGAAACACACATGAATAAAATTCAAAAACAGAAACAACAAAAACAAAAACCAATCTCGAGGCTGGACAGGAGTGCTCACCTCAATCTAAGGCGGTTGCTGTGGTTGAACAGAAATGCCCACCCCAATCCACCACTTGGAATGAGGCTGGACATAGTGTATCACTTCGTGATGTAATACAAAGGCCAAGTGGTAAGCGCATTTGAGGTGCCAAGGCCAAAAGGAGAAAAAGAGCGAAGGAAGCAGGAGTGGCAGAAACTATAAGTGCACCCTTCTCTTTCCCCACTCCACCTCCAACAGCAAGGACACTTCCTGTGGCAGGCGCCAAGATCTCCCCTTTGAATAAAGGCAAGGAACCGGCTGCCTCTGCAGGAGAGCTCCCTAACTTGTGCACCTCCACGGATGAAACCCCCAGAAGGTTGAAGAAGCAGCGCAACGACAGTAATAACGTTGCACCTTCCGAAACCTTCACGGAGGCCACCGTAAGACACCTCAAGGTTGCCAAAGCGAGTGTGTGTTCGGCGAATCTTGCCCTACACCTGCCAATATAAAGGAGATGTCTCTTAGTGACCTGTTCACCTTCCTGGAAAGGACAGGATGGACGATGACCTTCGAGGACAACTACTTGGGAGAATGTACAATAGGTCAAATGTGGCCTGAGTGCTGTGGGTGTACACTCACTCTCCCTACTCTACAGATACAGATACCATTGAACTCATTCGAAACCAAACAATCTCCGTGGATAGACTATGTTTGCTTTTACTTCACCACTTCTAAGCAATGTTAGAATATAACGAGGTAATTGTATTCAGATACATATGGATGGAACACTAATTGTGGAGAAGTCACAGAACGAAGATTCAACTTCTTCAAATACCTCTCATCTACCTCCATTTGAAACGGAAATCACCTTTTTTGAAAACTGAAAAAAGAAGAAACATATTTCAGGAGGTGGCCACAATGTTGGTGAGTTTCACTCGAGAAAGTATGAAACCATGGTCTATTTCCCGGATTTTTGAAATCGTTATTTGGGCATCGAAAATCAACAGTTGACTCGGTCAACATTGGTTCATAATGACAATGTATTGCAATAATGTGCGTACGTCAATCGCAACGTATAATTTGCGGCACGTTGACTTGTATTCCCGTATGCTCTACGATGAAAAACTGAAAAAATCGAAAAATCCTACTATTTCATAATATATAAGTCGAATCCAGTGCCACACATAAATCCTGAATTTTCACACCTGAAAAACGATGTGAATATTTGTAAATATTTGTATTCTTAAAAACAATTACATTATATTTGAATTGCTTGTTAACTCCTAATTGCGAATTCTACGTAACACGTTATTTAGAAGAAAAAAAATAGCGTTTAAGTTCTGAAAGTTTTTTTATAGGTTTTGAACGGTTGTGTGACCTTCATGGCCTTGTTTGTTTTAGAAAATCCAGTTTGAGATATCATCTGTAGAGAACCGTTAGTAAATGTCTGCCTGGGGATTCGCACATCAGGTTGATATTAATTCAGAACTGTGCAAGTGATTATATAGACGGAGGATGAATGTGCTTCTCTTGATCATGATAATGGATGCTGGTTTCTTCGAAATAATTTGATTGTTTATCCAACCTGTTTTCGATGCTAAGAACCGCGAATAATTGTTTTTTGTAGTATTAGTAGGTGAAAAACACAGCCACGGTTTGTAAATCACTATCGTTGTTTGCATCATTTTGGAAGATTACAGAATGAGTTTGAAAAAAGCACAATCAAATAAAATACATTTCATGAATGATTATGATTCGCCACCATTGAATAAATATATTCTTCCACTATCTCAAAAAATCGGTAGTTTACCGATCTTTCTACAAGAACTTCTGAACATTGACGATTGATATCGGCCATCTTGTTGAAGCTACATCAATCAAATTAGTAGTTATTCATGCAGTCTGGTTTGCCAAATCACCATTCAGGGATATATCATTCAACAACACGTGCAAATAATGAATGGGTGTTCTGTTCGGGCAACTTACCATGTGATTTGCCCATTTTACCATCGACATACACCTCATTCCGGGAGGACTATTCGCAATGCGGTTGTTCAGTATACAATCGATCAACACCCGTACGTCAGCGAAACGCAAAATCTGTCGAAAATATCGCCGCTGTCTGTGAGAGTATGCAGGAGAATTCGAGGCAGTCGATTTGGGGTCGGTCACAAGAACTAGGCCTTTCTCAGACCAAAACGTGGCTAATTTTGTGTCATGACTTGGGCCTGCACCCGTAAAAAATTCCACTGACCCAGAAACTATAGGTAAACGAAGATAGACAATGAAATGTGTACGCTGAATGGGCTCTAGAGCAGTGACAGTCTGGAGCAAAAAGTCAATGTTTGGTGTGGATTTGGGGCTGACGGCGTCATGGGTCCATCTATTTTGAGAACGACATTCACATGAGATCCAAGAATGTCCAATGCATCCCAAAAAGTCACTCTTTGGTGTGGATTTTGGGCTTACGGCGTCATAGGTCCATTTTTCTTTGTGAACGACGTCCAAATGGGATCCCAGAGGGTCCAATGCGTCCCGTAGAGTAACTGTTTGGTGTAGATTTTGGGCTGACGGCGTCTTCGCTCCATTTTTCTTCGAGAACGACGTTCACATGAGATTCAAAAATGTCCAATCCATCCCAAAAAGCACTGTTTGGTTTTGATTTTGGGCTGACGGCATCATGCGTCCATCTTTTTGAGAACGACATTCACATGAGATCCAAGAGTGTCCAATGCATCCCGAAAATTCACTGTTCGGTGTGAATTTTGGGCTGACGGCGTCATGGGTCCATTTTTCTTTGAGAACGACGTTCAAATGAGATCCAAGAGTGTCCAATGCGTCCCGAAAAATGACTGTTTAGTGTGGATTTGGGGCTGACGGCGTCATGGGTCCAATACATCCCAAAAAGTCACTATTTGGTGTGGATTTTGGGCTGATGGCGTTATCGGTCCATTTTTCTTCGGGAACGATGTTCAGATGAGATCCCAGAGGGTCCAATGCGTCCCAAAAAGTAACTATTTGGTGTGGATTTTGAACTGACGACGTCTTCGTTCCATTTTTCTTCAAAAACGACGTTCACATGTGATCAAAAAATATCCAATCCATCCCGAAAAGTCACTGTTTGGTGTGGATTTTGGGCTGACGGCGTCATGAGTCCATCTTTTTTGGGAACGACATTCACATTTAGTGTGGATTTGGGGCTGATGGCGTCATGGGTCCAGTGCATCCCAAAAAGTCACTCTTTGGTGTAAATTTTGGGCTGATGTCGTCATGGGTCCATTTTTCTTCGAGAACGATGTTCAAATGAGACTCCAGAGGATCCAATGCGTCCCAAAAAGTAACTATTTGGTATAGATTATGGGCTGACGACGTCTCCGTTCCATTTTTCTTCGAAAACGACGTTTACATGAGATCCAAAAATGTCCAATCCATCCCGAAAAGTCACTGTTTGGTGTGGATTTTAGGCTGATGGCGTCACGAGTCCATCTTTTTTGAGAACGACATTCACATGAGATCCAAGAGTGTCCAATGCATCCCAAAAAGTCACTGTTTGGTGTGGATTTTGGGCTGACGGCGTCATGGGTCCATTTTTCTTTGAAAATAACGTTCAAATGAAATCCAAGAGTGTCCAATGTATCCCAAAAAGTAACTGTTCGGTGTGGATTTTGGGCTGACGGCATCATAGGTCCATTTTTCTTTGAGAGTGACGTTCATATGAGGTTCGAGAGTGTCCAATTCATCCAGAAAAGTCACTGTTTGGTGTGGATTTTGGGCTGACGGCGTTATAGGTCCATTTTTCTTTGAGAACGACGTTCACATGAGATTCAAGAGTGTCCAATGCATCCCGAAAAGTCACTGTTTGGTGTGGATTTTGGGCTGACGGCGTCATAGGTCCATTTTTCTTTGAGAGTAACGTTCAGATGAGGTTCAAGAGTGTCCAATTCATCCCGAAAAGTCACTGTTTGGTGACATTGGGCTGACGGCCCATCACCATTGTCCTTGAAAATTGGACGTTTCGGATGCGCTCCACCCAGATAAGTCGTGACGGACAATTGAACCATGATATATTCAACACGAAAAAGCATCAATAGGTCTTTCAAACTGATGAAAAAAATTGATGATATCCCTCACACTCTTTTTTCTATTCATATTCAAAGATAGGACGCGATTAATGAAAGACCCTATTGAACGAATGATGATAATATACTCATTGCTGGCAGCTGAGAAGTGACCTTGCGTACAGTATCTGGTGGAAAAATCTTCCAAACATTTCCTCACATCCGCCAAGCCGCAGAAACTGAGACGGTGGAGAGGTTTCTCCTACAAGTCCATGAAGATAATTACACAATTTGCACAGACAGTACATTTTCTAAACGTGTTTTCAGCAGTATTACTGTCGCACGTTGAATATTACGCTAAATAAAAAAGTTCGTTACAAAATATGTCAAATGATGAAGTTAAATGGGTGTGAAAACAACACTTTGTGAAGTCCAAAAGATTGAAACCCGAAAATGGAATCGATTGATCTCAAGGAAATTGCCGACGACTCAAGTTTGTATAGCTATCTCTTCACGATGCACCAAGTGCAAATTATTCCAACAAAAGCTCTAGTTGTTCGTTTTTCACTTGTGAAATGAAAGGATGCTATATGAAAAGTATGTTTTATTGCATTTTTTGTGATGACGCATGTGTAATCTTCCGTTGCCCCAACTGTATTTCTAGTATAATAAATGATATTGCCGGTGTTGATGTTTGCAGACCGACAGGTTGCTGTTGGAGAAATAGCGTAATCTCCTTGTTGTGAACAAGGTAGCCTATAAATCAAATGAAATTGATTAGGTACGGAGTTGACAAGCGCTGTCGAATGTATTACCGAAACTCTGCGCTTGAGGAATCGTTTAGCTTATTGGGAATATTGACGATACGCTGGTGTTTCGAAGGTAAATTGAGTTGAAGTGACAAATCATCGCTTAATTTTATTGATATGGCGTTCCAGTGTCACGTATAGGATAGAGAGGGGTTTCTGACATTGTATCTACTTGAAAAACTCAATCAGTGTTTTGTAGGAACTTTTAGCTGCCCCACAATCAAAAAGGACAAAAATACCTGAAATAACTATAGACCAGTTACTTCAATATAAGTTATCGAATATCATGAAAAAACTATCATCATCATCATTTCTTGAATGTTTTGGATACTTCAATTTCTTAAGCGATCATCGACATAGTTTGCGGTAGCAAAGTCCAACATGCATTCTTTATGCCACCACTTTTGGAACAATTCAATGCAGAAGTACGGAGAGTTTGTATACTATTGTGCTTGATATTTCCAAAGTCTAAAACATTATCTGGCATGAGGTTATTAATTCAACTTCGATGATATGACTTGCCGAATCGTTTTCATTCGTGGCTCTCAAGGTTTCTCAAAGACCGCATAAAACTGTTCAAGTTTGCGGTTTTTAATCTAAAGATATATTTGAAAGATTTAGGAAATCGTTCCTGAGAAAGAAGTCCCGATTTCTGCGTACACTAGATGGTTCGATCATCAACATTTAGATAAAATTATTAAATATCTTCCGCAAATTAATTTTTCTTAGAAAAAAATGTTGTTTAATGCGTCATGACTTTTCAAAACAACTCGTCTGATGAAAATTCAAGATGAATGCTACCGCGATAGAGTTCACATATGATCTCGAGCAATTTTTGACAGGTTCAATATAACTGGCAGTTTTCACAAAGATCTTGTCAATATGTATTTTTGAATAGTAATATTATTATGATGAGCTGGTTATATTTCTTTCAATTTGTATCGATAAACGGTGTTTTTGTGACACTTTGACTATTGCAGTAGAATTCCAAACACGAAAATCCTGTATTTTCTTTCGATAGGAGCAATAGTGCGAACAGAAGTGACATAACTTTTCATCAATTCATATCCATCGCTAAAATCCAAAAACACATCAAAAATTTTTCTGGCAGAAACTCCGCTTTTGAAAGTTAGTTAATTAGTTTGAAGAATTTGTAGTTTTGAAACGTTGATAATGAATTTTCAGAAAGATGCAAAACTTGAATCAATTTCAATACAAATGTCAATGTGAATAACCTGAATGTTGAAGAATAATTTTCAATAATTATTTATAGTTTCTAGGAGCATTTCCTTTTTGATTCTCTCCAATAAATCAGACCTTGTTATACAAGCAAACATACTGAAAAAGGCTGACAATTGGTCTTAAGCTATACAATACTCTGCCACTAGACTTTTGCAATTTGTCATTTGGAAGATTTGAGTATTTACTGAAGTTTTTCTCAACTGAAAATCCTCTGTATAACATCAATGCACTTTATGGAATTGTCCAAATTAATAGAGTTGCTTTCAAAGTGGCCACCTGAATATGTTTCCAGTTGACTAATATGGATGTGTATTGAAATGTAAATCATATGTTTGTACTGAACATCTTGATGTTTCTGTTGGTCTTGATGATAGAATAGAATAGTATATATTTATTCTATATATAGTATTTATACTGAACAACAAACAGAGTGGTTTCGACTTACATGATGTACAGATTTTTCAAAAGTTCCTTACATATAGTATCCATTGTGTACCATTGATAGGTTATAATATAACAAGATAAAAAATATAACAAGATAAAACAATAAATAATAAAATGACCATAAAAGGATTCAGACACGTTTGAGCATTCGGAGTTGTCCCGCTGTAATACTGAATATATCCAGTTCACAGTTCCTCGCCATTTTATTAACTGTTTCGAAACATTGTTGAAGAGGAGACAAATTGTTTGAGATAGAAATAAATTGTCTCTTCTACTCAGTCTTACGTCAGGTATAATAAAATCAATAGTATAGAGAATTTGAGGTACTTTCAGTTTTCTAAGAATGTTAAAAACAAAAATCACTTCCGAGGACTCACGGCGGTCTTTCAATGGTTGCATGTTAAATTCTTGTAATTGGCTGGAATACGATATAACTAAAGGCCAAACATTTTGTTTTCTGAAAAAGAGTGTTCTTTATAATCGTTTCTGGACTTTTTCTGTAGTTTCAGAATATAAAAAGGTCTTTGGATTCCAAATAACACAACTATATTCCAGCTTAGAACGAACAATGGAGTTAAAGAGTAACAAACAAGTATCGTGATTGAATTCACGGATAGATCTTAACACAAAGCTCATTTTTCTATAACATTCAGATACTAAGTATTCAATTTGCCGAGGAAAACTAAACACCAGTAAAAATGATCTCGATGTAATTTTTCAAGCCTTATGATTACCGTCTAATTCACAAATTCCATGTTTGAGATCAAATTTCAGATATGTTAATTTATTTTAATGAAAATGTAGTCCTATGTCTCACTTCTCAATTTATGACCACCATTGACTGTGAAATCGTGAGATTTCGTAGGAATAGCGCCATTGGTTGTGGCTTGTCTAATAACCTTGTGTTTTTTGAGACGAATAAAGATAGTATCATTATTATCATTAACACAGCTATTATACACCCGGATTTACTCAAAAATATCATCGACACATCTCTTAATGATATAATGAAGTATTCATTCTCATACTCACATTGAAAACACATTGCTCACAAAATATAGTTGTTCATTCGACCATTTTCGAGATCGCTATTGAAGGAAGGAGTATAATTGAATGGCCTCCGCAGTCTCCCGACTCAATCCCTTTTGGTTTGTTTTTGTGGGAACGCACAGAAAATGAAGTATATCGTATCTAACTGGCACATTGTGAGAACTGAGAAGGTGAATACATCATGTATGTCGTTGAGAAACATATAAATGCACAACAATGGTTTGAAGAAAACCAGTATTATTGTATGGAAGTTGACTGGTAACGTTTTCAGCATTCAGTTGAATAACCCGAAAATTTTCCAATCATTCCATTGAGTTTTTGTATTTTTCTGAAACCGTTTTGCTTGCATTACTGAGATCCATATTTCCAAAGGAGTGGACCAATGTCCAAACCTGAAATTTAGAGAAATAAAAGTACTTTTTAATAAAGTATTATTCAATTTCTATTTTTTTAATTAATCTGACACATCAGCTTAGGGAATTGGAGTTTTGTTATGGTTATCGAGCTGCTTTTGTGAACTTGACTTGTTTCTGATTTTTCCGGTAAGTTTTCAATGGCAGATACTTTATATCTTACCAGTATTTGCATCTGTTTAAAAAAATCTGTTTAAAATCTGTTTTTCCGTTAATCAGCTGCCGTCCCCATACGAACGACAACTCTCAGAAGTTGAGAAACTTGTGCGAGCTAAGGACTAACGAGGTCTTACCTTTTAACGTGTGATTCCTAGCACACTTATATATCTGGTGTATTGACAATTTCAATGAATCGATCAATCGCAACATAAAAATTCAATATCTCCAAAACAAACACTTTTCGTAATCACCAGAAATGCAATACTTTTTTTGACGCGCATTTCATAAATCAAGTTGGAGTCTTCAGGAGATGAAAAAAACATGATATCCCGATAATAAATAAAAATAAACAAAGTTTCGTTTTGAAAATGAGAAATTGATATATTTCAGAGCTAAAGAGAGACAACTATGTACCTATTAGTTTGGGAACATTCAGTACTTGGCGGATTATTAAATCCAAATATAAATGATATGGGAATTATAATTCTATTATGACCAGAATGGAATGATTCTCGAAGTTATATCATTGAATTCAAAACTAATAGTTAAAAAATCAACAATGGTGTGTAATTTACCACTGTGATTGTAATTCTGGTGTTTTTTCTGATTGTTATTACTAACAATACAAATTATTATAATTTTTCATGGGATTTTTAATTCACACAACCTCCAGTTGTAAATTGCATTAAATGCGGAAAATGATTCATAGTTTATTCCAACAATTCCTGAATTTTATTAGTTCGGACTTTCATTGTCTGATATTACACAAGATGATTTGAAATCCCTGAAAGAACTAATAAAAAAGGGAGGATTTAAAAACAAAAGCTGAAAATAAATATTACTTTAAGCGAAAACACCTGAAAAGAAATAACAGTGAAATAAAATACCATTAAAAATAGAAGAATCCAACAAAAATAAAAATAAAAAGTTGAAAGATTCCAAGACACGACGTTTCGATTATTAGTATCCACAATCGTCTTCGGGTGATGACGGGACTAATTCCTCTGAGAGGTGATTATTTGTGGATTATTCGAGTACTTTCACTTATCTTCGCTTTCCTTTTTCCGCTTCACCGGTTTAGTGGGAGATGACCGTTTGGCGAAAATTGCGGAAATTTCGCTAGATTATCCTTTCCGATAATCTTCTGATGTGGGAAGTGCACTGAAAGATCTATTTTCACAATAGAACTTTATTGAAATATGAAATAGAGAAAGGAAAAGTGGTGATTTTATTGTTTCAAAGAATAGGTTGAAAACGATGAAAGGTCATTATGTGGTTCATTTTGTGATGTTATTATGATTGGTGCTGATGAGGCAGTAAGAGAGATGACGCAGGCCAGTTCAGGAATTAAATTGTAATTCGACGTTGATACAGCTTATTTGAGTATGATTCTAGTTTGTGTCAGAAAGTAACATTTATGTATGATCAATTCTGCGATTTTTAATCCGAGATTCCCAAAACTGTGAATACCAACCAGTGCACACACTTCCCTACATCAGCAGATTATCGGAAAGGATGAGAAGAATTGGATCCAAGTACAACATCGAACCTGCTGCAGATCAGGAAACATTATCCGTAGCAGCCTCACGAAAACCAGGAATAGCAGACCATGTTTGGGACCATCAACACAACATCGAGTGGTCCCAAGCTGAGATCTTGCACAGAGAGAAACATTGGTTAAGGAGAAAATTCAAGGAAGCCGCATACATGTTGTTCAACAATGTATTCAGCCAAGCTAGCGTAGAGGTACATATGGTACATATGTACCATATGTACATATGGAAACCCATAATCAAGCGAAAAATGGTCAACTACCGCCAAACAATCATCTCCCACTAAACCGCTGAAGCGGAAAAAGGAACACGAAGATAAGTGAAAGTACTGGAATGGCCCATAAGTCATCTCTCGAAGGAATTAGTCTAGTCATCACCCGAAGTCGATTGTGGATTTGAAGGTGGTTGACAATGTTTCGTGGTGTATTTCATCAGTTCGGACTTCCATTGTCTAATATAATATAAATCGATTTGAAATCCCTGAAAACAATAAAAATTAAAACGATTAACCGAAAATAACAATTTTATTGAACAAAAAACGGAAATTACAAAGAAATAACATACAAGAAACAACCAAACAAATAAAAAAATTGAAATATTATTGAAAAGGTGAAAAATAAAAAAAAAACTATTAACAAAAAATGAGAAATGAAAAATTGAAAGATTTCAAACCAAATTATGTCACGACGTTTCGATTGTTAGTATCCACAATCGTCTTCGGGTGATAACTGGACTTATTCCTCCGAGATCTGACTATTCATAGATCATTCGAGTGCTTTCACCTATCCCCTGTTTCCTCTTTCCGCTTCATTGATTTTGGCGGGAGATGACCGTTTGGCGGGAGTTGGTCGTTTTTGGCTTGATTAGAGGTTTCCATACGTTACGTATCTTACGCTAGCTTGACTAAATGCGTTGTTGGACAACACATACGCGGCTTTTTTGAATTTTCTTCTAAACCAATCTTCCTTTTTGTGGATGATTTCAGCTGGAGCCCACTTGATGTTATGTTGATGAATCCTAACATGCTCTGCTATTCTTAGTTTCACCGATGTATGATTCTCCGCACTCGTAGGGTATCCGGTAAATGCAATTCTTGAAATCCCAGTTTGCGTTTGGTGGCCTGGTTTTCATGAGGCTACTACGGAGAGTGTTATCAGATCTGAAGCAGGTCCTGATGTTATACTTGGCCCCAATCCTTCTTATCCTTTCCGATAGTCCTCTGATGTAGGGAAATACAAATACTGGTTGTGGCGGCTTCTCTTTCTTGTGGAGTTCTTGCTGTTTTCTAGCTGAGGCCTGTTCTACCATCACTCTGGAGTTACCATTTTGTTGAAGGTCATTTTTGATGATGCCTAGTTCCTTTTCGAGACCTTCCTTTGTATTACAGAATCCAAAAGCACGGTCTAGTAGAGTCTTGATGATTCCTCTCTCAGACGATTGATGGTGGTTGGATTTCTGGTTCAGATACTGTCCTGTGTGAGTGTGTTCGAAATACAGATGTTTCCCATTTAGTGTCGGTCCTCTTCATCAATACGTCTAGGAAAGGCAATTCGTTGTGGACTTCCTTCTCCATTGTGAAAGTGATGAAAGGACATACGTTGTCAATGTACTCCAGAAAAGTGTTTAGTTCTGCATTCCCATGGTTCCATATTATGAAGGTGTCATCTAGGTATCTCAACCAGGCTCAGGGCTTCTTGTGGGCTTCTTCAATGGCCAGAGTTTCAAACCTCTTCATATATATATTGGCTATAACATGTGAAAGTGGCGATCCCATTGGCAGTCCCTCATCTTGCGTAAAGAATTCGTCCTTCAGTTGGAAGTAACAGTTTCGTACACAGCATCCTAGTAATTCCATGATTACTTGTATCGGTGAGTTTGTTCTATCTTTCAGGTCCCCATCTTTGGTTAGCTCCTTCTGTATAATTTGAAGTGCGTTCCTGTGCGTTTACCAGATACCCTGCGAGTGCGGAGAATCATACATCGGTGAAACTAAGAGGTCATTGAAAGTTCGCATTGTTGAGTACAAGAAACACACACAGCGAGGAGAAGCCAGCAATTCCGGAATAGCAGAGCATGTTTGGACTCATCAACATAACATCAAGTGAGCTCAAGCTGAAGAAGCCGCGTATATGTTGTCCAACAACGCATTTAGTCAAGCTACGTAACATATGGAAACCTCTAATCAAGCGGAAAACGACCAATTCCCGCCAAACGGTCATCTCCCGCTAAAACAAATGAAGCGGAAAGAGTGAAGAGTGGGTAGGTGAAAGCACTCGAGTAACCTATAAACAAACAGATCTCGGAGGAATAAGTCCAGTTATCACCTGAAGACGATTGTGGATACTAACAATCGAAACGTCGTGACATAACTTGGTTTGAAATCTTTCAATTTTTTATTTCTCATTTTTTGTTAATTATATTTTTTTATTTTAATTTTTCGGCTTTTCATTAATATTTCAATTGTTTTAATTGTTTGGTTATTGCTTGTATGTTATTTCTTCGTAATTTCAGTTTTTGTTTATTAAAATTATTATTTTTAATTTTCATTGTTTCCAGGGTTTTCGAGTCAATTTTTTATTATATTAGACAATGGAAGTCCGAACTGATGAAATACACGATTGTGGATACTTACAATCGACAGGCCGTGAAGTAACTTGACTTGGAATTTCTTAACGTTTCATTTTTATTTTTGTTCAATTTTTGTAGTTTCACTTGTATTTCATTTGACTATTATTTAATTTCAGTTTTTTTGCTTAAAATAATTGTTATTTACAGCTATTCATTTTTGATTCTTTCTTTTTTATCACTCCTTCAGGGATTTTAAATCATTTTATATAATATCAGACAATGGAAGTCAAAACTAATAAAATTCATCATGAAACATATTGAATCACCTTCAAAGAAACATTATTATTTCCTGTTTCAATCTGAAGCCTTTCGATTCAGATCAATGGTACACCCAATGAATAAACTCTCCTATTGAATTACTTTGAGAACAATTGAAACCCTTTTTATTTTATGTCACCCATTCCACTTTTTGCTACTGCTGACATTGCTTGCGTGACATTTCGGAACTAATATCATATGAAGCTTGATTATCTCACGCAACTATCCCCTTCTCCATATACATTTGAATACTCGCGAATAATTTGATTCAAACTGACCAAATAAAATTTTTAAACAATAACTATTGAGATACCGAGAAAATATTTGAATTGTGAAATACAATATATGGCAAACGATGAGCTTTTTTGAAAATGGAGTATGTGCAGTTAGTATTGTTTCAATTTTTGTCGTGGTTGTAATTGTTCTACTGAGAGCTTGCTTTTTCGAATAAGACTAGTGGAAATGTTATAAAATAAAAAAAAATTAACTCTCCACCAATTCAATGTAGAATTATCATTTATCCATGATAACTGCCCCGTTAAGACAATGCACACTGTCATAAATCAATGAAAACAATTGCAAAATTGCATGAAATGGGCTGCAAATTGCTCCCGCATTTACCATATTCGCCAGATTTGGCTCCCAGTGACTACTGTTTGCTGACCCCAAAAAAATGATCACCGTTAAGAAATTTTCCTCGAATGAAGGAGTTATTGCTGGAACTGAGTCCTATTCTGGAGCAAAAATCACTCCAGCGGCGCTGAAATGATTGTGTGTCTCTTGATGGAAATTACATCGATGAATAAAGCGAATTTTGAAAAATTAAACCCGTTTTCTTTCTTAGGCCTAGGACTTTTCAGTCGTGGTATTATATTGGTTTAAAAATGCTCACATTGAAACCGGTTGAAGCAATCTGTGTAGAATAACCGTATTTCTAAATGATGTTTGAAGTCGTTCATTTCCACTTTTCATTCGTCAAAAGTGTAATTGAGTAAAACGCCATTGTTTCATCTCGATTCGTTTATATTCAATTTTCCTTTCTGTTGAAACATTTTTTACAAAGAGTTCATTGTGTTCGAATTACCCGGCTCACATGCACAAGCAGAAAAATTGTGATATTTCGAGTGTGTTTATTTAGCCCGAAGCAAAATACAATAAAATTGAAATTCTGTAACGCCATTGCTTCTGCTACATTATTAGATGAGTTGTAAATGAAAGATATGCAAGGTTCAGTTGATTCAAATAAATATACAGTGGTTTGAAATTGATTTCACTATCATAATATTTTTCATATATGAAATGGTTCAAGATGAAATTACCTTCACATGAGTTTCACAAGTTCAAACCAAAGAATTACATTGCAGAATTTTCATGGAATATATACTTGAGTTGAATTACTTGTTTTTGAAAAATCTGAGTTTTTGCAATTGATAACAGTAGGTGATGAAACGGATTGAGAAATTCCACACTTTGATCAATTAGTTTGGGGAGTACATGTCTCTCAAGCAAATTTGTGAACACACTGTGCGATAGAGCGCAGGATGGGCTCAAATTAATAGAAACATGGCGTTAGGAACACTCACTGTAGATCAATCCCAATAAGACTGAGATGGTCCTTTTCAGTGGGAAAAGAAGGCTTTAAACCTCCAGAAATCTTCAAAAGCAAACTAAACTCTACCTCTAACTATCCTCTACCGGAAGCTAACATGGAACTCTCACCTACAGAGTAGAGCAAAAAGAGCATTTGTGGCTTATGAGCACTGTCGGAGGACAGTGGGACGTGCATGGGGTCTTTCATCCTGTATGGTCACCTGAATCTACACTGCAATAATGTTGCAGTGTAGATTCAGGTGACCTATGTTAACGTACGGAGCCATTGCATGGGGACCAAAAGTTCTATAAGCAACGGTCATCCAAAAATTATATCAAATACAGCGATCGGCTTGTTTAAACATCACAGGAACCATGAGAACAACACCAACACGTCAATGGAATTAATTACGGGTGTGACCCCCCTGGACCTGTACGTTAAGGAGGTTGCGTTAATGACCATGTTACGATTGCGCACGGCTGGTGTAAACCTCGAAGTAGGAATGGGTCAATTGGGGCTGAGCCTATGGCGAGAAGCACTTACTGGTCAACCTCTGCTGCAGGCAACCAGTGATGCAATTGCACCCAGGTTTGTGTTAAATAAACCCTACAAATATAAATAACACAGAATCAGATACTGAAAATGCGGTACGCATTACTCCATATAACTAAGCCTAAGGATTGAGTGGGGAATGAAAAAAAATACCAGCGTGGTCCAAACAGAACTGGCTGGTATCTCAATCGCCAGAAAAGAAATAATCAGAAAAGGAATTTCTGGCAAAAACGTAACAATCTGCACTGGCAACAGACAAGCCCTATTAGCCTTGAACTGACAACGTGTTACCTCAGGGCTAATACTCAGAGTGCCACCAAGGTTTAGCCAAAGCCTCGGTAGATGATAACATTATCCTGAGATGGATTGAAGGGCATGACAGGAGTGAAGGTAATCGCATTGCCGACTCTTCAGCCAAGAAAGCGACTGGACTAAGAATTCAGGACCCAGTGACACCTACGGCCTGATGACTTCAACAATTGCGGAACTAGTCAAATGTTACACTCATGCTCAATCCCTAAAGAGATAGGATGGAATCAAAGGATGCAGGGTTGCCCAGGATCACCCTGGGCAACCCTGAGAAGCTGGCGCCGAAGAAATATCTGGCGATGACCAGGAAAAATCTACGCTCAATAGTAGGATTTCTGACTGGCCACTGTTAACTAAAGAAACACCTCCACCTGTCAGGCATTTCCTATGCGAGTTCCCGGAGTTATCGTCAATAAGGGAATGTTTGTTCAGCGTGTCTTGGCCTACACCTGCCGATCTTTCAGAACTATAAAACTGCTGTTTGCCAGTTTTTTGAATGATGAATTGTCAGTCAATTTTCCAAGATTATTTTTCACTTGCACAGAAGGATGTTGCTTATAACTCAATTCATGAATCTTCTCTACAAAATTTTCACTAGAAATACACTAGAATTTCCTTACCACATCGACAAGATTATATTGGAAAGAGCTGAGATTATTAGGGATCTAGGAATCTATTTTGATCATACGGTTTTATGATAAGGAACTGCAAAAATTTTCATATGTTAACCTTGACCACTCTGTATTTCAGTCTGGTGAGGCCAAAACTAGAATTTGGGTCCATTATATGGAATCCCATATACCATCAATACACATCAGCAATTGATAGAGTCCAAAAGAAGTTTCAAAAATTGCTTACTTTCAGAATGACCGGAACTTATCCTCCAAGAAACTGTGATTACCCTGATCTGCTATGCAGATTTGACTTTGTAGCCTTAAAAAAAGAAGAAATGAGGCACCTGTTTCATTTCTATATAAGCTATTGAATGGAAATTGGATTTTCCTGTACTATTATCAGAAATTGATATCTTTGTTCCAAGAATATCTTCTAGGCACATCAATACTTTTTTATAGAAAAGGGCACAAACTAACTTAATGTTGAATTCACCAATCAATCTGATGTGTCGTAGTGCAAACAAGCTCTCTACTAACATCGATATTTTCTGTTGCAGTATTTGTGAAATTAAAAATGAGTCTCGTGCATCATTTTTATTTTTCATATCAAATAGTATTGATCTTCTATTAAATAGTATTAATCCTTCAAGTATGTTAGTTTTGCCCTGTAAAAGGGAAACTGTTGGGCAATATATATTTTTTTTTTTTTTTTTTTTTTTTTTTTTTTTTTTTTTTTTTTTTTTCACCGTAGTGTGCGCTGGTCAGGCCCTATCCCCCGAAGCCCCGATACATTCGGGAGGGCGCGCCAGCATAATCAACCAATGACCACTCCCCACACCGTGGGGTAAGTGATCATTGGGTCCGAGAATCATGTGCCCTGAGCAAACGCAGTGAGCCAAGAATGACAGCCTTCTGCATCTGTGCGGCTAAGATTTCTGCCTTAATGCGGCAAGCCGGTATGATTTTGAGATTCGAGAGTAGAGAAGACATCATTCCACCAAGGACTCCAACAATCAGAACGACCATCTTGACAGAGTGATCTGGATAGAGTCTGCGGAGTTCGAAGAGAAAATCTCGATATTTTATCCGTTTTTCCTCCTCTTTTCTGACGATATTCGTCTCGCCAGGAGCTGAAAACTCCACGACAAATATCGTCTTGATCTGGTGATCGAGAAGAACTACATCAGGCTTATTAGCTTGTATGAGCCTGAGGGTGGGGAACGAATAGTTCCAATAAATTCGGCACTTCTCGTTCCCCACAACGGATTCAATATCCCCCGGAGCGTAGGGCAACACCGGTGTCTCGTCAATACCGTAGGAGTGCCGTAGGTGATAATATAGCACCCTTAGGGCCGCGTTATGTCTATGGATATAGGCCGAGACCGCATATGCTGGACATGCTGATAGCAAGTGCATTAGGGTCTCGGGCGCCTCGCGGCAGGCCCTGCACCTTGTGTCAGGAACCTCTATACCCATCACGCGACTGCGGTAGACTAAGGTGTTAAAGACACCATCCTGGCAAGCCATGATGAACCCCTCAGTTTCCGACTTCAGCCCACTCGACCTGAGAAAAGCGAACGTCAGGCGCTTTGATAAGCCAAGGTCTTCAATATTATTGAAGAAGACCCCATGCATTGGCTTATCCCTGTGTCTCCGCAGAAGTAAGGTGATCTCTGCGGCTTTTATCTGAGCTTTTTGCTGAACGGGTTCCAACTCGGTGACAGAGTTGTAGTCACCTCGTTCAGAGTCGAAAACTATACCGAGTTCATCAGCTGCTCGAGCAGCTGCCCTAAAGAGAAATGCTCCAATTCCTGCTCTCTCATGGTCACGGACCATGCAGAGAAGGGGATCCGAACTCCTGACGACTTTACAGGCTGTATCCAGTACCATTCTGTCATGTAGACACTCCAAACTCAAAAGTCCACGACCTCCCTGTTGTCGGGGGAAGTACAACCGTGGAACGGACGATTTGGGATGCAAACTCCTATAGAGATGCATCATTTTTCGGGTCCTTACGTCGAGTTGATACAGCTCCTCCCGAGTCCACTTCACTACTCCAAACGAGTAGAGTAAGATTGGAACGGCAAGCATATTTGTTGCAGCAACTTTGTTCTTCCCCGACAGCTCCGATGACCAGATCTGTCGAAGTTTGTGCTGATACTTGCCGCGGAGAGAGTTTTTCACTGCGGTTACCTCTTGTGAGTGGCGTTGTTCCACCCCGAGGTAAGTATACGTCTCTCCGGCATCCAGATGGTGTAGGATGCTTCCATCTACGAGCTGCACATCCTCTCCGTAGTCCCCGCATCGTCCTCTTTTGAGATGAACCATTGCACATTTGTCTATCCCGAATTTCATACCGATAGCATGCGTGTACTCTTCCACCACCCTCAAGGACTGATGGAGATCCTTCTCTCCAGAGGCATAAAGTTTAAGATCATCCATATAAAACAGATGGGTGACCTTGTGCCTCCGGTTTCCGGGGGTGCCACAGTTATACCCTCGAGTGTTTCTGAGCGCAACGGATAATGGCAATAGTGAGATGCAGAATAGAAGTGGACTGAGGGAATCACCCTGAAATACACCCCTTCTGAAAGTGACCCACCCTGTTTGGACTCTTGCTTGACCAGATGTTATGGTGAAGCGAGTTCGCCAAAGTGGTATCAGTTGTTCAATGCATCTCACTATGTTGTCGGGTACCGCAAGGCATCTGAGCAAATGCAAAATGAGCTCATGCGAAATTGTATCAAATGCCTTACGGTAATCGATCCAGGCCATAGAGAGGTTACGCTTATATTGTATCGAGTCCTGCGTTACACATCTATCGATGAGCAGGTTCTCTTTACATCCAGCGACTCCTCTCTTCGACCCTCTCTGCTCATATATCCGTTCGAACACTCGGTCAACTGCGGTGAGTATTCGTGTGTATAAGATGCTTGTAAACAACTTATAACACGAATTCAAGCATGTTATCGGTCTGTAATTCTTAGGAATCGACAAATCTCCGCTTTTGGGGATGAGAACGGTCCGCCCCTCGACAAACCAATCCGGAATCGGCTGCTCTCCGTCCAGCCATAAGTTGAAAACTCTGGCCAGATGGCGGTGGGTACTTGGTAGTTTTTTCCACCAATAAGTGTTCAGCCCATCTGGGCCTGGAGCAGCAAAGTTCTTGGAACCAACAAGGGCTCTTCGAACGTCATCCGGGGTTATCGGGTTGCGCAGTTCATTGAGCTCAGGCTGTCGAAGCTCTCTGTTGAAAGCTTCGAACTGCGCTAGGGCTGGAGTGTCTAAGTTGAGTGGCTGCGGGTGTTCATAGATATCCTTCCAGAAGGATTCCACCTGATCAGCAGTCGGCGGATTATCCACAACACGTGGAGGCTCTTGGAATAAGCGAGAAGGTTTCTCGCGGAACCTAAGATTTTCCGCGATACTTCTCGCTCGCCTCACTAGTGACTTCTTAGCAGCCACTAGCATTCGTATCCTATCAAGGCAATGCTGTTTGGTGGTCAACAGCACGCCTTGGCTTAGAGTGTGATGGATACGTCGTAAATTGGCGGCTATTCGCCGCACTGCGGGCGTGAAAGGCCTATTGGCCGCCCTGTAGTCCATCACACATTGGATACGAGACGCGTGTTGTCTCGCCGACGTGATCTTAGCCTCCATCTTGTGTACACGCCGTTCAATCTTCCGAACCGCAAGGCCGGGATTTCGTCCTTCCGATTCGGAAAGCGATTGGACGACGTTATACACGGCGGTGTTGATTTGCCAGATGTCAGCCTCTTCTGTTAGAACACTATGAACCTCCGCATCCAAACAAGCCAGTTCTTGTGGCTTCAGGGGCCTAATTCTGTGGAGCGCCCTGCGTGTTCTGATTGTCGTCTCCATTGGTGGTATGGTGCGAGTCTCCTCTCCAGCCGTGCCAACGGGTGGTAGAACTGCCACTTCTACCACTTCGTTAGCAGACTGGGGAGGAGCTATATAGCCCTGCCGCCGAAGATAGGATACGTAATCCCTAAGATTTTGGGCGGAAAAGGCGGCATGCTCCGGATGTGTTTCACACCACAGAGCATGCAATCTCGCCATGTACCCTCTTCGCGCGGGCTCACTACTCTCGTAGCAATGCATAAGGCTATCTCTCAGCTCATGCGTCCACTCAAAGCGTCCGTTGTCGTTGCCAGGGTTGTCGTCGGTAGGCAAATCATCGTTATGGGCCCCACCACCTTGCCTCTGACCCCTCCGAGCGGGTCGATTGTGGGGGCCTCTTCCTCGATTGTTGGGAACCAAGTGTTGAGTCCACCGGGTGGTTAGCCCTGTGGACCCACGGCCGGCACCGGAGGGAGAATAGAGTTCTCCTTCCCGGGTGCGCCTGGGCTGCCGGTCCGGTTTTGCACCAGTTGCTCGGGTAAGTGGTGTCGCAACTCACCAAAGGCCAAGGGTGTTAGTGGCCATCCCTGCTTATTTGGGCAATAAACGCTATTATTATTATTATTATTATTATTATCATTATTATTATCATTATAATTGTTAGGTGCACCACATCCAAATACTATCAAAATAGGTTATATATCTTTTTAATTCTTCCTTTTTGTTGGGTATTTTGTCACCTGCTTTTCGGCGAAAAAGAATGATTCAAACCTGTATAGTTATGTCATAAATTCAATTTGAGAAGTCATATTTGGTAGATATTTGGCACATAGGCACATAATGCTGGGGATACGTTTCAAATACATTCGAATTAAAAATGTGATTTTCTTGGTGTATAAAAAGTGAACCGAAACCTCATATTAGTGATTATAAAATAATCACAGTCATTTCAAGGGGATTGCAGCAGTATACAGGGTGTAACTAAATAAGTGTGAAACATTTAGGGAGGTGATTCCTCATCGAAAAAAAGATAGGATTTTTCATTTGAAGAAATTTCATTGGATCATCCCTTGTTAAGATACAGCCCCTTAAAGGGGGTACATAAAATTTGTATAACAATTTTTTTCACAAGCACTAAAAAAGTTAAAATATTCTATTAATTCAATTTCGAAAATTCACGAACTGACAGCGTCATACCAATTTAATTGTTATATCGCTTATAGCGACCTACTAGATATATTAGTTTCGTATTTTCGCATTTATGACGATGTATCTCTGTAGTTGTTCGTAAAATAATTTTTTGCTGCAAACTGGTTCATTTTGGGCAAAAAACCCAAGTGACATTTTTTGTTTAGGATGAAACAGGTTATCGGAAATAGATTTGAATGGTAAATAAATAATAAGACAAAAAGTTACATTGGAAATAAATTTTAGGGGTTGCGTTTTACACCCATTACAACCATGGGGTAAACCAAATAAATAACTGGCCAAGTGTCTTTTTGATAGAACAAAACGTCAGGTTAATTTCAATATTGTTACTTTCCCAGTGCTCGTGAAAAAAAATATTATACAAATTTCATGTACCCCTTTTAAGGGGCTGTATGTTAACAAGCGATGCTCCAATGAAGTTTCTTAATATGAAAGATCGATGAGGAATCACCTCCTCAAATGTTTTACACTTATTCAGTTATACCCTGAATAAGAAGTTATGGTTGGAAATGTCGGTTTGTACATTCAGTTAAAAAAGTAAACTGACTTTGATTCTACATTATTCATTTGGAAGGAAGTAGTCCACTGTATATAGGATGAATCATTGAAACAGCTTGTGTTATCGAGAGATATTATCCATTGAATTAATGGATGTAGCCGTTAGTAGATGATAGGAAATCATAATGAAGAAAACAGAATTGAAACTTTCTATGTTTTTACATAGAAAATTTCATTCTCTTTTCTTCACTTTTATTCATTGTTGAGAAGAGTACAGGAGTTATATGTTTGCCATGGCTATAAGGTATTTCGAAAAATATATGACTTGTTCAGAGTGAAGTATTTTGGTGCATAATTGAGAAATATAAGTAGGCTAGGATACTTATACTCCTGGGACCCAATGTTTGATGGCATGTAAATATACTTACAAAATGTCCTACACAAATATTATCATGCAAATATTAGTTTATTCTTTCTTTTGAAGATGATCACTTGGTAATTGAGAGGTGCATGTCGAAGTGTTGAAAATAACAATTTTGTGGTGTGATGAAACTCAAGTTATATTTATTACTGCACCAAAAGTTCCAAATAGTATATCACAAGAACATATTAGGATATCTTTTGTTATAATCGTGCAAGAAAATTTGCTATTTTATAGGCAATATTTTCCTTGCCGGCTTTCCCATATTATTCGTGAATTACAAAAAAAGAAAATGTTCGATTCATCCTGTTAATATTCACAGTTTTAGGAATCTCTGATTAAGAATCGCAGAATTGAACATGCATAAAAGTTACTTTCAGGCACATCATGTTCAAATGAGTTGTATCAATGTCAAATTATTTGAAATTGATACTTCGTCCTAAGAATTCGAAATCGATATGGAATACGTTGAAATCTTTAGAAATCCTACGTAACAAAAAATCTTATTTCATTAGGTCCAAATGCATTGAAATTGTTCTGAATTCGTATAAATTTCTTGAGGTTCATTGGCGGTAGATTCGGATACATTTCATTGAACTTTCTACATGTTCTGCTGATAATTGTCACACTGTCCAAAAATAATAAACAAATTCATAAGAACTTCGTTTGAATAGTTTTGTTCCATCGTTTTGAAGGTATTTGCAACTTCTGAAGTGACGAAAATGTCGTTATTATTAGGTGAATGTCACAACGCTACTGTCGAATAGTAATCATGGCCTGCTTACCAAATACCGAATGGAAATACCATTCTGAAGGGACATTTTCACAAATAAATGTTCATAAGTCCGAAACTTGACTAGTTAGGTATAGATGGCACATTAGATGGCACATTAGATGGTATAGATGGCACATTAAACGTTTCTGGTGAACCAGACAACGGATCACTTTGAAAATTTAATGGAGGGCATATTCGGACATTCTCTAGCCAACTAAAATATTTTCGACAATGCGGTGTTGCCGCTTCTATTAGAAAGCAGTAGCAACTTTGATTTTTCAAATGGAACACTCTGAATATAATATTATTTTTGGAATCTCCAACAATTGCCCGACAACTTTTCTTGATTTTTCCCTATACCTATCTGTTACGGTTTTCGAAATAAAAATTAATTTCAATTTTTTTCTTCGAAAATCATCACTTCTAAAAATGCCGATATCTTTTAGATAAGAAGTACTATGATATCGAAATTTGGTTTGGTGTTGGGTGATACTTATACACTTCCCACACGTCAGCCTAATCTCCGTTACTTCAATACAGGGTGGTAAAAAAATACAGTTTTTTCGTTTGCTTGAAAAAGTTGCTGAAATTTGATTATTTTGAATGGAACACCCTGTATATTATTAAAAATTCAGAAAGCTGCTGAAATTTGCTTTCTTTCTATGTATATCATACCTATACCTAACTAGTCAAGTTTCGGACTTATGAACATTTATTTGTGAAAATGTCCCTTCAGAATGGTATTTCCATTCGGTATTTGGTAAGTAGGCCATGATTACTATTTGACAGTAGCGTTGTGACATTCTCCTAATAATATCGACATTTTCGTCACTTCAGAAGTTGGCTAGAGAATGTCCGAATATGCCCTCCATTAAATTTTCAAGGTGATCCGTTATCTGGTTCACCAGAAACGTCTAATGTGCCATCCACCGTGAATCAGCCTGTATATATATATATATATATATATATATATATATATATATATATATATATATAAGCCCAAATAAGATGTGGTACAAATACATTATTTAAATATAAATAGAAAAAATAGGAAAAATATGAATCACCAGCTTGCTTAGAAACAATAAACAAGGAGAGGTAACAAGGACATTTTGAAATAAAGTTTTCAAAAGAAATACGATCGCTCATTGCTTACTTCAAGTGTAAATTCGTCTACTGTGTAAAAACCCTTTTCTGATAAATAACGTTTCAATTTTTTTTAAGATATGAGGAGACAGAGTCTTTATATCGTTTGGCAGTAAATTATACATTCGAATGCCGGCATATTTAGGAGATTTTTCATATTTTGCGTGATGTTATTTTCGTGTTATGATCATATCTTTTCTTCTTATATTATAGCTATGCATCTCTGTTTTTGTTTGGAAAAGTTCTTTATTTTCATGTACATATTTCAATATTTTTAAAATGTACAGACTTGCAACTGTCAATATTTTATTTTGTTGGAATATATTTCTACATGAAGTTCTAAAGTCTAAATTAAATATCAACCTCAGCAGTGCTTTTTGTTTCATAAAAATCCTGTCTGATCCAGTAGCTAGTCTCCAGACCGAAATGTTCTGATAGATGATCGAGTGAAATTTGGCATAATGAACTGATATCAGTGAATTTGTATCTAACTTGCACTCAAGAGATTTTATCAAATAGTATGATTGATTCAATTTCTTACATATATAATCTTTATGTTCTTGCCATGTGGGGAGTGAGTCAACCATAGTTCCTAAGAATTTTGTCGAGCTGGTCAGTTCTAAAGGTTTATTTTGGAAACTGAGATTGAGATTATGTTGACTTCTCGATGAATTCGCGAATTGCATGTATACCGTTTTGTTCTGGTTGACAATGAGTCTGTTCTTGTTACACCACCCATTAAATTCGATTAGAACAGCATTTACCATTTGCGTCATATCGTCAGATGTTTTACAAGAAAGAATGATAGACGTGTCATCTGCAAAGATAAATATTTTTCCATGACTTATATTGAAAGGAAGATCATTTACATATAATAAAAATATTAGTGGCCCAAGAACGCTGCCCTGAGGGGTACCTGTTGTAACTGGAAATTCATCTGACTTGATGTTATTCTCATGTTATACTCATGGTAGGGTTGAAAAACAGCTCAGGCTGAACTCCCGCCAATTCTTCATTTATTGAAATAGTATCTTACTGTCAATGCTATGTATTCTAATGTATATTAAGATGAATAAGGTCGATTTATTATTATTATTATTATAAATTAGAGTTTTATTCCTGAACTGGAATATTTCCATTTGTCTTAATGCCTCATTGGCACCAATCATAATAACATTACAAAATGAAACACAAAATAAATCTATTATTTCATTTTCCGAATTATTCTTATAGATGACCTTTCATCGTTTTCAACCTATTCTTTGAAACAGTAAAATCACCACCTCCCCTGTCTCTAGTTCAGATTTCAATAAAGTTCTATCGTGAAAATAAATCTTTCAGTGCTGATGTCTATTGTTCTCCTAATTAGTCGATGGAAAATTCACTAAACGTTGGGCAGAAGCTTTCAGCTTCGCCAGAGTATAAAATGTGAATTTGAAGTTTTATTAAAAGTGTTCAAAGTGCGGAGAGAATGGATATAATGAAAAAGTTCACTCAGATGAGGAAATCGGGTCACGTTTTATGGGGAACAATCAAACAATGAATTCGGATGCCGTTTATATTTGTCTGGTTCATATGAGAAATATATTTCAGAAAACCGAAAGATTGTCTTCCTGCATGTAATACTCTCTGTTAGAGTTGCAGTAGTTTTAAAGAAGTGTATCATGGACTTACTCCTTTGAAATAATCTTGAAACCTCTCCTACCGACAATGGTGGAATACCTTAATTTTCAGTGAAAAAAAGGAGACAATTCTGATTTAGTCTGACACCATTGAAGGTAAAATATGGGGATGATGATGATTTTGCCAAAGATCACCCCGATTTGCACAAAAATTTGAATTTAGGTTCAAGTCACTTACTACTTCAAGGTAAATCTTATGCCGAGGGTTGCTTCAATTTTTCGGACGTGAGAGATACTTTGACTCCATAATAAATAAAATAAAATAAAATAAAAAATAAAATACATTTATTTGCCCAAGAGACTGACAATATTCAGTATAGGAGTCGTCTTTTATTACAATAGGAATGTAAACCTAAAAGTGTTCACTAAGTGAAATCAGAAATCAAATAAATTGAAGTGTGGAACGTGCCCTAAGGTATATATTGGTCAAACTGGCAGGACATTCAGGAATCGAATCCAGGAACATCATGAGATCTATGTAAATAAGAAAACGAATTCAACATATTCAAATCATATTCTAGAAGAAAATCACATCTTTAATGAAGAGTTCGAAATTTTGCATATAGAAAATAAAGGTTCGAAACTGAATCATTTGGAAGCAATGGAAGTTAATAAACTTCAAATAAAATTCAAACATACTAATGAATGACCAACTAGATTTGAATAGATCACCATTATTGAACTTGTTTTCTTAAAAACCGAGAAAGAATTATTATTGATGTAGATATGAGGCAATATGCTTTAGGTAATCATAATTGATCAGGTATAAGATGTAGAAGTTCAGGTAATTTCTTACAGGTAGTCACAATTATGGTTACCTGTAGTATATACATATAAATGTAAGGATAATTTGATTTATTAATCACTTGAAAAAGCTAATGTTTAGCGAAACATGTTGTAATATATTTTTTCAATAAAGTTTGGGGAGATCAAATCGTTCAGGTGTAGTTTGTGAAATTACATAGTTTTAAGTTTGTCTTAAAAGACTGCTATTCACTAACACGGATGAATTTATTTCTGTTTTTAAAAACATACAGCCACATACAATAATATATCTCAGTACTCTTTTTTTCGATTTTAATAATTCCAGAATCATAGACTATAATGATACTGATTTATTTGTACTGAAATTGTTTTACAAAAATTGCGTCTGGGAAATACAAATTAATTCAAAACAAACCACGAAGCATCAAATGCTTGTTTGTGGTGAAAAATATGCCTTAATATGAAATCTGGAATATAAAATATACTTACCATCGGAAATATCAAATGACATCTATGAATCTGATAAAGAATATAAAATCTAATCAAAATGAACATATAAATGAAATCTGATAATAAAAATGTAAATTATCAGCTATAATATCCCAAGGACATTGATAACTAACGAAATAATTTTATCACAGTTTTCGAAAGCACGTTATTTGGTAACATCCCGACGCCGAAGGCGGAGGGATGTTACCTAAAATAACGTGCTTGAGGAAGTTGTGATAAAATTATGAGTTATTTATCAATGTTCGAGGGATATTCGATGAGAAAATTTTTTGCAATTCGAACAAAATTATTTATTGAACACACAGTTATTAAAAGAACAATTCGTATGATATTCCGTTGATCTTGCTGTATTTGCCTCGGTTACTGCATAGGTGTTTCCACGCATACTATTGATTATTTGGTTATGATGTTCCTGATCAATATTCAAATATGAACACCAAAGCGAGGAAGTGACATTTTCGAAATAAATTGAATTACTGAAATGTCAAACAACTTTATTGTGTTGGTTGCTTAGCAATGTCATGACATAAGTGATAACTACCCGTGAAAACTATCCATGGGTAGTTATCAGTGTAATGATGGTTTCATTGGTTATTTCGACACACATGACTAGAAATAGACAAATTTGCTGGGATAATTTTTTTGGCAAAAAATTTTCGATATAATATTTCATCATTGAAAATACCTCAAATATCAGCCATTTACAAAATGACATAGATTTTGTTTCCAGATACTATTTTTATATTTTTTTAATACAAATAACAAATAAACATTCGAATATCCTCTTCACTTCAAAAATATGCGATTAGTTCTTCGAATTAATGAAAATATGCAAACTTCAAACGGCCAACGTGATTTGAAGAAAATCAAAGCCTACAAGTTTGTACTTTACAAAACTTCAATAGCTTCCGAGTTATTTTGAAGGAAAAGTAATTTTTTGTTATATAACAAAATTTCTCTTCTCAAATTGTGCTCAAATTTTTCCACTTGAAGCTAATTGAGCTTCCGGATTACATCACAAGTACCTAAATGGAGTGCTGTTGCCAACAAAAGAGAAACCAACATTATTTTTCTCAGATTCAGTCTAAGTCAGGGGTTTCTACATGAATGTTTGAATGAGTTTTTCCGGAAAATCAATAATTTTCTTTTATCTTCAAGTCGAAAGTTTCAATTTCAATGTATGACGAATAGAAACTAACTTTTATTGAGCTATTTCTTTTGTTTGAAGGTGAGCTCAGAATTTTCCAAAACGTGATACTTGAAGCTGTTCAAGTTTCTGGATTATATCACAATTACCCAAATGAAGTGTTGTTGCCAACGAAAGAGAAACCAACATTATTTTTCTTAGATTCAGTCTACGTCAGGGGTTTGTACATGAATGTTTGAATGAGTTTTCCAGGAAAATCAATAATTTTCTTTTACCTTCAAGTCGAAAGTTTCAATTTCAATGTATGACGAATAGAAACTAACTTTTATTGAGCTATTACTTTTGTTTGAAGGTGAGCTCAGAGTTTTCTAAAACGAAGACCTTGAAGCTGTTCAAGCTTCTGGATTATATCACAATTACCCAAATGAAGTGTTGTTGCCAACAAAAGAGAAACCAACATTATTTTTCTCAGATTCAGTCTACGATAGGGGTTTCTACATGAATGTTTGAATGAGTTTTCCCGGAAAATCAATAATTTTCTTTTACCTTCAAGTCGAAAGTTTCAATTTCAATGTATGACGAATAGAAACTAACTTTTATTGAGCTTTTACTTTTGTTCGAAAGTGAGCTCGGAGTTTTCCAAAACGAAGACCTTGAAGCTGTTCAAGCTTCTGGATAATATCACAAATACCCAAATGAAGTGCTGTTGCCAACAAAAGGAAACCAACATTATTTTTCTCAGATTCAGTCTACGTCAGTGGTTTCTACATAGATGTTTGAATGAGTTTTCCCGGAAAATCAATAATTTTCTTTTATCTTCGAGTTGAAAGTTTCAATTTCAACGTATGACGAATAGAAACCAACTTTTATTGAGCTATTACTCTTGTTTGATGGTGATTGACAATGTTTCGTGGTCAATTTCATTAGTTCAGACTTCCATTGTTTTATCTGTGAAAAATTAAATCAGATTGTCTGAAAAATAACAATTATGTTAAGCAATAAAAACTGAAACTACAGATTCTTTCAAGGATTTCAAATCAATTATTATCATAGTAGACAATCCAAGTCTGAACTAATGAAATAATCTGTTTGATCTTCCTTTCAGTAACATTCTGTTTTGGTTGTTTATAGCATCCAATTTTACTGGAAATGGTTTATATAGTATTATTCAGTTTATATATTTTCGGATTCAATTCAATGAGATCTTCTTCAGCCACAGAAGGGATGGCATCCACCCCCAACGTTGAAGCAATCCCCCGACAAGGGTTATCTTCGAAGTAGAGGATGAGTAGAAGTCGAAACCAAATTTTTGTGAACATCGCAGCTGTTTGACAAAATTATACAAAAAACGTCACTGACTAATCAAACTGGTTTGATCTTTCTCTTGAAGATGATCACTTGGTGATCGAAACGTATCGAGGTGTTGAAATGAAGGGTTTGGTGTTTGGAAAAAACTCCAGTAATATTCATGATCCATAGTTCTTTTGTTGATTCACCTCGATTCAACAGACCAATTCAGAATTTAAAGCTGTACGATATCTGTCTACTGGTGATCTATTAATGAATTTATAGGAAGCCACTTCGTCTGAGACGGTTTCTGTTGAAAAATACACCGATATACTGTAAGGAAGTATGCTTGATAGCGGAATTGTTTTTTTCTTCAGAAGCGGTTCATCTGACATATACTCATATATAAATACTTATACCCTCCATGGTCTTCAGAAGAAGAAAATTGAGACTGATGGGAGGAGTGGATGTATTTCTCTATTTTCCGTCTTTTGGTTGAACACCACTAGAAAATTGGTCGATTTTTTTTCTGATTGATTCGGCCGTTACTTGATAAAGATCCATAGTAATTTCAAAAACACACCTGATTTGATCTCCACAAACTTCATTTGAAAAATATATCACATGTTTCACTAGCACAGTAGCTTTTTCAAGTGATTTATACTTCAAGTTGTTTTCGAGATGTTCTACATCAATAATAATTCTTTCTTGGTTTTTAAGAAAACAAGTCAAATAATGGTGGTCTGTCTATTCAAATCTAGTTGGTCATTCATTAGAATGTTTGAATTTTTAAAATTTCTGATTTCCATTGCTCTCAAATAATTCAGTTTCAAACCTTTATTTTCTATGTGCAAAATCTGGAACTCTTCGTTATAATTTTCTTCTGAATGATTTGAATATGTTGCCTTTGTTTCCTTGTTCACATAGCTCGTATGATGTTCATGAATTCGATTCCTAATTGTCCTGCCAGTTTGACCAATATATACCTTAGGGCAAGTTCCACACTTTGATTAATATATTCCTGATTTCTCGAATTTGGATGTTTTGTCTTTATTATTTTTAACTAACTTTCGAATCTATTTTTCTGTTGATGATATATACAAAACATAAAGTGATCATGTACATTGTTCAAGATTGGGAACAAAAATATGAATGAACACATCCAATAGAGATTCAAGAAACCACTAGATCAAAAATTCCATCAAATTCCATAGTAAGTGCAATCGACTTGAAATATTGAGGTTAGATAAGTAAGGAAAAATCTGTTTTCATTCATAATCAGCTCTTGGTTTATTGCAAATTGTACTTTCATCGATTTTATGATACTTATATTTCAGTATATGAGAATATTTGAAAGATTTTTTTTGTTTGTATCACCAGAATTGTAATAAATAATATCCCGAAGTAATCATGATTTGAATCTATCTATACGGTTATCTCCAATTGTGAATGATGTATTCCCATAAATCAAGAATGAGTTGGCAATTCCTCCTCGACCACCTTCTTCCAATTAACAAAAATCCACTTTCTCATAAGTTAACATACACACTACCGCTGAAGTGGATTTTCGTCTCTTTCTCAAGAGCACTTGACGGCTTTTCATATTTTCCAACAGAAAAACTCCATTCTGTATTTTCCCTACTCGTCTTGCATTACATACATGCATTCCCCAATACCGAAGATCCGAACTTCACGTGTGATGGCGTCTATCTAACCCTATATCAACCCTCTTAAGTGCCCCAGGGGATGTGCGTGCAGCAGATCGATACATACGTCTGACAGACAGACTGGAAGCGAGATGCAGAAGAGCCGATACACATGTCATAGACAGTGCATGTAGTGGTGGAGGTTGGCGATAAAAGAGGTGCCCAGAATGTTTGTTTGAATACCTAACTGCTTTATATAGGGAGAAATTAGATTAGAGCCTCGAAACCCATTGGATATTTTCAAGGTTATACGAAAATAACCCTTCTGATGATATTTGATGAATAATTGTAATGAAGCAACTGCTGGGTAGTGGAACAAATTCACTTTTGCCTGTTTGGAAATTTGTTGGTGATATATTTCATTTCTTCAATGGGTTCTCTTACATGCAGTCTCGGAAAATTTCCATTGGAGTTCTCTTCAATTAGGTTACTTTATACTTGAAATATGTTCAAATTTTTTGATTCGGTTTCATTATTATATCTATTATATTCTTCAATTTATTTACCAATAATCACCTATTTCATATTGTGTGATATCATGTACAAATTTTCCGCTCGTGGTAAAGAATAGATTGATCACTATTCTCTCGATTTCCGACCGAGCTAGGTGGAAAAAAACACACCGTAAAAACCTATTCAATATTGCTCTTGTGTGATGAGACACTGTCATCTATCATCTCCAATAAAGTCTAGAGGAAGTCCTAAATCCATAGCTGGTTATCAGGTGGCTATAACCCTTGCAACTGTAAGGTGAAACCTATTGCATAACCGACTTTAAAGAAAATAACCGGTTGAGGTTTACAGTTTCTTATTTCCTTTCGGAATTATCCTTGATTTTGTGGATCTCTGTTGCCTCCCGTACCAGTCAGCTATGGCATCCCTGCTTCGAGGCAATGAGTTTCGTTTTTCAAACAGAATCCTACACTGAGTGCGTGTTACGCTACAGCTGACTTTTTCGTTCGGCCTAGTCTGCAGTTTCTTTCATGATCCTTCAGCCTTGTTCCCAAGGATCTTTTGGTGGTTCCGATATATACCTTTTCACAACTGCATCCTATGCGATATACCCCTGCTGCTGATAGTGGGTCTGTCTTCTCTATAGCCGACCTTAGACTTCGTTATATAATCACACTTTCAGGTAGTAAACATGTTCGGTGAGGGACATAAAAGTAAGGAGCCAGGAGAGCCTTGACAAAATAAAAGCACACCAAGTTCGATCAAACGTCATGGTTATGCTCACTGTTTTCTTCGGATACCGTGGCGTATTGCATCAGGAGTTTTCGTCGATGAGGAGTATCATTTTGAAGTTATGGGCCGCTTGCATGAAGCAATACAAAGAAAACATTCAGTATTATGGAAAAAATCATAGGTTTTGCATCACGATAATGCACCTGCTCACTCGTCATTGCTTGTTCGTGATTTTCTGGCCACAAACAACACCGTCATCAGCCACCGTATTGACCAGATTTCTCCCCCTGCGACTTTCTGCTGTACCCAAGATCGAAGAAACTCATAAAAGGGCGGCGTTTTTCGAAGCTTGAGGAGATGAAAATCCAATTGCTGAGAGAGCTCAACGAATAAATATTTTTTGAGAAGAAGTAAAACTAACCTTATTTATTGAACAGACAGCGTATAACTAAACCGAAATAGAGCAGTTACTTTTCATTCCAACATTTGTTAGATCGATCATCTTTCATGCATATTCATATATAGAAAGTAGGATGAAAAGATACTCCAGCCAGATGTGAGTTTTTTGTGTACCTCTCCTACTAAACTACCAAATTTGGTCGCACATTGTTTATATGATAACGAGGACGGTGACATTTGGGGACCACACAACTAGATCTAATGCAACATTGTCAAAACCACAGTCTTTTGGTTCGCTGATTACAGATTCATGCCCGGAAAATATTGGTCAATCGAACTGAAACTTTAACATAATCACGACATATACAGTCACGCTGAATTCTGGCATGTCTCTGGCAGAATGTCATGTCATGCCTCTCAATGATTTAATAACAGTATGAAATCATGAATTAGAAATATGATTCATTAAATATTGCATAACTTCAAATTCCAAACCTACTTCCTTTCCATTTGTGACCAATGATTTCAATAGTCACTTCACCATTTTGAACTGGTAATTACCAATATTTCTTAAAACAGATAGAGCATGCAGTTCTCTGAAAATGGTGATGAAGCTGAGAAATTAAAAATGACGGAAAAATGTGTTGAATGTAGTATGGACTTTTTGCATGAGTGGCAAAGATGGATTCCTACCGAGCTGATCCTTTAGTAGCTCAAATATATTGCTGAGAAGTCTTCAATAACATGTTGTATCCTCCAGGAATGATTTCATTTCCTCTGTCTCTCAAAATAAATCAAAACACTTTTCATTGCTGTTCAGACTGATTCAAAGAGAAAGCAGTAAATGATTTGTTATTTCCACTTGCCTTTGACGTAAAAGAATGTGTGCTCTTATGAATAGTTTTTCAAATTCACTCGTAGTTGGCGAGCTCAAAATAAAAATCAAACTTTTTGGCTGTTCTTCACCTCCAATAATCATATTTCTGATCTGAGAGTCTACAAAAACTAGTTTTTGACAGAATTTAGGAGAGGAAATTCATAAATTCATGTCATCCTCATTTTTATGAAGGATAGAGAAAAATAATCTCAGTAATGCAAAACTTAGGATTTATTCGTTCTTATTCGATAAACATCTTAACTTCTTTCAGAACTAATTAAGTGGGTCTTAGGACCTTGAGGATGTATCAAGACGTAATATCGTCACCATAGTAACGTGTACTATCAATTCTCCGATGAACAAGGAGAAATAGAAGAATTTCTGGGAAAGAAAGTTTTTGGGTTTCTACTACTCCATCTTGATACAAAAAAAAGAAGGATAAGGGAGTCTTCCAAAGAAAGGAAGGAAGTAACTCTATACATGGATGTGTAGATCATGCAAAGAAGTAACTTTCAGACATAAACTGAAAGAAAGTCCTCCTGAAACAGCTTTTTTCATATAAACATTGAATTATACGAAAGAAAAAATTCTTTCGTAACAAATACTTCTATATGAACACTGAATTATACAGAAGATACTTTTCTCTACTCAGTTTGTATTTCAAACAATCGTTGCGGAAAAAAAATCAAATATCATTCACATGAGTTCTACTTTAAATGAATGGTAACAAAATGCACTTACATAGAACACTGCCATCCTCACTGGTATACACCGATGTTTCGCCTTAAGACACTTGCCCCAAGGCTCTTCAGTTTCAAATTGGACAACATTCATTTAAAGTAGAACTCATGTGAATGATATCGGATTTTTATTCCACAACGAATGTTTGAAATACAAACTGAGTAGAGAAAAGTATCTTCTATATAAATTAGTGTCCATATAGAAGTATTTGTTTCGAAAGAATTTTTTCTTTCGTATAATTCAATGTTTATATGAAAGTAGCTGTTTCAGGAGGACTTTCTTTTAGTTTGTGTCTGAAAGTTACTTCTTTTGCATGATCTACACATCCATGTATAGAGTTACTTCCTTCCTTTCTTTGGAAGACTCCCTCATCTTTCTATTTTCTTTTTTTTTGTATCAAGATGGGGTAGTAGAAAGCCAAAAACTTTCTTTCCCAAAAATTATTCACTCCTATAAAATATAACCCCTTCAATTCAAAGAAGAATTTCATAATATGAAGCATTGAATTACGAGTTTCCAAAATTTGAGGTTCGTCGATTAAGTCAAAGAAGTATGAAACGTTGTACATAATTCCGGAGAAGAGTAATAAGAGTTGAAAGGGATTTGAAAATTATCAGCCTGTAATAATTTTTTTTGAATTTTATTACACAAATCAAGTTTACTTCTGCATTCGAACATATCTTTCAAGATAATGTTGGAGGGTATAGGACCAAGAACGGTGCTCTGTAGAACACCAAATTCAATTACCCATGTGGGATTTTGAAGTCTTTGATTTCGAAAACCTGCTTGTGGTGACTCAGGCATCTCTCTAATAACTGAGAAGCAGGCCTTCAGAAAAATTATTCCCCAGAGTATTCACAAGCAATTCGTGGAACACCTTGAATACCTTTTAAAGATCAACCAGGATGTGGAACGCAGGTTGTTTGTTGTGTGAGGCTCTACAAGTTGTTAGGAGGTTAATGGCATCTTCTGTCGTCCTAAGCCGATATTTTTTACATTGTTTCAGAAATGTTGTGATTCTTTGTTTCAAAAGTATCTCATACATTGAATTGAAGGGGTATATATTATAGAAGAGACATGTTTTTGAAAAATGAAAGTTTTAAATTTCTTATTCTCCATCTTCATGAGAGAAATGTGGGGAACTTCAAGAGGCAGGAAAAAATACATTAAAAATAAAGTCTGCAGAATGATGCTGCACAATATATCATATAAAATTCACCTCATTTGAAACTCTATCTTCCATAATGAAGCACTTTGAATTTTTGGAATGGAACATTTGTCTGAATAACAATCTGATAATATTCTTATTACTCAGTGGGCCATTATCTTGCACTGATGAGTGGCTAATGAGCCCGAAACCGATCTGCAAGTGTGCCCGTTCCACTCGGTAACTTGTATGCCTGAATAAATTTTTTTTGGGCAGTTCTTCTTATCAGTTTTTTGTTAAATAAAATTCTTTTTTTAAAATCAATACCCACTCCTCTTCTTCCAGTTTTCATTAGTACATTGTTCGATTGTTTTGTTTAAACGGGTCGTGTTTTGTTACTTGTTTAAAAATGTCCTACTCTACTGCTGAAAGGGTTTCAGTTATTGCTTTATTTTTTGGCAACGACCAAAATGCTAATGAAACATCAATTTTATTTAACGAGCAAAACTCTGGTAAACACCTAAGCAGAAATCACGTTCTAGATTTGGTCACAATATTCAGGGAGGCAGGTTCGGTTTTAAATGAGGGAAGAAATGTTCAGAGAAGGGTAGTGAATGACGATAATGCGATTGGAGTGATTGGTCAAGTCATCGCCAATCCCAGGTTAAGTACCACAGGTTTATCAGCAATGGCCGGAATAAGCCTTATGAGCGCATGGAGAATCCTTAAAAACCACAAATTCCATCCTTACATTTTCAACAAGACGGTGCACCACCCCATTATGCCCAGCAGGTTCGAAATGTTTTGAATAATCATTTTGAAGGACAATGGATTGGCGGAAGAGGTCCAATTGAATGGCCAGCACGATCACCAGATTTAACACCACTGGACTACTTTTTGTGGGGATATTTGAAGTCTGAAGTGTATGCTACACAGCTAGCCAATTTGGATGAATTACGTCGTAGAATTATTGATGAACGCCGTGCTATAACTCCTGAGATGTTGAATAATGTAAGAACAAAATTCGAACAAAATCTTTATTGTTGCATGGAGCAAAATGGCGCACATTTTAAACATTTACTCTAAATTTCCTATGTGAGTTACCCTTATTAGGTGTTGCTTTTTTTTGTGTGTGCTTTAAAAACAATTATTGGGATTTATTAACCCCAAAAAAAAGTTTTTTAAACTTTTCTGTGTCATCAGCATTCAAGGAAATCAGCAGGTCGTATTCGTTGTGTAGGTAAGTTTTCAGCATGATTCACTTTTTTATCAGAAGCATGAAATATCCCCGTCAAAAGGCCACCTTCATAAGGAGGTGCCACTCAATTTACCTAAAATGTAAGGGTGGTAACCAACACCATCCCCCGAAAAAATCTCCTCGTAATAAACAAATAATTCTTACTTTTTTACGAAATCAAATGGTCACATATTAGCAGGTTGTCATAAAAAGCAAAAATTTTTTTTATGAAAGTTCTGAACGTAAATTGTACCATAAAAACAGTTTGATTTATTTTGAAAAGAGTTGAACTCAATAAAAATACCTTTAAATCTCCAAGTTATTTCGAAAACTAATCGTTACAAACATTTTCTTTCAACAGAGATGTAAAGGTATTTGAAAGACCTTTAAAACAAGGTGCCACTCGACCTACTTTCCCTATCCCCCTTCGAGGGGGTGCGTACTACGAAAAATCTGATTAGTTTGACAGGTGATTATTCGTTTTGAGGTTCAACTTAGTAAACCTCGAATTCCAATGTTTGAGAATTCTTCCATTTGAAGAACTGCGTTTATGTGGAATAAACTTCCTGAGAATGTTTCTCCAAATGAATTTAATCTCCAGCGATTCAAATCCAACGTGAATCGCTACTGTCGCACAGCTTTGAGAGGTTCAGAGGCTTGCGTGTTGCTTGTGTTTTGCATCTAAGAATCTTTTCCAGTTATTAAATAAGTTTGATAATGAACTATTTTCCAAAAATGATTCGACTGATTGATGAAGTTGGTGAATCCAAGTAAGCATATCACTTATTTAGTATCATGAACACCCCGTTAATCAGCGGTACTTAAAAATCCAATAATTTATAGCGAAACACGTCGAATGAACCTTGCAATTCAATTCATCGCCGATAAGAATAGGTATCGGAAACTGATAATTCTAATTGGCAATCAGCGCCGGTCCGATATGCGCTTGTTGGGCACCAGTCCAAAATCCAATCGGTCTGTCGCAAATCAAACTGCAAAAAGTAAAAAGAATGAAATATCCATCAACCTAGAATTTTTTTAGCAACATGTTTCGATGTGAGTCTTTCAAACGATTTGCAAATAGGGCGCTACAGCTTCCGCCGGAACAATGCGATTGCTTGATTTTGTAATAATCGTTATTGCTCCCGTAACACGGCTGTTTGTCAATTTGGATATTGTTTTCGAGCAAACAATACCGAATTATTGAATTACTTTGTCCCTTCTGCTGTAGTGGCTTTGTTATACTCGTGAAGTGTTTTCCTTTTTTTTAACTCGATTCGAGCGTTGCGGTTGGGATGTGGATATGGCTTTGATTGAATTTAGTGTCGGTTTCAGTGACAATATTAGTTTTCGCTGTGTATTGAAATCAGTTCATGGAATCAGAGTCAATTGATTTCGCTTCATGACCTGAAACTAGTTTGAGTCCCACCCAATATTGACCAATTTAAATGAATACAATGTTTGGTTATAGCTTTGACAAATTCACTGAAAGAAGCCTGGGATGGCTGTCCTTGTTTATCTTTCACTGCCTGAACCACTGTGCATGCTGTTTTTGGCGAGTGCATTAGCTTGGACTGTGGGGGCTGAGCAAACCGGCCATCGGATGCCTGCTTCCACGCAGTCCCGCTGGATACAGGAATGACAGAATCACTTGTGGTTCTGTTATTCCCTAACTGAATAACATTCCAACGAATGCTTTATCCTAACGTGTGTGTATCCGTGCCGAGAGCTGTAGCAAATGAACCCTGTTCCTTAACAGCGTTCATTATTCAGTTGTTTGGTGGATTATATTTTCGGTCAGATGAATTGTGTGAAACTGAATACCTCATTCAGCCACGGCAGAGACGACACTATGGATCTTCCTAAGTCTCTCATAATAAAATGATTGAAAAAACAGAGACGCGATAAACAAATGAGATCATATCGAAGTAACTATCTTCATTCTGGTTTGAAGGCTTCTTCGTAGGTTTATTTATAGATATATAGATGAATAAACCTCTGAAGAAGCCATCCACTAGTGCTGGCGAAACGTTACGATGACCTACAAACCCAAATGGAGATAATAAAACTAAAAATATCGGCTGCGATAGCCTCAACCAATTCATCTGGTCATATCTGATGTAGTCTAAAAAATGTTTCGTGTGAAGTATAAAGCCCATGGAATGGACTAGTCCTGATAGATTCTGTTGAAATTCTGAAGGTCTTCATGCAATTCAGATATTGAAGATCCATTAGGCAAAATCATGAGCGACGCCAGTGATAGGCAATGATCCAATTAAGCCGCTTGCAGTGCTTGCAAGGGAGTCATCCGCTACCTAACCTTCCAGTGTAGCCAGTGTAGCCAAAAATATAGATAGGAGGTTTAAAATCTGTTTTAAAATCTGTTTTTTCGTCAATCAGCTGTCGCCCTCATACGAACGACAACTCTCAGAAGTTGAGAAACTTGTGCGAGCTAAGGACTAACGAGGTCTTACCTTTTAACGTGTGATTCATATCATGGTAATTCGAAAAATATTTTTTATTGATTAGAGTATTTTTTGGCGCTTCAGTACCAACTTGGACGTTAATCGGTAAGAATTAAACTCTTCCAGAGCCACTTAACCAAGATTTTTTTTTATTGATTTCTATGTGAGGTTAGTTCATGAACAAAACATCTTGTTCACAAGATACTTTGTTCATATAGCAATACTCAAACATAAATCTAAATAAATCTGAAAACTGTAGCGAGTAGAGCCGAAAAAGTATCAAAGAAGATGGAATAAGTTTGTATGACGGCTCTGAGGAAATGTGAAAGAAACACATATAGGAGAAAGTATTGAACGAAATTCATTTTTGTGAAGTAAATAATTAGTTATTTATCAACCTTTTGAGGTACTTTACCTTCCAAAATCTGTAAAAATATGAATATTATAATGGAGAACTTTATACAGGTGTAGAAAGGGCAAAATAAAGTACTGCGTAAAATCAAAGTATTTTTCACAAATAAAATTTATTCATCAGTATATAACAATGTTGCCTTTCAAAGAAATATCTTAGAAATGATACAGTATTTATCTTAACGTTTCGGAGGCCAAATTCTGCACAGAAATGGACAAAAAATTCAAATATTATGCAGTTATTCCTTTGCAGCTTATTCATTTCTCAACTTCTCCGACAGATGTCAAAGGAGCTTTGAAATGTGATTTATATGAATTTTCATATTTTTTTAGATCATGGAAGTTGAAGATACCCGAAGAAGGCGATAAAAAAGGAGATAGTATAAGAAGATCCAAATATCTACTTGATTTTAAGGAACCTTGGTACTTGGTTGATTATCTGATAACAGCACCCAAAAACCGAAAGAGAGTCAATACCGTAGTCCTGAATGAATTCAAAACTGGAATCCTTCAAGAAGATCAAAACTTTCATTTCAAAAACAATTTGTGATCCTCAAGCAAGTTTGACTCCGGAATGAAGGCACAGAGATTGATGCTCAGGCTTCATATCATGCTAATAGACTACCGCGTAGATAGATACCAATTGAAGTCAGGTATATCCATAAAAATGTTTTTCACAGAATATCGTATACAGGATGCTGTCTATTTATCGTTTTAGCAAAATTTTAGTTCCTAGTCCCCATTTACAAAAATTGGTAAAAAAGTATAACTCCACTTAGATGGCCATAACTCCAAATCTAGATGTATTTTTCAATGCTGAACAACTTTTTTAAATAACATTTTTTGAGATTTTCCAAAATAAGAGTACTGAACTCTTGTTTCAAAATGATATATTTGAAGGGTCCTCGTATATTACGTGTGTTTTACTGTATTCTATTGGTGCATTTTTAGTTCAAGGGGATGCACAAACTATTATCAAGAATAACATTTTGTCAAAAAACCCTTCAAAATCAAGTTTCGGAAATGATGCATACTTTGGGGATAACACTGTATATTTGTGACTCCCATCAGTCGGTAGAAAAATGCAACATTCATCATTACGCATATGATACTCAACTGTACGTCTCTTTTCAGTTTCCTGTCATTGATTCCGCTCAAAACATCGTCAATCTTGATCTACATACCATCTTTGACATTTCATCAGCTCATAAATTGAAGTTAAACTCCAAAATTATTCGGCAGTAATGATCTTTGGACCGAAAAGTTTGCGAGATATTGCTGAAATTAGTATTCAAATTCATATTAATGGTGACGTTTCGCCTTTTGTTACTGAACCAAAGAACTTATGCCTGTGGTTTGATTCCGAACAGCGCTTTACAAACCTGTTTGATCCAAACCTGTTTTGATAACTGGAATAGGCAACTGTTTCCAAATCGGGACTTACTCACCAAACAACTCATACTAAAATTATGTGGGGCGCTAATCATTTCGAAAGTTTCATATTGCGGTAGCTTTTATGGACCCGCGTTATTTCAATCTGATTTCCTTCTTCTTGAACGAATCTAAACATGGTGTAGGATGCTTTCGTCTACGATCTGCATATCCTCTCCGTAGTCCCCGCATCCCCCTCTTTTGAGATGGACCATTGCACATTTGTCTATCTCGAATTTCATAGCGATAGCATGCGTGTATTCTTCCACCACCCTCCAGGACTGATGGAGTTCCTTCTCTCCGGAGGCATAAAATTGAAGATCATTCATCCATATAATACAAATGGGTGACCTTGTGCCTCCGGTTTCCGGGGGTGCCACAGTTATACTCTCTAGTATTTCTGAGCAATTATTATTATTATTATTTCAGAGGTGCTTTTCAAAAATACTCCCGTGAATTAAAACAAATGATATCCTATGACGTCAATGCAGTTCCATGAAAGATTTCAGTGTATGCGTATTCAAAAGGACCTTAGATGAGTATATTCCATAGTTTTGTTTTCAAGAAATATGGATGCCTGAAATGCAAAATAAAATAGCTTCGAAAATATTTTTCATCGAAGCACTGAGAAACTGTAAAAATGAAATCTACTGGAAACTTCGAGTTATTAATAATTTGATCCTTTTTATGAAAAATCACCCGATTTCCATGATCCGATTATAATACTTTTTATCGCAATATCCCATAAATTCCGGGACCATGACGTGGGATTAGAAAATTTCAGTGAGTAATTCCCAGCAGATTTCAACTGTAAATGCTTTATTAAACTAAACGTCCTGCGAATCTTGTTCGATTCCGGAGATTCATTGCCCGTTCATTTTGTTTCGTTTCCATTTTAATTTATTTATGGTCGTTCACACAAGTGGCTTATAGGAATCTGACTGGAATAGTGGAATAGCAGCTTCCGCTGTGAATATTTCACGGTTGTTCGGCGGCATTAATTGGTTTAGATGTCAGTGTTTAAATTGCCAATTAGAGAAATACTTGCATGAATGTGTGCTTTGGAAAAATACATTTCTGGGAAAAGTTCATCAGCAAAAAAATCAAGAGTGATATGTGTTCCAACAGAACTCATCAGTGATTGAGATCATTCTAATTAATGTATGAATGAAAGGTAAAAATGGAACATCTGGTGTAAAATCAATTCAACATGCGCGTTTCACTAACCAAGTTGGCGTCTTCAGTACAAGAAGTAGACTAAAATATGTGGCATTATCGATTCCTCGTGAGGTACCCACGAACAATAACGATGATCATTTATATTTGTAGTTGTCATGGTTACGACAACAAATACAAATTTCTCATTTTTCAGGAACTATATGTATTAAATTGTAAAGGGGTTAAGTGAATGCATTTATTAGTTAACGAGAAATGTTATTGAAAGATGAATGAAAGTTGTGAATGAACTATTTGGGAGTCTGAACTACCCCTTCATCAAAACACCTGGATGGCAAGAAGATTCATGGACTTCTGTCATAATCTTCCAGGATTGGCTCACTCCAGGTAATTTATTCATCCTTCGAAGCTTGATACCAAACAGATGTTGCACTACAGTAGGGATGAACTACGATGTCTAACAGGCCATCTCACAGGTCACTGTCATTTGAATCATCATATGCAGAGCCTCGGACTATCGGAAGACAGTGTGTGTCACCTCTACTTAGAAAACGATGAAACAGCAGAGCACACAATTTTTGCCTGCCCCGCTGGGGATCATATCAAGTTTTAAGAGTTCGGCAGAGCCGTACGCTCACCATCTGATCTGAAAGACCACTCACCATACAAACTAATCGACTCAAGAAGCTGGGTTAATTTGGTCGATTGTGAATAGGTGTGACTTACAATAAATATTTTCGGGTTGCGGTTGAGGTTCGGATAGCTCCACTCACTTCGGACCCAACGTAACTAACCCCTTCATCAATATCGGGAAGGTGGAGAACTTTAAAAAGAAAAAAGAAATTGAATTTCAGTGAGAACTTTTCAGAAAGGTATGTTAATTATATGCAGACGTTTTTTTCAGATGAAAACTGGAGGAGATCTTCAATGGAGATTCATTAATTGTCGGGTCGTCACGTTCAGTTGATACAGCTACTCCAAACAAGTTGAGTAATATTAAAACAGCAAGCATATTCGTAGCAGCAACTTTGTTCTTCACTGATATGTGTATCTGTATCTGTAGAGTAGGGAGGGTGAGTGTGTAGGCCTACAACACTTAGGTCACATGTGACTAATGTACATCTTCCCGAGGAGTTGTGCTCCAAGGTTATTGTCCATCCTGTCCTTTCCAGGAAGGTGGAGAGGTCACTAGGAGACATCTTCATATCGGCAGGTGTAGGCCAATAAGACTCGCCGAACATACTCACCGGACACTCACATAAGACATACTTGACAGTTTCATATTCCTGTTCACACATTTTGTATAGAGATGTGTCTACTACCACCATAATACGGAGGTGTTAAGCGTAGGATTTTCCTAGTCCTCGCCAGATATTTCTTCGGCGCCAGCTTCCCAGGATCGCCCAGGGTGATCTTGGCAAGACTGCATCCTTTGATTCCATCCCACCTCTTGAAGGATTAAGCATAGATGTGACTTTTGGCTAGTTCCGCAATTGTCGAATTCATCAGGCCGTAGGTGTCACTGGGTTCTGAAATTCTTAGTTCAGCCGCTTCCTTGGCAAAAAAGTCGGCAATGCGATTACCTTTACTCCTGTCGTGTCCTTCAACCCACCTCAGGATAATGTTATTATCTACTGAGGCTTTGGCTGATTCTTGGTGGCACTCTAGTACTAGCCCTGAGGTAACACGTTGTCTGTTCGAAGCTAATGGGGCTTGTCTACTATCAGTGCAGATTGTTATGTTTTTTACCAGAAATTCCTTCCTTTGATATTTTTTTTGCGACGATTGAGATACCAGCTAGTTCTGTTTGAACCACGCTGGTATTCTTTCCCATTTCAAACTTAATCTTTAGGCTTAGTGATCTCAAATGAATCCCAAATCCTGAGCCTTCTTTGGTATATATATATACCAAAGATATATATATATATATATATATATATATATATATATATATATATATATATATATATATATATATATATATATATATATAACAGAATAATCAGTGACTGGATTAAATATAAATCGGTTAAATTCGTGAGGTTGCAGTCAATAGCTGGGCTGTTACAAAGAAAACTCTTTGTTATATGTCAAGCTTTCGGTATATTTCACACCTTCGTCAGGAAAATAACGTGAGAATAAAATATAAAATGGTTCAAAAATAGATAGAAAAACATTAATAAATGACAGTTGATAAACATTTTTGGCTGACTATATATAATAATATATATAATATCTAAAACAAATGTCACTTCTGCACTTCTTCTATTTCAAATAAACAAAAATCCAATTTAGTATACAAAATTTCTTGTATGGATTGTTCTTAAACATATACAGGACAAACATCTAGACCTCTAAGTAGTCGCATCACTTCCCATAAGAGCGACTGTAGAAGAAATGTTAATTCTTGTGCATTAACATAACATGTTAATTCGGAGGATCATTAAATGAATTTCGAAAATCGAAACATTTTAGGTAGAGAAACCAATATAACTAAAAGAATATTTTTGGAAATAATACATATTAATAATGAAGAACATTCAATGAATAAACGAACTGATATTGATAGTCTTAGCAAAATTTACACGTACCTACTGAAATATGATAAAGAAAATAAAAGATCTAGTAATTCGAGTATCATTCAGAATTTTCCCACTTGTCATTGTCAGCCAAAAATTTTTATCAACTGTCATTTATTAATGTTTTTCTATCTGTTTTTGAACCATTTTATATTTCATTCTCACGTTATTGTCCTGAGAAGTTGTGAAATATTGAAATATACCGAAAGCATAACAAAGAGTTTTCTTTGTAACAGCCCAGCTATTTACTGCAACCTCACGAATTTAACCGATTTATATATATATATATATATATATATATATATATATATATATATATATATATATATATATATATATATATATATATGCATATATATAACGTAGGGAATGAAATATTGTGAAATATTGAAATATACCGAAAGCATAACAAAGAGTTTTCTTTGTAACAGCCCAGCTATTTACTGCAACCTCACGAATTTAACCGATTTATATATATATATATATATATATATATATATATATATATATATATATATATATATATATATATATATATATATATATATATATATATATATATATATATATATATATATATATATATATATATATATATATATATATATATATATATATATATATATATATATATATATATATATATATATATATATATATATATCTATATATGCATATATAACGTAGGGAATGAATCTGGTATAGCAGTCAGAGGCAGAAAGAATGTAAAACTCTTTTTTCTGTTCAAGCTTTCGAGGCGTTTATTGTCTCTTCATCGGGAACTCTACAATACTTATTCAATAAAACAAAAGGTATGGAGAACGTGTTCATACTTACGAAAGTGAGGTTGAAATGAAGTTAACAAATGAGAAACAAAGAGGATCCTCATATTTGTATGTCAAGAATAAAATTGGTTAAAAACATGTAACATTCCGTAAGAATTTTGGAACAATATTAATATAAATATTACAAACAACAATTCCCCACAAATGACATTCTATTTCTCGTTACCTCATCAAGGTAGCCTTTCATACAATCTCAAAAAATTTTTTGAACATTTAAAAGATGAAGAAGATATCATTCATTTATCCATGTAGCCATATTTATTTCACCACATGGGGTGAAAAACCCCTTGTGCGTCCCACTGTCCTCCGACATTGCTCATAAGCCACATATGCTCTTTTTGCTCCACTCTGTAGGTGAGAGTTCCATGTTAGCTTTCTGTCGAGGGTAGTACCAAGGTATTCCACCTGTTCAGAGAAGTTTAGTTTACTTTTAAAGATTTCTGGATATTTTAGGCCCGATAAACTTTTTTTCCCGGTGAAAAGGACCATCAAAGTCTTCTTGGAATTGTTCGACAGTCACACTCACTGTCTTGAGTGACTTACTTACCCCTTGTAAATATTTTTTATTATTTCCAAATCATTTGAAATGTAGCTTCATCAATTTCACACAGAATATCAGTGCTGTGAACTATACAAAGTCCTTAGGAAATAATGATTCAAGAAAGCTAGATTCCGAAGTAGTGTTAGATAGAAAAGTAATGTTTGAAGAACAATTGAATACTTAATAAATTCATGTAAATATTTCTCTTCAGTTATAATTACGCGCATATTTCAAAATTCACCTTCTCCAGTACTGAAGAACTAGAATTTTATTCTAAAATTTTGAGTTACGCCCAAAAGACTATGCTTAAAAATGTCGATGTGAAGGTACCTCTCAGTAGCACCATTTCAGGAAATTCCAAAGATGAATTTTACTGTGTATAAGATTTTCGTATAATAGAGAATATGCAGGAAACTTCTCGATCTTCCTCAAATGTCAGCAAGTGACCAATATCAACAAACAAGGCCATGATAGCCAGTGTTTGCTTAGGTTACTGGACATTCCTGATGGGATCTGTCACGTTCAGGGTTTGTTGACGCAAATCAAAGACTTTATCCCAATCCTGGATTATACGGGTCATATTTGAAATATCAACATGACCATCAGGGCTCACAATGAGATTAGAAGTAGTGCGATAGATGCAAGGAACAGAAAAAAATATGAATTTTTGTTGTTAGTGTTCCCTATTTATTGGTATCAATGAACCCATCTGCAAAAAGCATATTATGCTGAATGTCTTTCTCAATTCTATCATATATCAATGAACTACAAAAATTCAATCAGTCGTTTTCTCTTTCATGACAAGAATTATAACTTGATGAGCATCCATTCTATTTCTTTCAAAGATTATATCATGAGTTCGGTTGAAATTTGGGAAAATTCACAATTTTCGAAATTCTGTTGAGGAAACAACAGTCACAAAATTCAAATTTCAGTATTCATTTGGAATATCTAAGAATCAATGAGTTCCTAGAATTATAATTATCTGTTAAAAATACTGATGTTGATAGCGCTTGTCATGATCATTATGTCCATTTGTTCCTGTTATTATCGTCTGTAATTGTTTTGTTTTGAAAAGGAAAAAATATGTCATAAAGCGCCCACGCCTTTTTTATAATAATAATAGTATTTTTCGTTCGTTATTGTTTCAAGCTTATCAAAAAAAATATTTTTTACTCTTTATTTCGATGTTCTTTAAAAGCATGTTTTATTAGTCTTTTAAACCATATTTATTTTTCATTTTTTAGTTTCGTATGTTATTGAAGCGTGTTTTTTAGTCTTTATAAACTATATTTATTCTATCTAAACTTTGGGATCAATCAGCCGTATATTGTATAGACAAATGACCATTAATATTTTCCAATTCCGGAGAGGGAGCCTGAAAAATCAGCTACCAAGCCCAAGGCAGCAGGCGTGCAAAAGAGGGTTGAAAGTAAGGCAGCAGGCGCGCGTGTTAATAAAAAAAATACTTCTTTCAAATGTAGAAATACATGTAAAGTGAGTTCGAATTATATCAAGGAGGTTACGTATAGCGCCATCTGCCCGCGAATAGATCAAGCAATAATATCGATAATTATGTGAAATACAGATCCCGAGTTCGAGAGTTACAAGCAAACAAGCAAACAAACAAACAAACATACATGCGTGTTGGATGAAAAGAAAAAGGATTACTGCCTACTTTCAAAAATTATTCGATTTTATTTCACTTTCCTTTCGAACATTTTGTTTGTGGACTTAATAACGTTTTGTTGGATGAAGAATCAAACTTTTTAGAAATCTCAAATTATCGTTACCTTTACTATGTTTCAGATCTAATTTTTTGTTATTATTGTCGGAATTGTTAGCATCTGACTTCATTCAAAAACTGTTTGGTGTTTCTATCTAATAGTATCAAAAATTTTCGAATAAATATGACTGTTTTTACTATTCTCGAAGTTTTCAGTTCCAAACACATTGAGGAAATAGGAAGAAACTTCCATCTCTTCATCTTCATTTTTAAACATGTGGAAAACTTTTAAAATGAAGCAATTAAGTTCAGAATGAAATCTTTAATTATATACCCTTTTTATTTTCAACGCTAAGTTACTCTAATAGAAGGAACCGTGAATTGAATTTCATAACAAATGCAAAACCGTTTGTTGCACTGACATTGGCGATAGTAAGTTTTCCTCTAATTGCATAGGTCTGCGATGAAAAAATTGTAGGATATTTAACTAGTGATTTTAATAGTATTTTGTGTGCAGATTACTGAAAAAATAGTGAAAAAATTCATCACCTATAGATAAGTCACAAATTTCACCTGAAATTTTCTTATTGAATGGGTTTTTAGGTTTGGTATGGGTTCGATGTTTCTATAATATATAGCCTACGAGTACTATGTTGCTTTATCGCTGCTGTTCCAATGTTTTGACAGAATCATCGAACTTAGCATGTGCAGCCTTATAGAGCAGTGCTTTCAAAAAATTGTTCTACAGCGCCATCTAGTGGCGAGTTACAGAAAAATTGATAGCCTAAAAATCTTCTCTATGAAAAATTACTTATACATGTCAAGTTTCATCACGATCGGTTGAGCGATGTAGAAGTTTATCACTTACCAACCAACAAACCAACCAACAAACATCCATTTTTATACAGCGTGACTCACGTTCGATGGTAGGTTGGACGTTTCTGGAAAACGCAAAGTACCTCTCACATTTCCTTACCTGTTTTATCGATCTAAAATGTTTTCAGCATTGCGGCGTTGCCACTTCTACCAAAAAGTCCTAGCAATTATATTTTTTCAATGGAACACCCCATATATTAATACATTTTTGGAATCCCTCCAGTAATTAAATACTTTTTTGTTGATAATGTCCTATACCTATCTCTATCTGTTTTGGAGATAAAAAGTAAATATGCTCCAAAACATAGCCTTAATTGAAATTAAGTACATCAGTACTCTCAATTCATGAAAAGTTGATATTTTGATGATAGTTTGGACAAACTCGAAATATTCAAATAACACCAAGAAATCGACTCCATATCATACAGGGCGTGCTAAAATTACTATTATTTCCATTGTGCATAAAAGTAGTCGAAAATACATTTTTTCAAATGAAACCCCCTGTATATTACTCGATAAATTGAAAGATGGTGAAAAATGCTTCAAGATGATATACATGTCCCTATACCTAAATCGTCAAGTTTTCTTAATGAAGCCGTTTTTGTGGAAAAATAGTTATTTACGTTTTACCTACAAGTGTTGAAAGTGGCATTTTATTTTGTGAGTGGGGATTATTGCAAAACGAGCGTCAGCAAGTGGAGCAAACTCACGAGCAAAATAAAATCACTTTTAACAAATGTATCATACACATTTTTTTGTATAACGTTACTGCTGACAATAAAAAAAAAATTTGGGGTCATGGGATTTGGATTACAAGGCATATGTTACAACTACATACGCCAACTCATGTTATTTTAAGTGGGATTATTAGTTGATCATGAAGGACTTTCTACAGTTGGACTGAATACTACTTCGTCATCGTTAGTAACTTCACAGGGATTTAATATTACCAATAGCACGAACTGCATGTGTGAACTTTTCTAAATGATTTTTTGGTAGGTGTTCTGATTGAAGTGTTTCTATCAAAGAGATTTTCAATAACAGTTGTACATAGAATAATTTTTTAAGAATTTTATTTCTAGGTAGCCGTGGAAATATCAAGCCTATGACAGTTTGGTGACTTTTATAAGTAATTGATAAATGGTTATTGACGGTGTTTCAGATATTGATTATTCAAACGAAGTTTTTATGAAATTATTTATTATACACGGACAGTGTGATCAAATCATTGCCAGAACTTGTAGAAAATTCAACCAAATGTATCCTGAATTAACACCAAACGAGAGGAAGTTTGTAAGATTACAAAATAATTTCCTTAACTATGGCTACATGTTAAAAGCGCCTTCAACATTACCAAAACCTGTTACTTCAAATGAGGACAATACTGTTAACGTTTTGGCATATATTTATGCATATCCAGAAGCTTCCATTCGCAGTGCAGAAAACGATTTAGGTGTATCACATGCTTCAGTACAACGAATTTTGAAAAATCACGGAATGCATCCGTATAAATTTACCAAAGTTCAAGCTCTAAAAGCAGAAGACTTCGAACGTAGAATGCATTTTTGTGAATCCCTTTTGATTCATACACAGGAATATCGGGAATTTTTGTCAAAAATAATTCGGAGCGGCGAATCAAAATTTACGAGGGATGGTATTTTCAATAGAAGAAATAAACATTTTTGGGCTGATCATAATCCTCATATTACAAAAAAAATGGGTTTTCAAGAAAAATTTGACCTGAATATTTTCTGTATTCTGAAGAACGATAAAATTAGCTTCTTTATTCATGAAGACACACTGAATGCAGAGAGATATCTCCAACTATTAAGGACGACTGTAACCGATTTTCTTGAAAATTTGCCTTTAGAGGAATATAGGAATTAGTGGTTTCAACTGGACTGAAATCAGCGTTAAAAACTACATGAAGATAAGTTAACGAAATCAAAACAATTTTTTGAAAAGTTAGTTTTTTTGCAGACCTGTGTTATCAGATTTAAATGAAGATAAGATGGAGAATAGAAAATCTGTTGGAATATTTTTTTTCGTTAATAAGCTGTTGCTTTCTTACGAACGACCACCCTCAGGAGCGAAAACGTGTGTGAACGGATGATTACCAAGGTCGTACATTTCGATGTGCGATTCCTAGCACGGTAATCTAGATCCATGAAACAAGATGAAGAGATAATAGTAGACAAAAATACTTTCTCGATAAACGTATTTATGTCTATCAAAACGAGTCGATTGAACAATTTCCATCAATTCCTTCGTGAAATCCATTCAACCGAAACGGGGTTTCAACAAAATCCATACAAGCATCACTTCCCATATCGATCATGTTGAGCCTCAATGATTACAATTCAAAAATATCTCGTTCTCCACAGAAAATAAATTCTTTCTGTGAAGCGCATGAAATGTAAACTCTTGAACTAAGCCGCACCACTCGCAATAGATCCGCACTGGAAGAAATTTTCATCCCTCAACTGTAAATCCGGCAGAATATATTCAAGCAGTAAAACTCAAGTCTGAGCCGTGTACTTTATATCTTTATATATCACTGTTTTTAATCCTTATGTTCGCCAGCGTTTACTCTTTGAGATTTTGAGGTAGAGCAAAGATTAATTAGAGAAAATTAATTAGTTGGTGGGAATGGAAATGTTTCAAGGAAATTAAAGATTGAAATCATGAAATAATCCATGAGGTAATTGAAGATGAATATGGGTTAATTGAAATACTTGGCTGTTTGTTGCCGGCACATTATGGTATGAAGGTTTCCACTGTTTGGCTTTTTCCGGAGCCATTCGTGTCTTGATTAGTTCAGTAATTGGCAGTTCAATTCTTGGAAAGGCTAACACGCCAGGGATTAAATACTTGTCTAAACATGTTCAAACCTTTCTTCTGAGCTAGCAGAAGTCTTAGGTTGTTGCTCATAGAGGAGTTTAAACGATTTTAAACCCACGAAAAAACTAGTGGTTGATATCAACCTGATTTTTTCTTATTTTTAAAGCAAGTACCCATAATTGAATAAAATATTCCATTTGTATAGTTTGTGGCATAAATTTTACTTATATATACACACAGCGAACGGCAGCTCTTCGTCTGGCGGCATTGGGCATGGGTTCAAGTCTAAACTAAGTATCGTTTGATAGCACAAAAAAAAATTTTAGGCGCCACTAGAATTTGATTTTATGAAACCCAGAAAACAAAATATTGAGACTGACAGAGCCTTATGAAATGAAAATCAAAATCTACAACTATAGTTTTTTACTACAATAATTTTTGTTTATGGCGTGGAATGAAGATAAGATACAATGAGTTATATACAAAATCTGGGATACTACCCAAGATGATTATGAACGAATATGGTTGTCCATTACATGGATGATGGATAAAAATAATAGGATTTTATACCTTTCAAGAGGCTTCAGAATCAGCTCTGTCTTAGACGGTATATTGATGATGGTAAACGTGTATGGTGGATGTGCCAAACAGGGTGCCTGGTGTATTTACTTCCAGCTGAAGTAAAGACTAGATTCAAACGCATCAGCTTATATTGGTGGAATCAAATCTGCCTTGCAATGGAGCCTGCATTCTGAACACTTCAATAGAACTATACATCGGACCTGGGATACATCTACAGAGTTTGGGACACTGCTACGGTTGAAAGAACTGATACGGTACAATTACAACAGGAAGCTGTTGAGCAGGACCTCGTGGTACCCGTGCTGGACTTCTTGAAATCAGACTCGAAAAAGGAAACTCCAGGAATGGATTATTTCTTCTCAAATTATAGTGAGTAAAGATCATCCAGCCCCAATGGAAAAACCCTGTGAAATAGGCTTAGTTACAACCAATTTCAACATACAAAAAAAAAGGCAAAATGGCGAAGGGAAACTTTGCAAGATTTAAATACTGAAATTACATACCTATCGGGTTCAGAGGATAAACTTGCTCCCAACAGAAACAAACTAAACACCAAAATCACAATCTGTGCAAGCATATCCTCATCGCAAAAGAAAAATTTTACAAAGGAAACCAGTGCTTATGGGTCGCCACTCTGAAGTCACGCCGGTCATCCAAAAAACAGGACCTTCTTTTTTAATTTCAAAAAAACTTCTTAAAAATCAACCTACAGCGCATTCTGACTGGCACACATTCTGAGTCTGTTTTTCACGTCGAAACGGTGACGTCAGACAAAGTACCTTGAGTTTCATTATTTTCGGACAGGTTAAGATTTGAACTGGAAATAATAAAATTTATATATACACATATATATGGATGTTTTTAAATGACGAAAACTGCAATGCCAAAAACTTCTACCTAATGTCAAAAGGACTACTAAAAGGAAAGAGTAGTTGTTTCGACCCGCCAGATGGCATGTCGTAGTGTCGTAGTGTTGAATAAACAACGAACGCACCGAGTGTGGAAGGATGATGAGAACATGACACATTAACCGATCTGTTCTCGGAACATGAAAGAAAATATCCTTCAGCTGATTGAAAGATAGAGGTCGACATCCGATTGTTTATTTTCTGATGACAGATGAAAATACTCAAGTTCACCACCAGCGCAAATAGACGATCCAAGGCTTGAAAATACATAAATATAACGATGAAAATATATACAAATATATCAATGCATGATAACTAAAGTGATTATACTCTTCAGTAACAGGTGAGTAAATGTAACAATGTATACTACAATTTTATAATAGAATTACTTAATACACATCACGTAAAATTGTCTCTTTTGATTTACAGGAATCCTACTAATAGTGTAATCTGTAGAATTTATGAAAGTTTTGTGTGCTCTACCTGATAGAGTACAATTATATGACATCTTAAAGGTAGGTAAGAGACATAATAAATATTCCACAACACCACTAATTCCTTTTTTTCTTTTCAGAGATCGGTGAGGCATTATTATGGTCCACATATGAAAAACATGAACACCCGGTTATCTATATGATTTGAATTTATCCTTTGTATAAAAAAAATATTAGTATAACCCGCTTTAGTTCATGATTAAGTACTGTAAGTTGAATATGGTTCAAGTTGACCAAGTGAAACATAAGCTACACCTTGAAAGAAATAGCATTTGATAAGGATGGAATTATGCATGGCAAAAGAAAATGCTATAAGTTTATGAAAATACTATAATAGAAATGAGTCGATCTAGTGAATCAGATATTTGACGAAAATGAAGACCATGTCTTCATCCCCTCATCATCGACCAAAGTCGATATGGATTAGATTTGTTTCCTCTCAGTTCTTAGCTCAGTTATTTCAGATTTTCTTATAACTTCCCATTCAACTTTTATTCAAGGACTGATGTTGCCATACGGCAAAAGAAATGAACAGTTTTCTGTTGCTCAAATTTCTATAGATTTTTCATTGAAAACATAGATGGCGGTATTCACGCCAATAGTTTGTTGCAGTGTCAGTTGAAAGAATCGTGTGTTGTGTTTGTCTGTTCACTCCAGTGATTTCGTTAGGAAATATCAAGAAGACTTCTCAAAAATGGATATCAAGTTTACGTAAGTATAAATACAAAGAGATTGTTACAGTTTTCGAAAATGAAATCATAACGATAGCTTTAGGAATATGTTATCAACGTAACGGCGGCAGAAATTACGTGAGTTTGCAAAAACTTTCGAAATCGTAAAGCTTTGGAACTCGATGTTGCCATGTGGCAACACGAGTCCTTTCGGTGGACTACTTTTTCACATTTTGTTTTTTTTTTTCTAGCAATGGGCTAACTCTCGAAGAAGCTCTTTAAATTGCGTATAATGATGATTTAGATGTCGACCAAATTTACATAGAGCCTCCGAATGAGGGTGCGGACTCGTTGATAATTCATCTCGGAATCAATTGAATGCTCCAGTTCAACTTGTTTTGCATGGTGAAGATGATTAATTGGTTGAACCAGAAACGGAACATGTAGAAATCCACCGAAAGGAAAAGTTAGACCATCTGCAAGTAAATCGAGGAGATCGTACAGCCGTGTTGGTGATGATGTGCGATATGATAATATAGGACACCTGCTCATACCAGTAAGAAAATATTAGATGCAATGACGACAATTGCGAATCAATTATGTGCACAAAATGCATCAAATGTAATGTAGGAGTTTGTCATGCAATGTTGAATACCATACACGAATATAGGTTTTTTCAATCAATAAAAATATTTTTTTTAATGAAACATAGCAGTGTAAGTTACTGGCGTTGCCATATGGCAACACTAATTTTTGAAGAAAGTAAGAAAAATTTCACCATATTTTTTGGGCAAATCTATTTTTTTTTTAATTGATATTAACGTGTCTCGACATCTAATGGCCACTGACACGGGATCTGTGATACATTTACATAATAATACAAAACAAAAAAATCAGATTGAATGAAACAGTCGACAGTCCTTGAGGAACTGTATCACGACACTGAGCTGGTTAGGTAGACCGAGAATGTCTTTGAGAATTCCACTGAGTTTGTGTTTGCGGCGAGTTGGGCTGTAGTGTATACAATTCAAAAGTATGTGCTCAATTGTGAGTTTTGCATTACCACAAAATTCACAAGTAGGGGGATTTTGTGAGTCGGGAGTGGCCTATTCTGAGTCTTCTCATAAAACTTTTGTCCTTTCTTGTCATTGGGGGCAGGTCCAGCGCCGAAACTGTGGGTTGGATTGTATGTAGTTTGGTGGTACATGTGTTCCAATGTGTTTGCCATGTTTGTATCATCATTTGTCGAGCTGCTGATTTCAAATATTGGTGGAGTTGGATTTGCTGCTCAGGAAATTCGGAGGAACAAGCTTGTTTTGCTGCTTGGTCTGCACGTTCGTTGCCCGTAATTCCTACGTGAGAAGGGATCCAGATGATATTCACAAGGACACCTCTGGTACGATGGTGGTGGCAGGTATCGAGGATATCTGAACCAAAGGATGATGTGAGTAACTATTTTTGATAGAGAATATTGATGAAAGGGAGTCTGTGCATATGGCAAGTTTACTGTTATTTTGTACTGGAGACATCAACGCTTGTATTATTCCATATAGTTCAGCTGTGTGTATACTACAGACATTGGGAAGTTTGTATGTTGCTATTATTGCATCGAGTGTAGTAACAGCACATCCGGTACCATCAACTTCTTTGGATGCGTCAGTATGAAGGTATGTTAGGCGTATCGTGCTTATTGTAGTTCCTTAGGCATGTATTCGAAAATGGCGGATTTTTGGTCCATTGCGGAGTTTTAGACAGTTTTATAAGAGTTGTAGCTTTGAGGTTGGTGTTTCTTGAAAAAAGGTATAATGATTGTGGAGGTAAAAGCGACGTTCTATTTGTTTTGTTCTGGAAATACAATTTGGAAATATATACTTTTGCAAAATTCTAAAATAAATTAATTCCGTGCTTGATGGGTTAACAAGTGTCAAATTTTGAAAAACTCAGGTTGGATTGGTATACCTTCAAATGTAAGTCAAAAGTGTGAATTATTAATTTTTTTTTAATAATATGGCGTCACAATAGCAAACATAACAGCATTTACCTGTTTATTATTTCATGACCTTCTGTTGGAAATAAATAATAGCATTCTATGAGTATTATATTGATATATTCATTTTCATTTTCATAAATTACTAAAGCGATAATACGCTTTAGTAATTTAACAAATTTCCAGAGAGTGCCATATTTAATTCTCTTTAAAGTGCATATCTTGGAGATTATCAGTTCGAAAACAAAGTAGGGAACGTACATTGTAGGAAATTTAATTTTCTACCACTATGAGTAGAATTTTTTCGAATTTTTCTGGATGGTAAGGGACGCGAAAGAGGATGAATTGTACAGTTTGTATTCCAAAAACCCTCCATGAACTTATAAAATATGAATTTGATCTCCCACCTTCAGTCTTCATAGATTTTTGGATGAATGAATAATCGCAAGAAGATTTACGGTCTTCTGACAGACTGACAGGACAGGCTCACTCCAAGGATTTATTCACCCTTTGAAGCTTGATACCAAACAGTTGTTGGACTATAGTAGGGATAAACTACGATGCCTAATAGACCTTCTCACAGGTCACTGTCATTCGAATCATCATATGCAGAGACTTGGACTGTCGGAAGACAGTGTGTGTCGCCTCTGTTTGGAAAATGATGAAACAGAGTACGTAATTTGTGCCTGCCCCGCTGAGGACCGAATCAGGTTTTCAGAGTTTGGCAGAGCCGTACTATTTCCATCTGACCTGAAAGACCACTTACCATACAAACTAATCGGTTTCGTTAAGAAGCTCAGTTCATTTGGCCGACTGTGAATATGTGTGAGCCACAATAAACCCTTGCGGATGGTGGTGTAGGTTCGAATAGACCCACTCACTTTGGACCTAACCCAAGCTAACCTGATCGAAGTGGACTCTAAAGCTTTCGATACTATATAAGTAAAGATGACGACATCTTTCCAAAGGAAGAGTCATCTATAGGATCTACAGAAGACTATTCTCGAATATGGCTCCCCATGGTGGTCAGTTGCGAAGCCAAGCTGAGACATTGACCTCAGAAAAAAATGTGTCCACTCTCTTCCACTGCAGCTTTAATTTTCAGAGACAGCGCTGTTTCGACCCGCTTAGGTCCTATCAGTGGGGCTAGCATGAAGGTCGGCTATAGAACTGACCGTCTTTGGGAACGTCGTTTATCTTTGATATTCAAGAATTGAGTCTTCTATAAATACGATAGATGGCGTATTCGCAGGGAAAGATGTCATCACATTCAGTTTCCAGGCTTATCCATCATGAGGAAGTCGAGTAGTTCAGCCTTGCACCACTGATGATACTTTGGAAGAACGAAATAGCGCTGTGTGATGTTGATCCTTCAACTACATAGATTTGGAGAATTTGTTTATGTAGAGGAACTTAGTGCCTCTCTGTATCTGTATTCGTAGAGTAGGTAGGTTGAGTGTAGGTCCATAGCACTTAGGCCACATGTGACCCATTGTACATCCTCACGAGGAGTTGTCCTCCTAGGTCATCGTCCATCCTGTTCTTTCCAGGAAGGTGCACAGGTCACTGAGAGACATCTCCTTTATATCGGCAGGTGTAGGCCAAGACTCGCCGAACACACACTCTCTTATTGATGATAACTCCTGACATACCTTATGCCTATGAAACTCTCACAAATAAAATGTGAGAATCGTGAAAACCTAAAATTTCTGGTGTAGCACTACGGGACCTGTCACATTTATACGTCATGTCCTTTAAACAACACTAAGTTTCACTGGACTATCGTCATATATCCTGCTCAACGTTTCAATCAACTTTATACACAGTATCAAATTTATGTTAATCCCAGATTAGAGTATTTATAAGTATAGAGTACGCACAAGGGATCTGTAGGGTTTCGGGGCTAAATAACTTGACCCCGCACGAGGATCGCTTTCCTATTTACATTCAAATTTCACAATGGACACGAACAATCCGAAACTCGTAGAAAAGACAATCCAACTGTTGGAAAACAATGAGCACCCGAGCTTTATTCCCTTTCACACGCAGATTTCCGTAACATTCCGGAAGTAGTTGGGGAACGTATCCGTATGGGCATCGTGATTTATTAAAAGTGACTTTTATTCATTAGGACTAAATGGTAGGTAGAATTGAAAGTTCTGACGTGAAATGGATCTATGGAAAAAACTTTTTCCAGAAGAAAAATACTCTGACGATTGTTTAAAAAAAAACAGTCGTCAGGAGATACACAATCTTTATACAGAAAAAGGTTTTTCACAAATTTTATAGTTGAAAAGGTACTCCATTCAGTGTTTGAATACTGGTCTCGAAAGTAAAGTGGGAATATTTACAATAATCAATCAATAATTCAAATGATTTTCAGTTTTTCCATTTTTGAATAAATCATATTCTGCGGTGAATCATTTTGAGTTTTCATTGCATCAGTGACAGAGTTAATCCTATGTTGCTTCTTTCAGGACTGGTACAAAATATTCTGTGATATGGTTCCATTGTTATGCACATCATGTATTGCCAACATTTTTGAACCACACATTTGTTGGTTGTTTAAAATTTTGGTAATTATTTTACACCATTCTGACTTCAACAATCTATCTAAGTTGAGAATCTTCAAATCAGTGTATATATTATCCATGTTGCAGCTCTCACTCTGCTACTGTATACAATGCATCATATACCGATCTCTGTAACAAACTGAAAAATGAAATATAGCAATTTCCTATTTCACTTCAATTTTTGAAACATATACAATCCTCAAAGCAATTGAAGGATCACTACTTTGTAATGATCGTGGACAATTATGATAAGAAACAACAGAGGTTGTCTTTGTCTCTTGGCTTTGGATTATCATAGAAGATTTTATCTTTTTGTAAACATACCAAAACAGGAATGGAAAAGAGCATGATTCTGAGTACTAACCAGTTGTCAATATAACTTACAAGGTGCAGTTCACTCATTTTCTGTTTTGTCCCGCCTGTTCACGTACCATGGAAGGTGTTAGAGAAAGTTTGGTGTAAGTCAATCAGTGGTTTCAAGACTATCGCTATCAAAAACTAGAAACTGTCCATAGGAGGCTAGATCAAGGGCATCGGAGGTCCATTTCAGGCCAAGAGAACATGTGTTTTTGTCTAAGTGCCCTCAGATGCAGATTTTCAACAGCCAGGGAGCTACAAAATGTGCTAAGTCGGGTAACGGGGACTCAAATTTCCTACCAGACTATGCAAAATCGACATCGAGAAAGTGTATTGAAAGCTAGATGAACTGTTCAGGTACCTCGGCTCACAGCACACCACAAAAGATAAAGAATGTAGTTCGCTTGGCAGCTGAGGCATTGGCGTACTCTTTTTTGACGAGTTCAAATTTACTCTTTTAGGCTTTGATGTTCGGGACAGAGTATACAGAAGAAGGAATGAACGTTTCATTCCTTGCTGCTTATCTTCAAGAGTCTCTTTTGGAGGTGGTTCAATAATGGTATGGGGCGTTATGACCTTGTAGTCATCTTCAACGGATCCTTCACCGCACAAGATTACATTGATGAGGTGTTGGATGGCTAGATACATCATAGAGCAGAAGGGCACAATTTATCTTTATCTATTTTATGTTTCGAATTTCGAAGATGTTCGTACATTAATGATATTTTCATCCGAAATCCGAAAAGGTAATTCAAAGATCCTTCACACATGCGAAAAAGGGAAATGATGAATCTGTTAGAATCTATGGAAATAAACAGGTTAAAGAAAAATCCCAATTCCATTGTCACCAACGAACAACTTGATCTGAATAATAGTCCTCTCCTGAACCTATAATCCAGTTCCCAAAACCTACATTATATCAAAAGCTTTGTTTGTTATATTCATGGATATTATAGTTATACAAAATGTAGGTACCAAATTATTTATGTTAGGATAGGCAACTTAGGTATAAGTTACTTAGATTTAAATGTAATCAGTAAGTTTTGAAAATGGAGTAATAGCCGAAACTAGTCAACAATAAAGAAATATCGTGGAAAATAGATATAAGTGTGTTTTTGTAGTGTATCCTCAGTGAACCACCTGATTATGATAACTTAACAAGTTTCTACCTGTGATCAATGCGTAGAAGAGTGAACAATGGACATGGGACCTTTGATGCTGTTTATAAATCGCATTCCACATTTTTTCATTTCCAAACTTACGAAGGCATCTAAAACTTTTTGTCATGTATCTGTTGCAACAGTGTCAGGCAATCCTCCTTTGTGGCCATTCTCTAAAGCACGTTGACCAAGATTCTCTAGTCTATGAAACTGAATATTTGAAACATGTTTCTCTTACATTTCGTTCAGTCTGGCCAACATACTTTATATTTCTATAATTGAATAGAACTGGCCGAAACTTGATGAAAATCCATATTAAAACGCATTAAAACATCTTATTGTATGATTTTCACTACAATAGGTTTTACAAAAACCGCAACACGTGTTTCGCTATTACTTTGAGTTACTTCAAAATTACAACTATTTTATAAATACTTTATAATATATGCTCTATAAAATAGTTGTAATTTAGAAGTAACTCATTATTAATCATCGAGAAAGCTATTGTATAGCGAAACACGGATCGCGGTTTTTGTAAAACCCTTTATCGTGGAAATCATACAATAAACTGCATCAACGAGTTTTATATTTTATTGACTATCATGGGCTTTGAAAATTCATATGACTCCAAAAGACTCCGAAAATATATTCAGTCTATTTATCATTTACTTTTATTTTTTCTGCGTGTGATACTAGAATGTTGAAATGATTTTCAGTGAAATACATAATGTAAATTTACATGTATATTTATGACTCTGAATAACCATTGGTGTATATTTATATGTATGTGAATGTATAGAAATGATAGTAGGCTACTCAAACTTACCAATCAGAAATGTGGTGAAAAAAATTATTACCAAAGCAAACAAAAAATGAAAACACATTTCCTCGTAACAGAATATCTGCCAAAGATCCCACCCCGTATGCTCCCCACGTGCTCTAACACCCTCTTTAGCGTACCGTGTTCGTACGAACGTGTGCAATTCATTATTCATGCTTTGATAATTATCATGGAAAGAACGTGCCTTGCAAAATTACCTCATACCCCTTTACTCCTGTATTCGTGTTACATCGAGGCATAAGGACGTATTATAGGGGTAGATGTATCTACTGTTTGTATGAATGCAAGGATATTGAGAGCGATATTTTTATTACCGAATGTACTTGTTTTTTCTTCTTTGTACTTTGCTTTGTCGGCTTTTTCCGTTAGTTATGTAATTAGTTCTAATCTAATTGGTGGAATTTCAACTTCTGAAGTTAGATCATTTTTATAACGTTCAACGAAGAGATTGAAATCTCGCAAAATCACCGTATCAAAACTATAATAACTTCAGTCCGAACGTGATTATTCACATCATTGATAGAAATCCCTTCAAACAAGCATTAACCAAGTATACAATTATAATACTGGCAACTTCTAGACGCTCACATACATATACTGGAAACACATCACATACATATGGAACGCCGTTTTACTTTTGATTGTCACAAATATTCATTCCTCAATTCTTGTGATATACTGTTTGGAACCTTTGGTGTAGTAATGAATATTACTGGAGTTTTTTCCCAACACCAAATCGTTATTTTCACACCTCGACACGTGTTTCGATTACCAAGTGATCATCTTCAAGAGGAAGATAAAACTAATAACTACTCAAAACTAAAGCTACTTATACTAATCAGGTACATCATACAGGTAGGTAATCAGTAATACCACCCATACAAGTGTACCACCCTAAATTAATTTTACAATTGGCCTTTCTATTATTTACAATATGTCCTTATGTATGTTTGAATATTACAGCTATATATATAGAACAATTTTCAGCTATATAAAATTAGTTTCACAATATTGCCTATCTAAATATATTTACAATGTGTCTTTTTGTAGTAATCAGTAAACCCAACAATATTATTTCAACAAGCTATATAGTATGCTATTTGGTATTGGTCCGTTGTCGTTATTCATAATATTATTATGTTTACTTATTTCCACACTCTCATAGGCATCTAGTTGCCTGTTGTTATTAACTTGTCTAACTAATCTTAAAGAACTGAAGTCTATGGAATGGTTTTGTTGCAAAATATGATGGGCGACTGCTGATTTTTCAGGTCTTCCATATTTTAACTGTGCTATGTGTTCCTTATATCTTACTTTAATAGATCTTTTTGTCTGTTCATAATATTTTGCATCGCAGTCCTTACATTCAATTTCGTAAATTCCAGACTTTTCCGAATTCTCGACTTTGTCTTTTGGACTTCCCAAAAGGTTCTGCAGTGTATGACTTGTTTTAAAAATCACCTTCATACCTAGTTCCTTGAAAATCTTTCCAAAGTTCTTCGTATATTGGTGGTATGGAACTGAGATGTATTTATCTTGGTTTTTGTCCTTTCTGAAAGTTGAGATTTCGTTCATTCTCAACCTAAACTTCTTTTTCCTAATTGTGTCATCTACAATACCCCTCGGGAAACCGTTAGTGGCTGCTATTTCCTGTATTGTACGTTTTTTTTTGTGAACCTATCATGTGTTAGAGGGAAAGTCAAAAGACGATGCACCAAAAAATTCAACCCAGCACGTTTGTGCTGTCCACAGTGATGTGAACTGCGACATATCCTCTTGAAGATGATCACTTGGTGATCGAAACACGTGTCGAGGTGTAAAAATAACGATTTGGTGTTGGGAAAAAACTCCAGTATTATTCATTCCCCAATTCATTCAACTAAAAATTGATTTGTTTGAAGTTAATTAATTCATGCATTTGTTCGACACATTAAAAACGATTATTCGCAAATTTTGTTCTATTCTAAATGACACTCGATTTGAAATGTTACATTAATAAAATTGTTTGTTGATAATTATAGTTACATGAATTAAAACGATTGATGATAATTTTAATTCGGCGCTAGCGTCGAGCGGATTCTTGCAGAAGCTGAAGTTTTAAATCTGGCAACATGATAGTCTAGTGATAGTAACACAATATTCCGTTCGACCGCAGCGCCGAATAAAAATTATAAACAATCAAAACAATTCATTTTTACAAAATACCAATATTGATATTCCCTTGAAATGAGTTGGATTATTTTATTTGTTGAATTTCAGTGATACATGAATTAAATTGATTGTTGATAATTTTTATTCGGCGCTGACGTCGAGCGTATTTTTGTGGAACTATTCAACTGCATATATGTAGGGCCTTGGTCATTGTATGGTAATAATCCGTTCGACCGCAGCGACGAATAAAAATTATCAACAATCAATTTAATTCATGTATCACCTAAATGCAACAATCAAAACAATTCATTTTCACAAAATACTGATAGAAAGTAAAACGACGTGCCACGGATTATTACCATACTATGACCAATGTCATACATATTATATGCAGTTATGTAGTTCCGCAAAAATACGCCCGACGTCAGCGCCGAATGAAAATTATCAACAAACAATTCAATTCGTGTATCACTGAAATTAAACAAACTAATTCAATTCATTCCAAAGAAATAATAATGAAAGTGAAACGGCGTGGCAAGCCGTTTTGCTTTTTATTAATATTCATTTGAAATGAGCTTAATTATATTGTTTGTTGAGTTTCAGTGATACATGAATCAAATTGATTGTTGATGATTTTTATTCGGCGCTAACGTCGGGCATATTTTTGTGGAACTACTCAACTGCATATATATGTAAGGCGTTGGTCATAGTACCAATTCATTTTTACAAAAAACCAATTATTAATATTCCTTTGAAATGAGCAGAATTGTTTTGTTTGTTGAATTTCAGTGATACATGAACTAAATTGATTGTTGATAATTTTTATTCGGCGCCACGGTTGAACGGCGTTTTGTCGTACTATAAATGAACTAGCATAGTGCCATATGTAACACTTGAAGTTCTTGATGAATCTGCTCGATACCAGCCGCGAATTAAAATTATTAACAATGGTTGAGTCTAAGATCCGAACCTAAATCGACCTTCACCGAGCTGATAATAGAATGAAATATACTTTATAATGAATTTTGTATATTAGAAAATATGTTGAAAATGGGTTCGCTAAAAAATCCTGGACAGACTATTTTGAATTATTTTTTGAAAAATGATGTTTAATTAAATTTTACAGCAAGATAATAAGAAAATGTTTGTCCTTACTTGAAGTATAAAACGTATAGAATGTGCAGCCGTTGGGTTGTCTATTATTTACCTGGGCAAACTACAGTTTGTCAGGAATGGACAGGTATATGGATGCCAGTTACTTTCACTGATTAGATAATGAAAAAAAAAATGTATATCATCATAATTGCTGTTTCATTGCGAACACGTTGATATAGGGTTGTCTCCAAAAAATTCGGTCTTATTAGGGGTTTGCGAACTTTAAAGATTTGAATTTCAATGCGCGCGGAATTGTGTGACAGAGAGATCCGAGGTAAGTATACTGTGTAATAATAAAGGACCCAACATCGTAGTCGCCTCGAATGATACTTTTGATGAATCAGATATAAAATAAAGAATATTTATTTTTCATTAATATAATTTTTGTATTCATGCTGTTCTGTAATAAAATTTTTTAAACTCAATACAAGATGTTCAGTCTATGTTTTTTACTATTTTTTAATTTGAATTCTCGGCTGTCCACTTTGTTTCTCTTGAATTTTTTCCAGAAAGAGTTGAAAAATTTCAAAGTAAGTAATTGATTTTTTTATTATTCACGTTATCATATTACAAAAACTTATATATATATATATATATATATATATATATATATATATATATATATATATATATATATATATATAAATATATATATATATATATATATATATATATATATATATATATATATATATATGTATATATATAATTGATAGTGCAACGACCGTATGTATGTATAGAATAGTAGTTTCTCGGGGATTCGGTCTGATTAGAATAAATATTTACTCTTTTTAGCTGCCCGAGCTTTCGCTAATGTTTATTAGCTTCATCGAGGGCTGTAATATAAAAAGGACATGATAAATATATATATATATATATATATATGTATATATATATATATATATATATATATATATATATATATATATATATATATATATATATATATATATTTATATATATATATATATATATATATATATATATATATATATATAAATAAATAAATAAAACATAATAACGGATAAAACAGAATACCTGTGCTATGTGAGAATATTCAATTTGGAAATTTCAATTTTGAAAGAAGTCTTCAACATCAAAATGACAACTTTTTGACATTGAATAATGTGAAATACTTTTTCAAATTTTTATTATCGTTCATTATGGGGATTTATACTGTGTTAAATATATATATATATATATATATATATATATATATATATATATATATATATATATATATATATATATATATATATATATATATATATATATATATATATATAGAAACAGAAGTTAATATCGGACATAGCACTCATGAAAGTGGCAAACCATAGACACGTGTTTCGGGCTCTTGGCCCATCATCAGTATGGTGCAGCCAAGTGTAAGAATGGGCAACACTCGGTTACCAAAAGATAGAAATACAAATGCACTGAGCCACCAACAGGAGCCAACCGCACATTTGTGGTTTCAGTTGATAGATCTCGTGTTCACAAGAAAACTATCAAAATCACCACGGAGGCAGCTATAGCTACCTGCGTGACATCCGGGTCCAGGAAATTATACAAATATGAAAGTTATTGAGTGTCTTGATATAGAAACAGAAGTTAATATCGGACATAGCACTCATGAAAGTGGCAAACCATAGACACGTGTTTCGGGCTCTTGGCCCATCATCAGTATGGTGCAGCCAAGTGTAAGGATGGGCAACACTTGGTTACCAAAAGATAGAAATACAAATGCACGGAGCCACCAACAGGAGCCTTTAATTTTAAAGTACTTTTCTATGACATCAATGAAGAAGCTTTTCACCATAATTCCATAATGTTTGCATTTATTTCCGAGACGTAACTATAGTTCAGGTTATGTTTTTTTAATAACGCGGGAAATTGAAACCCATCACCGCAAAAGGAACGTACTATGGACACGTCATCATCATTTTTGAAAAGATCAACAAGCGTTTCTTTTACTCTTCCATAAAAAATGTTTACAAGAAATAAGTCTAGAGACGGAATTGTATCAGAAGTAATAGAAAAATAGAAGTACTCGACTGACGAAAGATCCAGAAATTATTAAATAGCATTAATAAACTCTCCTTATTGGCGGAGCTTCCTCATCGACCGCCTAACCCCATTTTCTCGACCTGGATATGAATCGGATAATAAAATTAATCTCAAAACACGCGCTACTTGGGCCTTGATAACAACATAAAAACCGACCGAGCAGCTGTTTTGAGAGTTCTAATTATATAATTGCTAATTGAATTGGATTCAGCATCGTTATAATCAGCCGCTTCAATTTGAATAATTAGCAAAATCACGTGCCTTGCTTTGAATAATGCAGAAAGGTTTTTTTGGTCCCTCCTCTTTGATTCGTTCAAATGTAATTTTTTTGTCTCTCGCCTCCGAGGGTAAACATTAATGTTGTTGACCATAGCATACGGTTTGAGTGGATGAAAGAACGAAGGAATAAAACCTATATTTAAATCTTGATCCACTGCATTCGCGTGAAAGGTAGATGTGTTCACACGACAAGTTATTTACGTCAGGAATACCCGAAAGAGTCACATTGGTCGGCTTTGCTGACGATGTGACGATGATGGTTGCAGAGAAGAAAAGAGAAATTTCAATGAACTCTGTGAACAGATCATTGTTACTGGTAGTAGAATGGATGGAAAGTAAATTCCTCAGTTTCGCTCTATAAAAACCAAAGCAGTACTGCTCACCGTAAGAAGAAAGTTGAGACCAATAATGTTTGAACTGCAAGGCATGAGGATAGTACTGAGCAAATCTGTTGAGTATCTAGGGGTATGCCTTCACACGAAGGTTGCCTACGCCGAAAACGCATTCTAAAGTATCTTCAAGACAGAGAGAACAGTTTCTGCGATATCCAATCTGATGCCCAATGTTGGGGGGTCCTGGGTCTTTTAAGAGTAAGATTTTGTCTGGAGTGGTCCACTTTCTGATTATGTATGGTTCACCATCATAGAACACAGCAACTCAAAATAAAAAACCAGTCCAAAATCTCATCGGTATGCAAAAGAACCCAACAATTAGAATATGTAGTGCATATAGAACTATATCTGCAGAAACAGCATGTGATATTGCTGGAATTCCACCAATTGAGCTCCAAATCATCGAGAGGAAAGAATGATATGCAGGTATTTTCAAGAAAATAGCCAGGTGAAATTTGATAAATAGCTAGCAACGAAAATGGGACAACGCTAAATTCGGTAGATGGACACACCGATTAATACCTTCGAAAGAGAGTTGGTTGAATGAAAACCATGGGGAGTTGGACTTTTACCTTACCCAGACACTTACGGGGCTCAACTGTTACTGTAAGTATCTATATGATCGCAGGAGAGCAGTATAATCAGACCATGATGTAGAACACCTCCTGTTGCAAGACTTTTGTATACCATGCCATATTCAATACCAAAAAAATAATGGAAAGTCTTGTATGTAGTAAGGAGATTCGAAATCAAACATACATAATGATGTTAGTATCCATCTAAACTGAGAATCGAGAGAGAGAGAGAGAGAAAAGGTGTTACAAACCCGAGCAATAAGCTCAAACTCATCTGCAAAAAGCATGATATTTTCTTTAAATGTTTGTACAAGCATCTTATATCTATCACATGCATATCTAGAATCTCAGACGAAAATTGCTGAGGATATACATACCGGAGTAATGCGACAGCGGTTTCCCGTGCCTATTGCTGAGCAACGGAGAAAAGATAGCAATCCGGCAAAGGATCAATACAGATTTTCCCTCAATCTTCATATTCATAAAAAAAGATGGGTTAATATAGCAGTAGATTGCTGTCCTGTTGTAGCGGAAATGAAATATATATGTAGTATTCTTGAAAAAAATACATATGATGTTCACTTGGAGGTTCTTCCAAAGGATGGGAAACTTCTATGAGCAGTTAGATGTCATGTCCATTCAGCCTAATGATAGCCAACATTTTCATGTAATGTTTTGAAGAGAAGGCAATCGATGCCTTGGAGTTAAAACCGACCTTGTGGCTACGTAACGTAAATGACACCTTCGTCATCGAGAAACATGAAAGGGACGCTCTGAACCTTCTCCTACTGGAGAAGGTTCACACTGAACAAGACGAGCGGATAGCATTCCTAGGGGTACTCATTAAACGATGTTGTGCTAAACTAACCCACAAAGTGTACCAAAAACTCATACCTGGATACAGATAGGTACATGGACGCTCTATCAAACCACCATCCTAGTCGAAAGAGAGAAGTTATCTCTACTCTTACTGAAAGGGCTCGAAAATTATGTAAACCAGAGCATATAGCTAGAGGAAGAAATGGGACATTTTCCAAGTGACCTTGAGATCGAATGGATACAGTGAACCATAGATAAACAAGTCCATGAAACTGAAGAGTTCCACGGTTCCTAGCATATATCCCTAGGGTCACAAACAAAATTGGAAAATTAAGAATATACCATATAAAAATGGTTTTCAAACTCACCGAGAAGGTACAACAAAGTCTCAGGTCGACTAAAGACAACAGAGACCCACTATCAGCAGCAGGGGTATATCGCATACCGCATGCTTGTGGAATGGAACCACTAAAAAATTCATGGAAACAAGGGTGAAGGAGTATGGGATAAACAAACTCAATGAAGGAAACCACAGAATTCTATTCGAAAACACAAAACTCATTACCCCCAAGCAAGGATACCATAACCGACTGGTACAATTACTAAAAGAAACATTCTTATTTGTATTGGAATTCATATGAAAATTCCAGCAATAGCTATAATATTGAACTGGTTCTTATTGAAGTCAGAACAAGAAGGTTAAGTTTCCGTTACAAATTTATTTGTAAGTGGAGTGTCCAGCTATCCTTTAGCTACATTGGTAGACTTCCATCCACCGTGTCTCTTTGAATGTGTGATGTTTTCACCATTATCAGCTAGAGTTCGACAAATGCTATGCTCTGTGTAATTTTCAGTATTGGGTGAATTTTAAAATTCTGCGATTCTTGATCCGAGATTACCAAAACTGTGGACACTAATAGACTGATTCGAACATTTTTTATTTTTGTAATTGTAAAAAAATCTGTTATGTGGAATATGGGATGACCATAGAAATAAATATTGTCTATACAACATATCCAATTACAACAAAAGTTCTGTCAGTATGTGTTTTGGAATCTGGTATTTTCCTCGTCAGAAAAATGCTGCTTTCTAAAAAATATAGTTTGAAAAACTGAAAAACACGCTTTCAAAGTACATCGAACTGAAAAGGTAATTTTTTTTTAAAAATAAGCTTAAAACAATAACGAAACATAAATACTAGTTTTATTGTGAAAAAAGCGCTTGATATACAAAAAATATAGCACAAAGCGTCAAGTTTTTTTACAATAATACTGGTATTTTTCGTTCGTTGTTTTAGGCTTATTAAAAAAATATTTTCAATTTTCTAATTTGATGTTATTTAAAAGCGTGTTTTATACTCTTTTTAAACTATATTCATTTCATATAAACTTTGGGATCAATCAGCCGTATATTGTTTAGAAAAGTAACCAACAATAAAGCATAGGCCAATTTCCTAATAAGCAACGTTGGGAAAGTCTTTGAAAAGTTTCTGAAGATCAGATTTGACAGTTTCTTCGGTAAATATAACATCACATCCGACAAACAATGTGGCTTCAAAGAGTTCAAATCAACAGAAGATGCAATGACAGACCTAACTAGAAAAATCTATGATTCCATGGACAAAAGTAATTCATGTCTATGCATCTTCGTCGATCTGGCCAAAGCCTTCGACACGGTCAGCCATCAGAAACTCCTTCAAACACTTGAAGCCATGGGTTTCCGGGGAACGCCACTCAGCTTGATGGAGATCTACCTTAGTGAAAGAAAACAAGTGGTTAATATAGATGGCACGATAAGCTCAAAAAAAACTTTGAAATACGGCGTACCACAAGGTACTGTGTTAGGCCCTATTCTATTCAATCTATACATGAACGAACTATTCAAAATAATAACACAAGGCTAGATTATTGCCTTTGCTGATGATACTGCGATCTTCTATGAAGACTTATCCTGGCAATCTCTAAAAGCCAAAGCTGAAAAAGACTTCACAAATATGATAAATTTCTTTCAAACTCTACTACTCACCATCAATTTTCGAAAAACCTTCTTTATTCCTTTCACATGCCATAGCGATAATCTCCCAACATATAGGCAACTTGAATTCAACAGTGGCCTCACAAAGATTCCTTCAGCTTCCCACAATCAATATTTGGGAATTATGATAGACTGTCACCTCAGATGGAACTACCACGCAGACTGTTTCAAAAAAATTAAAGAGCATGGTCAACAGGTTTCAAAGTCTACAGTATATGACACACTGATTCAGACACATATAACATACGGTATAAAAGTTCGGGGTGGTATCGCAGGCACCTACTTGAAACCACTAGAGACATCACAAAAATGGAATTTGAAGATTATACTCCGTAAAAGCTACAGATAACCAACGGAAAAATTATTCACAGAAGCAAAAGTTCTGGAAACCCGTCAACTTTACTTACAATCACTAGTTTTCCACTACCATAAAAACAAGCACAAATACGAACCTATACAGCACAAACATGAAACACGCTTCAAAGCCAAAACAACAATTCCAAGAGTTAATACACGAAAATGTCAAAGTACGTTTACTTACCGTGTTAAGAATCACACGTTAAAAGGTAAGACCTCGTTCATCCTCAGCTCGCACAAGTTTCGACTTCTGAGGGTTGTCGTATGTAGGGGTGAGACAGCTGGTTAACGGAAAAACAGATTTTTTTTTTAAACCTCTGTCCAGTCTTATATGCTGATATACCAGATGATCACCGCAGAACACGTTCATTCGGCTTGTTAAAAGAAAATCAAAGAATTGGTTTCAAAGTTATCCAAGAGAAAATATACAATACATCAATTGACAGGAAAACTTCGAAGTGAGATACACTATGCCTTGCCTACTTGTTTATATGCAAACTTGTATCTATACTGTACACGAACATAATTATATTTATATACTTTCTTGTTTGCAATATATATGTTATGACTTTTTTTTGTTATTTTTCTTCTTGTTATATCTATGTATATATTGTATAATTTGAAAACTAGTTCGATAAATTGCTCAAGAACTTAAAAATACTTCCGCCCATGCACAAGGGAAACTTTCTTTTGGTCGCTTCATTTATTTATCACCATTTACTGTTAGCAATAGTTGTATTCAAACTCTACTTGTATATTTGGTGAATAAATTGTATTGTATTGTATTGTATTGTATTGTATTGTATTGTATTGTATATTTCCCGATTCCGGAGAGGGAGCCTGAAAATCAGCTACCAAGCCCGAAGCAGCAGGCGCGCAAAGGAAGGTTACAAATTAGGCAGCTGGCGTGAGTGTTGATAAAAAATAGGAATTTTTTCAAATAAGGAAATACATGTGAAGTGAGTTCGAATTATATCAAGGAGGTTACGTATAGCGCCATCTGCCCAAGAATAGATCGAGCAATAATTTCGATATATCAAGGAATTTACGTACAGCGCCATCTGCCCGCGAATAGATCAAGCAATGAAGTCTATATATCAAGGAGGTTACGTACAGCTCCATCTGCCAGCGAATATATCAAACAAGGAGAGTTACAAACAAACATAAAAACATACATACATACAGGTGAAGCTAAAGCTAATAAAAGCGTGTTATTTAAAAAAATGTGTCCGGGAAATATGTACTTCCTGGACGATTGCCGAAAAAAAGTAATTACCGAACAGGGTTGTTCGAAAATAATAGAGAGTTTACCGACAGAGTTCAAAGTTTACAGTAATCAACCCGATATAATAATAATCATCGCTAGACGCTCGTTAGCTCGCTTATGAATTTTAATACCGCAACATTCACCCCTATTATTATCTCCGAAGGCGAACGTGTGATGTGCTGTTAAAATTCGGCCGCAGATCAACAAACCGCACGCACACACACCAACCTCAAGTTATTCTAATTAAACGGGTCTCTGTCACAGCAATAATAACATTATCAAATCTACCGTGTTGGTAGACGTTCCTTCGCACATTTGTCGGGCCCAGGAAAGATTGATGAAGTGGCCTTATGGATATAAATGCCCTACTGTGATGCATATTTGTCGTGAAATGTTTATATTTGGACCCGTTTCGAGAAAAAGAAAAGACGTATGAATATATGCCTTACAGATTTTGAGTGTCGACCTACAAGGTGCTAAAGCTTCAAGGAAATAGTAACCACTGACCAGCACTGAACAGCACATTAACATATCAGCAAGATTGGTTATACCTTAGGTTGTATACAAGCAAACATTGAGATCGTTGAATTTCACTAGTTCGGACTTCCATTGTCTACTATATAAAATTATTTGAAATCCCTGAAATAACTAAAAAAGGCGCCAACTCCCGCCAAACGGTCATCTCCTACGGAACTAGTGAAGCGGAAAATGGAAAGCGGGGATAAGTGAAAGTACCCGAACGACCTATAAATAGTCATCTCCCGGAGGAATCAGTCCAGTCATCACCCGAAGACGATTGTAGATGCTAACAATCGAAACGTCGTGAACTAACGTGGCTTGGAATCTCTCAACTTTTCATTTTCATTTTCTTTTCAATTTCTTAATTTTTATTTATGTTTCGTTCTATTTTTACTTCTATTTTATTTCACTATTATTTCATTCCAATTGTTGTTTGCAGCTATTCATTTTCAATTCTTCTTTTTTGTTGTTTCAGGGATTTCAAATCATTTCATATAGTAGACAATGGAAGTCCGAACTAGTGAAATTCATCATGAAACATTGTCAATCACCTTCAAACAAACGTTGAATACCCGGTACAGACCCGGAACCAGCGAGTTATTCCGAGGATATGAGAAGATTATGGTCAAACTTACAAAAGAAGAATCTCAACTCAGTTTTCTGTGCAGAGCGAGAGACAACAACATCATCCCCAAAGGCTTTCTGCTGAAATCGCCAATCCCAGTAGAGAGCTGAACGCATATTAGAACGCGCCAGCCGAGCACTGATAAGGTCTCAAATCAATTATCACCGTTAGAAGAGGGCAACTTTGTTGCAGTATGCCACGGAAGGAATTGAAGAAATAAGAAGAGAGACATTGGAAGATGATCATGGACCAATTTTTGCCAAGATTGAAAGCACGTGCTTGAAGATCCGCCAAGACATGGAGAATTCCCCAAACAAAAAGTGGGAGAAGTTAGTGAGGAAACAATGCTCAAATACAGACCAAAAACAGGACAACTATGAAGCCGCTAACGTCATCAACATGAGTTTCCGCCCGCTCACGGGAATAGAGGAATCATTATTGAGGAATGGCCTGAATTTCACCAACATCTGTGCCCACTTTCGAGATAGTTACTGCAGTGGAATCCACCAGTACCCTTATTGACCAGACTGAGGCAGAAGAGTTCAGATGGAAAATTAGAGAACAGCTGGATCGAGAACTAGTTCCAACATCTAACATCAGCAATGAAGAACGTAGAACTCTGAACGGCCTACGTAGAGACAACACCATCAAGATCCTACCTGCAGATGAAGGAAATGCTACTACTGTGGTGATGAATACCGTTCTCTAGGAACAGAAGATCGAAGAGGTTCTTCAGAAGGGACGATACACAAAGATCGTACGGGACCCTACTGCATCAATTGAAAGCAAGTCGTACTAGATTTTGAAAAACCACCAACGTTCCGGTCGAAGAAGCACTCCAAATCATACAAAGAAAGCTATCTGAAGACGGGAACCTGAAAGAGAGAACAAATCTACCGATAGAAGTAATTATGGAATTACTAGGATGGGATGCTGTGTACGAAACTATTATTTCCAACTGAAGGACTAATTCTTTACACAAGATGAGGGACTGCCAATGGGATCGCCACTTTCACCAGTCATAGCCAACATATATATGGAGTGGTTTGAAACTCTGGCCATTGAAGAAGCCCACAAGAAACCTCGAGTCTGGTTGAGATATTTTGACGACACCATCATAATATGGAACCATGAGAATACTGAACTAGACGCCTTCCTGAAACACATCAACAGCGTGAGACCTTCCATCACTTTCACAATAGAGAAGGAAATACACAACGAATTGCCAGTCCTAGACGTTTTGGTGAAGAGAACCGACACTGGAAAACATTTGTATACCGAAAACCCACTCATACGGGACAGTATCTGAACCACGAATCCAACCACCATCAATCGACTGAAAGAGGAATCATCAAGACTCTATCAGATCGTGCTTTTGGGCTCTATTATACGAAGGAAGATCTCGAGCAGGAACTAGACATCATCAGAAATGAAAATACTTTGGCTAAAAGACAGCAGGAGCCTCGCAAGAAAGAGAAGCCGTCACAATCGATGCTTGCACTTCCCTACATCAGAGGATTATCGGAGAGGATAAGAAGAATTCGTTCCAAGTACAACATCAGAACCTGCTTCAGATCCAGTAACACTATCCGTAGCGGCCTCACGAAAACTAGGCCACCAAACGCGTACTGCGATTCCAAGAGTTGCATTTACCGGATTCCCTGTGAGCACAAAAAATCCACACAGCGAGGGAAAACCAGCAAATCAGGAATAACAGACCATATTTGGACCCATCAACACAACATCGAGTGGTCCCAAGCTGAAATATTACACAGAGAGGAACATTGGTTTAGGAGAAAATTCAAGGAAACCGCATACATGTTGTCCAACAACGTATTAAGCCAAGCCAGCGTAGAAATAGGCAACATATGGAAATCCATCATCAAGCAAGAAATGGCCAACTCCCGCCAAACGGTCATCTCCCACGGAACCAGTGAAGCGGAAAATGGAAAGCAGGGATAAGTGAAAGTACTCGAACGACCTATAAATAGTCATCTCTCGGAAGAATCAGTCCAGTCATCACTTGAAGACGATTGTAGATACTAGCAACCGAAACGTCGTGAACTAACGTAGTTTGGAATCTCTCTTTTCATTTTTATTTTCTTTTTCATTTTCTTATTTTTATTTTTTTTTTGTTCTATTTTTACTTGTATTTTATTTGACTATTATTTCATTTCAGGTTTTTTTGCCTGATATAATTGTTATTTTCAGCTATTCATTTTTATTTTGTCTTTTTTAATTGTTTCAAATCATTTTATATAGTAGACAATGGAAGTCCGAACTAGTGAAATTCATCATGAAACACTGTTAATCACCTTCAAACAAACATTAAGATCGTTACCAGAAATTATATAGAAAAAATGTCTCGGAATTTCAAAACTAGAATTTTAGAACACAAAAGAACTTTCGAACTGAAGACGTCCAATTCCACGTACTCTTGCTTGCTATCAGATAACATGGATTTCGGCATGAACTACGATATATCACATAAAAATATTGAAAGACAAAAATTGCCTTCTTTCAAGGTCAGAACATAAGCACTACCAAAAAATCCTTGAGGATTAAATTCATTTGGAAAAACGTTCTCAGGAAGTTTATTCCACATAAACACAGTTCTCCAAATGAAAGAGTTTTCAATCAGTAAAGTTCGAGGTTTACTGAGTTGAATTTCGAAACGATGAGCAGCCACAGTCCGTCGCGTATTTCTGATATGTACCGATAGGTGAATTCATATTTAGTATTGTACCCGTGCAGAGCCGGGGCGTATCTCAAATTTCAACGGAGGTTATGATAAAAAGAATTTGAAACTACGGGGCATTGTGTGAGTAAATTCTTCTCTATTCGTGGTTTTTTGTAAGAACATCTATCAGTAATTTACGAATTCATTACCTTCACGTGATAAGATAAGATAAGTTAAGAGGGATGAAGATAAAGACCAGAAGGAGAGGGACAGAGATAGGCGTGAGAAAAAAGGGAAGATCGAAAAAAGAAGATGATTAAATTTTCAGTCTCATTGAACTGATATTCTGATAAAAGACACATATTAGAGGATTTTTTAATGTTATTATTTTGCATATTTGATAGATTCCTGAAAAAATTCACAATATTGCCTATCTGCTTGTCTTAAATTAATTTTACAATGTGTCCTTATGTAATAGTCAAGTGAATCTAATAAATGTAATATTATTATATTATATATTATATTATATATATTGTATAGTATACTATAAGGTATTGGTCCACCATTGTTATTCATGATATTATTATGTTTACTTATTTCTACAGTCTCATAGGCATCTAGATGCATGTTGTTGTTAACTTGTCTAATAAACTGAAGTCTATGGAATGATTTTGTTGCAAAATATGATGGGCGACCGCTGATTTTTCAGGTCTTCCATATTTTAAGTGTACTAAATGTTCCATATATCTTATTTTAATGGATCTTTTCGTCTGTTCATAATATTTTGCATCGCAGTCCTTACATTTGATTTCGTAAATTCCAGACTTTTCTGAACTCTTGACTGTCTTTTGAACTTCCTAAAAGGAACACTGTACTTACTGTATGACTTGGTTTGAAAACCACCTTCATACCTAGTTTTTTTAAAATCTTTCCAAAGTTGTTCGTGTATTGGTGATATGAAACTGAAATATATTTATCTTGGTTATTGTCCTTTCTAAAAGTCGGGATTTCGTTCATTCTCAACCCAAACTTCTTCCTCATTGTGTCATCTACAATATCCATTAAGAAACCGTTAGTGGCTGCTATTTCCTGTATTGTACGTTTTTCTTTTGTGAACCTCTCATGTGTTAGAGAAAAAGTCAATGCGATGTATTTGGAAAGGAAACAAGCAGATACAGGTATATTACTGACAGTTCACATCATTGTGGACAGCACAAACGTGCTTATAATAATACAATTATTAGTTAGTCACCTTACTGTTACATAAGGACACATTGTTGAATTAATTTAAGACAAGTAGATTCGGCAAATTGTAAAATGAATTCAAGACACCAAGACGCAGCTACCTAGAACAGGTATCTATGTATAAATACGAATAGCTTCGTCTTTATTACTACAACCACACAAAAAAATAACAATATTAAGTTCTAACTACATATGTAAAGTTATAGTAAAAGGCGTAGTTCAATTTTCGCAGCTATTCAAATAACTGCTAAATTGTTCTTCCACTTTACCTAAAAAAGTATCTGCATAGGTATTGAAGTAGCATATCATTAACATAAGTATATGAATACATGAATGAAGATCAGTGACTGGCTATGATACACAACTAGGCAAACTATTATTGGTCAGGAATCGCCCAAAGAGGAAAAAATAAAAGAAGATAGAAAAGCGGAATGGTGAAACGTTCATCATGCCATTGATTTTAAAGAAGATATAATTTCAATATGATTTTAAACTTCCTTTCGAAGATGATAACTTGGTGATCGAAATTCGTGACGAGGTGTTAAAATAACGGTTTGGTGTTGAAAAAAAACTCCAGTAATATTCCCCTGGTGAATTAATTCGTTCAATATATGACAATTCTGAAATCCAAAAATATTTATTTAAATCCACACAGACGCATCGCAGCCTTCTCCAGTTCCATTTTCGTCGGTCCCCTCGATTGGATTATCATGAATGCGCATACAGAATTCAGCACATGCGGTGCCTCTTTTCAGTGTTAATCAGAAATTCGTAGGTATGAATATGCAAATAACTTTGCGGAAACTAGTGAAAGAACATGTAATACAAGCTTTTAGCTGGAAACACCACCGCCATATCTTGCAAATAACATTATTCAAATGGGACGGTATTCAAATGAGAGATCAGTTGAAAAGGACAAAATTTGCTTATTTCGTCGGGAGAGGCTGAATTGCTTAAAAGGTGCTGTTATTTTTGGAATAAATTATAAACTACAAATTCGCTATGTATTTTGGGATTTTGATAAAATTTCTAGATAGATCAGGGTTTTTACTTCTCACTGAATGAAATATATAAATCCTTCTTCTTTTGGCATTTGAACGCATAGTCCATGATAGCCAGCAACTAAACGTTTTTTTTCTCAACAAGGGAATAGGATTCAGGATATTACTTTTTTCACCCAGGGGTCAATCAAGGTGACTTTTCACAGAATAGGTAGACCGCGGAAAAAAAGGATTTCAAGGATAGGGACATGTGTACATAGAAATCACATCAAGTCTCCTCTACAACTTCATCATTCAAGAATTCCATCATAGCTTCTATTACTTGTGGTTTGTTCGGTGCTAGTAAGTGCAGTATATTCAATGGTAGAATTATGTTTTCCCGACTTAATGTTTCCATGGAATCTTTGATTTGTTCCTGATATTCAGAACAGGTAAAAATTGATGATCAATATCAGATATTACGTAACATGTGGCACATTTGTTTTAATCAACGATTCCTATTTCGTAAAGATGAGCTGGATAGTGGTCTGATTATTGTGTCAATTGTTTTTCGTCCATACTTCATTTTTTTGTGCCATATTTCCACTGGATTTTTGGTACCAAACGGGTATACTGTGTAGCAGAGTGTTTACAATACTGTTTCCATGCTGTTGCTCAATTTTGCTTGAACTTACCCTTTGCTAAGATTAGACATTCTTCAGCGCCACTTTCATTTTCAATGCGTTGTCCTGTTCTAATGCTACAAACTACTGAAAGCACAATTAGTCAGTCTTTATCAGTCATAGTAAGAAACGCTAGTTGAAGTTCTAGAAATTCACATACGTTTTTGCTACCTCTTGAACATTTACTTGAAATGGTGAGGATTTTTCCAGAAAAAGATGTACAAACAAGATAGAAGAGATAGACTGTACGAAATCATTTCCGTACTTTCACCTAAAATTGTGAATAGCTTCAATTCGTTCGACAAACATCAAAATGATGGAATGTCCAGCTGTCATATGCGATAGTCTATTTGGATACATATAATGGATGTTTTTTTGAGAATTCAGTTGAGGTTTATATTTCCGATCTCGAAAGATTTCAACAAAGATATTTTATTTTTGGAAATTACGAGTTTACTCAATAACCTACACTGTTCACAACGTTATATCTTCAACAATTGTATATTCAAGTGAATTATCTTGTTGAAATTTCTTATTATTCATATAGGAATGTAAATTTTCATGGCTGGCGTCAATGCTTTGGTTGGTTGCCGAGTTATGCCGTGGTCTTCTTTGTTTACAATCTCCAAACGTTTCAACTTCAACTGCGGCAGTCATTTTCATTATCATGGTCGAAGTACTCTTCTTGGAGTATCAACAGAAACTGAAGCTCTCATTTCTGCAATGTCTCATATAGCGGTGATTTTCCACGTACTTACTGTAATGGCGGGTTTGTGCGTATTTCCCGCGCGATCTGGGTGACAAGGCTTAGTTTTGACGGCTTTCAATGCTGTGTGCCAGATTTTTAGTAGATATGTTTTCACTTCTTTTGTGTTGTAGTTCTCTTGGCGTTTGTGTATTTCTATGACTTCTACTTACATTCTTGTTGAATGATGATTCGACGTAATGGAAGCATGCCGTGGCTGTCATGATTCAGAAACAGGGACAGAACCCGCTGTTTCCCCAGAATCATCGTTCGATTAGTCTACTTTGCTCAGCGGCAAAGTTGGCTGAACGTGTTGTGCTGCAAAGGCTAACTGAAGAAGTTGAAGATCAAAATGTTCTGCCTGACGAATAATTCAGCTTCAGAAGGGCACACTCCACCGAACTGCAGGCCATGAGAGTGGTAGAAAATTCCATCTCAGAGCTGCACAACAGAAAGACAGTCCATCTTGTCCTCCTGAACATTTCGAAGGCCTCCGACCGAGTCTGGTACGAAGGCCTGTTAAACAAAATGCTCGATTTCGATCTGCCTCGGACCGGGTCTGGTGGACTAGGTCCTTCCTGGAAGGCAGAACATTTCAGGTCCGAGTTGAAGAAACCCTGTCTCCTGTCAAGGAAATCCAATCTGGAGTGCCTCAGGGAGCTGTGTTGTCTACACTATTGTACAACCTTCACGTGAGCGATCTTCCGAAGTTCGATCACGTGAAAGTTTCCTTTTACGCCGATGATACGGCTCTCCTCGCCTACATCCAACGTGCTTTGGACGACCTCGAACGCTGGTACCTGGAGTGGAAGATCCGGGTGAATCCAGGCGATAGATTCGAGGAGACGTAACGTTACTCCAGACACAAGAGTTACGATCTCAGGCAGGGAGATCGAATGGCAAACGCGAGTCAAATACCTAGGTCTATAGGCAAATCACATCGACTTTATCCAGAGCAAAGTCCAATGGAGAATAGCCAAACTCTATCCTCCGATTAAAAACTCCAAGCTCAATTTCGAGAATAAGATTTTACTTTACAACACGATGTTCAAGCCTGTCATCATGTATGCTTCAGGCGCCTGGGGACAAACCGCTCCGTCAAATCTTTCCATTTTGGAAAGATTGCAAAACAAACTTCTTAGGATGTTAGTGAATGCTCCTTGGTTCGTACGGAATGAAGCCATCCGCAGAGATTTGAAGGTGTTAACCATACGGCAGTCCATTCAGTCGAGGAATCAGAGAGTTTTCGAGTCAGCGGAAACTCATGATAACCCATCAGTTAGGGAAGGTGTAGATTATGCTATAGACGACCCCTCTCGATACAGAAGGCCCGTCACTCGGTTGAGTGAAGGCCCCACGACGTCTGTTAAAATGAACAGTTTGTTCATCAAAGACCTCAGTCAGGAAGGGGTACACAAGGCCAGAGCGGCATAGAGGTCATTGGTCTTCATGTCGTCACCAAAAACACCTTCAGTTATGAACCATTCGTCCTCCTGACGAAAGACAGTTGAAAGTTGAGGGAAAAATTTCCAACCTGAAAAAATGAAGATGACTATCATAGATTCAACGTTGCTAGCAACTTGGGATTGTCGAAAAGGATCTTCTATTCCTCGTCGGACAATGCTATGTTCAGCGACAGCACACTTCTCGGTCTGTCTCGATCGGCATCTCCGCTTGTGCTTGACCAATGCTCCTCTTCGTCCAAATGATAAAAACTTCACCACAGTTACATGGAATCATGGAAACTCTCGCTGATTTGATTGGATACCTGCTGTCTTTTGCCGATCTCAGACACTCCAATATTTTCTTCGTTGGTTTAAAAACGGTCTTAATTTTCGCCTTCTTGAGAATTTTCTGATTCGGTTGGTAACACCTTCTATGTATTGCAGATAGGCTGTGCCTTGTGAATGCTCTTCACTGGTGTTCCTCTTCGTATCCCTTGGACGCGTAGCACATATTATGTCTTTTCTGTCGTAGCCGTTCGCTTATAACACAGTTGTTAGGTGTTTCATTTCGTCGTCGACGTACCTTTCTTCACATATTCTGAAAGCTTTGTTTACTAGGGAATTGATCACAGTTCGTCATCAATCATTACATCGAATCATTATTCAACAAAAATGTATTTAGAATATAGAAGCCATAAAAATACACAAACACCAAGAAAACTTCAACAGAGATCTGACATACAGCATTGAAAGGCGCCAAAACGACGCCTTGTCACATAAATCGCGCGTTTGGGAATTGTAACCGAAGAAGACGACGGCAAAACCCGGAAACCCACTAAAACATCTCATTATTCAGGTGATAAATTTGAGAACTGATATTTTGTTCTTATATCAATACATTAATATTTTGAAGCAATACCAGTCGAAGGACTAGCAATATATTAAGTTGTCTTAGGAGCTTTATCCGTTTTAATGTCATATGTTTTTGTAGCTCCATGATGTAGCTCAATGAATATTGAATCTACTGTGTCAATGTACGAGTGTCTACTGATTGATAGAGAATTATGTACTCTATATATTGATACTGTTCATTCTCTTCCAAATTTTAATTTTTGCCTCTTTTCTGCTAGTTACCTTCTGTCGTTGAGCGTGTTTCCGCCAAATTTTTCTACGAATTCGAATTGAACCAAAGCGGTGTCGAAACAGCCTAAAAAATTAACCAAGCATTTGACAATGGTAGTGTTAGGTTAGGTTAGGTTGGGTCCGAAGTGAGTGGGGTCTATTCGACTCTTCACCGCAACCCGCAAGGGTTTATTGTAGCTAACACCTATTCACATTTGACCAAATGAACCCATCTTCTTAACGAATCCGATTAGTTTGTATGGTGAGTGGTCTTTCAGGTCAGATGGTGAGAGTACGGCTTTGCCGAACTCTAAAAACCTGATTCGTGCCCCAGCGGGGCAGGCACAAAGTATGTGCTCTGTTCAATCATTTTCCAAACAGAGGCGATACACACTGTCTTCCGACAATCCAAGTCTCTTCATATGATGATCCAAATGACAGTAACATCGAAGGCCTTTTAGACATCGTAGTTGTTCCCTACTGTAGTCCAACAACTGCTTGGTATCAAGCTTCGAAGGGTGAATGAACGCCTTGGAGTGAGCCAATCCTGGAAGATTCTGCCAGAAGTCCATGAATTTTTGTGCCATCCAGGTGTTCAATCTTTGTTTGGCAAAACCTAAAGCGATGCCAATGACAGGTTCTGGTCCGATGCAGCATCCTCTTTTGCTAGGAAGTCATCAGTCTCATTGTCTTACAGGCCAGTATGGCCAGGATTCCAAACCAGACACAATCTGTTGAGTCTTCCTATCGAGGAGAGTCGTTTTTGGCAATTTGCTACCAATTTAGACGTTGCACGGTAGGAGCCAAGAGCTTCAATAGCGTAAATATCCACTTGAAATACAGTCGCATAGGTTTCTAGGCAGGTTGATATCTCTGTCCTTTGTCTGCGACTGCACCAGAACCGGAAGGTGTTTTTGATCCATCTGTGAACCAACAATTATCTGCTCTCAATATTTCCTTCTCCCAGAGAATTCAGTCTTCTCTACTCGGAAACAGTACTTTATAAGGCAGTTCTTAGTTGACAGTTGGAGGCAAAATGTCAGAGGTCATTACCAGAATGCTGTGACTTCCAGTGTCAACCAACAGTCTGTTGCAATATGCATTAAATTGATTTGTGCAATTCGCAATATGCACAAGTATATATGCAGTCCATATAGCCTCTCTGTCCAGAAAAATGTGAAGAGGAATAGATCTAGAAATAGAGCTTCGCCTGTCCTTCGGCCACCAGGCACTTGCACCATGAGTGATCATTGGTTTGACAATAATAACATGAATCTAATGGATTTGGTTGAGGTTCAAACCCCAAGTTTTACCACAAAGCCTTTGACATATCCATAGGGACAGTCTGGCTTTCTGTGAAGCTTTTTCCAAGTGAGCTTTCCAGGTGGGCTTTTTATCGAGGAAAATGCCAAGTTATTTCACCTCCGTTCCAAATGGAATTACCTCCCCATTGAGGAAAAACGGCGTTAGATCGTTCAATTTTCTTCTCCTGGTGAAGGGGATCATCATAGTTTTACTGAGGTTGACAGACATTTGCTCCCTCAGGCACCAACTGTGAACAACCTCCATCGTGTCCGACCCTGTCCGACGTAGACCATGCCAAGATGACAAGGTCATCTGCATGAGCTTGCAGACCTATTTTTCTTCTGTCGAGGGCATCAAGCCCACCATGAGGGCAACCTCTGGCGACCCTGAGCCTAATGACCTCGTCTTGAAGAGTTGTAGTTGCAGTTGCATGATAGTGTTACTAAACGCCCTGTTCAATATTGGTTTGCAAAATTTCGTTCCGTTCCGTTCAGCTCCCATGTGGTTTTTGATGTTTTGAAACGTATTGAAGGGGTGGAAAAGCTCGAAGAGTGGGTGTCATGCGATTTGAAGGATCGATTGAAATTTTTTATGTTTGTCGAAAGTAATACAGACAAACATGAACTTTCATCAATAAATCTTCATGTCACAAACTACACCGGGAAAAAATGTGTTCTTCACAAAATTTATTTTGCTGTATTACTTTCGAGAAACATAAACCATTAGCAAATTTCATCTAGTCTTTAAGAAATGTATTTTGGTTCCTTTGATTTCCATTTCTAATTCCAATGAGTACCTACTTTTGAATACGGAATTGAATTAGATTCCGTTTCTCCTTTATGTTGAATTATGAAACTTGGATAGGTACATCTAGTTGTGGCGAATCAACTTCAAACTCAACTCCAAGTGATGAAACAAACGACAAAACTTAAAAATTCATAACGAATTAGACGGAATTACATTCCGAGCGAATGAGAAACAAGGTAAGTTTTCCTGACAAGAACACAAAGAAAAAGTGGAAAACTCGATGAAATAAAATTATAACGTGTACGATATTGTTGTTCGCCGCCTTCTAGATGCGGGTAATGACGCCAGACGTGGCAGGATGAACGGCATTCAACTATTTACGAAACGTCTCGAGGCGCTTCACTCAAGGAAACAAAAGAAAGTGGCTCGGCTGAGTGACAACAATGGCAACGTAGCCTCGTAACTGGAGATGCTAGAAAAATGATAAGTCGGAAAATTATACAGTTCTATATTCACGACGGAGCTACTATTTCTTTATGTAGTGAGGAGTTTTTTATTTTCTTGGGTTTTCAGAATACTTGCCACACTGCAAGGCTGATTCTGCAGAATTAATTAATTTTTGTGGATGAGAGGATTTTTACGGTTCAGTAGCTTGAGGTGATTCTTCCGGATTGAAAATTTGAAGTAACGTTGAAAAACGAAAGAAGTTTCTGATGTGAAATAGAAAAAGGACGGATCAACAGAAATCGTTGGCCTAAGATGCAAATGTCCTAACTCCAAAAATACAAATTTTACAGGAGAGACAAGAATCTTCTCATTTCCTCAATAAAGTGAAACTTGATTTTTTTTCAGTCAAGTGATGATTAATACTATGATATTATTAGGGTTATGACTTTTCCCACGATAAAGTGAAGGTTTTCCATTAAATACAGGGGATAGGCCATATTCAAGGGCTGTGTAGGCACTATTATGGAGCTAGTTTACTTCATATCTGTGAAGGAAATACTATTGGAAAATTATATACAAGAATGTTATCTTCATTCATACAACTCTGAAACTGAAATTGAAGAATAGTTAACTTCTACAAATGTGGTATACTATCATAGAAAGCAAGATAGTCCTTCTTCAGGGATACTTTGAGGCTCATGAGATCCTGAAATTTCTCATTTTTTATTGGTATAGGATTGGGATACATCAGTGGCAAGTCATTATAATTCCAAATTTTCTTATCTTTCTTGTTGAATGTGCATGGTAATTGTTTCCAGGTCTCAGAATAACAGATTTTATAAATGATGCCATTGTCGTTATACTGAAGTGCTCTTATATTTGTCACAGTGGGATCGCCTGTTGCTCTTCCTGGTCGAATAGACTTGATAATCTGAATATGTTGGAAATTTTTGAAAAAGTGTGATCCAGGTACTTTACTCTGTAGGCTATTGGATTGATACGGGCAGTTTCACATACTTCGAAATAATCCGCGGGAACGTTGATAATTTTCTTCTCAAGTTTTCTCTCGATAGTGGATTGCATTGAGTCGCACTCCATTTGTGTATGCCCTTTTTCTAAATATTTTTGTTCTATAATTACTTTTGTTTGTTTGGCGAGGTTAAAAAGAGCACTAGAAAGAAGAGCATTTCGATTCTGGCATGTAGACCCGTCGCTGTACAGAATTATTTTATCAAAGCGATCTCTTTCGGGTAGGACGTGGGTTTCTAGGAATTGATAAATGATTGAAGCAAACGTGTTTGAAGACAGACTTGCGTACCCTTCATGCCATAAAAAGCAAAACCCATGTTCAGTTTTCAAATTGAAAATTGTGAAATTATGTACTATCAATATTGTTTTATAATATAAGGAGGAAACGTTGGATTTAGGGCTCAAAAGAACTGACTGCAGATCCATTGTGAAAACCTCCGTGTTCTCAGCCGTTATATCAGAATTTTTTTCTTGTCGAGCCAACTCTTTTTTCTTTGAATGTTGCTGGTAGGTATTTTCATCGATGTTTTTTTATTTATAACTGACGCAAATATCACATTCGTCTTTCTTGGGTGAAAATAGAGACAAATTCAAATCATCTAATGTATTAGAGAAGGTCGCAATGGATATAGATGATGAAACTGTTTCCTTGCACCAATTATCCTTGTGGAATCTATAAGTTCCATTTTCGATTTTAAATTCGGTTCCAGATATAGCTTACTGGTTGATTTACGACAGTAATGCGATTCTAGTTTCGGTAAACTGTTGAAGAAACTCATGAGATTGTCTTCTTTGGAGGCTGCTCCTTCATTTCTTGGCATTTCTTCTCGATCTTCTTTGCCACTGAGATCGGTTTCCATGTCACTCTCTTTTTGTTCGTATGTCTCGTCGTTAGAATCAGAATGAGAATTAGACTCTTGGCTATCATTTCCATGCTCTTGATTATTGTGTTCATAATATTCGTGAGTCTCAGTTTCCAGAGTATCAGGTACTAAAGTGTCAGGAACTAACGTATCAGGTACTTGAATATTAGCAGGTTCTTGGGTAACAGTTTCATGAGTAGCAGGTTCTTGGGTAACAGGTTCATAAGTAGCAAGTTCTCGAGTATTCACTTCTTCACTGGCAAGTTCTTGATGAGTATCAGGTTCCTGAATACCATCCAGATCTCGAAAAGTGATTTCTTGTTCATATATACAATTCAGTAGATTTATTTTCTCATCAGCTGCTTGCAATATCAAATCATCAGAAATTGAAGCTCCAGGTGTGAATATTGCATCAAGATCATTATTTTCAACCATTTTATCTACTTAAATGTCGCATGCCTCAAAGAATACTACATTTTCAGTAGTTAATTCAGGAGGTAAAGAATCCAAATTCATAATATTAGTGCAAGTAGATGTTGTCGGTTTGATGAATGATATTTTTTCCGAAGACCGTGTATCTGTTGCGGAACTAAACGTGGTTTGAATGTTAGCCCGGTTTATGTTATTTTCTATATTGAATGAATTTTGTAAATCGACACCCGCCATGGTGAGCATAATATATGATCTTGATTGTTTGTTCATTCTGTAAAAGATACAGTCAATAATTATGAACAATCGTGGGTAAATTTTTACTGAAAGTTAATAACATAGATTCCAGAAACAGCCAGCAACATTGAATTCAATTTAGAGAGCAGATGAACAAACTCCTGTCTACAGGAGATCGAAGATGGCCTAACTCCCCACCAACAAATTTGTAGTGAAATTGAATGGAGAATTACTAGATATTTCAACTGAAACTATTATTTGTATGCTTCATAAATCACAAAGATTCATTTTGAATAATATTATTGAATAATACTCACTTTTGAACGTATATTTTAACACATAACAAAAGAAGACATGCACACACACTTTGCTCTCTGTGTTGAAACTGGGAGTTCGGAATTTGAATGCAGTGGAAATTCGTTTCGTATATTTGAACGCGAAGAGTGGTATTTTGATGATAGAACGACTGTCAATAGATGAGGTGGTCGTTTGACTACCAGAGGGCAGCAAAAGCTCGATTTCGGCATTAAATGGAGTTAGGACACTTGCATCTTAGGCCGACGATATGAAATTCATTTTGCCGTGAATGCTTGCAAAAATTGAGATTTCTGTGAAATTATTGAACTACAAAAAACAGATGTCATTGAAAATTCAAAAAAATCGTATTGGCATGACGAAAAATATTCAGTAAAATAATGTACATCTCTTACTCAGTTACAATTTGTCCCCAAGTTTTAAAAAAAAAGGTTACTTAATAGGAACTAGTACAAACTTCAATTTTTTATTTCATTGAAGGATTGAAATCATAAATGAACATGAATAAAAAACATGAATAAAAATAAAAATCATTGTATTACAGAAGACTAAGTGTTCTGGCGATGACTTGAATCTAATGGAGCCTCTGGAGACACCCTACATTTCATTCTATGAAAGAGAGGACATTGGCAGATCAAGATCTTCAGATGCTGCAGGTTTCCTGATTTTCCTCCAGCTGAAAAAGCAAATGCGTCACTGCAATCGATGAAGCCGCCGCGGAGCGCAAATTAATTCTTGTTGTTGTTTTACAATTTCAAGATTTGTATTACTGTCTTTTTTAATACATTTCTTACAATTGAAAACTGATAGCCTGAAAGAAACATAGAATTCAAAAAAGTCATCAATTATCACATAGCTGTCATAAAAAATAAAATATTATCTTACTACTTCATTCACATGTATTATGTAGCAATCACACAAACCTACATGATCAATTTACCTGACGAAGATGATAATTTTTTATTGTGTTGGGCAAAATAGAACATTACCACCTCCCATGTCAGCTTCGAAAATAGTAGCTAAACAAGATAAATACTATTATCGTAGCCATCACTTTTAATTTCTGTTTTACATTTTCTACTCGCCGAATATCGGGTCTGAGAGAAACGAATATCTTTCACTCTCCCCCATGAGTGCAGGGCGAGTAGAACACCTTATATAAATCAATGCTTTGAGGGTAAATGGCTACAAACCACACCCCTGTACAGATCCACGGGCACTTCTTGAAATAAGTCCAAAGATTTACGACGCAATTCTTGCTTCTCCTTATATTTACAACCCCATTCTGCTTCGATTTATTTCTATCAACAAACAGAACATACACTTGGGCGAAAAATGTTGCTTGCACACGATTGATGAGTAAACAAGTTGATTCAATTAGAAATGTCAAAGAAAATCACGGCTGGTTTCCCGCAGTGATTCGTCGAACAGTTGTTTGATTTGATATTCACGCAGGTAAATACTTCCTGTACACAAAGCTCGTGGTTTGAGGATGGAACTCAAACCAGTCCCTTATTTCTTTGAATAGAAATGCCAAAATGAAGGTTTTAAGAAAAATTTAAAAAATTGAAATGAAAACCTTGAAACACGCTCAGTCTCAACCAAAATATGGCTGTGTATATGAATCATTAACGATGTTCCAAATCTAAAAATCTACATAGACATATCGACGGTCCTTGCGAAGACTGTGGTAACTTAATTTTTAAGGAACTGAGAAAAACGCAATTGAAGTTGATTTTTGTTTTCGCCAACAAAAGTGACATTGATTCAACTATGTTTCCAATTTTTTGGGATAAGGTGCATTTCAATGCTACATTTCAAGGACTAAATTGTCTACAGAATATTCAATATGTTCATAGTGATTACTTTATCAAAATTAGATGTTTTTCGAAAATTTGACATTTGCCGCTTTCTCAAATTTAGCCAAACCTCAACAAAGTTAGTGCTTTATGTCTAACTTATCTTTTCAACGCATTTTTATTACCAATTGCAATTCTACATACAACTTATTTCGCAAAAATTTAAAACACCAGAAAAAATTATGCCAAAAATGATGCAAAGTTGATACAGTTTTTAAAAACAGATAAATATTTCACTTTATTTCTACTTTTTGCGAAATAGCTTGATACATAAGCATAATTAAATAACAATATCAATGAAAAGTCATGTCGCGATGTATACAAAAACCAAAAAATTCTTATTGTTTCTTCTATTCACTTATATAAATTACTGAGCCATATCTACCGAAACCGAAATAAACTGCCAAAAAATTCTGATATTCACAGCCACAACACAAGGCATAAAAACGTCTTGTTGCAAAAAAAATCGAACCACACTTTCCACAAAAAATCACCTCTGATGTTTGGAGCGTCTTACTTCAATAGACTTTCTGTATTAGGAGCAAATGGAGAGTCGTATGTGCTACACTGTTTGTTTCTGGGGAAGGTCAACCACGTCTCACGAAGTTTCCATTACACAAAAAAAATCATCAGGAGCATCATGAATGTATCTAGTACTAAGAGCTTGAAAGTTTTTCAGCAAATATGAAATCGTAAGACTTCCATCCTTATATATTTCTGAATTGGGTATTTACATTTTGAAGAAAAGAGATGGTTTTGTGAAGAATTCTGATGAACATCGAGTGAATACTCGTGCTCAAAATCACTTCCATTCATCAATCTGGTAAAAATAGAGTACATTTTTGCTCTCCTATCAATCCTACTGGATTTAGGTCATTAAAAAGTGATTGAATGTGTTGAGGAACATTTTTGAAACTCCTTCACGTTTGAAATTTGAATTTCAGATGGTCAAAAGCAACAGACTGTTTGGAACCTTTGGAGAAGTAATGCTGGAGTTTCATCCCAACAACAAACCATTATTTTAACACCTCGGCACGTGGTGGAATAAAACTCCACTAATACTCAACAGACCGTTTGATGAAACTGTTAGATTCTAATTTTGCAACTCACCTTTCGTCCAACTCCCAACATGATGTTTGAACATTCTAGTAAACTAACAAAGGGAATACACAAAACTGATCAACTATTCAATCCATTCAAACCATGCAACAATGAAAAAGTTTCTATTATATTCAATGTTACTATCAGATGTACTCTTCATCCCTGATTTATTTTTTTGTATTCCAAAACTATCTTTGAAAGCTTTCCAATAATCACACAACTGAAGATATCATCACTCCATTGCAAATCCCATGCGCGTGATTGTTTCCACACTGTACGAACTCAAAGTGGTCCCATCCACTCGACAGAAAGGGGAGAAAAAGAGGAATATGGTGTTCACTAATCACCTCCTGAGAGTTACGGTTTCATACGTTAGGAGCGCAATCCCCTTCAGTGTCTTTCATCCCACTTCTGAAAAATAATTACCCTCTCTCGTATTCCTTTTCAATTTTTATTACGAATTCGCAGTCTCGCCAGATGGATAAGCAGATCATCTACCCGTCCGTGATAGTCTGCCAAATCGCAGACTGTGCGTCTGTCTGTCAGAACAATAGGGTAAGCGGTCGAAAACGCGTGGCTGCCCAGAGTTGCGTGAAATATTTAAATTAGGGCCTGTTATGTACACATCGAGTGTTACTGATAGGGCTCGATCGACGCTGCATTATGATTTACTCGATGCACAACATTGTTCACGTCTCGGCTGCCATTAATAACATGCATTAATAACATGCAGACGAAATGAATCGCTTGGTGCAGTATTCGGAGAAGCAACGCCTAAGTATTTTCAAGTTTCGGGAAATAGGTTTTGTTGAGATTGAGGGCGAAGGACGATTCTTGAAGATTCACTTGATTTATAATTATTTTGAAGTAATATTCTTTTCTTGCCTGATTTTCCCTCATGAATGTGTCTGTAAGTATTTGTAAAGTACAGAAAAACTATTTTTATTTCTTATTTTGCTCTAAATGGGAGTCATCAAATAAGTTTCCAGGATACCAGACGTTTTTTTCATATTGCTCCACGCAAGCGGCGCACAACTTCAAGATAATACTTCTTTTCGACTGTACGACCATGTGACAGAAACTCTTATTGCACTACGCCACGGTAATACAAGTTAACAGTGAGTAAAACCTTGACATTTGATCGAACTTGGCGTGTTTTTTATGGTATGGGCTTTACTGGGACGATTGACTTTGGTTTTGATGTCATAACTATATATGTCTTCCGTTTTCGATCACACAAACCAATTTTCCTGACAATTCACATCTATCAATCACCAACAATAATAACACCTTCACTATACCCATAATAAAAAACATAAAATACTTGGGAGTCTTAGATAGTCACATGAAATGGGACACTCACATAAAAAAGTTAACTTTTGAATTCAGAAGCCTCATAGCAAAGTTTCTACATATCAAGAAATTTTTTGAAATAAGATACTTGGGAACTTCATACTTTGCACTGGTGGAATCACAATTGAGGTACGGAATAATAGCTTGGGGAGGTGCCTACAATAATCAAATGAACGGACTCGACGTACTCCAGAAATGGATACTCTAGATAATATACTCGAAAGATCGATTATATTCCAGTGATGGAATTCATCAACTAGCAAAAGTTTTAGATACTAAGCAATTATTTTTGAACGTCTTGATAGTGAAGCAGAATGAAGAAGGATCTAAAAATTACTATGTGAACATACAGTGTCACCATTAAAGTGCGCACCGTATGGGACACTTTTTTTTCGAAAAGTTTCAGTGAAGTTTAACTTCGGCACTTGTTTGTGCTTTGAATTTAACTTAAAATGATGCGGCCAACTGCGACCCACTGACGCATTTCTAGATCGAATTTAACAAAAAGTATTTACAGATTCAGTATTTACAGATTATTTATAAACACTAACTAGGGCGGTAAGGATGCTCAATCACGTTGAATAAAATTTTTAAGTAGGTCTTGATAAACAAAATGCATGCTATGGTAGTGTCAAGTTGTTGATTTACTTGTCAAATTTTGAACAGTTATTGTTGCAATGATGTTGTCTCTTCAGGAAAGAATAGAAATAGGAAGCAACATGTAGCAACAGGAAAAAATGTTCAACATATTACTGTGTCAAGGATAATGTCGATATTCAGAGAACCAGGATCCGTAGCAAATCAATTTAAGAAAAAGCACACTCCAAGTAAATATAATGAGGAGGCCCAACTTAACATTTGTTTGAAAGTTATTGAACCCGGGCAAACGAGCATAACCGATATTATAAAAAATACCGATTACAAGAGAGAAAGTGTTAGAAAAATTTTAATAAAGAATAAATTTTGGCCTTACAATTCAAAATTCATTAACACATTAAAAGAACGAGATTTTGATGTCCGTTTGGAGTTTTCATTCTGGTTTCAAGGAGAGAAAGAAGAAAATGTAAAGTTTCCGTATAAAATTTTATGGACAGATGAGGCAACGTTCTCTTCAAATGGAACGGTAAGTTCTCAAAATTGCCGATGGTGAGCCCAAGAAAATCTCAATTTCACTGTTGAATGTGGTGATCAGTATTCCTTTAAAACTAATGTATGGTGTGGGATACTTAACGACCAAATAATTGAGCCATTTTTGTTTAGGGATAATTTATCATCAGTCGGTTATCTCAACCTTTTGAATAGTGAGGTTAGTGAAGTTTTAGATAATATGCCTTTGAATATTAAAAACGACCCATGTTATCAGCTTAATGGCGCACCAATACATCACACGGTTTCTTAAAACAGTCCCTCCAACAAATGTTCAGAGGCAAAGTTATTGGACGTAACTGGGAACATTATTGGCCACCTAGATCACCCTACTTGACGCCTTTAGAATTTTTCTTTTGAGGTTACCTGAAACAAAAAGTGTACCGAAGTAGACCATTTACTGACATACAACATCTGGAAAATACCATTCGCGAGTGCTGTGAAAATATAAATCCCCGATTTATTAAAAATGCAGTTACAGATGTCAGTGGAAGGACCATAATTTGTATTGAACGTGGAGGACGACCAACTGAAATGTAGGCATGAGTGTTTGACAACCCCATTTACATCAATAAGTAATTTTTTGTACCCATTTGTATTTTCTATAATTTTATTGTTGTTTAAAATTTATAATAATAATAATAGTTCTATCGAAATTATTTACATTTTTTTTAGTTGCCTCTGCTTTTTCGAAATCAAAGGTTTGTTTAAGAAAAGAGCCAAGTGATTGAAACTTTGCACCAGTCATGTTGAAACTTTTATAGCAAATTTTTAATTTCTCTCTAAAAATGTCCGTATGAGTAAAAATGTATCAGAAAAGTTGAACTCCATGATGAGTTTGTTATGTATACATGAATTGATGACAATTGACCGAACTTGTTTTTTAAAATAAAGAAGATATCTGTCAAAAATAAGCAAAACGGTAACTTCATCCTAGTTGCATAAAATTTGGCTTATGGATATAAAATTGCCGTAAACACAACTTTTTCAAGTAACTTTTTGTTATATTCGATCTAGAAATGCACTTTTTCAATTAAAAAAAAAGTCGAATTTGACAAACACTGAACGTCAGTGGTTAGCAGTTGGCCACATCATTTCAAGTTAAATTCAAAGAACAAACAAGTGCCGAAGTTGAACTTCATTGAAACTTTTCGAAAAAAAAGTTTCCCATATGGTGCGCACTTAAATGGTGACACTGTATATAATACTCGGAAAGGAGAAAACTTCCTCGCAGTGCCCTTCGTCTCTAAAACAATATCCTAACGTTCATCATATTTCCTCAAACCCTGAGTATACAATGCAGTTCCCAGTTAACTGAAAGCAATCAACTCGCTAAGCCTATTCAAGAAATAACTGAAAAATTGGATTTCAAACCTTCCTAGATCATTCACTCATCAACTGATCGATATAAAGAATAATTTCTGAAATAATACAGTAGTACCAAAAGACTGTTATACAGAGGTCTTCGTTTTCATTTAAGACTAAGTTTTTTTCCATGAAGAAGTATCGATACTATAAATCTCAAATAGCTTCATCTATATATGTATATGTGTGTATATGTATGTATGTATATGTATACGTTAATTGATCTTTCGTCAACACCCTTTAGTATTTACTATCATTATTTTCTTTCATTTTCCATGACAAACATATGTTTTTGTGGATTATCACTCATATTTATTCATAATTATGTAAAAATAAATATCATCGAAACCATTTATATACCTACTTAAATTATTATGTATTATATAATTAACTCTGCCATTTGTTGAATGAATATATTATTATATTATTATTATATTATACCCATGATTCGTCACCAGTTATGAGCAAATCTGCATCGCCGTTGACGTCATTCGATAATTCCTGAGCGATGCTCATGCGACGGTTTTTGTTGGTCAAAATTCAGCAATTCTGTAACGTACTTCGCTGCCACACGCTTCATGCCCAAAATACCCAAAAACAATGCATGATATGGGTCAACTGACATGCCGACATCCTCAGCAACTACTCTTATAGTGAATCGACGATTCTCCATAACAACTATTTTCACTTTCTCAACATTTTCATCAGTTGTTGATGCGCTGGCGAGTCCAGGGCGAGCGTCGTAAAAAAGTTGTAAAACTTGTAAACATTTTTTTGACTCAGAGTACAGTCACCGTAGGCCGCTGTTAACATCTCAAGTGTCTTTCAGCACACAATTTTCAAACAGAATTTGATGCAAATCGTTTCGTGAACCCACTGTGCGATAGAACGTAGGATGGGTTCGAATTAGTAGAAACATGGTGTGAGGAGCACTCACTGTCGATCAATCCCAAGAAGACTGAGATGGTCCTTTTCACCAGAAAAAGAAGTATATCGGCCTTAAAACCTCCCGAAATCTTCAAAAGCAAAGTAAACTTCTCTGAAGAGGTGAGATACTCTGGTACTACCCTCGACAGGAAGCTAACATGGAGCTCTCACTTACAGAGTAGAGCACAAAGAGCATATGTGGCTTATGGACAACGTCGGAGGACATGGAGTCTTTCACCCCGTGTGGTCACCTGGATCTACACTGCAGTATTAGGACCTATGCTAAAGTACGGAACAATTGAAGAGGACTGAAAGTCCTACAAGCAACGGCGATTGGCTTGTTCACAGGAACCAAGAGAACAATAACAATCGCGGCAATGGAATTGATTACTGGTCTGACCGCTTTGGACTTTTACGTTGAAGAGGTTGCGTTAATGGCCATGTTACGATTGCGCACGGCTGGTGTAAACGTCGAAGTAAGAATGGGTCAATTGAGGCTAAACCTACGGCGAGAAGCGCTTACTGCGCAACCTCTGCTGCAGGCAGCCAGTGATGCAATTGAACCCAGGTTTGTGTGTATAAAAACCCTACAAAATACAAATCAAACAGAGTCAGAAGCTACGAATGCAATACGCATATATACAGATGGCTCAAACATCAAAGAAGGCTCAGGATGTGGAGTTAACTCCAGGTCACTAAGCCTAAGGATCAAGTGGGGAATGGGAAAAATTACCAACAGGAGTCAATCAGAACTGGCTGGTATTTCAATTGCCACAAAAGAAATAACCAGGAAAGGAATTTCTGGAAGAAACATAACAATCTGCATTGATAGTTGACAAGCCCTATCAGCTTTCGAACAGACAACGTGCCACCTCAGGGCTAGTACTACAGTGCCACCAAGATTTAGTCAAAGCCTCGGTAGGCGATGACCAGGAAAAACCTACGCTCAACAGTAGGATTTCCAACTGGCCACTGTCAACTGAGGAAACATCTCCATATTATAAGACTAGTGGACACACCTCTATGCAGGATATGTGAACAAGAAGATGAAACTGTCAGGCATGTCTTATGTGAGTGTCCGGAGTTATTGTCAACGAGAGAGTGAATGTTCATATCGGCAGGTCTACACCTGCCGATATGAAGGAGATGTCTCCTAGTGATCTGTAAACCTTCCTGGAAAGAACAAGATGGGCGATGACCTAGGAGAACAACTCCTCGGGAGGATGTACAATGGGTCTAAGTGCTGAGAGCCTACACTCATTTCCCCTACTGTATAGATACAGATTGATGCAAATCCTCTCATCGATATTTTTCGATAGCAGAAAATGAACTCCAACTTTTATGCCTCTCACCAACAAACTAAACTTGATAAATAGCTGAAACTGTGAACGTGTGTATCAACATGAAAAATCGCCAATCGAAAGTTAGACGCCCCTTAGAGTTTGACCATTCAGCTTATTTTTTGGAGAGTCCACGTGTTGACATTTTTGGTATGTTTTATCATCTGACTATATATACATATATACAGTGTGTCTCACTTCTCATGGAAACACCCCCGTAATAATCGAGATAGAATGATGAAACTCTCAGAACTGATGGTAATACTCAAAATGCCACTACCACCTGAATGAGGTTGGTTAAAATGATATACACTGCCCGCCACTTGCGATGGAACAACGGTAAAATATACTAGGGGACAAAATACGCTCAAAGATCCTCCAGATTCATGATTAGGATTACCAACATACTACCAATACACTTTTTCTCTGAAAAAGTTTCAGTTCTGAAAAATCCGAATCGACTTGTCACACTTCTCATGGAAACACCCCCGTATCTTCCGTTATAATTGAGGTAGAATGATGGTAATCTCAGGACCGATGGAAATGCTCAAAATGTACGCACCATCCGAATGGGGTTGGCCAAAGTGATATACACTGCCCGCAACTTGCGATGGAACAACCCATTTTTACGGTGAAACAAACTAGGGTGCAAAATAGGCTCAAAATTGTTTCAGATGCCGTCATTGATAATTTTCCATGCATTGCTCCACACTATCCCGATAATCTGAGAATGTAGTGCTGTGACATTTTCCTCAGAGAGGCTCAAAATGGATGATAGCATCTCACAGCCAAATGAATCCGTGAAAATGTCTGCATTTTTGATACCTAAGAGTACTCTCCAGATAAATTGAAGGGTTCAGGTATTGGAAGCGAACTATTTTTCCTCCCAGTATGTTTTACCGTAAAAATGGGTTGTTCCATCGCGAGTGGTGGGCCATATATTTGATGTATGTATACATCTTCATTCAATTATTCACACACGCTTTGTTAAGATTTTTTCTTCTGACAATAAAGCTCATTTATTATTATCATCATCATGAATATACCGATATAAACTGCAGAATTGCGATTCCACAATGATCATAAAAATTATCACTATGTTCCGAAGTATTCCCGATGCACCATCTCGATATTGAAATTTATGTAGGTACTCCAGCAAATATATGTAGATATCCATGAGGTTGCAATCGAAAAGATGAGGTATGGAGTAAGAGTAGGTCACGAATAATATTAATGCTGAATTGCGGAAAGAATTGCAAGGCAGAATTCATCGGAATGAAAGCCACACATCAATTTTTCCCGATCCAGACAAACAGGAGTGGAACAATTTCGGAAAGGCATTTACATAGTTGATAACATGACCAAAAAAAAAATCATGGAATATTTCATTGGTTATTGTAAAATCTAGTACAAATATCAACAGAAAAATTCAGTGTTACAATGTGTATTTTCTTCAAAAAGCGAGTTCCAAAGTGATGAAACGCTTTTTCTCAGCAGCGAGGTTTTGTTGATGTTGATCTGTTTCAGTATCCTTGAGGGGTACTATTTATATTTCAAAAATGTCAAATAATAACAAACATTTTCCAAACAAAAAAGCTTCATTGTTTTTCGAACTATTACCCCTGATGATCAATACACTTTTGCATCCTTGCAAACCGTTTGTCAAAGCAGTTTTTCTATTCCTCTTGAGATACCTCCAAAACATGGTTTTTGAACGCTTCAACTGCTTCTTTTACGCTCATAAATCGTTGACCACGCAGTTTACCTTTGATATTCGGGAACGAGAGGAAGTCATTGGGTGTCAAATCAGGGCTGTACGGAGGATGAGTCATCAATTCGATGTTTTGACTGCTCAAAAATTCACCTGTTTGACGAGATGTGTAAGAGCTCGCATTATCATGATGGAGAATGATTCGTCTCTGGTGGTTAGTTTTACGAATTTCTTGGAAGACTTCCGGCAAACAAATGGTCGTATACCACTCAGATTTGACCGTTCTACGTTGCTCAAGCGGAACAATAGCCACATGTCGAAGAAACAGGTGACCATTTGCTTCGCTGTGCTTCTTCCACGAACAACTTTTCTTGGATTTAGCTCGTCATGGAATACCCACATGCTCGGTTGCTGTTTTGTTTCCGGCTCATACACATATATCCATGATTTGTTACCTGATATCACGTTGTTATGTACGTCTTTTGAAGTACCACGGTTGAACTTTTTAATCATTTCGCACTGCATAGATGTTTTGTGGCACAACAACCGAATTTGGACGAACTTCACTTCGTCAGCGACTCAACTATGGTCACGATTAAATTCACTATACCAGCGATACACTATGGGTTTTGATGGTGTTTATCGCCATAAAAAGAACTGAATTTATCGACACATTCTTGTTGAGATAAGCCACGTTGAAAGTTGTGAAAAATGATTTAACGAAAAGCATCTCTTGAAATTTCCATTTTTTGGTAAAAATTCATTATCCTAACTCACTATAAACAGAACAGATAGCACTTGTACATCGAAACGTTGTGAGTATGTTTATGCTAAAAAATGTCAAACTTTATTATGGTGTTGCCACATTTTACCTATTGACGTTAAATATTCTAATCTAAAGAAATGAATTTCAAATGTTCAAGCCAGTCTCGAGTATACCTACACAGAACGTTGAATGGACTGACGCCTATAAGAAAACAACTACTCCCCAGGCTAATACCATGAAGAGCGTTGGATTATATCCGACAGGCGTCAGTGCCGGAATCTTCACAGAAAATTTCCTGCATATGCAATTGGCAATACAACTGAAAGAGTCGACCTGCAATTTTGGAACGGCCACACTTGCAGACCGGTTTCGGGCTCACTAGCCACTCATCAGTGCAAGATAGTGGCCATCATCGACCTAAAGTCAATAATATTCCATAACTGAGAATCTGATTTCTTTCAGATTATTTCAATCCTCTTCCACATCGTTATAAGCTGTTGAAAAGTAACGTGAATATTCAGCTGACGTTGTTACTAATGAGGTATGTTGAATGTTGAAATGGTAGACTTGGTAAACAAACCAACAATTTCAGCCAATGATTTCTGTGTTATGTGAAAGTGTGAAAGTAAATTCAACTATCACTGGCGTATATTCATTGCTATTGTTACTAACTTCCATTTCTTCTAACTTCCTATATGAATGATGATTTTATTGATCATTTTGAAACAAAACAATGTTTCTATCTATTACGGCAGAAGCGAACTTTCCTGAAATGTGCTGGGTCATAGAAAAACGGCATCCCGACCTAATGACGTTTTAATTCAAGTTTGAGTACTCCACGTTGATAAGGTTATTCATCTTTGTCATTAATGAATGCCTTCCTAAGTAATGAGCATCCATTTCAAAGTGTAAATTACATGGAAGATGTTTCCCAAGTCGTGAAAATTCAATCCAACAGTAAATCATTTAGATCGGCATCGTGCTACATTATCTCGTTCTGCGAAGATGAAGGGGAAACAAGGAAAATGGAAGAAGGGGGGATTCATCTACGGTGAAACAAGTGGCATGTTGGTATTGAATTAACAGTCAGTAGTTACAATGATAACTTACTATTTTGTCTATTAATGGCGTGTTGAATAAAAACTATTTTCGAGGATTTGAAGACATTTATGCAATTTCTTCCAGAAACTCATATAGCTCTGCAATGCATCGAAAGCATATTTAAGAACCATTTCATTGTGGGGTTTCCACTAAACAGCTTTACAAAAACTCAACACGTGTTTCGCTCTAAAATAGCTGCTTCAGGCGTGTCTTCACTGACTGAAATCTACAATAATGTGATCTGAAGAATATTTTATGTTGTGGTAAATAATAAATCATAATTATTATTATATTCAATGCATACTATACAGTGCTTTTCTTTAATGTCCCCCCCTTTTATTTTTCAAACGGGTCAACTCAGAAAATTGAAATTGGTGGAATATTGGAAAATGAATTTTGGACCATATCAATTTAGCGTTATCCGGAAGAAATACGTTTTCAATATCATTCACTAATTGACATGTATTATTTATACTGAATCGTGGATTGAAATTAGTATAGGTTTGAAATGATTTCATGAATATTTTTGAACGTTTTACGGTTGGAGCTGTTACAAACGACACCACAGGTCTGAAAGAAAAATAAGTTTTATGTAAGTTAATGAGAGATAACAGTTTGGGTGGTTGTGGATTCATGGGCATCGAAATCGTTTTCTTCGCTTGATATTCAGGTTGTTCATAGAAAGGAAAATGGTGTTGCAGTTCTGCTGATTGCGAAAAGTGGTTATTTTGGACAAACTTCATGGTCAACTCGTCCCTGAGACGTTCTGAAACTTAATACGGATCTTAAATATAATAAAAATGACAATATTTATTCACTATTTACGATACATAGCGTGCATGTGGCAAATCAAAAATGAGTACAGTATGTCACTTGATAAAAAAAAATTAAAAAGAAAATTGAAATTGATATTTGCATTTACAAAGAAATACACGTTCAGAAACTTACATATCCACATGTAAAATAATAATTGAAAGTGTGTCAATTTTACAATTCATAAAATGAGATAAAATCACCAGTCAGAATACTTGGACTTGAGCAAAAAAACAATGAATAAAACGTTACAGCGATTGAAAATCTCATTATTCTCTTGCAGAAGTATCCTGTGAATATTGCTCACGGCTGTAGTAACATTTAGCCAGTAATAGGTTTTTATTTTTCTTGCTGAATATACTTACATATTCATGATTTACTATTCACAACCGTATTCACAATGCATATTGTATCATCTTTGTCTCGTGATTCATTAACAACTACATCAGATGGACAACGGTCAAAAACCATTCCGTTTGTTATTGAAAAATATTTTCTCATTCTAAGTTATCATATTTCATTACATTATATAAAATCAACATCACTCACACATTTAAAAATTGAATAGTTAACGTAAAAATAATATTATTTATATGCAATGATTACGGATTGAAGGAATCTGATTATGAAATTCATCATTGACGAATTACTGGATTGAAAACATTATTGGAATTGAAATTATATGTAGATTGTGTTGTCAATTATCCTCTGAAAAAAAAAAACGCCGGCCGCCGCTGGTCTTCGTCAAACTGTTGCCACTTGGTCAAAGTCGCACTCAACTTGACTTGAGTTTCTAGGTTGTTCTAGATGTCGCGTTACTTCGAGAGACTCCAGAGACTTCCTAATCGGCTTCCAGAGACTTCCATAACGAAATATAAACATTAACAACAGGCAGATTTAGAGATCTAGTTGAAAGTGCGGAGCGAAGTGATCTTATAAGGCGATAGACATTCGAGAATTAGTCTGAAATTTACTTTAAATGTTTGTGTTGAATTGTGTGTTTAGCGGTAGAATAAAGTTGAGTTCAATTGTACAATATAGTCAATTATTGTGAAACCCGGGAGTAAAACGTAACAATATTCAAGTAACTCAATCATAAGAAATATCAATACTCAGTTGTTTGATAATAATATATTCAGAATATTTCATATCCAATGAAATTTGTTGAAAACAATAAAATATTGTTAATAATCAACAAAGCATGCCTAATATATGGGTTTTTTCTCATTCAGTGTAAGTTCCAAAAATGTTTTTTCTATAACAACTAACAACAACTTTCAGCTAGTTTCTTTCATTCAAAACAACCCTCTTCAAAACAAGAGAGCAAAACAGAAAAAAGTTAAATAGTTTTTATCAATTATATAATTTTAAAAAAAGAGGGAGCGGGGTAGGGATAAACTATGACAAAAAATCACTATCACTACTATAAAAATCAATTCTAGAGACTGTGCTTTAACTGAATCACAAATCCTTTCACTGAATCTCAAGTACTTTCAAACGTATGAATGAAATTACATCCGAAAACCAATAAAAACTACAGAAGAAATTTCATGTGAATTTATATGTTAGTATAATCAATAATCAGTTTAGAAGTATACTTATAACAAAAGTTTTCTGGAAAAAGATGTGATTTCAATAACAAATAATTCACATGCATAAAGGTTTCAATTATATCGTATACAATCTCGGCAAAAGTCATTCATCAAATTTGAATACTTCAGTAATGAAATTATAAATTCATCGAACTGCTGTCGGCTATTAATTTCATGAAAAATTCAATTAAGGAATGCAAAAGAGTGCCCGGATTTTCGCCAACCTGCCAACTGAATCTTATAATACGACTATTAATATTTCTTTCGCAGATATTAAATTAAAAAGTTCTAATACTTGTCAGGGCGGTTTGAAGCATTGCACTACTTAATGCGTGTGCAGCATAGAAGAAGGAAATTGGCTATTCATTCTTGATTTATAACAGTAATCGCTACAAATTGGGTTTCACCTGCATTATCCTCAGTTTGATTCAAGTGTGTACTTGGAGAGTTGAGGGAATATCAAAACCTGGAAACCAAAAGAGTTTCACTAGTTCGGACTCCCATTGTATACTATATAAAATGATTTGAAATCCCTGAAACAAGTAAAAAGGAATAATTAAAAAAAGAATAGCTGAAGATACCAATTATATCAAGCAAACAATAAACCTGAAATGAAATGATAGTGAAATAACCTACAAGTAAAAAAATAATAATTGAATAAATAAAAATTAAAGGAATGAAAAAAGAAAATACTAAAAAAGTGTAGAGATTCCAAGTCACGTTAATTCACGACGTTTCGATTGTTGGTATCTACAATCGTCTTCGGGTGATGACTGGACTAATTCCTCCGAGAGATGACTATTTATAGGTCGTTGAAATACTTTCACTTTCTCTGCTTTCCATTTTCCGCTTCACTGATTCCGTGAGAGATGACCGTTTTGGCGGGAGTTGGCCATTTTTCGTTTGATGATGGGTTTCCATATGTTTCGTATTTCTACGCTGGCCTGGCTGAATACGTTGTTGGACAACATGTATGCGGCTTCCTTAAATTTTCTCCTAAACCAATGTTAATCTCTGTGCAAGATCTCAGCTTGGGACCACTCGATGTTGTTTTGATGGGTCCAAACATGGTCTGCTATTCCTGATTTGCTGGTTTCTCCTCGATGTGTGTGCTTCTTGTGCTCGGCAATGCGAACATTCAATGGTCTCTTAGTTTCACCAATATGGGATTTTCCGCACTCACAGGGTATCCGGTAAATGCAATTCTTCAAACAAGACTCAACATCTGACGGAAGCAAGAGACTCTTTCGAAGGTTCGAAATATATGAACATTTCAATCTAGCAGACCACTGTTATAGTATTCATGCAGTCATTGTTCACTGTGGTTCTGGCGTTTAATTTGGTCATTATTGCGCCTTGGTGAAAGACGAAACGGACTGGCTGAAGTTTGACGATAGTCGTGTCACGAAGTGTTCTGGCGATGTATTGAATCTATTGGAGCCTCTGGAGACCCCCTTGAATTTGTTTTATGAGAGAGAGGACATTGGCAGATCAAGATCTTCAGATGATGTGGTGCTGCAGGTTTCTCCGGGTTTTTCTGCAGCTGTAAAAGCAAATGCGCCCCGGAGCGCCAATTAATTTTCATTGTTGTTTTTAATTTTATCGTTGTTTTATAATTTCACAAATTATTTGTCAATAATATACCACGAGCAGAGATACATAGACAAATATAAATTTAAATACTTACTTCCACGATTGTGGATATATATTGTGTAATTATTTGTTTGTAGTTTGGAACCCTTATGATTAAAATCTCTATATCCATTGATTGTTTGATTCGTTTATATTTTGTTCAAATGTGTTCAGTTCAAACTTGTGTTTTTATCCATACTTAGTACCCATTCCATACATAAGTTTATTTTTAATTTTTCATATCCTGTTCGAATATATCCAGCCTGAACTTATATTCTTATCTATATCTAGTACTGATTCCAGAAGATTGATTGGTTTCATTAATTCATATTCTTTTCAAATTTATAACTTAGTACCTAATTTAATGCATGAATCTCATTCAATGTCAGATTCAGTATTCTCATTCCTTACACACAGGCATATTATTTCGCTTCGTGAGATGTATTTTATTTGTTCACTGTTCATTTCTATATGTACATGAATATTTACTGTAAACAATCTTGAGAAAGTGACTAAATACATATTATTATGTGCGGTGCGGTGTTCACTATAACATTATGAGTAGCCTAACTCAGCATAGGAAGTGCCCTTCAAAGTAGTCGCCCTAAGATATACTACATGTGTGCTAGAGTTTTTGCCACTCTTCAGAGCAGTTCTGATATGCGCTTTCTGGTATGACCGTGAGCTGTGTCACCGATTTGGTTTTCATCCCCGCAATCGTCGCACAACGCCGTCGTTTCATGGTCTCGTCCATCTTGGAAACAAGAAAAAGTCAAAGAGGGCCAAATCTAATGAACACGGTGGCTGAGGCATGATTAAGGTCGAACTTGGCATGGTTTTTTGGTCTTGGCTCTCCTGGGCTCTTCCATTGGGATGATTGGATTTTGGTTTCGATGTTACAACCATATACCAATGCAAAGTGTATCAGACTGTTGGTTGACATTGGAAGTCACAGCATTCTGGAAATGACATCTGACTTTCTGCCTCCCACTCTCAACTACGAACTGCCTTATGAAGTACTTTACCATGTCTGATTTCAACCCCCATGTTTTTCCATAGGTGCTTCTTTCGAGCATCAGTGCTACCTCCGCTTTCCTCTTTATCCTGTCCAAGTGTTGGTTCGAGGTCAGTTTGGAATCTAGAATTACTCCTAGATATTTTACCTCCTTCGACACTTGTATTTCTTCACCTCGAAGTTTTAGAGGTCCAAGACCCTCCGTTTTAGTCCTCTAGGTAAATGAATGGTACTAAGTTCCATTTGGATGGGCTCATGTCAAGCCCTTCTTCTTCGGCCCATCTTGTTATAATATTCAGGGCCTGCTGCACGCTTCCCTTCACTACATTATTGTATTTACCCTGGACTGAGATGACTAAGTCGTCTGCATATCCCAGTGCTTTATACCCATTATGGTCCAAGAGACATAGTAGCTCGTTCATTACAAGGTTCCATAACAGAGGGGATAGAACCCCCCCTGAGGAGAGCCCCTTGCTACCCGTGCCACGACTGTTTTCCCCATAATGGTTGTATCTAATCTTCCCCTAAGCATGCAGTCTATCCATCTACAGCTTGTCTTGTCCATCCAGTCAGTCTGTCCTTAGCTTGCACAATTTTCTCAATTTCTGAGAGTTGTCGTTCGCATGGGGGCGACAGCTGATTAACGGAAAAACAGATATTTTTTTATTTTCATTTTTAACATAAAATTTGATTGAAATTTTTTGATCCGCCAAACACTTTTAACCTTTATGCCTCTCACCAACAAACTGAACATGCCAAACAGTGGAAACTCGTTCAAAACGAATGAACTAACATCAAAATGTAAAAAGAAATCGCTAATCAAATGTAGCCGGCGAAATGTGAACATTCACCTTATTTTTTCAACATACTTTTTATATACAGTGAGACACAATTAAGATGAGCACACCTCTGTATTTTAGTTATGTTTGGAAGCGAAATTTGATTTTTGTCATAGGGCTAAACCTTCATGGGCCGCACTGTTTACAATACTTAGCCCGAATGACATATTTTGCTTCGCGTTGGAGAAACCAAAATGAGTTATTCAAAAAAGTTGCTAGATATAAATTTTTACACTACATATATAGCGAATTTCAATCCAAATTCTGGAATTTTCTTATTTGAGTCCGATTTTCAGTTGATGGTTTGGAATTGGAAGCTACAGAAACAATAAAATAGTCAAAATCAATGAAATGAATGTATTCATGATGGATATTAGGTTTTTCATTATTATTCCTACATAATGAAGAATTTGTTATTTTCTTTGCTCCTTACTTAGAACCGTTAATTGAAAATGGGACTTAAATTTGAAAATTACGAAAAAAAATATCAAAATTTAATTTTTGCGTTGAAATTTGGTACATAGGCCAGAAAATATAAAGTTCGTTCAAGAGTAAAGTGCCCTTATTTCAAAAAATATAGAAATATATTAAAGAGAAAAGTTGCTTGGAATTGAAAGCTATGTTCAGATACGAAGTCATGGCCTCCTATTCGAATTTTTTTCCTTTTGGAAAATTTTGAATTTAATTACCCCCGTATGATACATATTTTTACTATTTTGATTCGATATGTATTTGAAGTAGCCACAATCAAATACGTTTGGAATATTTTTGATCAAATTAAAGTGTATCTGTGAAATTTACTAGAATACGTATTTTTTTAGGTGACCGTCAACTTCGTGTTTGTTGCAACAATATTTAACAGAACTCTAGAATGAAACCAATACTTTTTTTAACGAGGTATACTGTTCATATGAATGAACTGTAAATAAAAGTATGAAATTTAATTTTATTCTGACCACAATGCCTCAACAAGAACAGATATTAAAAAACAATCCAAAATCTATCGCGGATAGCCATGAACAAAAAACACATACGCCCTAAAACAATTCTGTAGTTTGTGGCTTCTTAAAACATGCCTGTAAAACGTTTTCATATGTGTCCTTAATTAAAAATGCCTCGCCCAGTATTATTAACGTTAACTAAAAAGGCAGAATTAGTTTTAATCTGTGGTGATGGTTATAAAACAATGCGCGAATTTGCTATTCAAGTGTAAGTAGAATTTTAAAGAATTTCAAACAGAATATGAACATAATACGGAGCGTACGAAACCTATATGCACAGAAGAAAACCAGCTTGATGTACTTCAAGCAGTAGTAGAAAATCCTAGAAGGTCCACCCAAGAAATTAGTGACTATAACGGCATAAAAAAAACCTCTGTGAAGCGTATTCTCAAGAAACATAAGTACCATAATCACAAACCTACATTCATTTGTACATTTCAAGAAAGAGACTCTGATTTGAGATATAATTTTTCCATGTGGATTCAGAGTGAAATAGAAGAACAACGAGATTTTCATCGATGTATTCTGTTTGGAGATGAATCTACTCTTACAGCAAATGGGGTTCTATCATCACAAAATTGCAAATGGTGGTCAGATATCAACCCCAATTTTATTATTGATGACAAAAATCGATACTATCAGTGGTGTGGTGTGGTATATTAAATGATAAATTACTAGGTCCGTTTTTTTTCGCGATAATTCGAATGGTGACAGGTACTTGAACTTTTTGGAAACTGAAATAGGAGAGTTTTTGGATGATATGGTATTAGAAGAACGGCAAAAGTTATGGTTCCAACATGACGGATATCCTGCCCATTCTACTACTGTTCCTCAGTGGCTGAATAGGACATTTCGTAATAAATGGTTAGGATGAAATACCGATCCTTGATGGCCTCCTCGATCTCCAGACCTTACACCTCTAGATCATTTCTTATGGGGATACTTGAAACAAAAAGTCTACAAAGATCGCTCCTTTAATAATGTTGATGAGCTTGTAACTTCAACACGAGTTCATTGCAGAAATATTCCCGCTAATGTGTTGCGATCTACATCTAACGAATTTTATGAGCGAACAATCAGATGCATCAGAAGAGAAGGTGGACATACAGAGACGCTTCGATAATTTTCATTGTTAGCACCTGTTAAGTTGTTAAGTTACCTACTGTATTTTTCTGTACTATCGCTTATTGATTCTTTTTTGTTCATGGCTATCTGCGATAGATTTTGACAGTTTATTCATATGAACGTTATACTTAGTAAACTGCTTGCCTCGTTAAAAATAGTATTTGTTTTATTCTAGAGTTCTGTTAAATATCGTTGCAACAAACATGAAGTTGACGATCACATAAAAAAAATACAAATCCATGTGAATTTTACAAATACACTTTAATTTGATAAAAAATACTCCAAACTGATTTAATTGTGGCTTATTCAAATCATATTGAATCAAAATAGTAAAAATACGTATCCTACGGGGGTAATTCAAAATTTTCCAAAAGAAAAAAAATCGAATTGCAGGCCATGACGTATCTAAACATAACTTTTAATTTTAAGTAACTTTTCTCTCCAACATATTCCTATATTTTTCGAAATAAGGGTACTTTACTCCTGAACGAACTTTACATTTTTTGGCCTATCCTGTAAGGTGTTTGTCATAAAGCCATTTCAGGTACACTTTGTATAGTTTTGGAACATGCACCAACTTTTGTCAAGAATAAAATTTTCTGAGAAATCGATAATAAAAAAGTTTCCCATTTGTTGCACACTTAGTGGACCACACTGTATATGCTGTTGGCGATACAACTGCCGAAATTGATTTTCAATTATTGGCACACACTTGCGGTTTCGGGCTGTTTGGCCACTCTTTGGTGCAAAGTAGTATCTATCATCTTGTAGATAATTCGGTTCATATCCATTCTTCAAGTATGGCCACTTACTTCATATACAATTTATTAAGATATCATCAACGCAGAGCAAAATAACGAAAATTTGTTTTTTTTGCAGGAACGCAGAGGGCTATGTTTGAGGCTTTCACTCGGGCTAAGTATCGCGAAAAGTGCGGCCCATGAAGGTATATGCCTGTACCAAAAATCAAATATCTGCTTTCAGAAATGACAAAAATATAGGAGTGTCTTGATCTTAAGCTTGAAATCCATATTTCCAACTTGTTCACTGATTCATTCTTGTCAATAATGACTGAACTGCAACCCAATTTTCTTCTGTTCTCGAGTTTCCTGCTAAACCGGAACTGCATGTAATTAATGAGTAAGCAAAACAACCATAATATCCTGGAACTTCAGCTCAATTGCTGTTTCCACCAAGTAGTTGTTGATTCAACACATTTCAAACTTTTCCTAACTTCAGATGGAAAGCCGTTCAAACGCCTCGTTTTCTCCATGAAACTGTACAAGATGTGAACTTTTTAATACGCAGTCGTTGTTTGGATTGTCATTACAATCCAACTACCAACTCCGTTGAAGAAAAATCTATTAGAAGTTGTTGAGCGTACGGAAAAATCCGGAAAAAACTTGAAACTAGTATCTATTACCACTTCTCAAACTAAAATTAAGGGCGCAAGCGTGCTGTTGTTTGTAAATTCTCTCTTCCATTTCTAGTTTCATCCAGTATTCAGTGTCTCCTCTGCCTGGAAGGTATCCGAGACATTCGCATCCCGGTCGTCCCTATTCCCGTTTGACGTACGCTATGATGAGCCTCAGGTTAATGTAAATATTGCTCTTACTGACCCGATTATTAAACTATGGTTTATTGACATCAGGTACTATCATTGTGATCAGTTTGTTGGCCACTGATTGACCGGTTCACAGACTCAAAAATATCAACAACAAAGTGCGTGATTCTGGACAATTTTTCATAATGAACACTTTTCATGAATGAAAAATGCTTTTTCCAAACTTCTAGATAGTAAAGTAAGTATTTTCATAGAAATTGAACACTTGTTGTTTTATATTGACTCCACAAGTGTTATTTGACGTAATAATTGATACCGACTTTGTGGAAATATATTTTTTCTGATATCTGATTATGGAAGTTGAATAAATACTCAACATTTCTTTCCATTGTAGCATTGAAGAACAGTAGTTCACCAGGATATAAATGATATCTCACATGTCTCACATGATGTCTATATGAATATATAATAAAGAAAATACTTTTGTCTAGTTTCTACTGTGTTTATTTATTCATTACGACCGGTTTCGGCTTATAAGGCCATTTTCAAGTAACTGTAGATAATAATAAATACTAATAATAATAATGAACACAGTAGAAACTAGAGAAGAGTATTTTCTTTATCCTATATTCAACATGAATTTCTACAAAATAAATAAGTCATCAATCGAACGAGTATTTTCTATATAATTTTTTGTTGGCCAGAACTACGCTATTTGAGCAAATTTGATATTTTTCACAATAAAATAATAATTATAGTCATAATAATAATGATGCTTTGGTTCCATATCGCTAGGTCTGAAGTACATAATAATAAAAATACAATCAGGAATAACAAAGGAAATGTCAAAATGAACATCAATACTTCATTATATACATATACACCAATATTCATATAAATATATACATGAAATTGAAAATATATAAGAAAATTCCACAATTAAAATACTTCATTTTGACGAATCACCATGGCAATTGAGGTATTACAGTGTAATTTTTTTTCTGGTTGGATATCCAACATTGAACAAACAGACTATTTTTGACAGATTGGTTTTTATTCGTTCACATGATATTTAGTTTTGATACATTTTAATTACAAAGCTAAGATGTTTTCCATATTCTTCGGACACCTCCTCTCTTCTTAATGGCATAAATTCAGGACTTTAAATGTCTTCAATAAAGTGTCTATGTCTAATAAAGTATTTTTATAATGTTCAGAACTAATTTATTCACCTTTTTCCCATTTAGCACTTTCAATTTTGCGTAGTTTAGATGCAAATATTCGTGGACAATTCGGAACAAATTTTCTTTTTTCAAGTTGGAGCCACAATCCTCTATTAACGCGAGTAAATAAGTCATGGTACGATGATTCATCATTACATCAGACAATTTCGCACATATTTTGCATACAGTATGATTTTCAAATCAATTAATTTTTCAAACAAAGAATTATGTCTACAATTAGTAGAAATCAACAGTTCATATGCTAAGAGTTCATTGCTCTGAAGATAAACTGAATATAATTATTATTATTAGGTGTGGAATTTTCTTACCCAATAATACGCGACGTCAAATTGATGTATGGGAATTTTTTTCTCGCTCATGAATTTAGAAAATTTCCTTCGCCTACGACTCGGTAAATTTTTAAAATATTCATGAGCTCGACAAAATTTCCGAAAATAATTTGACCTCCAGTAGTATTACTAGTGAAAATAAAATCATTGGACATGAATATGAAAACTAAAATTCATATTTGAAAAAAATGTATATTTGGAGCTTGTCTCACATGGGCCAGGCAATATGCCGACATCGTCAGCAACTCCGCTATTCTCTTCAATTTCTCAACATTTTCATCGCTTGTTGATTTGCTGCTGGGGCGTCCGGGGCAAGTGTCGTTATTCAGATCTTCTCGACCTTCTGTGGAAAGCTTGTTCCACTTGTAAACATTTCGAGTGTTTTCGGACACACCAAACTTTGATTTTTTTTTCGAGATGGGTGTAACAACATAAAAAAAATTAAGAAGTATTCAATGGGATGTATATATTCCGCGGAATATGAAGATTCACCTTATTCACCCAATTCATATAAGGACCACCTATAATGTGTATTCCAACTCTTTCAAATATATCAGCATTCAGACCAACTGAGCGATAATTCAAAGAGCCTTCTTGTGAATGATGAAAATCTTCAAATAATACAACCACCAATAGGTGGTTCCACTTATGTTTCGCATGCGTTTACGCAGCTATTTTTATCAAGTACTTTCTTGGTTATTCTCATTTTGTCTTCAATCGAGGATCGCCTGCCCGATACTGACGATGCCCAATAGGCTGAAACAGCTGTCTACCGGTGGCTCTCAAATTGAAATCAATATGGGAATGATCAAAAAGTACTTATTTGAAGCTCTATATCTTCTATTAATTATCTGCGAGCGCTTTCGACAGTTGGTAGTACTGTCATCATCTGGCACTCCTCAAACTGAACTGGTCATCCTGTTGTCTGGAATTCGTTCAGTAGTTTGGTAGTAGTTGCGTTTCCTTGTGGGGTGGCTATCATTTTGATTGATGCAACTAATTTTCCTTCATTTTGAGTATTTACTATTGAATTCTACAAAAAGGATTTGAAGCTTTATATCTTCTATTAATTATCTGCGAGCGCTTTAGACAGTTGGTAGTACTGTCATCATCTGGCACTCCTCAAACTGAACTGGTCATCCTGTTGGTCATCAACAGGTTGAAATTGATAAGTCTTCTGATTGTATGAATGAGAAAACTGACATTGATAATCTCAGCAGTATATACAGTAACTTACTGGAACTACATCAAAAACATAATAATAATGACAATTGTATCAATCAATAACTCTTGCTTTAGAGTCAAACATTATGAAATCATCATACCCATTGGAAAATGACATTTATGTGAAGGTATGACATTTGTCAAACCCACAAAAAAATCCCATACATGTAAAACTTTTTCGTCAATTGATATGCTCAATTTATTGTTTTTTGCTCATTTACACTGTGAGTATAATCTGTAATGTTGATCAATGGCGAAAATATTCACAACTCATTAAATTATAGGCCCTGAAGAAGCTATATATATATATATATATATATATATATATATATATATATATATATATATATATATATATATATATATATATATATATATATATATATAGAAAAAATTAGTCTTTTTGCTAACTAGTCAGAAAATAAGTGAAACAATATTTGGGTATGCAGCAGGCCAAAAATGTTGTGTACTCTTATAACACAGATTCCAAGCTTTCGATAATCTTTATATATATATATATATATAGCTGGTCGTACTATCATCATCTAGGCTCTATTCAAACTGCAGCAGTAAGTTAACCTCAAAAATAACCTACTTATTCAAAAAGAATTATCTAAAATGAACTATACTCAATACTCAAGCTAGGATTGAAAAATAACAATATTCCTACAAGATTTGACATCTCAAAATTCAGATGGGCAATGGTCTTCATTTGTTGCAAGAATCTCTTCCTGCATCAACAAATCTATTAAGGACAAATAAAAGCTATTTGACTCAATAAATCCCTGTACCATCCGTCATAATTCTTGTTACCATCAAACAGCAAACTAACTACAAGTTTCAAAGTTTCATCATCTAAATGACGCAGAAGTATAATAGTAGACACGTAATCATAACAGAGTAAGAGCCACACAGTCCACAACTTTTATTATCATCGCCATATTTACTGAGGCGTGTCTTCATTCCCTCTGATTGGTTTTTCAGTATACATGGTCGATTTCAGTATTTTATACTTCTATTTAATTAAAAATCCTGATAATCAGATGGAAAGTTTTGATAAAACTGGGTTAATTTTTTAGAATCCATTTGATATATTTTTTTCACTATAATCAATAATCTGTCGAAATTTCAATACTGTCATCACGGCTTTTGTAAAATCATGCTGATGTGGTTATCATTTCACTCACCACATTTCTTTATTTCTGAGAATTGGCCTACATTACCATTGAAAAATGATTTGATTGCTTTTATTCAGCATAGGTAATATAATATTTACAAAACTCAGCATTTTTCAAAATTTCATAAAAGAGATAACATCCTGAAGATGGATTCTTTCCAAATTGACATTTCAAATGCGAAAAAGTATCAAAAGTTTCCCAAAAAAAAATCATATTTCCAAGTCCATAGATTTCCAACTTAGAGTGACTTTGGACTTATTTCCATACATATATTATCATAATCCCTGGGTTAGAACCTATATCCGCGTATCAAGAGATACAATGCGAAAAGTTACGTCAAAGTCTCTAATACAAGAATAAAGTTTTACCGTTGAATATATCAAATTAGATTCCACCAGTTTGAATGTTTGAAAGATCAGATGAAATGCGACCTCATTTAAATTACAATTTCATACGGAAGAATCCAATATTACGTACAGGAATGCGACGTCTTTCCAGAATGAGGTCGCATTCGCGGTTTTTCAATTTTCATTTATTTTCTCTGCGCGTTCTAGAATTTGTTTATAGGAAAACAAGCCTCAAGATTTCAAATAAATTTTGGCTTTGGCAAGCTATGTCTGGAATGGTTTGATTGGGGACATTCTCTTCATTTTCATTCACTCAATGGATATTTTTTCAAAGGCCAACATTGAAGTTGGGACATAACTTTGCATTTACAAAAATTTTCAACGTTATTTTCATTAATTTCTTTGTCTACTTCGAATAACGTCGAAGATGAAATCTAAAAATCTAGAAATCTGTGAATTTTTTCTCGACATAAGTTCAAATAAGTTCAATCAATCAAGTTGGCGGTATCAAGAGATGACTTTCGGTAGAATAATTTTTTTTTAAAATGGCATAAAAAATGGTTCATGAAGAGAAATGTCTAAATTCAAATGATTTGGATGTCTGTACTTAGCAAAACTAGTTCTTTCTGGTTTACAAAAACTGACAGGAAACGCGTATTTTTTCAAACGAGTTTCATTACATCATTGAGTCTGACCAACATCCTTTCTGAATCAGACCTCATAGATTATTCCATAAATCCAGAATATTTCAGTGTCCATCACCTTGTTTCCAGATGTGAGATGTGCTGAAGTGAAAACGTTTCAAAGAGTACTTTGAAGAAGTATTTTAGTGAATATGTAAGCACCGATCATACTCAATTTTTCACGCAACGATTTTAATATAAAATCGTCATGAGTTATGGCGAAAGAGACAGGATTTTAATGTGCATTCGCACCTTCGCCAAAATTGTAATGAATACCATGTGAATATTTTATTGACAAAATATCGGTCATATTTTCGTAATACGTTTGCATATAGAACAGAATAGTCAATTACGTTTATATTTCGAAGCTCACAGACATTATTCCTAAATAATGACGGTATAATTGTTATGTCAATGACGTTTGCTTTAGGATATAATACATATTATTATTCCATTACTGAAATATTTGGTGAAAAATTGAACATAAAAAATGTGTCTCGTAAGTGTATAGATCATTTTCGTCATTTTCTTGATGGAAATACGTACTTTTCGAATGAATAAAACTCTGTACTTTTGCTGATGAATTTAAAACGTTTGAAATGAAACGTATCGTGTTTGTATTATCACGAACAGAAAATGAGCAAATATATGGAGATGGACGTGTAAACCATTTCAGGTATATACTGGAACGTCATTCTGAGAATGCAAAAAATAGACTCCTTTGATTCTTAATGAAACCACATTGAAATTATGTATTAAAAACATCATCTGAAAAATGCGATAGAAGTATATGAACATCAAATATTTTAAACGTCAATTAACAACATGGACACATTTTATATTTCAAAACTGTTTTAGAAGTGCGTTTGTAGTAGAATTTCTGCCATTATTGATATTATTGAGATGAGACGACAGTCATATTACTTTTTTTTTAAATTGAGATTATTGAAATCTGGAAATACCTCCTTTGTGAAATATGCTGTCGATAATGTCTTTGATGATATAGCACATAATAGTTCTTCAAAGATTCAATAGCTTCGTCAACTTCGTTTGTTGTGAGGAAAATAAAAACACTTCCCATATATTGAGCGTTGGTATTTCGTTTTATAAATTTTATAGGATAATAATCTGAGTTAGAAAAGGGTAAGATCATCTGTAAATATTTGTTCGTTTGATTTTTTTCTATATACCATAGACGACCAAATATTCAGCATTTTCTGAGCCATAAGAAAATAATTTCACCCAAAATAAGTTATCTTCAATCTGTCTGAGACAATCATTGAGCCACTTTACTGGAGGTTGACTATTCAAGATTTTTCTCGAAGAAGAAATAATTAAAAAAAACATTTTTCAGAACCATCAGTAATTGATTTCAATAATAACTCCTTGAAAATCATTGCACTATAAGAGATGAAAGATGAGAAATAATACTTTTTATGTTTTTTTACCACTTTCATTTGTAACTCATACAATAATATTAGTTTGAAAATGTCCTCATAGGAAGAAACTGCAGTAACGCTACAAATGAAAGAGGTAAAAAACATAGAAAGTATTATTTCTTATTTTTCATGACGATCTCCTACCACCTAGGCATCAATTGATTTAAGATGAAAAATTTATTTTAGGAGGTCAGAAATCTTCAATTCATGTTTGGTGTTTTGAGTCATCGCGAAATATACTGGTGTTATTGACACTATGTTAATGAATCATCGTCGTTTCAAACAGGAAACTCTTTGTTTGCATTTCGGGCGGTCGGTAGCCAGGCGGTTCGACGTGGGTTCTTCGTTCACTCACTCGAATTGACTGCCGTGTTTGTCGGTAGTACAAGCCCCAGACTGAACGATCGATTTTCACTTGCTATCGTCCAACCCGTGTTAGCAATCGCACGTTAAAAGGTAATACCTCTTTAATCCTCAGCTCGCACAAGTTTCAACTTTTGAGGGTTGTCGTTCGAAGGGGTGCGATAGCTGGTTAGCGGAAAAACAGATTTTAAACAGATTTCAGTGTTTTCCAAATTCTTTCAGGAAGTTTGATGAAAAAGTTGGACAGTAAATTCAAGTTCAATCGATAGCACTCTGAACATGAGCTTCCATCATGTCTTCATTATTCACTGCGTTTTGGACTTCTTCAGCTGATTACTTAAACAATTCTGAAGATGTTTTGGTTGGTTCCTGGGTTTCAACGTGGTATTCTTTATTTACAATCTTCAAACGTATCAACTGGAACTGCATCTTCAGTGACGTGCTTGAAGTACTCTTCTTGACATATCAACTGAAATTCAAGAAGATTACTTCAACCACGCTACTGAAGATGACTGCCTCAGTTGCAGTAGAAACATTTGTTGAATGTAACCGAAGAAGGCCACGACAAAACCCGGAAAATAACATAAACATTGACGTCATTCGTGAAAACCTATATTTCTATATAATTCTGAAGTTTTTAAGGCATTACCTCTACTTGAGAGAAATATTCAACGGCAGATTCCATAAAGAAAAAATAATGTTTCTGTTGAGAACAGGTATACGCTTGAGGGTGCTTCTTGTAAAATTATGTCTGAAAGTGGTATAAAAAAATGTTCATCGAGTACCTAATGATTTTTTCAATGAAATTCATCAGTTTTCATCGAATTTTCTGAAAATTTTCACATTCCACAACCTGAAAACCATGAAAATATAAAGCGAAAGCTTCATATATTGTGGAAATAGCAAACTTCATAGTCCACCCTAATAAGTTACTACGTGAATTCAAAGTGGTTTCCTCAAAAAATTACTAGAACGAAGTGATTTTAGAGATATACTAAGTGATAAAGAAAGGTAAACACCCATTTACTTCGAAAATATTTCAATAATGTTTTGCATGTGTATTTATGTTGAGGCCAGTAAAATCCAGTGGAATTTCAGCCAGATCGGAAGCTTTCCTGACCAGTTTTTCAAATGTTTTTTTTTGTGTGAGCATTCACCATTTCTCTAATTTTTATTCTCATTCGTGCTTTAACTGTTAAAGGGTTTGTTGTAGAATGTTTCGTATTGTTAACACTATGCCTCGAGTGAGAAGACTTCGTAGTACTCCTCAACTTAGTGATTTTGAGAGAGGACGAATTGTTGGCTTAGGTGAGACAGGTTATTCAGTCAGAGGAATTTCAATAAGAACCAATCGATCTTTGCGGACTATTCCGAGGTGTTATCAGGCATGGACCCAAGAAAGCCAAGAACACAGAGCTAGGAACACCGGTCGTCATACGGGTAAAACAGCGTGTGATGATCGCCTACTAAGACTTTTGTCTCTTAAGGATCGGTTAACTTCTAGTAGGACAATTGCGAATCAGTGGTTTGAAGAACACGGAAGGGTTGTTGGAATGCGGATTTTTTTCTTATCATCCCCATTGGGTGTTGCCACCCAGATCGCCCGATCTTTCAACTATCGAACATGTGTGGGATATTCTTGGTCGCAGACTGCTGAATTTACAAGTGCCCCCCCACAGACTTTGGCAGTACTAGGGCTAGAAGTAGTGTGGAATGAGATACCCCAACCGAATATAGACCACCTTATCAGGATAATACCCAGACATATCCACGAGTGTATAAGACATCGAGGATCTGCAACACACTACTGAACTTCACTGGTTTCACGATCATCCAATTTCTCTGAAAACTTACTCGTTTGTTTGCTATTATCTATCAAGTATGTGAGTTGAAAATAAATGGGTGTTTACCTTTTTTTGTCACTTAGTATATATCAGCGTTTGGAGGCCAAAATCTGCCTACGTCTTCACAATTGGGACTTTGTTCACGAGATAAAGATGTTACTAAAGCAAATTCAAATCCAAGATAGAGTGGATGTGAACATTGACATGCCCTACGCACGTGATATTGAAAATCCTAAGTTGGCCAGGGTCGTATTCAGAACCAACATCTTGTTGATCGCAAATGCTAAATCATACTTAGGAAAACTTTTTTATAATAACGAGTGAAATGCACAAGTTTTGCACTTTAACAGATGTGTGCAGATAATATGTGTAATATAAAAAGATTTTCATTGGATTTTTCACAGCGCACTCAAGCATTATATGAAAAGAGGCGTAATTATTTCTTTATTGATAATTTTTATTTTATGTAAAATCAAAAGGAATATTACTCAAAATTATTCAACTAGATCCTCACCAATCTGAATTATCAGTGACTCTTTTCAAAGCCTCATCAAAAAGTACTTTGAAATCTGCAAATTTGAACGTGGTGTTATGCTGAGCTACAAAATTCTTCACATCCGCCCGTATTAACTCGATGGGATTGAGCTCGCAGTGGTATGGAGGCAGGCGAAGGACAATTTTGTTTTGGCCTGCTGCCATCTCATCGACTATATATTTGGTATTCAAGCTTGCGCTCCTTGACAATTTTTACTAGCTGTACTCTTAGCATTGAGTGTTCAAAGCTAATATTCTTTGATCGCTGCCAATTTTGGATTTCAACCTTTTTTGAAGACATTGTCGGAATCTTCTCTAACCGTTGCGAATGATAAGGTGCATTGTCCATCACAATCACAGCATTATCCTCCAGATGGGGTAGAACTTTGGAAAACCACTGTTCGACAGATTCACCGTTCATTTCTTCGTGATAATCTCCAGTTTTCTTCGACTCGAAACACCACAGCCCTTCAGCAACAAACCCATTCTCATTGCCGACGTGACAAATAATGAGCCGTTTTCCTGTTCCTGAAATCATGAAGAGGTATGTAAGTAAATAAAACAAATACGAGGGTTACTTTTTATATATTGAGATTGAGGCAGTTCTTAATATCAATATTAGTTTACCTGATGGATTTGTTGATCCGGTGGATAGTCCATCTAGAAAGGCCCTCCTAGATGAGGTCACAGTTTCATCGACCCATACTTTAGGGGTAGTATGACCAGCATTAACCCAGTTTCCATCCATATAATAAATTGTTCTCTGTTGTTCCCTATGATATTTAATTTTGGTCAAATACACCTCCTCCATAACACAATTTCCTCTCTATCCAATAATAAACTATTGCGCCCTCGTTTTTCCATACAAAATTCAAATGTTTCAATACTTTATAGAATGTTGACCGCTCAAAACTTGGCAATAGAACATCTTCATTTATTTCTGTGATTACTCTGTCTATCGTGGGTATTTTATTTCTGAAAAAATACTCATGGACTTTCCTCCTGATTGCATGTTTATCGGCATCATCTATTGATTTCATAATGGTTTGACGATAATGATTTGTATTCGGTTTGGAAAATGTATGATTCTGTTTATATTCCCGTAAAGCATTGTAAATCAAAGCGCAACACACTCCAATTTTATCGGAAACTTTCGATACGACTTCGTCGACAGTCGATGTCTCACTTTCTTCCATCTCTTTTTTGAACACATTTAAAATCACTTATTTCATCTCAACACTCAAATGTCATTTTTTGGATCGTTTCCTGGCTGGACTCAGAGGATAGCTGACAGTGTCATCAGCAGTGTCTGTACTGGACATCTTGGAAAACAATTTTAAACAATATACTATAACGCACGCCACACAAACACGCAAACGACTGATTACAACCCTGTGCTAGTAGCGAACTCTTACCAAAAAGGCGAATTCACCAATTCACGAATTCCATCTGACACTGGGCGATCACGTGAACATCACGCTTCGGTTTTGTTTTGTTTTACTCTATCTTGGATTTGGATAAACTTTAGTTAATAATCTTTCTCTTAGACAGAAACACACAGTCGAACCGCTTTGAAATCAATCAAGACTCAGATACTTCGCTACTTGAGTCTGATCTTTTCTGCACTGATGAAAATCAAAACCTCGAAACCGGTTATAGCAGCATAGTCTTGCAGCATAGCCTTGCTGCTGGATGAACCAGAAACATCTGCAAGACTCACCTTTTTGTGAGGTATGTTGCATTAATGTCTGTCGGATACTATCTAATATCAAGCGTAGTATTGGCCAATAAAGTAGTTGTTTTCCGACAGGCATTAACCATAACCTACTGTGTGAGAAGTTGGGAGAGATTTCATTTCGGAATATTCACTTTTCCGAATTGTTTGTTTGTGAAATAAACATTCATCAGTACTCAATATAACATGAGATTCATTATGATCAATCACAAAATGAACCTAACAGGTAATTATTACTGAAATAGATTTATACTATAGTCAATATATTAGAAGAGCAAGTACAGCTCAGAAATAGTTCCAATGCAAACTGTGTAACGTTAGTTTTTCTTTTGTTTGAAGGTGTTTGACACTTGATAATTTTTCTTTCGAACGTCTTCGAGAAAAGCTCGCTCTTGAGATTTTTCATCAAAATGAGTTGGACTACGCCCATGACATAAAATCTGCTTGTTTCGCGTCTCCATAAGAAACTCAGCAAACCATGATGAAAAATTTCAATGGTGCACTCGGAAATGTGCCTAGGGACGTTTTACTACCACGCTGAAGGCAACGTTCGTATTTCATGTGAAAATTTACATAGATATATGTATAAAAATAAATAGAGTTGAATATATGAACTGCCGCTAGGTAGAGCGAAGCTATAATTCAGATATAGTTGAGATGCAAAACAAAACAACGCTGAGAACATTATATTCGTATTTTTCGTACACAGGAAAATTTTTCCTTTTTAGAAAATCGGCTTAGAGTTACTATACAGCGTAATAATGTTAGGATGCACCAGTTTATGAATCGGGTATTTTTTAATTATCAGAAAAAAGACTGAACATATCAAGCAATGGTAGATTAGGTTACATTCAAAGTACGAAGGTCTTTTCGACCCTCCACCGCAATCCGCAAAGGTTTATTGTGGCCTATTACACCTATTTCACTCGATCAAATAAACCCAGCTTCTTAACGAAGCCGATTAGTTTTCAGGTCAGATGATAAGATTACGGCTCTGTCGAACTCTAAAACATGATTCGGTGCCCAGCGGGGCAGGCACAAAATGTATGCTCTACCGTTTCATCATTTCCCGAACAGAGGCGACACACACTGCCTTCCGACAGCCCGAGTCTCTGCATATGATGATTCAAATGACAGTGACCTGTAAGAAGGCCTGCTAGACATCGTAGTTCATCCCTACTGTTGTCCAACAACTGTTTGGTATGAAGCTCCGAAGGGTGAATAAACGCTTTGGAGTGAGCAATGTGTACAAGTTTGGCAATGTGTACAAGCCTGTATGCAGTCCATCTACCTCCTCTCCAGAAAAATGTGAAAAGGAGGTGAATCTAAAAGAATCTCCATGGCCGCTGACGGTGTGGTACTGATGGCACCACTAATGTCCATACAAGTCTGTCTCTGTGAGCCAGAGAGCTTCGCCTGGGCCGTTTTCTGTAAAGCATTTGGCCAGCAGGCATTTGCACCATAAGTGAACATTGGTCTGACAATCATTATATAAATCCAATGGATTTGTTTGGGACCTAAACATCAAGTTTCACCACAAATCCTTCGACATGTCCATAAGGACAGTCTGGCTCTGTGTAAAACTTTTTCAAACGTTCCTGGTGGGTATTTCATCAAGGACAATGCCAAGATATTTCAACTCCGTTCCAAATGGAATGACCTCACCATTGAGAGAAAGTAGCGTTAGATCGTCCAATTCTCCCCTCCTGGTGAAGGGGATTATAACAGTTTTGCTGGAGTTGACAGGAATCTGATTTCTCAGGCACCAACTGTGAAAAACTTCCAACGAGGTTCCGACGTGGACCTTGCCAAGATGACAAGGTCATCTACATAAGCTTGCAGATCTACTTTCCTTCTGTCGAAGGCATCAAGCAGACCATCCATCAGGAGCGACCACAGAAGGGGAGATGGTACCCCACCTTGAGGGCAGCCCCTGGTGACCCTGAACCCAATGACCTTGCCTTGATGAGTCGCTGTTAGTTGCAGTTTTGTTTACCAGAATGGCATAGATCCAGCCAGTTATGGTCGATTCTATACCCTTTCTAGCCAGAGACAATCCTATAGATTTAGCTAGTGCATTGTCAAATGCTCTTTCAATGTCGAGAAATACAGCAACCGAAATGTGTTATCAAGCAATGTACAGAGTGGGTTAAAATTGATACTTTTGGAAAAACTCTAGAGAAGAGAAGTATTTTCCGCATGCATTAGTTCAAATCATGAAACAACCATGTAATGAAACGGGTCTTGAGTAAAATTGATAATATGAAAATTGCATAATTACCGTCATGAACGAATCATTTGTGTGCTCGACAGCAAATATACCCATTTTCTAGGAGAGGTACGAGGTAGAAAGTAGCAAATGTAATTGAAATAGTTGATGAGGAAGAAAATGATGTTTTCTTTCTTACCACCATCAGAAATCTACTGTTGACTTAGTTTCCGCGTAAAACTTTCAAAGAAGCTTCAGTTTTCGAAAAAGTGATTTATTTTTTCAGATTAAAAACTAACAAATACTTGATTATAATAATTGTTCAGTGAAGTATTCATGAAAAATATTCGATTCACTTTCGTCAACTCAAAATTGTTCAATTGAAATAATATAGTACCAAATGATGACTTTTATGGAAACATTTTCCATTCCTCGTGTTTTATCATGCAATTTTGGTTAGTGTTTTCAAATTTTTAGAAACTTAAACTCTCCTCATTTCCCTCGCTGATACTTCAGCTATTATGTCTAGGTGAAACAATCCTCAAAGTCGGTTTGGTAGTGTTTTATTACAAAAAGACAAAACATTCTGTGTGATATCACTTCAACTGCTGAATTTTTTGTATCCAGGCTATTCCAGAAAAGTATTTATTTTGTTCATTGAACTTTTTCTATACATAAATCGCTTATTTCTCCCTCACATCAAACAAGAAATTTTCAATGAAGATATCAAGAGTTCCAGATTGTACACAGCTCAATCCGAGTCGAATAATAAACTAGATGTTGAAGTGAACCAGAACTTGTAACTACTCACCAACTTGAATGATGGTTTATATTTACTTATTCACAACAAAGCGAAAGTTTGATCTACATTCTTGAAAGCACATAAACTTCAAATTATTTTCCATTTGAACCCTCTCTGCAATTCAAACAGCTCTTGTTGGATGAAAACTTCTTGAAGAGGGTATGAGATGAAAATCAGTGATATTGTGTGAATTATATTTTCCCACCAATGTTTTGGAATATGAAACACATTCATTGATGAGTAACTGAAAAATGAAATAATATAAAAAAATAAACCCAAATCATGTGGGACCATAATGATTATTTATTCCATGATAATTATAATAATGTTCATTTATCAAACCCATTAACAGAAAATTTATGGGAACTATATATATATGGGAACATAAATATAGTTTGAAACCTTAAAATACGCGCTTTTAAATAACATTGAACTAAAAAGTTGAATTTTTTTTTTTAAATGAGCTTAAAACAATAAGGAACGAAACATACTAATATTATTGTGAAAAAAGCGATGGGAGCTTTATATACAAAAAATGTGGCAAAAAGCGCCCATGCTTTTTGACAATAATACTAGTATTTTTCGTTCGTTATTGTTTTAAGCTTATTCAAAAACAAATTATTTTCAACTTTTAAGTTCGATGTTCTTAAAAAGCGTGTGTTTTAGATTTTAAAACTATATTTATTTATCATTTTTTATTTTGTTTCAATTCCTCAATTCAACTTGGTACGGCTAGATTGCAACAGAAAAGGCGGAGGTGTTTGTATTTATCTGAAGTCCTCTCTCAAATAAAAAGTGTATCACTACAACATCACTGCTCATGGCTTGGAACAGTTGTGAATCATCGTCCACGTAAATGAATATAAAATTGCTTTCGGAACTGTATATCGTCCACAAGGAACTAGTGTTGATTCATGTCTCAATGAATTATGTGAAATTTTAGAACAAATTTACTTGGAAACGACGCGACGGTTATGATTTTGGTGGGTGATGTTAATATTAATCTCCTGAATCTAAATTCTAACGATACTCAATCGTTCATTAATTTGCTTTCTGTTTTTGATTCGTGTCAAATTGTAGAGAATCCCACTCGTATTACTAATACATCTGAAAGTCTCATAGATGTCATCTGTATAAATAAGGAATTACTGGTAAGAGGTTTTAATACTATTGATATGAATGGTATTACAGACCACCTACTTGGCTGCGTAACCAGCTTTCGAAATGAACAATTACCTACTGATTTAATATACTTCAGAAGTTACAAATACTTCGATTTCACTAATTTTTATAACGACGCTGCGAATATGCCATGGGGTGATATTGTTAATTTACAAAATATGAACTCTAAAGTAAACTTTTTGAATGATTGTATATTATTTCTATTTGATGAACATGCTCCTATCCGCAGGTTACATTGTAAAAAGAAATTTCTGTGTTACGTCACATACAACCTCAAGCTCATGATGCAAACCAGGGATGAGGCTCATAAAACATATTTAACTTTGAGAACACCGGCTTCAAGAAAGTATTATGTAACTCTACGGAATTACGTTAATGATGCTCTGAAACGCGAAAAAACAGCCTGAATACAAAGCGTTCTTCACAAATCAACCGCAAGAACTGAGTAATCCAGAAGAAATTAATAACGTTTTCCTTAATGTTATTAGAAATTTTACAATTAACAGTGATATTACATTTCATAGTAATAACAGATTCAATATCAATGCAAGATTCTCGTTTATGGAAATATCCAATAAGGATATCTTTGAAACTATCAATAAAATAAAATCAAATGCTTTCGGTATCGATAATATCAATATTATAATGATTTCATTTATTATTCCACATTGCATAGTTGAAGTAAAACATATTTTTAATGAGTCTCTGAGGCAAGGCTCATTTCCTGATCTTTGAAAAATTGCTAATATTTTAGCCACTTCAAAAATACCTACACCCACCTATTTCAACAAGTTACGTCCAATAAGTATTTTACCAGCACTCTCAAAAATTTTCGGAAAAATAATAACACAACAAATCAAAGTACAGCTAACATACTTCCAGAAGTGCAATCTGGATTCCGACAGAAACACGGTACCAACACTGTTCTGTTGAAGGTTATGAATGATATCTGATATCTTCTCGGGACAAATCGATGGTCTCATTTTTGGTTATGCTTGATCAAAGCAAAGCATTCGATCTGGTAAACTTCAAACTATTGCTGAGTAAACTAAAATACATTGGGTTTGAATGCAGTTCTTTAGATTGGGTGAGAAGCTGTCTCACAGGAAGGGCTCAACGGGTTATACTGGATATTGATCAATTATGCTCATCTCTTCAGGAAACTTCTTCTGGTGTACCACAAGGTAGCATTCTAAGCCCATTAATGGTCTCTCTTTTCATTTTTGACTTTCCTGCCACGTTATCCCAGTGCGACGAACATTTATATGCTGATGATTTTCAATTATATCTGTCAAGTCAATCTAATGATATTTACCATGCTATCACCAGGATGAACTTAGATTTAGAAAATACACTTCTATTATCCAAAAATCATGGCCTTCGAATGAATTCAAATAAAATAGTCGCCCTATGTTTGGGATCTAACATACAAAGAAATGAAGTTGAAATAAATTTCCATCTTCTTCTTGACAATGAACCAAGTGACTGGGTGAATTCAGCATAAAATTCAGGCGTATAAATCGATAACTCTCTCTCGTTCAACGAGCACGTTAAACCCATTTACAATACTTGCTTTTTCAAACTGAAATCCTTATACAAGTACAAGTTTCAGCTTTCTCAAGAAACAAAACTGAAATTAGTTCAATCATTGATTTATCCCCATATTGAGTATTGCTGCTCAGTGTATTACAACTTCTTGCCGGACTATAATAAACACAAACTTCAAGGCATACAAAATGCTTGTATGAGATTTGTGTGCTGCATAAACTACAGTGAGCATGTAACTCCATATTTATTGAAATTAGATCAGCTGAATATTGAGTTTAGAATTCGTTATCTCATATCTCTATTCTTATATAAACTATTGGAAAGCGAAACTCCTAATTACTTATTCAGATTAATTAGTGAGCGATCTGATAATCATTCTATCAATTCAAGAAAAGATACATTTACCATTCCATATTATGTTACCACCAAATTTGAAGGATGTTTTTCTTACTTTGGACCGAAGTATCTAAATAATTCATTACCGTATATTCATTTGTCTATATATCAATTCAAAAAAACTTTGAAAATTCATTTCTTAGATGTTCAAAAATGATTGTAATCTTTTATATTATCTCCATAATTGTTTTTTCATATTATTTTTGTGTCTATCGTAACTGTTACTTATAGTCTTACTGTATACTTATTTTTTTTTCACTCAATTATGGGACGGGTGGAAGATAGCCTCTGGCTAACCCTTTTCTCTTTGTGTATAAAACTTGTTTTTGCACAATAAACGTTATTATTATTATTATTATCAGACTCATCCCGTCTGGACGCTTTCCAACATCTCGACTAACTCAAGAACTGAAGGAACCTCTGCAGTGGCTAGAGCTCTTTTTATAAGATCATTAATGGAATTTACAACTGAATTTACAACTTAGGCCATGGTAACCATTTTCTTCTACAGTGATTCCGCATCTGCATTTATGACTAACACAAATTGTAGAACCTAACCGAAGACCAATCGAAATCCTAAAAGATGCATCATCTACCCAAAGAAGCCACGGGAAGAGCATTCAGCCAGGCACCAGATTTTTTGGACATGAAAGCTTTGAGTCTAGCCATTTGAATATCGGTACGTTCAGCTGACTAAAGAAGTTGATTATGAACCAAATTGATTATTGGATAATCCCAGGCTTTCTGACACTTCCTATTTTCGGAAAGGGTATGTTTCGTTTGAAATAACCATTTATTTTCACCATTCAAGTAATACGCATCAGAAATTTCAGACAAAGATTTGGAAAGAATGGAGTTTATCAAATGACGAGAACTATTATAAGAGGAAATTAATGCTGGCAGTGAGAGGGATGAGGCTAATCGAATACCTAAACCACCAGAGTTAACTGGGAGAGTAGATTGACTCCAAGTGAAATCTTGGTTTATTATTGGTGATTTTCTGTAAAGATTGGCGTAAAATGGAATCGAATTCTTGTAACTCCTTTTGACATATCTAAGTTGGACTGCATCTCAAGGTATACAATAATTTGGGGATTGCCAAACAGTATTTCAATAGAAAATATGCTATATGGGAAGGAAGACTATAATTATTTTATGTAAACTTCGGGATTAATCAGCCGTATATGGTTTAGAAATATGACCATTGATATTTTCCGATTCAGGAGAGGGAGCCTGAAAATCAGCTACCAAACCCATACACTTAAAGTGATTTCAAATTATATCAAGGAGGTCACGTGGAGCGCCATCTGCCCGCGAATAGATCAAGCAATAATATCGATAATTTTGTCAAATACAGATCCCGAGCATGAGAGTTACAAACATACAAACATACATACATACTGGTGATGCTAATGAAAACATGTTAATTAATAATAAAGATTGATATATCTCTAGAAAATCACAGAAACTTCCAAAGAGTTTATTAGGAATAAAAACAATATGAATAATAGAAAAATGAATGACATTGAAAAATATATTTAAAGTCACAACTATCACCTATGTATTGCAAAGATTGTCAGTCATTACATTGGTTAATACCGGCTGAGAAGAAAATAACTGTATATAAATGTTATTCAGTTTTTTTTTGGCATGAGAAAAACTTTGCAGCTGCAGAAAGCAATCAGAAAGCAATCAATAACCTATTTCGATTTATTCTGAAATGAATTCAAATCAAGAATTACAAATAGAACCCTATATATTTTCCAAAACTACTTGATGAAATGTGAAATTATCTTTTTGTCGTGGTAAGAAACAAAATGAAGAGTCAATAAATAGGCGGAGAGCGTAGAAGACATGTCTATGACCATAACTGAAAATTTACCTACCGAAAACGATGAAGCAGAGGCTGAAGCTGATGCAGCGACCCCATTTAAGGAAAATTTTCAGAATCCCAAATAACAGGTTCTACCAGGGAGCTCAGAAGTCATTCCAGAACAAGTTTCAGAAAGGCCACAAGAAAAACCAGAGAAAATGCAGGCTGATCCTCAAACTTCCGCCGAAGTTACTGCACTTTCAGAAGAAACTGACGCAGTCAAACTGAGTTCACTGCGTCAAACTAAGTTTACTGCGGTAAACTGAGTTAACTGCGTCAAACTGAGTTTACTTTGTCTAACTGATGCAGTTTGACTGCGTCAGTCCACTGGAAGAATGGTTTAATAAACCGAAACCAGTTGCAACAAATAAAAATCTCACTGGAAATCGGACAAAAGTTATTTTCTTCATCCTATATATTTTCTTTTCTCAAAAGGCTAACAAAACATTCGGCATTAATTTCCATTATTTGATGTATTATCCTTGAAAGCGGCTTTACTACCCCTCTCGTACCAACTCCTCGATTCGTTCCGATTCATTTATTCAACCCTGAAATATTACCCGGGCAGAGTCCTTATGCTATTGTTTTGCGTTCATAATTCCTTCATAATCGTTAAGAACACGATGCGAACGTGTGCAGGCTCAAGATGATGCTTATGCGAAGTTTGTGTTCCAGCTTTCTAGGTGGAAAATGCGATTACACAAGTGTTACGAAAGGGCTCACAAAATGAACAAATCTAATAGGGAGATAACGCGATCCTCCACTCCGATGGTCGGACATGGAGCCGCGAAAAGGCAAGATCACAATGTTTTAAAAGTAGGGAAATATTTTATGTCCATTCAATCCAATTGCTTGGTAATTTTTGATCTGTTTCAACACAGTTCAAGTCAGTGTGAAGCAGTGCTGTCCACTGCTTTAATGAAAACCTGACTAACTTGGTTGATGCTGGCTACTGCCCTTGTGGGATTTTCTGTGATCTCAGCAGAGCTTTCGACTGTCTCAACCATATCACTCTAATAACTGAATTGGTAAAATTTGTGTTGAAAGACTTGTCCTGGAATGGATAAAATTTCACCTGCACTTACATCGCCAGTACGTTAGTCTTCCAGGAGTAATTGAGAAAACATTGACCAGTTGTAATTCGGATTATCTTGACATCAGTGTAGGTGTTCCTCAAGGATCAATTTAGGGTTCAATACTACCCCTAATATATGTTAATGACATCGGTAAAGCGAACCCATCCATACATTTCACATTGTAAGTGGACGATACGTCCATAATTATCTAATTATTCTCTAGAGTTCTTTCTAATCTCAATGACTAGTTCTTCATGAATTCCATTGCATCTAAATGGAAAAAAATTAGTCAATACATTTTTACAAAAGGCAAAAACAAGTGTCTATCATTCATGTCAATATTAATAATGGAGTTTTGGAAAATGTATTATGTGTAAGGTTTCTTGGTCTGTACATTGATGAGTGTTTTGACTTCAGGAGAGACTTTGAGTCAGAGTCAGAGTCGAAACTCTGTCAGCTATTTATTCAGAAAAATGAGATCAGTTCTGATGGATAAACAACTGATACTATGATATACACATGTCGAATCGCGACTAAGACGAAAATATGTTTTTGGCAGTCAACCATTTGTTTGAATTATGTGTTTATATCGCAGAAAAAATATGTATTCGTTGAATCACTGGTGTCTCCTGTACCTCTAGTTGTTAAGATTTTTTTCAAACTTACCAAATTTTAACTTTGTCTTGTTTGCATATATTTGGAGAGTGTGTTTTTGTATTTTGTGAATCAAACCCATTTAAAACTAATGAGCAAATTTACACTAGTCATACAACACTTCGAAATGACTTAAATGTGCCCTTTTCAAGCACTAATCTTTTATGCAGTGTGTAAAAGCCAAATAGAATAAATTCATTATTTCGGATACTGTACATATTTAAAAAAAAACCGAAACACGTCGAATGAAAATTATAATTTGACATTCTACAGCGTAAAAATGCCACCCCTACCTTCAACCCCCTTCGAATGACAGGTACAACCCCAAATTTTTTGAATGGAAAGTATAGGCCTGTGATATATCGTCTGTAAGGTCTCTTCTAATATAATTCATCATATCAGTCGTGAACGACCTAATCGCGAGCGTTATTCGTTCTTTCAAGTCATTCAAATCTGAAAGTTTGGTTTTATACACATTGCTCTTCACATATCCCCATAAAAATATATCTAATGATGAAAGATCAGGTGATCCTGCTGGCCATTAAATCGATCAACGGCTTCCGTATCCACCGATTGGGAAATGTTGTTGTTGGAATTGTTTATTATAATATTTCGATGTTGATATTTTCTCTCCCTATATGAATAATTTTGTTTTTATGATTTGTTTGGTAACTATTGTATCCAGTTGAGTTGAAATAAAAAATATTAATAAAAAATCATTAAGAAAAAAGTCAAAACCTATATTTGAAACTATTAAATAATAAGAATCCATCCCATTTACAACAGTTGTATCGAGGTTTTGCCGGACATTAACTAACATTAAGTAATGTCGTGGTGCTTCATCCTGCTGGAACCATATCATATTCATTGAAAATTGAAGGCTCCCTGGATCAGAATATGAATTTCTTAAACAAGAAAATAGGTGAGTGATCTCGCAAAAATTGCGTGAAGTATTCACCTATGAATCATATCTAGAATAAATGACTTTGTAATTTAAAAAAAAATATTGTTTTCTTGCTGAGGTTTCGAATTTATTTGAATTCTTCTTCAGGGCTCTGTAACAATGATTTTTCATAAACATAGCTTCCACAAAACCTATACGATTCTTATCGTTTCAATTTCACAAGAAACAATGAGTTCCTAATTAAATTACTCACCGAAATGCAGATCCTTCGTGTTAATATTACTATTTTAAAAACCATCAGACGTAATAAATTCATTAAAAAATAATAAAAAAAATGCAACAACCAAATTTTCGGGACAACACCAACAGAAAATGACATGAAACAAACGAATAGCTTTCTATATCTGTGATTCTGATAAGGTGGTGTCTGTTTTTCAATCAATGACAGAAAGAAAAAGGATGAAATATTATTGGATCACCAAACTAGTTAACTGGTTATTGATAATATAAATTGTCACCACGTCTACACAACTCTTCCACATGAGTACCGGCAACAATGGGGAAACCTTTTCAAATTTCAATAAGAAACCTCATACTTGACATTCGAGTGAACTAAGCTAATGGTATCATCAAAATATCACACATTTTTCAGTAATTCAATTGTTGTGAATTCTACAAATCTCAATAAAAATCATCACTTACATAAACAAAACTATTCAAAGAACCACAATGACAAAGTTTTTCGATAATTGAGTCTTATATCGATGATAACTTCGCGATGTTTCAACAGATTCGTGTTTGAAGCCATGCAAACAACATTCCTGCAATAAACCCCTCCTAAATTATTTACCAGACACTTCGAATCAATTCCACAACAGAATACACTAAAGAGCCAGCACAAAGCCAAAGCACGGAAAGCTAATTCCACCTCTTTCAGTACCAACTAGTTAAACATGAAACGATACCTGGAGAGCACAGTTATTTTCAAACAAATGGGAAACTTAACGTCCATACGGGCCATCGTGCGCTATTACCGCTCTACATTCCACGGTAAAAACTTAATTTGGCCGTAGATATTTGCTTGTAATCAGTGTATACGGTTACATGCAGACATAAGGTTGCGCCGTTGACATCATTCCTAGGTTGAATGGAATTTTCTGCGATATCCACTACTATACTGCGATTTTTATTGGTCTGAAATAGCAGGAAATAGAATCAAGATCATGTGGATGGTGGCATTTGTATGTAATAGCATCTGTTTTTCGAGGCAATCTGGAGGATAAAGAGTTTTCCTGCGTCCTCCGACCCAGTACTGAATACTTTTTTGTGTTTTTATTCATTTCAACAGACATTTCAATGTACAATTCATTTGACAAATGTAGATATGCTCACAGAATCTGTAAATATAAAGTTGTTTTGAAAATTTTGTCCGTTATAATGACTTTATTTTGAACTGTAATATTTCAGTGAATACTCATTCAATTTGATTTAGAGAGGGACTTTTGAATCAGTGAACTTGGGATTAGATAAAGTTGACGAAGGCCGTTTATCAGAGTGCTTGGAAAGATGGTAGTCTGTTATCGGGTATGGAGAGTATGGTGGCTAATGCCGAACTACGACGGTCAATTCGTTCAATTTTCGTACTGTGATTTGTGAAACATGCGGACGGGAGTTGTCATGGAACACGATCGGTCCTCTTCTGTTGACCAATCTCAGCTGCTAGTGCCGCAATACATTTCGTCAAAATTCTCACAATAGGACTCTGCTGTGACGGTTTGTCCCGGTTGCAGAAAGTTATAATGAATCACACCAGCCGTTTACCACCACCATACAGCCCGTTTCTTTTATCATGTGGTAAAATTGCTATATTCTATACTGTAACGGATACGAAGACGATTAAATGGGAAAAAGGATAACTGTCATCAGGAGCAATACAATGGTGGAAGAAAATTTACGGGAACTCTCGCCCTTCTCGAATTATACGGGGAAAACTAAAAATGTACTTTTCGTTTTTTTTTCGAATGGAATTGTTATATTGGAGGAATCAAAAAATGGAAAAAAAAATGTGATAATGAATATTCGATAAAACGTTTCGTGTCAACATGGCCACCATCAACTTTTTTTTTTTAAATACGGACCTGTCTTTTTCATTACAGATATTGATAGAGCGATAGATTCACAATCCAAGGGTATATGACAATCAAATAGAAATCCTCTTTTGACAAGGAGTATGTATCTTAAGCTATAAGCGAATCGTCATATCCCGAACATCTAAAAGTTTAGACGATTAGAAAGAAATTTGAGGGACTATGGTGCATTTGACAGAAAGAAAACAAGCAAATGTGTGGTTACTGGAAGTGTGAGGAATCAAACAAATATTTTGGGTAAGCAAATATCACCACATAAAAATCTATACAGTGAAAACATCTTTTATATTTCAAGTTAGGATTGGCTAGGATTTAGGATTGCTAATCAAGATTGTTCTTCACAAGAAATAGACCACGAAATGGGGATTTCTCTAAAATCCACCGGAATTATTTTGAGAAAGGAGAAAAAGGAGAGTACGATTTGGGAAGTGGTTGAGACGTAGAAATAGAAACGTTGGAAATGTTTGTAAAAAAATAATATGAACGGACGATTAAAAATTCACTGAAAACGGTTGGTTCAACAGAAATATTCATTATAGGTGGAATAATACAAATGAACATTAACATAGGGAAACCAATTTCCAGATGAATTTTCACTGAATATTCGCCATGAAATATAATATTCATGACAGGACGGCACTCCTCCCCATAATGCAGCAATAGTAAGGGAACAGTCAGATGCAATATTGGATGGAAACAATGGACAAATTAACTGGTTAGCTCGATCCCCAGATCTTACTCCTTTAGATTTTTTTCGTCTGAGGATACATGAAGGATAATGTTTTATCAATACCATGTACAGATATCGAACATCTCGAAAATAAAATTAAAGATACATGTATTAGTATTACATTGAAATTATTATTATTATAACATATTAAAATTGCCACAGAAATTGTCTGGATCGACAACTTATGTGCATTCAACAAAGAGGTCGTTAATTCGAGCATTTTATGTAGATTGACATGTAGCTTTGATTTTTCGTATTGGTTTCATTTTTACCAAAAGTTCTTGATAAAATAAATTGTTCTTCTGTTTGATTGTTGTCCCTGATAATGGTGGTTATTTCAAATGAAACGCTATGAAAATATCAAATGTGACATACCCTAGGATTGTGAATTTATTGCTCTATCAATAGATAGATAATAAATAAAGATGATGTAATGAAAGATGTAATAAAAGAGACAGGTCCGTTAAAAAAAGTTGATGTTGGCCATGTTGACACGAAACGTTTTATCGAATATTTATTATTACATCGTCATAGTACACTTCGAATAAAATAACATTTCCTATTTCCATTTTTTGATATTTTCCGAATTAGGAATTCCATTCGAAAAAAACGAAAAACAGTATTTTTGGTTTTTTTCCGTATAACTTGAGAACGGCGAGAGTCCCCGTAAATTTTCTTCAAGCATTGTAATAATCCCGATGACAGTTACCTTTTTTCTTATTCAATCGCCTTCGTATCTGTTACGGTTTAGAATATAGCAATGTTACCACATGATAAAAGAAACGGCCTGTATTGTAGCCATGACCTTTTTGATGGGTTTTCGCTTTTGAGAAGTGCTCATTGATGTCCAACCACTCTTCCAAATATCTCCTGCTGTCAAAGGGGCTCCACTTTTCATCACACGTGACTAACGATCCAAAAAAATTATCGTTTTTGTTGGGCAAAAGCAAAAAAAACAGACTTCGGATCATAACAATTTCTGTCGATTGTTCAAATCGTATGGCATCCACTTTTCGATCCTTTCAATCTTTCCAATACGTTTTGAACCATTAAAAACCGCATGGAAGCTGACGCCCAGTTTTTCCGCCATACCATGCACCGTTTGTGATGGGTCAGTCTCCATCTGGATCCTCAAATCCTAGTCCTGGATTACTGTAGATCGACCACTTCGGGGCTCATCTTCGAAGCTGAAATCTCTGGAAGGAAATTTCGAAAACCAACGTCAAACAGTGCGTTCATCAACATCATCATTACCAAATGCTTCTTTGAATCTTCGGGCATGTAAAAACACGCCTGGGGCAGCTATTGTAGAGCGAAACACTTGTGTTTTCTTAAAAATGCTCAGTGGAAATCCCACAATGAAGTATAAATGAATCAATCATATTCTAAAAATGATTTGCTCCAGACCATGATTATCTCCACAGAAAGAAATTTTTTAAATGTCACTATTCATTTGCTTTCTGGGATTTACAGAAACAGAACGAGTCTAGCAAACCAAAGTCTAGCAAACCGAAGTCGTCTATGAGATATTTGCTCAGTGTATCATATCCCTCCGGATCTATGTTGTCTATAGATGACTTGTATATATTACGATAAAACTTAGGTTTCTAGCAGAGCAATTGTATGGTTACTCGAAAGATATTTTGATCAAAAATGACTCCTAGATCTTCGATTTCGTCGGTTGACAATCCATTGATTTTATAGTAAAAATGAATTGAATCAATTAAAGTGATTTTCTGATACTTCATTGGATTTGAGTGTACTGAGTTGACCCTTCACCACACCACTTATGAAACCCATCTAGATCATACTGCAGCCACTGGGCCAAAGCAGTAGACACATAATCGATAAATGAATTCGACGGCAGAAGGTCCATGTGAGGTCCTTGAAGCACTCTTGATGGTCTATCTGGAGTTTAAATAATCAATAAAAAAATATCTATACTTAGCGTTCTTTTCTTTCTGGTTTCGAAAACGAAAAATGATTTCTTTTCGAAATGTCACCTATCTGACGGAAACTACTTGAAAAACTTCAGTTATATCTATCGATTACTCAATTTGTAAGCAAAATTTACGAATAGAACAAGTTACTGACTACCTGGACTTTTCAGTGGTTTATAAGACGCAGTAACTTTTCGGGATGAACTTTTCAGGGTGGTCCTGAGCTTATTTATTTCTCATATTGTAGAAGGTTATATATAATCCAGTCATTTAAGCTTAAATTAGGTAAAAATCTCGGAATTCGAGATACCCAGCTGTAAGTCTGTAAATACTTGTATATTGACACCCTTAAAGTTGTCTCAAAAACTACATATGGTAGGGTGTGGGCAACTATTAAATTTCAAGGTCAAAGTTCACAAAAATCGGTTTTTTGCGCTTTTTTTGGAAATATCTCATTTCCTATGGGTTTTTTGCTATTTGTATTTATCATCAATATTGTTGAATACAAAATTCTCTACAAATTTAGTTGAAAAAAACTTTTTATACGGTGAACCGTTTTCGAGATAGAGAGCGGAGAGCACGCGGTCACAGCATCACTTCAGGCCAACCGGTGTCTCCGGTCGAAAACGCGCCATATATAGTTGATGAACTATCGATAAATCAATGATTATAAATGAATTGAGAAACTCACAAATTTGGATGAACTAGCTGCAGCATTTGAGGAAGAAAATTGTTCGGCCCAGAGATTATTAGAGAGTGGAACTCAAACCTTATTGGCAGTCTATAATGCTCCGAAATCTGTGAAAAGTCTCGATCATCTTCGTTATATGCATTACGTCAAGTCTACAAAACTTAATAAACCTGTGCAGCTTTCAAATATTCCACCAACAAGTGCAGCTGCTCATCAACATTTCAACCGTGAATATTATCAAGTTCATGACAATTTTACCACCTGCTCCAGAAGATTTGCTAAATACAATTTTCTGCAATTGCAAGAGTGGTTGTGGTTCGCGATGCGGATGCAGGAAAGCAGGCATGCATTGCTCTTTAGCTTGTGGCCAATGTAATGGGCAAGCTTGTCTCAATGCTCTACCATATCAGAGCGACATTAACGAAGATGGAACCTTTGACCCCGAAATCATGGAAGAACTTGAGACAAATGTCGTTGAAGACGATAATGAAGACCAGTTTGAAATTTACCAGCAGCCAGAAGACGACGATGAAGAGGAAGAAGATGACTAAAATTATAAATTGTAGTTTTTGTACCCTTTATTCCATTTCTTTACTTTCAATAAAAATAAATGTATTCAATGATATTTTTTAATAAAAAGATTAATTCATAATTTATTTGTTTTTTTTCATCATGTAAGAAGTTATAAATATTAATTAGGTTAAAATTATATAAATATAATTCCTATATTTTCATTAACAATTCTGCAATTACATGGGCAGGTAAGTGTTGTTAAATAAATTAATACTGAATAAAAAGTGGATAAGTTAGGAAAAAAATGATAAAATATAATATAATAGTTATTAAAAATTTACAAATATTTATAATCATTGATTTATCGATAGTTCATCAACTATATATGGCGCGTTTTCGACAGGAGGCACCGGTTGACCTGAAGTGATGCTGTGACCGCGTGCTCTCCGCCCTCTATCTCGAAAACGGTTCACCGTATAAAAAATTTTTACCAACAAAATTTGTAGAGAATTTTGTATTCTACAATATTGATAATGAATACAAATAGCAAAAAACCCATAGGAAATGAGATATTTCCAAAAAAGCGCAAAAAACCGATTTTTGTGACCTTTGACCTTGAAATTTAATAGTTGCTTACACTCTACCATATGTAGGTTTTGAGACAACTTTTAGGGTCTCAATATACAAGTATTTACAGACTTACAGCTGGGTATCTCAAATTCCGAGGTGAACTTACTATAATGACTGGACTAATACTCAAATACGGCTGGTGGTTTTATTTGAATTGTTTTGCGATTTTCAGTTGTATTGACTAAGTGAAAAATTCAGTTTTTCCATAAATAGCGGTACAGCAGCTGAAACTGTTGACAGGCGGTGGATGTAAGAAATGCTGCAGACTCCGATTCTTGTGCCATATGTACAGGTGTGGAGAAAGTTGGGTTAATCTCTTTGATCGCGTTTTTGACAGAACAAACGCGAATCGGATACTAACTACACCAGGGTTTCTATACATCTTAGTGGAAAGTGAATAAGTGTAACAAATGATTACCCCAATGGAAACAGAATCTATGAAAATTAATGATGTCTCATAAAAATATTTCATTGAACGGAGTCGCATTTATTCGACCCCTCATATACTAACAAAGAACATAACATGAATTCATTTTACAGAATATTTCATATTCATGTTAGTTGGTCCATTTCCAAATATTAAACAATTCAAGCGCTTGTGATTAAACAGAATCGAACAAATCGCTTGTGAATTATGAATGGTATTGTTAGTTTAGACTTATTTCCTGTTGAACAAATGCGGATCAGCAGGAATTGTGCAGTGATTGAGTTCAGGGTAAAATAAATACTGACACTTCGAGAATAATTTTTTTTTTAAATTAAATTTTGCATGAAATGCTAATAAAACAACATTTGAGTGCATTCGTTATGATTTTTATCATCGATATTTCCTGATAAACTTTGACATTCAGAATTTAAAATTGGGAAAAACAAAAATATTCATCGATGCCGGAAAATATAAAAAATTATTTACATACCAGAACGAAAATAACTGCATTCGATGAAAGCAAATATTCCATAACGATGAACACTATGGAGAATGATTGAAAATTGGAAAATCAAGCTTCAAAGCGATTACAATATTTGTTGGATGGTTGATGATGCCAGTTCGCCCTGTTTCAGGTGAGAGTAGTCAAGTCAGGTTAAGGACCAAATAATTTTTCATGACTTTTCAGGTGAATGCCACCTATAGCTTACTCTTATCTAGTATAGCAGCTTCTTATACCATTTCCTGTTCCTGCTTTCATACATTATTCGATTTCACACTCAAACTCCTGGGAAAATGGGTTGGGAAATTATATTGTTGTTCCCATATATGCACCCCCCGATATTTTAGGTATGTGGATTGTTAGTTGCGGTCATTTGGAATGACCTGCCCTTTCACCTTACTTCACCCCTCTAGATTTTTCTTTTAGAACTATATCGAATCGGAAAATTATGTTACGCAACCTGGAAATATATGGGAACATAGAGGCAGAATGAACAACCCCGTATTTGGTTATCGAATTCGAAAAAGGGATCATTGTATTGAGATATATTTTATGCTAAATGTCATGAAATCATGTTCTCCATTAAAAAAAGATGATAGCGTCTTCTCGTCGAGTAATATCACACTATTGGCTGTTTCATTAAAAAATTCATGTCGGCAAATCCAGATGTGCCTTTGAATATCAGATCAGTAGATCAGCCGACGGGATAGAGCGAGAGCTCATTAGCATCGAGGAACTCGTGCAGTGAACATTGTGTTAGTACGGTGAGTGTAGAAATTATTTTGTGTGATGATCTGTGTATTGTGTGTTGTTTTTGAGAATGAGATCATTTAAATTTTTATCGAATGGAAAAATATTGAATGGATATCAATTTGGCTTCCAAAACTCTAAAAATACTAATGATGCAAGAGGAAGCAATTTTGTTATTTTTCTGCGATTTTTCGAAAGCTGTCGATTGTGTCAATCATGATATGCTTAAAAAAAACTGTACTGCTGTGGCATAAGAGGGACATGTTTTGAATGGTTCAAACCGTATTTTAAAGGCAGATCCTAGCTGACGAAAGTCAATAATGCGTATTCTGACATTTTGGCTATAGACTGCGGAGTGCCTCAGGGATCTGTTCTAGGGCCTATTTTATTTCTATTATACATCAACGATCTTGCTACAGTCGATATTGAAGGAGCGTTCACGATTTTTGCCGATGATATTACATTGTTATGGCATGAAAAAAATACTAACAACTTGAAACAAATGATATCATTAGATTTAGAAAAGGTCAAACAATGGTGCGATTCTAATTTACTCTCCTTCAACGTAGACAAGACTAAAATTGTAAACTTCAAATTCAGCTATGACAACTTGCTATTAGATTGTAGGAAGATAGAAGAAACGCATTGCACTAGGTTTATTGGTCTGCATATTGACAATAAGTTGAGTTTTAGGAGACATATCACATCTTTATGCATAAAATTGGCTTCAGGAGCATATGTTAGAACACACACCCCAAAAGCAAATACCAAAACGATGATGGGATTCAAGGAGCGAATGATAAACCATTCTAGCCACTACAGAGCTTGAATTCCGAACTGTATTGTCAAACATGCGCCAAACTAACTGACTGTTATAAGGAAACAAGTATAGCTGAGGCTCCAGTCAATCTAATAATAACACTGATGTTTTTCAAACGAGACTCAACCTCTAACGGAAGCAAGAAACTCTTTGGAAGGTTCGAAATAGATGAACATTTCAACCTAGCAGACCACTATTATAATATTCATGCAGTCATTGTTCACTGTGGTTCTGGCGTTGAATTTGGTCATTATTACGCCTTGGTCAAAGAAGAAACGGACTGGTTCTGGTGATGCATTGAATTTATTGGAGCCTCTGGAGACACCCTACATTTTGTTTTATAAGAGAAAGGACATTGTTAGATCAATATCTTTAGATGATGTGGTGCTGCAGGTTTTCCTGCAGCTGAAAAAGCAAATGCGCCACTGGAATCAATGAAGTCGCCCCGGAGCGCCAATTGATTTTTATTGTTGTTTAATAAAATGTTTACTACCTACATATTTGTCGAATTTTAAATTATGGTCAATGAACATGCCAATAATTTTAAAAGTGGTCACATTGTCAATTTTATTATTATTCAAATGTACAGCTGGAATCTGGCAACGATAAATATAAGCTCAAGAGTTTTGAGACAAACCGGCCTTTTACTGTCGCTGTCTATAACTTTATACAACGTATGGTTGTGAGGGGTATACAATAAATTTGCGGAATCATCAGCAAATAAAGTAAATTCAGATTGAATGTTGATAGACGATAGGTCATTATTGTAAATTAATAATAAAAGTGGGCTCAGAACTGAACCTTGTGGGACGCCGCAAGTAATTTTCACTTTCATTCGAGTATGAAGTAGTTTTGATCATCTGGGTGCGATTTGCTGGGTAAAAAAATCTTATAGTTTACGCAATCAAATGCTTTGGCTATATCACAGAAGATCGCAGTCAATGTTTCTTTGTCATTTATACTGGAATAAACATTGTTTAGAAATAAAAGTATTGCGTCGCAATTTCATCCATTTGTTATTAATTCATTAATCTCTAAAATGATTGAACGTACGTATCTATTATTTGCAATCATACATCACACATTATCATTCAATTATCCTCCATCTGCATAAAAGGACGAATTGAATCTATTGAAGCCATAATTCTTTTCCTGGTTTTACTTCCTGATAAAAGTTGGTAGTGAACAGTTACCATCTCTCTTTATCTTTCATGCATCTCGGAGGTACACCTAGATTTGCCAAGCTGTACTAAAAATGATTCCTTTTCACAAGGATTTTTTCCGACTCTGATATCTTGCACTGTTCGAAAGGTAATAGGGGAGGGAGATTATTAAAGTCCGCACTGTATAGAGAACCTATACAATTTAATGTGAAACATTGTAAACCTCATTCAAATAAAAGTTGTAGCTCCATCAAAAGTAGTCACCGTGTTTTGTAGACACTTTGTTTTCGTTTCGAGTGAACAAACAGAGGCAGTAAATACGACCTCTAATCTCTATGTAATATTCACAAAATAAAATACCAGTTTTGCCGAGGAGATCTCTGACCTGATTGCAGCGCAAATGTCAGGATTTTATCGAGGTACAGCAAAACTCATATTTGTTTTGGCTTTCCCAGGAACGCTGTTAAGCTCAGGGACTTAAAGTTTACTGGGACTTTCAGGAAATTATCGTGGCAGAAATACATTTTATATATTAAACGGTATGCATCGTCGACTGATGTTCTTGTTTTGGGGATTATTGCAGTTTTCTGTGTTCATTGTGGCAATGCTACAAAGTATTTTGATTTTAGAGGTCAACAGTTAGTTTTATGTGGTGTTATACTGCCGAAGATAACTTGAAAAACCACCGTTCAATTTGATTTGACGAAACACAAGTTTGAAATCAAATTGGCTTACATTGCATATTTTTGTTATTTGGTATTTACAGTTACAAATATATACATAAAAATATTGTCTATAATATACTTACTACCTATTAGTCAATGCCCAGAATTGTAGGAGATGAACTGGGTCCAAAATTGTGGAGATGTGGAAAATCAGCCTCAAATAGTTGTATTCGATATGTCTCAAACAGTCTCAAATACTTGTATTCAATATGCAGTCTAAAACATTTTCACGATACAGTGCTGGGGGTGAGGTCCAGTCTAAATCAATCAAAATGTTGAAATTATTAGCTAATTTGAGAATGTAAACCAGTGGTGCCCTCCCTGGATTCCCTATTTTTGATATATTGAACATGAGGGTAGAACGTGTACGACGAGAAGTAATGTTGAATGGAAGAATTTCTGAAGAGTCAATTTTATTAATTTTCATTTTGTGCAGGAATATCATACAGTTCAAGCTCCTTCTTTGTTCCAAAGATAATATTTTAAATTCTGATGTCAGCTGATATGATCTTATGGTATTAAAATCAGGACATTCATGATACTGTTTAAGTATAAGTATAAGAGTCTTAGTAATTTATTCTGAACCTTTTTCAATTCATATAAATACTCTTGATATTCCCCGGACCAAATAATAGAAGCAAATTCTAGTTTAGGCCTTACTGAAGAATAATATAGCAGCTTAATTGTATGTATACTCAAAAAACATGATGCTCGCCTGATCACAAAACCCAGAATTCTATTGGCAGATTTTACACTTTTTTTGATATAACTAGATAATGAGAATTGTGAATTATAAGTTACTCCAAGATCTTTTACTTCTGTTTTCCTTTCTAGGACCTCTCCATTCATTTGATACGCAAGAGTAATTGGTTCTTTCTGACGAGTTATTGAGAGCACCAAACATTTTTTCAATTCAAAGTATAATTTATTCTTCTGACTTCATTCCATAATAGAATCAATATCCTTCTGGAGCTCTATACAATCCCGAACTATTTTTACTTGTTTCAATAACTTCAAATCGTCAGCAAAAATTAAGCAATCTGAAAATTAAAGATGAGAGGGTAAATCGTTCATGAATAGTATGAATACAAGTGGTCCTAAATTCGAACCTTGAGGAACACCCGAATTGGGCAAAAATTTCTCAGATGTATTTCCATCATATCTGACAAAGAATTGTCTTTCTTGTAGATCATTTTTTATCAATTCTAAGAAATTGCTTGAGAATCCATATCTGCTTATCTTTTCCAAGAGTACATCATGATGAACCTGATCAAATGCTTTATCGAAATCTGTGAACACAGTGTTCGAATGTGATTTATTTTCTATAGTGTTGAAAGAGTAATTACTAAATAGTAATAAATTTGTGTTAATTGATCTTTGACTCATGAAGCCATGAGGTTCAAATAATTTTGCTGGTGCACACATGATGGCAATAGTTCTCAACATCCATTTCATTGCCAGATTTATGTAAAGGTATTGTTATGGACGTTTTCCACATAGTCGAAAATGAATTAGATTTGGCTTGAACATTTTTTTTTTGCCAGAAAGCAATAGTTTATTAACACACAAAATTTCGTTTCATCCATTTTCTTCAAACTAACAAAAGATGCTACACATAAAATGTTCTATCCCAAAACTAATTGTCCGACAGCTGTAAAATTTGTTCGTTCGTGTCTTAGAGATTACTAAAAATCATACATAGCGCCATCTGTATGTTTGCCTACGAACTTTTCATACCATCTACACACGAATGTTACCCTACACAACACTCTCAGGATACAAGAATACAAACTCAGCTGCCACCTCATGCAACGAAAGAAATCTACAATTGCAGAGTATGCTCTAGTAGAAACAAACGACATAGTGTAATACGAAGAGACTGCGGTCCTGTCTGATTCGAAGTAAGAACGAATTCATATGGAAGCCTTAGAGATGTATAAGCATACCAGAATAAAAAAGGGTATACGAGTCAACAGGACTAGACTGGAATGAAACTCCAACGACATCCCATCAACAGTACCCCTGTCAACAACGTAGGCCATTCAGAAAAAACTACTCAGAGATCGGTGCGATCAGAACGACCCAGCAAAGGTACGGGCCAACCAGGAGTGAGCATTTGCATGGCCCCCACCATCTCCGTCATCACCTCCACCACCCTCTGAAATTATAAATACGAGTGAACACTCAGCTCATCAATCAGTTGTTGCTGAGACTTAGGGGTATAACATTCGTCGTCGCAGACAAAGCACATACCACTGATGATGTCTGTTAGAGTAGCAGCTGAAAAGTTTGTTTAATTTTGATCGCTTCCTATATGTTCTTATATTGACGAATGTAGATGTTTTGAACTATTATGGTCTAACTACAGAAGTGTTACACAAACCATCAAATGCATATTTTTCAAATGCATTGGTTACTGAGTTACTTTCTTCAATTCATCACTTTGCAAACTCAACATGCACTCCTTTGAATTCATAATAAATCGTAGCTGTCAAATGCGTATGAAATAATTGGCTAGGAGAAAAAACTGATTGAATCAAACAATAAACAAGCTTGAAATTTCATACCCCAGTTAAATTCGCCGTAATTTTTTATAGTCGTATTTCAGAAGTAATCATTTACATGCAAATAAAAAAATGTTTACAAATCACTGGCAGTTCCTGTTTAATGTACTAGAATAATAAATAATTTGTGCTGGGCCAGCACTCTTTCCGCCACCCGAAATATACTTTCCTTTTAAATTGCGCTGTTCCAAGGTAATGGATTGTACGCGCGAATTTATGGGCCTACTTTAAAAATACTTACTGTGTTAAATTTACTCGCTTCCTGTTGAAGTACGGTTCGAAGTTTTTTTTTATTAAGCAACTTTCGTAGATTGGTACTTGGGAAAATTATACATTTTGAAGTTCATAGTAGGGTGTGACGAATATTGTTCAAAAATATTCAGTAGTTGATAGATACATTGTCGGACGCTGGTTATAATAATGATATTCAGTTCAGGATATTCAGATTTCAGTTGCGTGTACTGTTATTCAACGACTTTCTTCCTTCATATCTGAAATTCGTTATTTCTCGAGTACGGAAACTGAAAGCTAGATTTTTAAACCTCAAACTTTTTTTCGCAGCTGATTCTTTTGAGCATTATTTTCGATGTTGATTCCAATGGTCCTGAAGTTTTGCCAATTGAACTTATACGAAAACAACAATGTACGTTATAAATGCATGTTTTTCCTTCTGTAAAATGAGGTAAAATGAGCACCAAGGACGATGAACGCCCGAAAGAGGCTGTTACCAAAGAAAACATCAAAAAAGTCCACAAAATAGTTTTGGATGGAGATGACCGGAATAGTTGAGGCTTTGAAGATATCAAAAGAACGTGTTGGACATACCGTGCACGCGAGATCACAATCGACTAGAATCAACAACGAATTTATGAACCTGAGCATTGCTTGGAGCTGTTTCACTATAAAATACCCAAATTTATGCTCGATATCTGACATTGGATGAAGCATGGCTGCATCATTCCACACAAGAATCAAAACATTCGTTATCTGAGTGGACAAAATACGTTTCTCAAGTAACACTGTTTGATTCTATTTCTCCCCTACTCAAATATTTCAACAACAACAAAAATTGCATATCAATGTTCACATTATTATGAATGGGATGAGAGTATGAATGTGATGGTAATACTGCAGCACAAGCCATTCAAACCCAGATGATTTCAACGAAGAAGACGATGTGCCTGCCGCTGAGCATTTGGACGAGGGCTATTGATATGCATCAGTTACCCATAACAAACGAGGACTCTGAACAATACGCGTTTGTCGATGATGCTGTTGCCACTTGTGGGAACCGTCTGATGAAAACATTGTGGAAAATATAATTGCCAATGACGCGAATAGCAAAGATAATGGCGGTGATGATGACGCACCAGAGGAGATTTATCCAACCTTGAGTATGTCTGAAGGGTCTAGACCCGTTAAGATTGGCAAGCAATAAGTTACGTATGCGATATACGAAGATGTTTTTTAAAAAAGACTATATTATGAACAAATACAACGTTATAGTTCAGGCAAAGTAACAAGAATGCATGATTATTGAATTAAAAATAATTTATAAGTTCGATTTTGTCGACTTAGCATGTAGTAGCGTCTGGAACAGCGGATGTAACTCTATCCCTGAGTGATGCTTGGTCAGCGAACTCGGGTTCAAACCTCCTTCATCCCTAAGACAAAAACAAGAGGGATACTGCTTTGTTTTCGGTATTTTCGGTATGGATGAGTTCTTCTTCTTTCATGGGGGTGGTCCTTTTCTTATAAAATTTCCAGATTCCAAAGCCTATGGAATGCCTATGGAATGTGTTTCTGGATGTGACTGACATTGGTTCTGGTTGATTTGAAGGTGTCCTCCCTGTAGGTTTGAAGATATTTGGGGGTGGACCAAAGACTTGTCTGTTTGTTGGGAAGTTTCTGTGGACAGGTCGTGGCTGAACATTGATAGATTATCTGGGAAATGAGTTATAGCTAAAACTTGGAGTGTTATATGAAAATTGTTGATTATTTCCAAAATTTTGAGGATGTTTTGTGGGCTTGCAAAGCTTGAAATTTGTGTGTTTCGACACAACTTTCGTATGTTGGGGCATTATGGGAATTCTGAAAATATTTTGGGTATATTGGAAATTTTCTTCTTCTATAATGTGAGTCATAGCGGCTTCTGAAGAATTTGGATTCTTTATTCTAATCAAGCTTTGTAATGGACCTGATATACCTCTAATAAAAGTTCTCAAACAAATTTGTTGGTACTGTCTTAGATAAATCAATTTAGTAGCGGCATCCATTTCTGTGTCATGAAATGAATTTATTTTTTGTGTGAGAGTGCTTATAAAAATTTGTAACCTCTTACCAAAATCCAAAGTGGATTAATTTCTCAAAGGTCTACACATGAGTAAATCTTGTTCTAGACATTCAAGATTTTGTTTATCACCAAAACATTGGACAAGAGCAGACTTTATTGAATCCCAAGTAGTTAATTCACGTCTACAACCTACTAATAATTGAGCCCTGTTGATTAATTTTGTTTGAATTACTCTAATTGAATATTTTTCCAAGACAGGGTCATTTGCCATATGTTTCAACAAGAAAATCACAAGCTGATATAAAGCTAGTCAAAGTATTCATATCACCATCATAATTTTCAATATGCTTGGGGTAACTGTTAGGTTTACCGTTTGAGCAGGCAGAGTTGAACTTGAAGTATAAGTTTCCATGAATTCAGATATGGAATCAGAAACGTTTAAAGAACTGTTGAAACTTTCTATTAACTCGTCTATATTTGTTTGATTATTATTCATAAAGTTTCTCTAAAACTATCAATTGTTTAATTAAAATTGAATAATTCCAATTTTCCTAACCAGGGTAAAAGAATTCGGGAGAAAAAAAAAGATACTTGGACTCACCAATGTATTTTATCCCTCCGGTGATTTTGTTACCAGTTTATTTGCTTTGTTTGAAATGTCTGGACTCCTCCTCAGGCCCTCGGGTTAACTCAATCCCTTTTTGGTGCACAGGAACGAAGAAAGTCACTAAAAGTCTCGATAAGTGCTGAAGAGTAAAAACTCACATTTTTCTAGTCCGAAATCGGTTTCGATGCCGTGTATTTCCGACGAAAAAACTGCACTTATCCTACCGACTGCGCCAGTTACGTATGCGATATACGAAAATACTTTTTTGAAAAGACTTCATTCTGAACAAATACAATGTTACTGTTCATCATAGGTTCACTTGAGAAAAGTTCTTCATCCGACGCAAAATATTAAATATTTTAAAAATTGTTTTTGACTCATAAGTTTCATAGTATCCGCACAAAATTCAACTCCTGCAGGATTCACTTTCCAAACCAGCACGAACCTCTGGAATATCCACTCTCTATTTCACATTTCCTTTGTTTTATATCAGTCGACCACCATAAGGGAGAAAGTGGAAATTACATTAACATAAACACAGCATTCATCATTTCGTGAGTTTCAATTTCGAACACAATTCAGCGCTTGAAAACAGGAACTGCAATAATTCATACACAGTATACGGTCCTTTGTTTTTAGTTCGAAGGTCGCTGTTAACATCCCCACAACATGTGTTCAATGAAAGTCGATAATTCATTTTTCAAGTTCTGAGATACGCACATGTATTTCAAAAGTGACACAAGTCCCTATGGACATGTCGAAGGATTTGTGGTAAAACTTGGGGTTTAGGTCCCAAACGAATCCATTGGATTTATGTGATGATTGTCAGACCAATGATCTCTTATGGTGCAATTGCCTGGTGGCCGAAGGCTTTACAGAAAACGGCCCAGGATAAGCCCTCTGGCTTACAGTCAGGCTTGTCTGGCTATCAGTGGTGCCATCAGTACTACACCATCAGCGGCCATCTAGATCTACCTCCTCTCCACATTTTTCTGGAGAGAAAGGCTACATGGACTACATATAGAATTGTTCACATTGCCAATTGCACAAATCATTTAGTTCAGAGTGCAACAGAATCTTGATTGGTTGACACTGGAAGTGTCATAGTTACGACCGCACCGGGTGGCCTGGGGGGCCGGTTAGGCCCCCCAGACGCACCCTGGCGTTGGATGCGATCGGGTATGGAGGGGTGGATTTTCGGGAAATCCTTGCGGGTACCGCCCCTCACCCCACACCAACAGGATTTCGCAGGGCTTCCTCCCGCTCACCGAACCCGGAGTTGCCTCCTTACATCTACTTAGTGTGGCTAACCAAGAGACAGGACCATCGGCAGTGTTCGACCGAACGTTCGTACAAATTAACTAAGCTCTTCTTTCGCCAGAGAGTGCTCGCGTCGCACACCTGCCCCCGCCAACCATGCCAAATCAGTTGGGAATATGGTCCCGGAAGTGGCCGGTCAGGGTCCTAAGCTCGGATACTAGTAGCTCTGTCCAACCGGGGTCCGACACCTCAAGCGTCTGCCTTGGTGCCCTCCAAGACTAGACCCGGAAGGACCGCGAGCCCCGACATCTCGAACGCCCGGATCCGTACAGAAGCAGGCGAGGATCACGGAACAGCATAAGATGTCCAGTGCCTCGGTATGGGGCTGCAATGCACCCATGAATGGATTACCGCATTCCTGTATCCCTTTACCCGCTAGCGGAGCCGCTGCCCGTAAGAGACCAACGCCAGTTGGAGATGAGGCTCGCTAGCCTCTAGCCGCGAGCGGGCACTCACCTCCCCACTAGAACTCATGTTAGGAAAGTTCCCTTTCCAACGTTTGATGAGTAACCGTCGAGGACTCTTTCGAGCATCCTCTACCACACATCATATGTCGAAGATGTCGCGCCCATTACCCGTGTAGGTGCGTGATAGGGCGGTTCATCAACAACTTTTGGGTGTACGCCGTGTGGTCTGCACTGCATACCCTTACGTTACCCCGAAGGGCACTCATGTTAGGAAAGTTACCTTTCCAGCGTTGGATGAGTAACCGCCGAGGGCTCTTGCGAGACACCTCTCCCACACATCTAGCTTGAAACCAGCCAACGCCCGTTACCCGCAGATGCGGGATTGCGTGGTTGACCGATAACTTTACTGGGTAAGTGCCGTGTGGTCTGCACTGGGGGACTGTCAAACACCCATAAGAGAGAGACAGTGATCACCCCGCCACTCATTCTCGAAATGACCTCTGACTTTATGCCTCCAACTGTCGACTACGAACTGCCTTATGAAGTACTATTCCAACCTGCCTAGGAACCTATGCCAAGAGACTGGAACAATCCAACTCCAAACACAAGTCAATAAAAATATTCTCTGACAGTCAAGCGGCGCGGCGTTGGTAGCTCTTGGTTCCTATCGAGCAACATCTAAATTGGTTGCAAATTGCTAAAAACGACTCTTCTCGATAGGAAGACTCAACAGATTGTCTCTGGTCTGAATTCCTGGCCATACTGGCCTGGAAGAGAATGAGGCTGCTGACTCCCTTGCAAAAGAGGGTGCTGTAAACAGCTCCATCGGACCAGAACCTGTCATTGGCTTTAGGCTTTGCCATACAAACATGAACACCCGGATGGCAAGAAGATTCATGAACTCCTGGCAGAATCTTCCAGGATTGGCTCACTCCGCGGCGTTTATTCACTCTTCGACGCTTGATACCAAACAGTTGTTGGTAGTTCATCCTGTAGGGATGAACTGCCTACATTTTTAGAGTTCGGCAGAGCCGTACTCTTACCATCTGACCTGAAGGACCACTCACCGTACAAACAAATCGGCTTCGTTAAGAAGCTGGGTTCATTTGGTCGAGTGTGAATAGGTGTGGGCCACAATAAACCCTTGCGGGTTGCGATGGAGGGTCGAAAAGACCCATTCACTTTGGACCTAACCTAACCAAATGTTAGCTTCCTATGACTCACCAGTAAGGAGAAATAAGCATCAATGAGTTACTGTTAGGTGATTGACTTTCACATTCATAAGTAAATATGTAATTTGTTGCCTTATTATTTTTGTCTCGATACTGGCCGATGCGTGATGAAAAACGATATAAAGTAACATTTCAATGTGGAATTTTCACTAACGAATTTATGTAGGAGCTTTGATGGTGAAGATGCGAAGCGCAAAGTATTTGCAAATTCTCTTATTTTGATATTATAGTAATACCTTCAAATTCATATGTACCTATTTGATGAACGGGTTCGACAAAAAAGTCTAACAAACTCACTTTTCCAGAAAAGTTGCTATAAATTCATAAAAAACTTTCGAATATCATCAGTTTAAACTTTTTTTTTTCAAATAAATACGACCTCTTTTCATATTCACTTGGATGTTAAAAAAAATCGGTTAAAATCACGATTTCAACATTGTTGAACATACATTCAAATTTGATTATCTCATCTCGTCATCCTGATCTCAAATCCCATGAACTTTTTCATTTTCAAAATTAGTTAATTTATTAATTAGTAATTCTGATTTCAACAAAACTAGGAAACTTCCTACAAATTAGTTAATACTCAATACTTTCCCTGATAACTCATGTCTTTTCAAATCTAACATGTTCTACAATATTCTGGTACTTTTAATCGTATCCATTTCGAAACGTGTAACACTCATATTTCAGTACCGACTCCCGGACTATAACATACTTGAAGTAGAAAACTAACCTCATACGTTTATCGACAGATTCAAACAAATTGTTCATTATTTCAATCATTATTCTGGAATCATTCAGCTGTGAAACGTGATTTAGTCAACATCAAATAGTCCGCTGGGTTTTAAAATTAAATTTTTGGGCAATAAAACTGAAAGGTAATTCGATTCTACGTTCAAAAAGGGAATAGCCGGAGAAATTTAAGCAAAATAATGATATACGCCGGCTATTGAAACGTTGATGTTTCGATTGGAATTCGAATTGATGATAGGGATATGATGACCTATTTTGTGAAAATGCTATTTCGATTGAACAATCGCTGTTATTTCCATTGAAATATTTATTACATCGTGAAGCCAATGAACGAACAAAAATTGTTATCGGTTGTTTACAATTCTACATCAATAATTCGAGTAGTAGCATTATTAAATGGTTCCACGCCTAAAAACCACGTATTGTAATGGAAATTCATTCAACAGATTTTTTTTAAAACAAAACACAAGCCTGTACGAAAATAGCAATTAATCTCTAGTGATTGAATTCATTTGAAAAATCGTTCTCTACATTCATTCCACATGAACGTACTTCTCCGAATGGAAGAGTTTCTATACAGTGAAGTTCAAGGTGTACAGAGGCGAACCTCAAAACAATGAGCAGCCACAGTCCGTCGAGTATTACTGATATGTACCGCTCTTGGTGGAATAAAAACTTAATCACCTCCCATGAAAGTATCCATCAAAGAGAGATAAATCTCTAACATTTCTTCGATGTTTCCGACTATCATTGAGTAAGTGGTACGGTTTATCATATACACATAAATATCTATAGCTCTCTTAAAAATTTCGAATTTGAGTGTAATCAAATCAAAGAATAATATTCAGAGTTGATATATAGTTAAAAACATAAAGAAACTACCTCGTGATATATAAGAAACGTTCGTATGTTCACCTGAATGTAAACTATTACTCACACCTTCATCAGTGCAAACAAGAATTCTTACAGCAAAAAAAACTTAAACAACGATTCATATAAAAGAACTACAATCGATTTGTGGAGGAGACCATACACTACGGTTAACGACACAGTTCAAAATGCTAGAATTGGATGCTGCGGTCAAAAACATTAAAGAAGAGATTTTAAATACCCGCATTGACATAAAAAACTGTATTGAAGCTAGTGAGATCCGACTTCTGTTGAGAATAGTACAACTTAAAAATACAGTATCCAAACTTGAGAACGAAAATAGTGAACCTAAAGAAAAAGTAGAACACCTCAAAAGGATACAAAATAAGAAAAATATATTGATATTCGGGCTAAATAAAAAGCGTGGAGAGATTACGGCAGAAAATTTGTGTGGGGATCTTGAGGAATTACTTAGTGTGGATATAAAAGATAGTGATTTTGGTGATTTCTATCCACTGGGAAAATCAGACAATTGCCCTATAAAAATTGCAGTAAGTTGAAAGGAAAAAATATTTTCATATCGAATGATCTAACCCATATTCAAAGACAGGAATTTAAAATTTTGAGGAAACATCTCGTGCTTGCTAAGCAACAGGAGACATATAGAGACAGTTATATAAAAGGAAACAAACTTATTGTGAACGTAATTGCTTATGGAATAGAAGATCTCGAAAGGGAAGAAAAGTTGGAACCTAAACCCAGCAGTGCACCTTCCACTCCCACGGTCGAAGCTATAAAGAAAACAAATAACTTAACAAACCTCATCAGGTTGTTGGAATTGCCATCTGGCTGATAAAAAGGAAGTTTCCTAGAAATATCAATATCAATGTGTTTGTCTCCAGGAAATTATTAAATGTTCCGCCATTTTGTAGTAGGTGGAGATATTGACTTTATATTCTAGGGTTGTGAAGTATTCGTCAGGAGCTTCAAAATGATGTGTCATAAGACCCCTCTTTCTATTTAACTCTTTTTTTCCAGTCGCCTCATTGAAAGTTTCATTTGTCATTTTCACTTCAATATAAAGTATTCATGCCTTTATTTCATTATCCCTAATTTAAATTTTTTGAGTTGACTCACTCAGAAAAAAAAGGGGGGGACATTAAAGAAATGCACTGTATATTCAAGAAACACTTTTTTGTGGGGTTTTTACTGACCAGTTTTACAAAAACAGAATACGTGTTTCACATATCGATAACTTCTTCAGGCGTCCCTTCACTAATTGAAATATACATATTCAATGCTTCATACAAGCCTTTTCACGATGAGCGTTAACTAGATGTTTCCGGCAAACAAGACAACGGATCAACCTGAAAATTTTACAGTATGCATAAAATATTTTAGAAGATGCGGCGTTTCCGCTTCTGCTATAAAGTAGCGACTACTTTGATTTTTCATATAAAACACCCTCTATATAATATCAATTGATTTCTTATCACTTTGTCAATAACTTCATGTATTATTTTTCTATATCTATCTGTTATCGTTTAGAAGATATAAATTAATTTCGATTTTTTTTACCAAACATATACTATTATGAACGCTGATAATCTTGAACTCTCTGGTACTGAGACGATCAAATTCCGAATGGAGTGAAGTAATACCAGAGGATCTTAACTTCGAGTCACCCTCTCATTTGATTCATATCGGGTCTTTAAAAAATGCATATACATTGATCATATGAAAAAATAAGTGAAAGTTATTTTTTCAAATAGAACACACTATACAGCGTGATTCACGGTCGATGGTAGGTTAGACGTTCCTGGAAAACGCAAAGTATGATTTTTCTGAAAATTTCACCTCTCACATTTCCTTACCTGTTCTATCGATCTAAAATATTTTCAGCATTGCGTCGTTGCCACTTCCATCAAAAAGTCCTAGCAACTTTATTTTTTAAAAAGAACACCCCGTATATTAATACATTTTTGGAATTGCTCTGGTATTTTAATCTTTTTTTTAGATGATGTCCTATACATATCTCTATCTGTTTTCGAGATAAAAAATAAATTGTGCTAAATATGGTCCAAAACATAGCCCTAATTGAAATTAAGTATATCAGTACTCTCAATTCATGAAAAAATGATATTTCGATGATAGTTTGGACAAACTCAAAATATTCAAATAACACCAAGAAATCGACTCCATATCATATAGAGCGTGCTAAAATTACTATTATTTCCATTGTGCATGAAAGTAGTCAAAAGTTCATTTTTTCAAATGAAACCCCCTGTATATTACTCGGTAAATTGAAAGATGATGAAAAATGCTTCAAGATGATATATCATGTCCCTATACCTGAATCGTCAAGTACTTTTATAAGTAATTTACAAAGAGTTATCGACGGTGTTTCGAATCATCTTCCAAAATGAATGCAAATATCGATTATTCAAACGAAGTTCTCATGAAATTATTTATTATACACATGAACAAAGTGATCAAATCATTGCCAGAACGTGTAAAAAATTCAACCAGATGTATCCTGAATTAACACCAATGAACGAGAAGAAGTTTGTGAGGTTACAAAATAATTTCCTCAACTATGGCTCAAAGTTTCCAGGGAGAAACTGTACCAAAAATCAGTCATTTCTAGGTGAAAAGTATGATTTTGTGGGCTAAAACATGTGAAAGTGCAGACAATAATAGAATAGGATGATTCAAAATAACAAAATTGTAAACAAAATATCACGTTTCCACGATGAATGCTGAAAATGTTGTCCATTACATTCTAAACACTTCAAAATGTTTTTTTGTACGCGACTTGTGGTTGCTTTTTCAATTTCCTGGGGATCCAGATCTTCAATACTCCACACTATTCGCCGTCGCAATTCTTCTTTGGTAGGCACTGGAGTACTGTATACTCTTTCTTTTAAAACACCCCATTAAAGAAGTCAAGTGGCGTGAGATCGAGTGATCTCGGTGGCCAATCCCACGGCCCTAAACGCCTAAACCAACGATCGTCGAAGAGTTCGTCAAGTTTCCTGGAAACTTCCTGGGTGGAATGAGCTGGTGCTCCGTCCAGTTGAAACCACGAATTCCTATATTCCTCTGAAGGCAAATTTTCAAGAAAATCGATTACAGTCGTCCTTAATATTTGAAGATATCTCTCTGCATTCAGTGTGTCTTCATAAATAAAAATGCTAATTTTATTGTTCTTCAGAATACAGAAAACATTCAGGTCAAATTTTTCTTGAAAACCAATTCCTTTTGTAACATGAGGATTATGATCAGCCCAAAAATGTTCATTCCTCCTATTGAAAATACCATCCCTCGTAAATTTTGATTCGTCGCTACAAATTATTTTTGACAAAAATTCCCGATCTTGCTGTGTATGGATCAAAAGGGATTCACAAAAATGCATTCTACGTTCGAAGTCTTCTGCTTTTAGAGCTTGAATTTTGGTGAATTTATACGGATGCATTCCGTGATTTTTGAAAATTCGTTGTACTGAAGCATGTGATACACCTAAATCTTTTTCTGCACTGCGAATGGAAGCTTCTGAATATGCATAAAAATATGCCAAAACGTTAACAGTATTGTCCTCATTTGGAGTAACAGGTTTTGGTAATGTTGAAGGCGCTTTTAACATGTAGCCATAGTTAAGGAAATTATTTTGTAATCTTACAAACTTCCTCTCGTTCATTGGTGGTAATTCAGGATACATTTGGTTGCATTTTCTACAAGTTCTGGCAATGATTTGATGACACTGTCCGTGTATAATAAATAATTTCATAAGAACTTCGTTTGAATAATCAATATTTGCATTCATTTTTGGCGATTTTTTGAAACACCGTCAATAACCATTTATCAATTACTTATAAAAGTCACCAAACTGTCATAAGCTTGATATTTCTACGGCTACCTAGAAATCAAAATCTTTAAAAATTATTTTTTGTACAACTGTTATTGAAAATCTCTTTGATAGAAACACTTCAATCAGAACACCTACCAAAAAATCATTTAGAAAAGTTCACACATGCAGTTCGTGCTATTGGTAATATTAAATCCCTGTGAAGTTACTGACGATGACGAAGTAGTATTCAGTCCAACTGTAGAAAGTCCTTCATGACTAACCAATAATCCTCCTTAAAATAACGTGAGTTGGCGTATGTAGCTGTAACATATGCCTTGTAATCCAAAGATCGTGTGTTCAAATCCCATGGACCCTATAATTTTTTTTATTATCAGCAGTAACGTTATAAAAAAAAATTGTATGATACATTTGTTAAAAGTGATTTTATTATGCTCGTGAGTTTGCTTCACTTGCTGACGCTCGTTTTGCAATAATTCCCACTCACAAAATAAAATGCCACTTTCAACACTTGTAGGTAAAACGTGAATAACTATTTTTACACAAAAACGGCTTCATTAAGAAAACTTGACGATTTAGGTATAGGGACATGTATATAATCTTGAAGCATGTTTCACCATCTTTCAATTTATCGAGTAATATACAGGGAGTTTCATTTGAAAAAATGAACTTTCGACTACTTTTATGCATAATGGAAATAATAGTAATTTTAGCACGCCCTGTATAATATGGAGTCGATTTCTTGGTGTTATTTGAATATGTCGAGTTTGTTCAAACTATCATCAAAATATCAACTTTTCATGAATTGCGAGTATTGATGTACTTAATTTCAATTAAGGCTATGTTTTGGACCATATCCAGCACAATTTATTTTTTATCTCGAAAACAGATAGAGATAGGTATAGGACATTATATTATCGACGAAAATGTATTAAAATACTATAGCAATTCCAAAAATGTATTAATATACGGGGTGATTCATTCAAAAAAATATAATTGCTATGACTTTCTGATAGAAGTGGCAACGCCGCAATGCTGAAAATATTTTAGATCGATAGAACAGGTAAGGAAATGTGAGAGGTGAAATTTTCAGAAAAATCATGCTTTGCGTTTTCCAGAAACGTCTAACCTACCATCGACCGTGAGTCACGCTGTATATTTCCTCATTTTTGAGCATCTAATAGGATTAGAGAGACAATCCTATTTCGCTTTCGAACCGTTTTCAAACAGAAACGGACATGATTTCCTTGTATTAATCGGTAATTTTGAAATTTTACATCCATTTTATACCACGCAATATTTCTTTTCGATTCAGTTTTTCATTCACAACATTCGTTCGTCTAGTATTTTACATGCTACAGTGGTAAAATTTCTCAAAAATTCATGAGTCATAATGATCGCGTTTTTCGATAGTTATCATCTAGGGCGAGCTGTATCTCTAAGTTTCATCAATAGTCCTATATTATCAGTAATTCATGGAGAATGAGGTTTCGTTATTCTGATAGTTTTCAGTTCTTGGAATAGAGTTCATAATGAATCAATTATATTCTCTCTTACCTCTATCGAAACAAATATAGAGACATTTTTTTATCGACCTTTTTTGGGTATTTGTTACCTTCCACAATCTGAAAAATATGAAAATATATATAAAAATGACTTTTGTTGAATATATAGAGAAATTTTGTTTGATCTTATTTACATAAAATTCAATTATATCTCTCTTGGATTCCCATTCCTTTACTGGTTATCACTGTGTTGCAGAGAAAAACATTCAGTCAACTGAAGCATAATTTTAATGTTGTGACAGTTCAAATCATAAATACTATCTACTAATAGGCTCGATATTGAATGTGTTTCAAAATGAGCGAGAGAGGCGTACCAGAAACAAATCTCATTTAGGGTCCACAAACAATTCACGACCAAATTGAATATACCATTATCACAATTATAATTCATTTCCAAATTCTAACCAGACCAATATCGAAAACGTACACAGTCCGTACAGTTCATTAGCTGAATTCTGAATTGCGTGACGATATTATTCGAATTGGGTTGAATATTTATGAAGTTGCAATGTAATCAAAATCTGCAAACCAGTTAATTAACGAAGGATTCTCTAATTTGATTAATCCTTTGAAGTAACGTCCGTTCAGTTACCTTTGTGAATCCGACGGTGATAGATTGATACTGAATGATCGCGATAAGACTCTAAATATGAACGTGAAATGAATCGGGAATTATTTCGATTGATTGAATTTCTAGAAAGTTAGTTGGGATATCTGTTCGAAAAAAATTTTGGAAATTTATAATCATGATAGATTTCAGATCATATCACCATGCGGAATTATATAATGACATGTTATTGGTGAGAAACTTGAATTTCCTAATGACGATATTATGAATATTTTCAAAGTAGATGCTCCAATACGGATCATAAACATAACAAAACTTCGGAGCAATGGCAAAATTAGACTATTGATGACTCTGCATGATGAAGCTTGTTCAAGATGGAAAAAACCTAAATCAGGGGCACACAAAATTCAGGAATTTCAAAATGAGAAATGAGAAAAAAACCTTCTCCAGTACATGTTAAGTCATGAAGGCGTCAGTAAGATATATAAGATTTTCGACATGTAGGAATTAGGAAAAATCGACAGATATTAGCTCCTAATTTGACCAATGTAAGATGAACATTTTGCCTGTCCATGATGATAAGCATGAAATTTTTCCCATAAATTTCATTTGAAACTGCTTTCACTACACGGTAGCTTCTTCAATTAATGGTGTATCAAACTACTCTATAATATCCTTTATATTACACTGGTGAAACAGACAGGTTAGGTTTTGTGTGGCATGAAGGTTTGCTGGCCAAACTTCAATGCTATGGCTTGTCAGATAATTTCTTCAGCTTCGTGAAAGAACGTTTCCTGCAAGTGGCTGTCGATCGATATCTTTCGAATACTTCCAACATCAACGCTGGTGTTTCCCAGGGATCCATATTGTATCCGACCCTCTTTTTACTGTATATCAACGACTTATCGAAAAAAAAAGAGAATTTAATTTGCTGAAGACAGCACACTTATCATTCCATTTGGATTCTAGGACATCGGCTACGGAGGCACTTATCACCGGCAGTAGGAGGTTGCATATCTTAATGAGGATCTGGAAGTAATTTCAAATTGGGGTTAAAGTAACCAGGTAATTCAGTGCCTCAAAAACCCAGGCATCGGTGTTCTCCAACAATATAAATGTCTCTGAACCGGATATAATAATGCCAGGTCAGACAATTCCGCTTTCTGCTTCGATAAGTTTGTAAGAGGTTAAACTAGACATCAATATTTCTTGGCACAATTATGTCGCTGGAATTGCAAAGACTGCTTCTCAAAAGTTTGGAACACTGTTCCGAACCAGAAAACTGTAAACACCCCAGCAACTTTTGATGCTTTATAAAGCTCAGATCAGACCTTCTTCGGAGTATTGTTCTCATGCTCCCAAACATACCCTGAAATTGCTAATTTCCGTCCATCTGCCTGATTGGAGACGCGAACATCACGTACAACCTTGATAGCCGGGAACATCGAAAAAAAGTTGGATTTTCGTCTCTCTTCTATAGATTCTTTCACGGGAGGTGAATTGGCACATTCAATTTGAGGTTCAACTCAGTACACCTCGAACTTCACTGTTCAAGAACTCTTCCATCTGGAGAACTGCGTTTATGTGGAATGAACTTCCTGGGAATGTTTTTCCAAATAGATTTTATCTCCAGCGATTCAAATCCAATGTGAATCGCTACTTTCGCACAGGTACCGCTCTGAGCGCCTTGAAGATTTTCCTACAGTGCTTGTTTTTGTCGACAAAAAAAAGGTTTCTATCGAACAATTAGGTACAACACAAAATTACGTCTAGGAAACAGGTAAAATATTGCCATTTCCTCTAAAAACCCAATTAGATACATGATTGATTCTGTCAAAACAAGTGGATTTACGTTTTACAATTGATACAACATTATTTTCAGGAAAACAGTTAATATCTGAATATGTAAGTTAATGGCATGTCATGAGAAGAATAAATAACTTTCTGTTGCTTGCAATTTGAATACTTGCGTTTATTGATTTTCATATATTATAGCAGGTTTGATTTTTGTTCTATATTTTCTGTATGTATTATGCCGTAGTAGGTGTTGAAATCGTGGTTATTCTCTGAAATACGACACGCATAGGTTGAATTAGTTTTCGTAAGTCAAAAAGTTTATATTTTGTTACGCGATTCTTGTTTCGAAACTTCTTGAAGACCTTTCTATATAAACTTTTGTGCATGATCGGTTTGTAGATCCTTGATTTGTTATCTTTGTCCTTTTTTCACTAGTTATTCTTTATATGTCTACAAAACGAGTTACCAGTCTCATATGCTATGTTAATGTTCTTTTCTGTTAGTAGTGTTTTCATTTAATTCGATGATTTTCCTGTATACTTATGTGAGTGTTTCGTAGATGTTAGTGTTATTTTTTATGTGAGGGTATACATTGCTGATGGCCTGTCATTCAGGTCCTATAAGGACAGTTGGGTCCAGCAATGGATTTGTGGTTCAGCCAAGCAACACTGATGAGACCACATCACGCGATGTCCCCACATCAATACATTGTTTACAACTGATAATTTCTGTTGTCTTCTGAAATATGGTTTTAAATTAACATCATTCATTTCTTCAGGCCATCCGGGCATTGTAAATGTATATAGTTTAGATGAAATTTCATCTCTTTGCAAATGCTTCTCTATTTTTTTTAAATCGATATCGAATTCTGTGCACTCATTGATATAATTCATTTCCACCATTTAGGTAATTGCTATATTTCCAAAAGCAGACAAATACAATACTGAACAACACTCATGAATCTCCCAATAGGACTCTATTTAGAATAAGAAAGGAGTGGGAATGACATGCGTATATCGTTGATATAAAATACTGACTACAGGATGTCACAGTTCATAAGAAAGATCATAATTGAATATTTCTACTTTGGATATCATAGTTTATTCATTTTTTGTTTTCGTATATACACCTGTCGAAAATGAAAGCATTATTGTCATTTAAATGAATAAATTTGCTAACACACCCTCTGTTACGATGTTAGCTCAAATTGATGATGAAGAAAAATTCCTGAGGAGTTCGAACGTTCATAATATCCGGCACCGTTTTAGAATTCAACGGTGTACTCCGATTCCTGCCTTTCAAAAATACTTCGAGCGTTTGCATTTTCCCACCGAAACGTGTTTATTTGCAGGTACGTAACAAATCATCCTGCAGGCAATCCGTGGCAGTTCAAGAAGCGATTTTTCACAGGTGATTTAGTTAAAACGAAAGGAATAATAGATATCTGGGGAACCCTACGCCGGGATTAAACTTCGGAATTCGGTTTTCCGATGTTGTATCCTCCTGAAAACCCCTACTGAATCCATTATCATTATTCAGGAGCGATTATTTTATTTGTTATTTTTTGCCTCTCCGGTTCTGCTGCCTCATGCTCGGGCATAATCACATAATTTATCTTTCCATTTTCAGTGGAACTGTAATTTAATATTCTTGAATAATTCAATACCAAGACTTGATTTCAATTCATGAACAGTTCATTCTGTGAAAAATATTACGGAAATTTAATGCTTGTAGTGTCTACGTTATTATTAAGTTTACCTCCTCAGTAAGTGACATTGGCGCTCATAAATTATTCGTATATTTATTCTTCAAGAAATACATAGCTGGGCTTCATACTTTTCCATCTTTAAGAACCCCTTTCAATTCGAAAAAGATTGCTGTGACTGAAAATAATTCAAATGAACGAATGAATGTCATCAGATACTATCATCGTTAGACTAGAACACTCCATGCTCTTATTCTTTGGAGCTAATGCTATGAAACGTTTGAAGCGCAGTACATTCAAGTGTTGGGCTGTTTCGGCTTCATAAATTGCGAGAACACAATTAATACCCGTTGTGTTTTACTTACAAAAATGAATCTGAATATACATCGCATAAGATGATTCTGAAGGATTTTGATAAGTGGATCATATTCATCTAGTCTAGATGTATTATTTGGGGTTCCCCTGGAGTCTGTTTCAGGCCCATATATGCTGCAGATAATGAGTGATTTTTTTGCTGGTATCTTTTTGGCAACACTGTTTTTGACAGATCACGCGTGAACTGTGTCTTGTATCATTGTCAAACTTGTTCAGTTTGGTCTATAATTCAACCATGAATCGACTTACGAATGAACAACGCTTTCAAATTATTGATTGATTGATTGATTGATATTGATGTGAACCCAGTTCACATTACTGGACTTTAAACCTCCAACACACGCATACGAAGAGTGAGGACCGAAGAAAATATTGCGGCTGTATTCGCCAGTGTTCGTGATGACCGAGAAATGTCGATTTGCCGCCGTTCGCAGCAATTGAGTCTCTGTTACTCCACTATGTGGAGAATTTTGCGAAGGGATTTCGGGGTGAAACCTTATGAGATACAGCTGGTGCAAGAATTTAAGCCACACGACCTCCCACAACGTCTGCCATTTGGTGAATGGGCGCTGGCAAAGTTGGAAGAAGATCCACATTCTTATCGAAAAATTGTGTTCAGCGACGAGGCTTATTTCTGGTTGAATGGATACGTTAACAAGCAAAACTGCCGTATCTGGAGTGAAGACCAGCCACAAGCATTGCAAGAGCTATCGATGAATCCCGAAAAAGTCACTGTTTGGTGTGGATTATGGGTCGGTGGCATCATCGGGCCGTAATTCTTCAAAGACGACAATGGCCGGAATGTTACTGTGAATGGCGAGCGCTTCCGAGTGATGATTGACGACTTTTGTCGCCCAAAATGGAAGAATTGAACATGTCTGATATGTGGTTTCAACAAGATGGTGCCACATGCCACACGGCACGCGAAACAATGGCCAATTAAGAGCCGCCTTTGGTGAACAGTTTATCTCTCGTTAGGGGCCAGTCAATTGGCCGCCTAGATCGTGTGATTTAACGCCTTTGGATCATTTCTTGTAGCGTCATGTTAAGGCTCTTGTCTATAGGGATAACTAGCAACGACTGACGCTCTGGAAGCCAATATTGAAGCATTTATATGTGAAATACCGGTCGATATATTTATTAGAGTGTGCTAAAATTGAACCTTGCGCAACGGCCATCTGAAGCGGAGCCGTGGACAAAATTTGCATGAAATCATCTTCAAACATTAAATTATATTGAGCGTTCTATCAATTCCAATAAAGATTTCATCGATTTTTTCAAATTTTTTGTGTGGTTTTGAAAATCAAATCCTATACCTTTCGAAAAATCACCCCTTATTTTGGATCAGGTGCAGGCATATGCAGATGATACACATTTGTATCTGAATTTCTGTATGGAGACCTTAGATGCAGTTATGGAAATCATACCAATAACTGAAAAATGTTGGGAATCAGCTGAAGAATAGGTACTGTCTGGAGCTGAATTCAAATTAATCTGGAATAGTTTTCTATTGTGATAAAAATAATAGAAATATTCGGAAAAATAGCATGGTTATTCCAATAGGCAACAAACCCTTACAGATAAGTGATACAGCTAGAAATTTGGGACTCACCATAGATTCTGCAAGTTTAAAAGGTACAAAACAGTTGTTGAAGACTAATTTTTGGGATGAGAAAATATGATCTAATTTCCCGCAAATTCCTTGAATGTCAGTAGCTCAACCTGAAAAAAGAAGACATCTTCACTCAATTACCTTCGTGGAAAAAAAAGTGTGTGTATTCATATACGCACGTAAGAAGTTATACCCCGCTTTTTTTTCAATCATTTCTTGCTGTGATTTATTTGATTGTTCGTTTGAATTCACTCATATATTCTGTCTGTTCTGTTTGTTTAAAATTTGTTTTTCCGTTAACCAGCTGTCGCACCCCTAAGAACAACAACCCACAGAAGTCGAAACTTGTGCGAGCTAAGGATTAACGAGGTCTTACCTTTTAACGCGTGATCCTAACACGAGTTGGACGATAGCAAGTGAAAATTGATCGTTCAAATTAGGGCTTCAACCACCGAGCAACACGGCAGTCAATTCGAGTGAGTGTACAAAGGACACACGTCGAACCGCTTGGCTACCGACCGATCAAATATTTATTAAAATCCATTTTGATACTATCGTCATGTTGTCATGTCAGGACCACCTGAACTGACATGACATGACAACTGAACGTTTTATCTCCTTGTTTGTTCTTTCATACGGTTAGATCGCCTCAGTGAATTTGTTATTGTTGGTTCATCAATAAGGGCTTGGGCAGGTATTTGTCTTCTCCTTTCATCCGGATGTCTCATTGAATCAGGTAATATCCTTTGTGTTGGTTTTTCTCTAGGTTCATTGTTTCTAGAAATGTGTATTGTTTTGTGGAGGGGCATGAAGATGATCTGCTATCGAAAGCGATCGCATATAATGATTAGAAGTTATTGAAGCTGCAAATCCTTTTTATGAACAAGTGTTGATATTGAAACATTGGAAATAAAGGAAAACTAGTTGCATCAATCAAAATTCATCTATTTGTATTCTCATTACATATTTAATAACCGTCCTCAAAGATGACACGTGGATATCGTGGTCGAAGTAGAGTTTGAGTAAATATTGAAGTGAAACCCATTTTGAGATGACTGGCGACCCCTACGCCAGCAACCAGGCTGGTTATCGACGTATCAGACGAGATCTTCAGTGCGATAATATTTTCTTATGGGCTATGCTTGAAGACTGTCAGTAAACAAATCTGAAGAAATGAACTCTTTAAACATTCAAGCCAGTCTCGAATATACCTACACAGTAGGTTGAATGCACTGACGCCAACAGAAAACAACTACTCCCCTGGCTAATACCACAAGGGCGTTGGATTATATCCGACAGGCGTCAGTGCAGGAATCTTCACAGAAAATTTCCTGCATATGCAATTGGCAATACAACTGAAAGAGTCGACCTTCAATTTTGGAACTGGCACACTTGCAGACCGGTTTCGGGATCATTAGCCACTCATCAGTGCAAGATAGTGGCCATCATCGACCTAAAGTCAATGATATTCCATAATTGAAAATCGTAATTCTTTCAGAGTACTTCATTACTTTTCATACTCTTGCTACTAACCATTGGTTAGTACCTCGTCCACTAGATGGAGTGATTTTGTTGTTCGCTCTACCTTAGGAAGAGGAATGAAATACTCTGAAAGAATTTCGATTTTCAATTATGAAATATCATTGACTTAAGGTCGATGATGGCCCCAATCTTGCACTGATGAGTGGCTAATGAGCCCGAAACTGGCCTGCAAGTGTGCCCCTTACAAAATTGAAAGTCAATTCGTTCAGTCGTATTGCCAATTGCATATGCAGCTAATGTTCTGTGAAGATTCCTGCACTGACGCCTGTCGAATATAATCCAACGCCCTTCGTGGTATTAGCCAGGGAAGTAGTTGTTTTCTGATAAGCGTCAACCTACTGTGTAGAACGTTTCAAGTTCATTTCTTTAGATAAGTGCGATAATAGATGTGTTATTTTTGAAAGTCATCATGAAAGAAAAAGTGAATGGAAAGACTTAGGGGGCAGCATTGCTTTGGGCAAGACAGCTACTCTCTTGGACGAAGGTTCTGTTCACTATGGACAGGAGTAGTTTGGCCAAATGCGCTCGACTGAGAAGCAACGATCGTATAAATCAAAGAAGAAGAAGAGGAAGCTAACTTCAGGAGGTCGGTTTTTCGTGACGGTGTGCCCACGCAATCAAAAAATACTCTTATCATTTTTCCCGCACGCGCCAAAAGAAGTATTACTTCAAAAACTTTTGAATAATCCTGACCCATCAGGCGTGATACATTGTTTCAATTCTTGATTTCAAAGCCACTCAAAGAATGCCAGAAACCATACCTCAACATAGAATAGACAATTTTCAAAGGTGTTTGGTCTTTAATGCAATGCGTATTGTCAATATGTTACCAGGAGACTTCAAAATGTGTAATAATAATAAATTCAAATATTAAGTGAGAAATTTCTCAGCTCCCAAACAGTAGAAATTAACAAGACAAACTTTCAAACTATACTCTACACATAATATATTACAAAATTCACTTCTTTTTCAAACTCCTCCAATGAGTATGCACTCTCATAACCGAAACAAATGTTTGTGCCAAATCATGTATGTATTCTCTTTTATCCCGTGAGCCTCTCTGATGGTTGAGTAGAATAGCCTCAGCTAGACGTCATCGTCAGTTCCATCATCTATTTATTATTTGTTGCTTGTCCTTAATGAAAGTCGAGTCATCAATCACTATTATAACCCAAGTTTGCCCTATCCTCCGAAACCCCGATACATCCAGGAGGATGTGTCAACATGATAATGCTGACTACATAATTGATCATTGAGACATGTGCCATGAGCACGCACAGTGATCCAGAAATCTTAGTTCGGCAGAAAATGGTCTGGATTCTGCACAGTTTGAAGAGAAAATCTTGTTATTTCATCTGTTTTCCTCTTGTCGGACGATATTTTTTTCGCCATGAGCTGAAATCACCACGACAAAGATTGTCTTGCTCTGGTGGTCGATTAGAGAAAGACGATATCATTATATTATTATTATTATTATATCTTGAAAAGTACGCAATTCCTGAAAAGCTTCGTACTTTCTACTGTTCACCTCGTATATTGGAGAATATTTCAGAAAATCCCAATGCATTGATATTCAAACCTTCATATGAAACATTCTCAACCCCACTTCCCCATCTTCCACTTCTAACTGCGTTTCTTGAAATGTACCTTCAATAAACACCAATTTTTGAAAAACCTTCAAACATATAAAATACGAGTGCTCCCTGTGGCTAGAATTTGGACATATGCAGGTAGGTTCTTTGTATAACGTAAATAAGCATCAAGAAAGGGAATCATGAATTTGTACATGAATTTCGGCAGTTTCGAAGTTGGAAACTTGAAGTTTTGGGTAAACAAACTACTTGTTTGGAATGGTTTGTCACGAAACTTAACGAGACAAAAACCAAATTCTACGCAGGCGTAGCAGTGACCAACAACTAATTCTATAAATGAATATTCCACTCTTTTTAATAATCTGATGAAGTTTTTTTAAGCTCATTTGGAATCAAATAATACATCATTCAAATCTTCAAAATTCCACTCCCACTTTGTTTCTACTCACATTCAAGATAAACCGTCACGAATAATTTACTCATACATTCATGACTCATTTCATTGTTGACGAAGATTACCAGCGTTCTAAAGATTTATCCTTGCAGAATCTGATGAACACAGAAAGGAGCTTCCATTTATGATACTGTTCTTGTAATAACTGACATTGTAAGAGGATGTTCTCAGCACAAAAACAAAATGTCTTTTGATAATGGAGCTCAAGAGTGGAAGAAGTATAGCTCATCCATTATAAATAACAAGCTATTGTTATCATTGTGGAAATGCTAGCGTGTCTTACACAAAACTTCTCCAATGAATTGATGGATTTCACTGCAAGTGGTTCTGGAGGTTGATGACTAATCTCTTCAACGTCTGAAAAACTTCCTGATAAAGGATGCTTGATAACTAGTAATTTGTGTAAATGGTTCCAATTGCGACTGCATTAAGCATAATTTAGTGATGGACGTATTTTAAAAACACTTTATTGTGTGGTTTTCACTAGACAGTTTCACAAAAACACAACACGTGTTTCGCCATACAATGGCTTCCTCGGGCGTGTCTTAATAACTCCTAACTAATAACTCCAATAACTCAGTGATGAATTTCAATGTTATTTTGTTGTAATTTTTTATGAATTTATTTCCATGAGGTAGGTTGGGTTAGGTTAGGTTATGTTCAAAGTGAGTTAGCCTATTCGACCCTCCACCGCAACCCGCAAGGGTTCATTGTGGGTCACACCAATTCCCACTCGACCAAATAAACCCAACTTCTCAACGGAGATGATTAGTTTGTATGGTGAGTGGTCTTTCAGGTCAGATGGTAAGAGTACGGCTCTGCCGAACTCTAAGAACCTGATTCAGTCCCCAGCGGGGCAGGCATGAAGTGTATGCTCTGCTGTTTATCACCACTTTCCAAACAGAGGCGACACACACTGTCTTCCCACAGTCCAAGTCTCTGCATATGATGATTCAAATCACAGTGACCTGTAAGAAGGCCTGTTAGGCATCATAGTTCATCAATACTGTAATCCAACAACTGTTTGGTATCAAGCTTCGAAGGGTGAATAAATCTTGGAAGATTCTGCCAGAAGTCCATAAATCTTCTTGCCATCCAGGTATCCAATCTTTGTTTGGTAAAGCCTAAAGCGATGCCAATGACAGGTTGTGGTACGATGAAGCTGCTTGCAGCACCCTCCTTTGCAAGGAAATCAGCCTGATTGCCTTCCAGGCCAGTATGGCCAGGAATCCAGACCAGAGACAAAGTATTTCTGACTCTGACTCAAATTGTCCGACGAAGATTGGATCCTTTACGATAACATAACAGATGTTCAGGGCATTGGACCATTGAGAAGCTGACCACCTGCTGACCACCATGGTGATGTGATTCACCATTACTTCATGCAACCGTGCCAAACCAACACAGCAGAGTCCTTTCCTCAAGAAGTCGACAAAATGTACCGAAAACTGAATCAGCAGCAGCCAACTCTGTTCAACAGATGAGGTCCGATTCTACTCCGCGACACCGCAAGCCATTTACCAGGTCTATCCCAATTCAATAGAATACATAATAATTCAAGCAAATCACTATATTGGTCAAACAAGAAGAACCTTCACCGAAGGAATTAAAGAACCGAGGACTAACTTCTTGAATGTAAAGACTTATCCCACATTAGCAAACCATCTTTTGCCAGAGGGACATGGGTTCAACCATGACATATTACAGTTGAATAGGACATTTTTGAAACGTAATTGTTTGGGATCAAATGAACTTGAATTCTGTCTCTGTGCTTGAACTGTTTTGTAATGTGGAAATTGGTGATCAGTTTATTAGATGGCCATTCGATAGGTGGGTAAAATTTCTTCTTTGATGTTTGATTTTTCTTGCCCCTCATGATAAAATTTTGAAATTCAATCTCTTTTCTAGATTTTACGTTGTAGTTTGCGGTGAAGTTTGTGAAAAAATATAACTATTTTGTAAACTATTAGTTAATTCTACTTTGATGAATTTGTTCACACAGACAAAACAACACAACTCAACAGACTACCCCTTTATAAAATCAAAATTTTCTCCTTGTTATTACGTATCTCATAACATCCTTTGAATCACAAATGTATTTCCTTTAGTTATCCACACACCCAAACCAACAAATGTCTATTTTCCACAAAGACAAAGCCGCTTCCCAGTCAAAGTCGCCCTGACAACGGACTCGTGTAATTCCTAGAGGCAAAATTCGGTTTTCGAAATAGGGCACACTCGGACCCATGTTTTGGTTTTGCAACTATACCGAGATAACGTATAAGCTTCAATTATATGAGATATTAATTACGCCTTAAGACACGTGATTAAAGTGTCCGAGTACGAGCTCTTGGCCGAAAAGGAATCTGATAATGGGGCTGGAGGGCAGCACCATCGTCCTACGTGACAGAATGGGTCCTTGTACGAGTTTACTGAATTGGAATTGAGGAGCTTCAGAAAGGAGAAACTGGATTTAGTGGCTTTTCGATGGAGAGAAATATATATCTATCTATACTAATATAAATGTAAAAGTTTGTGAGAATGTATGAATGTATGGATGCTGTGGCTCTTTTGCGCCTAAACGACTGAACGGATTCAGATGAAACAGATGTTTAGTGCAATTTTGGTCATTATATAACGATAAGTATTGAGTACCTATGTCGGAAAAATTATTGATCCCTGAGAGCTATCTTGACGTGCGCTGCCTATAACATTGGAGTTACATGCTGATAATGTACCGTGAGATTGTTCATCTCAAATAGCTCTAAATAAAAATCCATAATAGCATATATATCTACCTCTTATGTGGTAGCTAATATATGCAAAATACTGAGCCATGAATACAATTAAATTGGATACATGTTTTTACAAGGCAGGATGAATTAACTTGACGCGACGCAGTAAGCCATTAAGCACCGCGTCTGCTGTGAGACGACAGGGGTCGATGCGCGGGGGTAGAGGGGCGGTCTAAGCAATGAAGCGCCACCGCCTAGAACGTGACACGAATCTAGGCAGACGCGTGAGGGCAGAAGTCGTTGACGTTTTGCGAATTTCTCTATAGAAAACATAATTCTATTCTCGAAGTTATTCATTACTTAGTGCAGTTTGCATACCTTTCCAGTTAATGTATTCTTGAAGGAAAAATACAAATTACTATCTGTCGCCCACTCTTATTTCGACGTACAGCCGAAGCTACTGAAACTAGAATCTTGAAATTTGCAGGTAGGTTCTTTGTATACCGTAAATAAGCATCAAGAAAGGGAATCAAGAATTTGCACACCCAACGGGGCATAATGAAAGTTGGAAGATTGTATCGAATTTCTTCAGTTGGAAACCTGAAGTTTTCGGTTAATAAAAAAATATTGTAACTTTTTGTTGAAAATGGTCTGTCAAGAAACTGAACGTGACAAACCAAACTCTACGCAGGCGAAGCCGCTAGCAATTTCAGCCTCAAATCAATTCAAATCAAAGGATGCTTTAGTACCCAAGATATAAACATCTTATTGGCAAATAATAGTAAAGTGAAACGTGTATATGGGACAATTAACAAATATAAACTATAAAATAATGCTCGGTGACAAGAGCAGAGTATATGGACAGAACAATATTAATCCCAGCTGAATAGATACAAATATAAGTACATGAATATATGAGTATTGAGTAAATGTAAATATATGATGCTATGTAATGAACATTGATAGCCATTTCGTGTTGATTTCAATAACTTGTTTACACAAAGCTATATGCCAATTACTCTAAAGAGGCTTGGTAGAATTCGTCCACACTATAATAGGGCCTCCCAACAAGGAATTCTTTTACTTTCTTTTTGAATTTTTTTTCATTATATATTCGCCTTAAATTGAAAGGTGATTAAATAACTTCTTGCTATTGAAAATAATAGAATTTGGTGTAAGGGCTAGAGTAGGTGTTGGAAGGGAAATGAAGTACTATACGTGTACTATAGGTTGATTTGGTAATAAATTGTTTTTTAAATATTTTGTGTATGAGACACACTGTTTCCAAAATAAAAAGACATCAGTCAGTCAGTCAGAATTTTTTGTTCCATAAGTAATGGGCTCCATGAATCCCTGTAGCTAGCCTTGCATAAATATCTGATGGGTCTTTTTTGTAGAGAGAATACCATATTGAAACGGAATTGTGCACAATTTCCCCAGAAACCAATTCCATAACGTAAATAGGACTCAATTTGTGCAAAATAAACTGATCTTGTGATAGTAGTGTCTAACTTTCTTGCAACAACTCTCACTGCATAACATCCTGCTGCTAGTCTTTCACATAAGTAGTCAACATGGGAATCTTTCATTCCCATGTCATTTCCAAATTTTCAATTTTAACATTTTCCAAGTGTACTTTCCCTATGTAACATCTAAACGTGATCACATTTGTTTTGTCGATGTTGAATGATAAAAGATTGGAATCACACCACTCTTTTATCCTTCTTATGTCGACGATGATTTGGTCAAGTAAATTTGAAGCAGTATTGCTATGCCAGAGGACAGTGATGTTGTCAGCGAAACATGTGAATTTACCATTTATGTCAACATGAACTAAGTCATTGACATAAATGAAAAACAACACCGGTTCCGAAGCGGGACGAAAATATACCGGTATAGAGAAACACTGATGAAAAGGTAACTTTATTTTATGAACGTTCCTTTGTCCCCCGCGGTTGGCACCGTAGTTGGGATATTTGAACATTCTTTCTAATTGCACGCATACAAAATGAAAAAAACCATATAAAATTTCAGCCAACGAAAATATAGCAGCACGGAGAAACAGTGATGAAAAGTAGTTTTCGAATGTAAACGTGTCCCTTTTAACCCCACCGAGGGCGCCCCAATTGGAATTTTCGAAAATTCTCTCTTATAGTAGAGGAGCCCACGATGCAAAATGGGAATTTACTCGAGCGTCATTGAGACATTTTAGGTTGCAAAACTTAGATGATAAGAAGAAAAAAATGTTATATAATATATACTTTTTCATCGGTGGGGGAAGCAGCTATAGATTTTTAAATATGTGAAAAAATAATGTTACATGGACATACTCGAGCGCGTCAGATATTGATAGCATCAATGTCCTACGTATTTTTAATAATTTTCGTATGTTAGTCTGATCGTTCGCATCATGCGGGTGGTTGTACGTAAGGGTTGAATGTGAAAAAAAAATTATTTGAGCGCGTCAGATTTTCGAAGGGGGTGTTAAGTGCAACGAAAAAAAGCTCTCATTCAATAATCTGACGATTTCGATCTGACGCAAACTCGCGGCCATTATTATAATGTGCAAAAAAAATTCGCCATTTTGAAATACTCGAGCGCTTTACAGTAAAATATATATGGTTCATCTTTATGTTCTAGACGTGTTGTCTCATAATCTGCGGGATTATGATCATTATCTAGAGGGATTCGCCTAATCTGACAAAAAAACTTTTTTTTTATTTTTTTCAAATCATTGAAATTAATTAATTGAAAAGCTCAAGAAATAGCATGCAAATAAATAAGTGTATGTTTTTCAAGTAGAATACTTGTATTCATGAGAAAATAATTTCAAAAAAAACAAAATTTTTTTATAATTAATTGGCTAATTAATCATTATCTTCATTTTCATCACGGACGAGTTTCTGTGATCAGCTGTGATGGCGTCATGGCAACAGAATTCAGAATGGGGACGGAGTGAGAGATTAATAGATAGAGAATAAGTGAAAGAAGAATAGAAACTCGGAGAGGGAAATATAGGTCTCACACAGCTGCAAGCATTAAACTTTATCGACGAATTTTTGTTATTTCGGCTTGCGGAAATCTTCAGATTAAATATTTTTCGTTATCCTTGAATTATTTTCTTCAAAATAAAAAAAAAAATCAGCTACGCTCGAGAATGTCGAAATGACGATATTTTTTTTACAACTTCGCTGCCCTCCCCTTTCTCTACGTCACTCTCAAATTTATTTATTTATATATTCGGGATACAAACAGAAAAAAATCCACTACAGTATCCACATAATTGAATTAATATTAAATTAGAGTAATATCTATACTACACATGTACACAGTGTCTAAAATAAGGGATGAATTGAAATCAAATACAATAACAATAAAAACTGATTATAAGTTATTGACGAAATGTGTTAGTTATAATTTATGAAAATAATCTTTCAATATTTTTTTGGCAGTAAGCAAAGAAGTATTAAAAATATCGAAGTAGTTTGCGAGAGAATTACCCCATTTAACGCATCGACATAGAGGAGAGTTCTGCGAACAGTTTGTTCTCTTGAAAGGTAAATTAAATAATTCATGTGCTCTCATTGTTCTATTTGGAACATTTGAGTAAATGATTGATAAATACGATGGACAATTTATTTTGTTTGTTATTATTTTTTGTTAAAATAAAATAAAATAAAATAGTCAGATTACTGGAATATACACTTTTGAGCATGTAATTAACTCACCCTATCTCAATCTGACGCGCTCGAGAATTTGTAATGATCAATTTTTTTTTACTAATCTGATCCTTAATCCTTTGCGGGCGGCCTTAAATTTAAGGCTCATATTTGGTGGAGGTACTTAACCGGGTACAAGGTATACCCCTGTATATTAATCTGCCGCGCTTTAGTAAATCCTGAAATCCCCACTTGGGCTCCCCTATTAGTGCGCATCAAATCAATCAATCAATCAATCAATCAAACATTTATTGAATCAGTGTTCATTTACAATCACATTAGGCAAACATCATCATAAAATACTGGCTGATACAACAGGTCAAACTATTACAGAAAAACAAATACAAAGCATAACTTAAATAAAAATAAAATCACTAAGCTACAATCAAATTATGATTATGACTCAAGGAGAAACTCATCCACAAAGTAGTATGCTTTTTGCAATAGAAAAACCTTAAGCTTCCTTTTAAAGACATTGATGTTTGAGGACTTAATGTCAAAGACCTGAGAAGCACCTATATACCAACTATTTTAGTTTTTGAGTGTATTTCATCAAATTTCGGTAACCATAAGGTTTTCATTTGTTGCAATAAATTTAAAAGCGATAACATTTTTTAATAGATGAAGATACCTTTCGAACGATATATCACAAACCTATACTTCCCATTTAAAAAATTTGGGGTTGTACCTGGTATTTGAAGGGGGTGTCATTTTTGCATTGAAAAATGTCAAATTATAGTTCACATTTGAAGCGTTTTGGGATTTTTTCAAATATGTACAGTAACTGAAATAATTAATTTATTTCATTTGGCTTTTACATGCTGTATGTATATTGGTGAGGCAAAAAACCTAAAAAGCATGTTAAATACCTTTCTTTTTGCTTTTTCATGTACTTTTCATTGTGATGTAAACTTCTCAATAGTTAATAACCTATTGATTCTTCTGAAAATGGTTTGACATATAGGTCTCATAAATTCCAAACAAACTATTTGAATATTTAATTTCTCTAGTCCGGATAAAACGGCTTATTATATATGAAAATTAATGTCACAATATTACTGTCATTAGCAAAGTTGAATATAGATGTGAGGTCTGTAAAAAATGTAAATAGATAAAGCTCATTAATGATTTCCCATTATAAAATATAACTTCCATATTACCTGTTGTCACGAATGATCCCTGAGTTGTTTCTGATGAACGACGACTTGATTATGGAATTTATTATCAGCATGAAAGTTTGAACGACCAGCATTATAAATGGAAAGTTTGGTATGATAGTGCTCATTATGCTTCATTTGAATAGTTCTGTAATACAGTTCGTTCGCTATAGCATAAGCAAAGCTCGCATTAAAAATGCATGCTGAGAATATGATCATTTGTAATTAGAGAAATACTTCTGCTCAGTTCCGAGTATATACCTGTATTGAAATATAATTTCGAAAATGTACAGGGTTATAGTTTGCATTTTTGATAGGCTAGTCAGAACTGGAATGCATTTCTCGTACACATGTTAAGTAGTTGTGACGGAAAAATATGTTCAAACAGACTACTTGCTTTGAAATATGATGCAGACTTTGCTTGGATTCAATAACATTATAATGGTATTGTGATAAAGAATGTTCATTGGTTGAACTATACAGGGCGACTCTGCGTAGACACATATTGCAAAAAGAATGAGTAGGAGAATTATGAAAATTTAATAGTATGAGAATGACGTTGACAAGTGAGCCAAAGTAGTTCTATGTTCTGAAAACTTCTGATCATACCTGAAGAAGACGCAAACTCTGTTATTTTTAACGAAATATACCACAATTTATCACAGATTTAGATTTTACATGAAATTTCAGAACTACTCAATAAAATGGAAATAATAAAATAGAATCAACTGAGTAATTAGGTATCATGATTGATCAATCATTATGTTGGAACGACTATGTAGAATATACGGCGAAAATACTTCGAAAATTACTTCATAAATTCCATCCACTATAAAATATTTTTAGAAAAATGTCATGTTGCTGGTACAAGCAAGATATTTTTGCATATCTGTAGATTCCAATATATTTAATTCTAGATTTTTTGGTTTAATGTGTAAAGCTTCCGGAATTTGTGTGAAATTGTGGGTATTTTCTATGAGATGATTGGCGCCATCGGAATCTCGTTTATTTAATCTGTAACTTGTCGAATTCTCCTCGAATCTCTCGTTGAAACTGTGGCCAGTCTGGCCTATATATATAAGGCATTGAAGTCGTCGTACTTGAACTTGTAGACCCAAGATTTCTTGTATTTGTTCTGTGCTGACTTACAATTATTTATAAATGAATGTAAATTATTATTTGGTTCGAATGCTATATTTATACCATGCTTCTGAAAGAAAATAAATATTATTGTATAAGTTTGAAAATGTCCGTATAGAACGAAACTGCAGTAACGTTAGTTACAAATAAAAGTGGTAAAAAACATAGAAACTTTCATTTCTCTTTCCATTATGATTTTCTACCACGTAGTAATGGCTACATCCATCAATTTATTGAAAATAAATATTTTGTTTGTAGTATAACTGATATATGATAGACACGCAGAACGGACTGGAAATGATTTTATCTATTCTCATAAAATTGTCAAGAGCTAGTGAGATGTGGAACTATATACCAACCAGTTGGTTGGCAGCAAGGGTGGTATATATACCTAAAGTGAGTCGGAAAGACCCACACCCTGAATTGGTTTCACCACTCAGCCTTACATCCTTTCTGTTGGAAGAACTTGAGAGGATACTGGACGGAAACATCAGGAGGGTGGCATTATATGCATCCCCCCTGAATAACCACCAGTATGCTTATCGAACCGGCAAATCGATAGATTCAGTATTGAACAACCTCACAGAGAAAATCTCCTATACGATTAGGAGACAACATGAAAATTGCGGTTTCTGTATTTTTCTATATCAAAAGAGCTTTAGACAATGCACTACCTAAATATATAGGATCACCTCTGGCTAGGAAAGGTAGAGAATCGACATGCCATGATGATCTCGACAGAAGACAGAAGTAAACTTATGCAGACGACCTTGTCACTTCGGCAAGGTCATCGGCAAACTTATGCAGATGACCTTTTTCTCTTGGCAAGGTTCACTTTGGGTCACCAGGAAGAGAAAATTGGACGATCTAACGCCACTTTCCCCCAATGGTGAGGCCATTCCATTTGGAACGAAGGTGAAATATCTTGGCATTTTCCTTGATAAAAAACTCACTCGGAATGCTCACTTGAAAAAAGTTTTACACAAAGCTAGACTGTCCCTATGGACATGTCGAAGGATTTGTGGTGAAACTTGGGGTTTAGGTCCCAAACAAATCCATTGGATTTATGTGATGATTGTCAAACCAATGAACATTTATGGTGCAATTGCCTGGTGGCCGAAGGCTTTACAGAAAACGGCTCAAGCGAAGCTCTTTAGCTCACAGAGACAGGCTTGTATGACCGTCAGTGGTGCCATAAGTATCACACCGTCAGCGGATATGGAGATCATTCTAGATCTACCTCCTCTCCACATTTTTCTCGAGAAAGAGGCTAGATGGACTGCATATAGACATGTGCATATTGCTAATTGCATAAAACAATTTAATGCAGAGTGCAGCAGACTGTTGGTTGACACTGGAAGTCACAGCATTTTGGAAATGACCTCTGACTTTATGCCTGCAACTGTCAACTACGAACTGCCTTATAAAATACTATTCCCAAGTAGATAGGACTGGATCCTCCGGGCGAAAGAAATATTAGGAGCAGATAGTTATTGGTTTACAGATGGATCAAAAACACATTCCGGTTCTGGTGCAGGTGTTTTCAATCGCAGACCAAGGACAGAGATATCAGCCTGCCTAGGAACCTATGCGGAAATGTATGCTATTGAATTGTGTGCTGAGATTTGAAGAATCCAACTTCATACACACGTCAATAAAAATATTCTCGGACAGTCAAGCGGCGTGGGAAGCTCTTGGCTCCTACCGAACAACGTCTAAATTGGTAGCAAATTGCCAAAAACCACTCTCCTCGATAGAAAGACGTAACAGATTGTCTCTAGTCTGGATTCCTGGCCATACTGCCCTGTGAGGCAATGAGGCTGCTGACTCCCTTGCAAAGGAGGGTGCTGCAAGCAGCTGTCATTGGCATCACTTTAGGCCAAACAAAGATTGAAGACCTGGATGGCAAGAAGATTCATGGACATCTGACAGATCAGTCGCTGGACTACAGTAGGGATGAACTATGATGTCTAACAGCAGAGCACATACTCTGTGCCTGCCCCTCTGGGAACCGAATCAGGTTTTTAGAGTTTGGCAGAGCCGTATTCTTACCATCTGATCTGAAGGACCACTCACCATACAAACTAATCGGCTTCGTTAGGAAGCGGGGTTCATTTGGTCGAGTGTGAATAGGTGTGACTGACAATAAACCCTTGCGGGTTGCGGTGGAACATCGAATAGACCCACTCACTTTAGACCTAATCTAACCTTACCTAAAGCGATGGTCATTATTGAACACATAGTCGTTGTGATCATTATTTTGGTTGATACCATAATATACACACAGTTCAGTATATAACTACGGAAAGGTAGTGTTATCAGAAGAAGAACTTTACACTTTCTACTACAAAGAAAATGTCTAAATAGCGGTAGACGTTAGATAATTCCTATAAAAAAACAATGTAACGTACATTTGTCAGTTTAACATTCTTCATGAATCAATGAAGCACTACTACTACCTGGTTTTGAAGTAACTTGATACAACTATGCAATGAAAGTATGAACAAATTCAGAAACTGATATTGCCATGAATAGCCTGTGCTTTTTATAATGAAACTATTCAAAATTAGAAATTTGAGTAGTAGATCGTCGTTCAATATACTCGAAACAACACAGGTGAGGTGCTGAAAATGAGTATTTTCATCCTAAACCTACGATTATTTTCAGGACATTTTTGAAAAACATTTTTCTCCGACATCATCACAGAAACATTCTGCTTGAATATTCCTAGCTCAACTTTCAGAGAGATCGCTACAAAAAAGGCCAATTGCAATACATTCAGTGAATAAGTGAGTTTCACATCGAAAATCGAGCTTGTATATCAGACATAACCCAACAGAATTGAGTTACTATTCGATAACACTCTAACATTTTCAATTTCCTACCATCACGTCTCTGACGTGAATGCACAGAGAAATATCATCTAAGTATTGAGCTCATTGCGAAGTACATAATTTTTGTTGTGTCGGTCCTCCTTGAAAGCGATCGTGATTGTCAGCCTCCCGAATACTAAGCAATTTATCACAGCTCGCCTGCTGTTGGTGACGTGATTCCTTCGCCTGTAAAATGTTCATAGTGTGTTATTTTTGAGAAAGATGAATGAAAGATGTTTGTCATCAAGATTACCGATCGATATTTCTCAACTAAAATGTTTATTTGTGATTGGAATTTTCAACATCGGCATCTATTGTCTAAAAAGATGTCTTTGTTCTTGTGATGACTCTTCTAAAGGTTAAGTTCCAAACCCACCAATATTTTGTTCGTATGAATGATTTTTTGAACTTTAATCACGGAAGAGATATGGTTATTCGGTTGGTCCGAGTTATCCAAAAATGTGCTGACGAGGAGTTCAAAAAAAGTGTTTTCGGCCTGAAACTTCTAGAAGGTGAGCTTCGAATTGGTAGCTTTCCGTGAAAATTCGCTTCCAAATTTTCTCATAACATACGTGATATGAGAAGTTATTTCAGTGAATATCAATGTTCATATTTTCAAAAGAAGTTATTACGATTGGATGTTTTGTTACAGTTTTTCATAAAAAAAACTTCTGTGTCTGATCTGTACTAGTCTGTATCAGTTTATTTGCATTTTGAAGTTAATTACCTTTCTCCAGATTTTTTATAGAGAATGGGAAAGTGAATTATGAAAAATGTTTGAAAATGAAGAAAAATTCTGAAAAACTCTTTCTGTTGCCTACAAAAATCATTAATCATTCTTCATGACGATGAAATGATGAAAACCTATTTTTCATCGCCACAAAATACTGTTTATATTTTTTGAGCAGAATGAGAAAGTTAATCAATCTTTGTAAACAAACACATATGTACAAAATATTTGTTATGCATTATTTACTCAATTCAATCAAAAACTGAAGAATGAAGTTGATATGTTACATAAATTACGGTGAGTATTGACATTATGAAGGAAGTAAATCATACAGAAGTGATGAACTGGATAGATGTATTCATTGCTTGATATTTTTACGGCTACACATAGACGTGAATTTGACAATGACTGAATTTAATAATGATGGTCGAAACCGAGCCAAATATGATGAATGGTTTAGATATAACAAGCCCACTCTCAACTTAGAAAAAACTAAATACCTACCATTCACTTCTCAATCATCATACTCACCTAATATGGGGCCATTAAAATTCGGAAAAAATTGCGAAATTCCGGAAGACATCTCGATAAAATACTTGAGCGTTATTATTGACAGGTATATGAGATGGGATCTCCAAAGTCAAAACTTATTAAGAAAACTAAGAGGGTTTTTATATAGATATATTCAAATATTTGAAAGATTTTTCAGACATAAAACACCTCAAAATAATATATTACGCTCTGGTTCACTCAATATTGTCTTATGGAATCATAGAATGGGGAGGTGTGAGTGATTATCACCTCAAGAATTTAAATGTTATCCAATAGTGGATACTGAAAATAATTTATGGGAAAAAAGCTACATACTCGAGTGACAACATATTCAAAGAGTCTCAGGTACTGGATGTTAGGCAGATTTTCTGTTTCAATATCTCAATTAATGTACGAAAACAAAAAATGTAACTGAATCTGTCGAGCACAAATAAGATATGAGGAGGAGACAAAGTAAACTACCCAGATAAAATAAAACAATAGGCCAACGATGTGCAAACTATCTTGGACCTCGACTTCACAACATGGTATCTGAAACAATTAAAAAATATATTTTCCCACTTCATATAAAAATAAAATGAAACTTTGGATGCTCAGTGAAAGGAAACTCTTCCATGATGCGGTGAATCAAAACTTACAAAAATCTTGAACTTGAAAAACAAAAAATTACAAGGCATTATCCCTATTGTGAATATGAAAATACACCCAACTATGACAACATTCCCAACTATGATAATACAACCTACTATGTCAACACCAAATATGACTCATACCTGAATAATATATACAAATAACGTGACGTACACATTAATAAAATTATAGGATCTGTACTATTAAATTAAATTTTTGTCTTAAAATTACAATTATATTATATTTGAGTAAATCAATCACTTTTTGTCTCAAAACTACAATAATATTATATTTAGGTTAATCTATCACATACAAACAATGGTCCCACCACTGACGCTTCGTGATTTTGTATTCTCGTTTATTCGTTTTGATTAAATAGAACTGGTCGATAATTGATGAAAATCCATATTTAAAAAACTAATCAATAGAGTGTATTCCATGATTTTCACTAAAAGGGTTTTACAAAAACCGCGACACGTGTTTCGCTATACAATAATAGCTTCTTCAAGCATAAGAGTTATGCTTGAAGAAGCTATTGTATAGCGAAACACGTGCGCGGTTTTTGTAAAACCTTTATAGTGAAAATCATAGAATAAACTCTATTGATTAGTTTTTTTTTATTCGTTTTATTTGATGATTTTCATATTTGTATCGGATATCTGAATAAACTTATATTATTATTATTATCATATGGAAACGATATTGGCTGTGGTGCAATCTTTTTGCAATACCGTGGTATGTGCTCGTATAATTTGTACTGTATTATCTAGGTACCTGCAGACGCAGGTACTAACACGTCAGATAAATCTAATAAATTAAATATTATAGGCTACACGAGTCGTAAATGAATTTTACAATGTGTAATAGAAAGGTGAATCTAATAACTGAAATATTATAAGCTGTATAAAACTAATTTGATTTCACAAATTGCCCTTTCTACTTGTCTTAAATTGATTTCACAATGTGTCCTTGAGTAATAGTCAGGTGAATTTAATAAATAAAATATTATTTTGATAAGCTATATAAGCTATTAGGTATTAGTCCACCATTGTTATTCATAGTATTATGTTTATTTATTTCTACACTCTCATAGACGTCTATAGTTCCTAAAGTTTTCGACTTGAACTCTTCAGACACCGTTTTGGTTATCAAATTTGTGCAATTTATAATAATATTCCCTCCTATAAAATACCGCAGCGACTTTTTGATTGCAAGAGCAATAATTAATAACGATGTATCGTTATAAAAACTGAACTTCGCCTTTTGTTCCCAACTCATACATCTTTGTGTCCATACATTTCATTAACTGTAGAATTTCATCAGTTGTGAACAATATAGACATATATTATTATTATTATCAATATAAGACTCTCCAGATGATTTGCTATAGCAAATGTAATTTTTTTGTCATTCTTATGGATTATAAAAGTTGTCTGTGATATAATAATTCATGCAATAACCAGAATCTGCTAAATGAACAGAAGTTAAGGTGATTCCTTCATTTCACTTCACAACAAACTTCTTGTTTCTGGAGTACAAATACTAACTGAGGATCCAACAATTACTTGCTTACACTGCTGAGTCCAAATTCGTTTCGAAGTATTTTTCAGACTGTGCTGGTTTCTCATTTGAACTTCTTATATTGAGCATTCAAAAGTTATTATACATTCATGTTTTGGGTATTGAAATAAAGGAAGTTAAAGTCTGTTTCTGATATTAAAATCACAGCAAACTTTATTCCCTATTCTTCTTACTTCTCCTCTATCAATTTCGTTTCCTAACTTTTTTCTACAGCTTCTAGTCTAATGTTTCAGGTGTAAACGTAGAGAGTCATAATTTCTCTGTTGGTTTACGTCATTTTGTAACAGGTCTAACCATCTCTGGTGTTGGTGAATCTTCAGAAACCGATACATCAAAAATATTTTGATGAAGTGATTAAGGAACCAGAGATGGAGATGATTGTTTTGATACCTGTAATGGATCTTAAAGTCTCCCTTAGAGGTTCTGTATCCATCTTTGGATTCTGTTGCAATCCAGACCCACCATGAAATGCTTGAATGGATGCAAAATCCTCGTGGCTATTATTATCTTTCCAAAGGCACTAGTCAAATGTTACAAATATCGTGAGTTTTTTTGGAATTAGTTTTGATTTGGAAGGGCCGAACATCTCGATGAGGCCGAAATGTAGTTTGAGGTGGAAAGGAAGTTAACAATACCATTATCTCTGCAGAAGTGGATTGTTTCCAAAGTAATGTGATTTTCATGGTTGTCACACCGAAGTCAAATGGGGTTTGCTTTCGAACGGAAAGAATGTAAATTGTTTCGTTTAAATCTTAAAATAGAGTGTTACTTGAACACATCATATGGTTTATCACCGAATTCATCTCCAATCCTGAAATGTTTCACAATACCTCCGCGTCATCAATTTTATCACCAGAATTCCGAACCCAGAAGCTTGGAAGGGATTAAACTAGTTGAGTTTCACTGTGACTTTTGAATATTGCATTATACCCCTACTGAACAGAACCGAAGTTAAGTAGCTGAGCACATTAATACGTAGCTTTCATACACAACTCTGATATGTTGCTAAGTTGTGCTAACGATGTCGCTGCACGTCGAAATTGATAGAGAATATTAAATAACTCAACTTGAATTACATACTTAATGAACCTCGGCTAATTGCCTTATCTAAACGTAATTCATTTGAATTTGAGGATATTCTCTTTGAAAAGCAGTATGAAGTCTTCAACGTTGTGTTGTTCCAGAAGGAGATGAAGAGAAATCATACAGAGTGATCAAGCAAAAACGGAACAGAGCCATTATAAAAGTCATCGACTTTTGTTTGGAGGGGAATACTCTTCAATAACTTCTGAAGACGATTGTTGTCTAAGATAAGTTTGACTATTCTATATCTTCATATAAATAAATCTGAGGGTGACAAATGCAGGGTGTAGCAAGGTCGATAGCGTAAAATGAACAAACATCCACAAATACTGCAATATTGGAGTGCATTCAATTCATTTATGATGCACTCAATGACTTGAGCCGTGCCTTAGACATGATAGATCACCAGTTACTTCTCACTATACTTGAATTTATTGGAGTTCGAGGAGTTGCCACAACTGGGCCTCCTCTTACTCAAATGATCGACAACAGCCTACAGTAGTGGAAGGTGTCAAATCCGAGCAAAAGCAAATCTCCTCTGGAGTCCCGCAAGGATCAATTCTTGATCCTTTGTTTTTTATTATCTTTGTCAATGATATATCCTGCACGTGTACTGCCTCTAATCGTATAATATTATATGCCGGTAACACAAATTTTCTCATGTCTAACAAAAATTGAGAGAACCTAGTTACTGATAGTAACATAGTATCGGCACAACTGAATGATTATTGCGGTGACAATGGCCTTGCATTAAATGCTGCCAAAACACATCTCATGCGACTCTTACCAAAGAATGACGTGGGAACCGCATATTTTTTTTCTTTTTTTTTATTTATTCATTTATTTCCTGTTGACAAATATACATTGTGTAGGAGCCGTCAGTGATAAAATCTTAGGTACTACTTACAAACTAATGGGACATGTACTATTCAATAGTATAAAAATTATGAGAACATAAAAAATATTTCAAGCGATATTTGAATCCGGCTTGAGACCTGCTCTCCCTTATATTTGTGTATGAATTTTGTGGATGAAATAAAGATTATTTAGAGAGTTATAGGATGCTTTATTGGGGAATAAAAAACATCATGTGGGGTGTATTATAAACACGTGACTCATCAGAGTTTTTTCAATTAGAAATTGAATACTCTTTACATTTCAACTCGATTGACTTCATCGAAAAGAGCTTTTTTTCAAATATATGATATTATTTGAGCTCATACTGAATAATTCAAAATTCATAGTGATATTTATGTTATGAAATTGTTTCATCCAATGCAAATTTCTCATCAAAATATTCTGGAAATATTTCACTTACTATCCATAATTTTACCAAGTAGTGCTTTTTTTCTACAAGAGTAACCAAATCTCTATATCATATTTTTCTCAGCTTGTTCAAATTGACACCCTATAATTTACAATATTGTATCGGAATAGCACACACTTATGAGTTTTCAGAAAATTCAATATAAATTGCCTTCGTATTCATCGAAAAAATGCTAGTTTTTGAAAAAATTATGAAAAAGTAGTTGAGACACAACAAAAACGATTTTTTTTGCATTCAGTCGTCATAAAGATCTATGAACTAAGTCGTTTTGCGTTTGCTACATGCTCGTACGTTCAAATCGTATAGTGTGATTTATTTTCCATCTAAGGTCTGTGGTTGTGTATTGATGGGATATATATATTTTCATAGATTTCATTCATCATTTATTATGATGCTATTTACCATACTTAAAATTTCCTACAGACTTTGTATGTACTTCTTGAGACATGGATATCATTCGAGCTATTTTATGTTCATCCAGAATGAGCGCTGTTCCCAAACACCAGAACTGCAACACTGTTCTTGACGTTAGTTTCATCAACCAAGTTGACGTCTTCAAGAGATAAAGTCATTCAACGACAAAAGTTTCAGTTGTATCTTGCTAGTGCCACTAGTTATGACTCATCCCCCCAAAATGAACCATTTATGGAAAGGTCATTATCGCACGTCTAGGATTTTCAAAGCCTGAGACAGTCGTGAATAGAAAAAAATTAACGGGGTTATACGGAATAAAAGACAAATCACTCGAATACCAAATCCCAATATCTCCTCTAATATTTCATGAATCTTAAAGGGCTGTCGAAGTCTGAAAGCCGAACACAATGAAAAATTCATACTTGACTCGACCTAACTAGGGTCCTCATTTGCATTTTTATTATGTCGGTCTCTACCACCCTGTTAACTTTTCTCATTTTCTTTGTCGTTTTTTCCTACTGTTTACACACAATTGACGAATTTACAAAGACAACTCGAACCTGTCCTCGACTCATTAACCATGAATAATTACTTATGAAAAAGTATTCGAGAAATTTTAGTAGAAGTTCGTTTATCAGGAATTGTGAAAGTAATGAAGTAATTATTTCAGTTTTTTATCGACCTTTTTTTTTGGGTAATTGTTACCTTCCACAATCTGAAAAAATATAAAAATTATAATGGAGAACTTTATAGAAGTGTAGAAGGGCAAACTTTTTAGTTTACCCCGATAAGTTACTGCGTAAAAATGAAAGCATTTTTCACAAAGAAAAATATTCTATTTATCAGTAACTTGTCGTATTCAACAATTTTGCCTATCAAAAAAATTATTAAGAAATAATACTTATCTTTTACGTTTCGGAGGCCAAAATCTGCCTCCGTCTTCAGAAATGGATACAAATTCGAATATATACGCAGTTATTCCTTTTTTAGAGCTTATTTCTTTACTTCTTCGACAGATGTCAAAGAAGTTTTGAAATATGAAATTATGTCAATGTTATTGATTGACAACTGAAATATTCGATGTAATACAAGGTACTCTCGGATATCAGTTTGTTGCCATTTCGCCACTATCCAAAGTTTCCTTCAAGATGGGTAGCCAAGTACGGTCTATTTCTAAGGAGCTATTCTCCAGACATGAGAATATACGCTGATTCTTTTAGCTTACGTCTCTTAGAATGAGGCTCATTGGTAATCTTTCTTGTCCTATTCCATTCCACTCGATGTTCACCGTCTGATTTTAAAATGTGTTCTGATAATTTTGATCCTTTGGATAGTGGCGAAATGGCAACAAACTGATATCGGAGAGTACCTTGTATTACATCGAATATTTCAGTTGTCAATCAACAACATTGACATAATTTCATATTTCAAAACTTCTTTGACATCTGTCGAAGAAGTAAGGAAATAAGCTCTCAAAAAAGGAATAACTGCGTATATATTCGAATTTTTATCCATTTCTGAAGACGGAGGCAGATTTTGGCCTCCAAAACGTGAAAGATAAGTATTATTCCTTAATACGACAAGTTACTGATAAATAGAATATTTTTCTTTGTGAAAAATACTTCAATTTTTACGCAGTAACTTATCGGGGTAAACTAAAATTTTGCCCTTCTACACTTGTAAAAAGTTCTCCATTATAATTTTTATATTTTTTCAGATTGTGGAAGGTAACAATTACCCAAAAAAAAGGTCGATAAAAAACTGATTTTTTCCTCCACAAAAAATGACTTTCGTTGAATAATTATTTAAATTTTAATACTTTCAGATTGGAATGTTCTATTTGTGAATGAGAAGAGTAACACTTCAATCATATGTTTTCGATTATGTCATGTCATTATGATTATGAGGAGAGATCCAGATAAAACAGAACAGAGAGCATTTCATCAGTTCGGACTTCCATTGTCTAATATGATATAAATTGATTTGAAATTCCTGAAAGAATCTGTAAATGAACTAAAAAGATTAGCTGAAAAAACAATTTTATTAGGCGAAAAACTGAAATTACAATGAAATAACATACAAGCAATAACAAAAAAATCCCCAAAAAAAGTTGAACTAATAACACGAGCTGAAAAATAAAAAAAAATATTATTAAGAAATAAAAATCAAAAATATAAAATAAAAAGACAAGTTACTTCACGACGTTTCGATTGTTAGTATCCACAATCGTCTTCGGGTGATAACTGGACTCATTCTAACCAAGGATCTTCAGTTCAGTCATGTTAGAGCCTAGCTCCCTTATTGTTGTGGCTGATTTTTATCAAAGGGACAGAAGGGTTCATGACTAAGAGGTGGTGGCGGCATGAAAGTTCTTAGACATCAGTACCGCCCTTCACGTGGGACCTCTACCTGGCTGGGGTGGGATCGGGTTCATCCGTTAACGGGGGACATGAGGGCTTCATTCGGGAGAGGTCGTCTACAGCATAATCTATAGCTTTCCTTAATAACGGATTTTCGTGAGTTTCCGCACTATCAAAAACTCGCCGATTTCTCGACTGAACGGATTGCTCAATGGAAGGTAGCTGCAAATCTCTGCGGATGGCTTCATTCCGTACTTATTCTTTCGAGATCTGACAATTTACAGATAATTCGACTTTCACCTATCCTCTCTTCCTTCTCTCCGCTTCATTGGTTTTTAACGGGAGCTGTCCGTTTGGCGGGAGTTGGTCGTTTTCCGCTTGATTAGAGGTCTCCTTATGTTACGTATCTCTACGCTAGCTTGGCTAAATGCGTTGTTGGACAACATATGCGGCTTCTTTAAATTGTCTCCTAAACCAGTGTTCCTCCTTGTGGACCCCCACGTCAAGTGTGCTCAGGCTTTTGTTGCTTGTATGTTATTTCATTGTAATTTCAGTTTTTTTGTTTAATAAAATTGTTTTTTCAGTTAATCTTTTTAATTCTTTCACAAATTCGCATCAACCAAATTGGTTATTAGTGTTACAGTTCAGGTTATATTTTCAATTATAATATACTTGTTTTTAGAATAGAGTTCAGACAAGACATTAATTTATCAAATGCATAATTAGGGCCTAGTGCACCCTTCAAAGATAATGGTATGTCATGATCATTGCTCTGCTGGTCAAAGAGCGGAAAAACCTGCCATCAGAAATTATAATGGAATGTTATTATTATGATTCTATTGAATGCAAACATCAAAGATGATAAAAATTATGGAACAGAATTCGACAACAAAATGGAACGGTTGTTCTCATGTAAAGGAATAACTGAAGTGATTCTGATAAAGATAATTAATGTAATTTGTGAACGTTTCTATAACATGACTGGGTCATTTATCAACTGACTTTTGTATTGTGAACTTATTGATTCAGTTTCCGTGATTTCTATCATGATAGGTTCAAAAAACCGACGTTTTCCGCTTTAGAATAGCTTTTTTAGGCAGAACTGATCAATCAACTATTCACCAGTCTCATTGAATTTTTGTATTCAATAAAAAATTTGAGCAATGGAGATATCGCAAAGGTTATATGTTTGTGTTCAAAATATGTCTTTTTTTGCTAACCACTTATCGCACCCCTACGAACGACAACTCTCAGAAGTCGGAAGGAGGCAAGGCCTAACGAGGTATTAGCTTCAAACGTGTGATTCCTAACATGTTCCTATATCAGTGGTAATCATGAAGTTGGAATCAAATAGCGATTAATATTCGATGTCCCTACTTTTCACAAGCATTGTTTTTTTTTTTTGAGGACAGAACACAGGCACTACAGAAATATACTTGAGGCGCCTATGTGGAAGTAGCGATTAACATTGGATTTGAATCGTTGGAGATTACATTCATTTGGAAAAAAAAGTTCTCAGGAAGTTGATTGCACATATGAATAATGAAAATCGGGGTGTACTGAGTTGAACCTCAAAACAATGAGCAACCACAGTTAGTTGCGTATTCCTGATATGTACCGCTCTTGGTGGAATCAAATGTGCCAAATCACTTGAACACTTCCCGTGAAAGTGTCTAGAAGAGAGACAAATCTGCAACCATTTTTCGATTTTCCAGGCTATCAAGGTTACCCTTGATGTTCGCGTCTCCAATCAGGCGAATAGATAGAATCCGGCAGGTTCTGGGTATGTTTGGGGCAGAGCTCAATATATGAGAACAATACTCCAAAGAAGGTCTGATCTGAGTTTTATATAGCATCAAAAGTTGCTGAGGTGTGTACGTGTTGCTACAGTTGTCTAGCTCGGAACAGAGTTCCATGCTTTTGAGAAGCCTTTGCAATTCCAGCGACATGGTTGTGCCAAGATATGTTGGTGTCCATTTTAACCCCCAACAAACTTATCGAAGCAGAAAGCGGAATTGTCTGACCTGACAATATTATTTCCGGTTCGGAAACGTATCTTCTTGGAGAAAACCGATACCTGGGTTTTTGTGGCATTGAACTGAACCTGGTTACCTCCACCCCAATTCGAAATCACTTCTAGATCCTCATGAAAATATGCAACCTCCTACTGCCGGTGGTTGTATGACCAATTCCTTCGCCAATCTTTCTAAAAAGTTTTCACCAAAACTGATTTAATCGATAATTTTGGATAAATAAGCGACAACATATTCATAATTTAAACAAAATTATCAGAAATATATCTGTAGAGAAAAAAACATATTCAGAAATAGAATCTAGAAAGATTCATCTCTCCTAACATATCCACAGAGTAGATTCTGATAAATGCCTGTCGAGAAACATAAGTTTTCCCGGCCACCACGCTCGATATTGAATTGTATCCAACAGGTATAAATACAAAATACCTTACGTTATTCTTCTGAATGTAGCCTTCAATATTCAGATAAACTACTTGTTTTCTGCTTTCTATAATATTCGTTAATTAGACGTTTCTGGCAAACCAGATAACGGATCAACCTGAAAATTTCACAGTATGCATGAATTATCATGATCATAAGTTCATATTTTCGACGGGGTATTTCAAACCTTTTTTCCAGCTACTAATTTTAGTGAGAATTGTGCACGATTAAAACACAATGCACACGTTCAGAATAAACCAGCTGTAACCTTCGTTGTTGTAGATTGAAACGGGTTACTTTGTTACTTAGGAACTAAATTATGGGCTGCCGGAACTCAGCGGAGAGAGATGGTGGGTAAATATAAGTCCACTTGGAGGATAAGTGTATTATTTCTTCATACACGCCAAGCTTGTGGTGATTACAGGCTTATGGCCCAGAAGTATACTTTTGGGTTCACAGATATAAATGTAAGCAACTTATGATTAAACTTAAGGTGTGGTAAATACTTGGTTCCTTCTAGAATTCGCAATTTGTGCCGCAATGTTGATTCGAGGTCGTGCGGGAGGGTGTAATACATAACAGAAAAGACCTTACATGCATGGGATATGGGAGAATAGTCTCCAGCAGCACGATCCTACCCCTGTACGCAGTTCACTCAGGCAATGATCTTTTCCATGCAGATAACTTGCTCCTCGGAAGACCGTAATCAGAGATATAAGGGATGTAGTGGTCTAGCCTTGCGAGAGATATAACAGGATATAGTTCACAATATCGACTTGAGGGGGTAATAAGAAGGCCTAAAATGAGATTAAGGTTTAGAAGGATTAAGGTTTAGAAGGGCTTAGGGTATTTTCGGGAAGTGGGTTCTTACCGTAGTTGTTGTGTGGCCTGAAGATTGGAATTTGACAAGAGAACGGGTACTTAATAAAAATCCCCAATACTGTGGACGAGTTATTCCTTTAGATAACCCAAATATAGTTATTCCCATATTGAATATTTTGGTTTCTTCAAATCCACAAAGTGATGAGCTCAAAATTATTGCTCCAGAGAAGATAACCAAACTCAACTGTCATTACCAGAGAAAAAACCCTTTTCTTTTTCCTTTCCTTTTTTTTCCCTATCAACGTTATTCAAGGTTGAATTATTCTGATTGTCTTTAGGCACAAAAAACTGAACTGAATTGTTTTGAATGTTATACAGGGTGGATGCTGTGCATAAATATATGATTTCAATACATTACTTTTCTGTTATCTTATAAATCCGCTCTTGCATTTTGGGAACCGTAACACAGCCGGGCCGAATGAGTTTGCAACTAACAATGACTGAATTTTCGCTTGAGATAGCGGCTTCGGCATCTTTGGCAAAATCGTAACTCTCAGAAAGTACTCAACAACATTCAACGGTAGTCATTTTTCGTGGAGGAAAAATCAGGTTTTTTTTGTCGACCTTTTTTTTGGTATTTGTTACCTTCCACAATCTGAAAAATGTAAAAATTATATTGGAGAACTCTATACAAGTGTAGAAAGGCGAACTTTTTAGTTTACCCCGATAAGTTACTGCGTAAAATCAAACTATTTTTCACAAAGAAAAAATCTTCTATTCATCAGTAATTTGTCGTATATAACAATTTTGCCTATCAAAAAAATTGTTAAGAAATAATACTTATCTTACGTTTCAGAGGCCAAAATCTGCCTCCGTCTTCAGAAATGGATAAAAAATTCGAAATTCGGTCTATTTCTAAGCTGTCAGTTGCCAGATTGCAACACTAGGGTTGCCAAATCCCGAAACATAAAAGGCAACCTTATGTTGACAGATCTAGCGTTGAAATAACATTCCTGTTCATGTGCAAACCCAGTTATATTCATAAGTTGAACGAGCAAGTCTGTATATACAGAAGACCAAAGATATAATTATTCGTAATTAGTTTGTTCTCCCTCGAAAATATCATACAAACTTCACAGATTTCTGAATTTAGTTTCGAAACAAAAATAGAGAACGTAATATTGCCACGTATAGAATAATGACATTATTCAACTTTTTATACAGGAAAATCCTACGCCTTCATAGTATGCTTGTATTTCTTTTTCGTTAGAGAAAAATGAACACAGACGAGGGTTCTCAATTACTCCTTTCTATTGGCAGGGCAGAGTCAAAGCCAGGCAGCGTGGTGTGGCTTTTCATTCGAAAAGCACGGAAAATCTCTCGGAGAAATCCAGAATTAGACTTGATAGAATTAGTAAGTCGGCTTTCTTGCTATTTTCTCTCATTTCTCTACGTTTATTGCAGAGATAGTAATGCCTTCCTTGGATTAGGGTGATTCTGTTATCTCGGATATTTTATTGGAATGGATAGTAGGGGAACTTCGTCAATGAAGGCAATTTGTTTGGAGATGATTGGTATCTGGAATGGAGTGCAGAATAATATCAAAGAATTTAGTATTAAATACAAAAGGGTTGATGATCACTTTATATTTTTCAGTTGATTGAAATTTTTGCAATGTGGAGGTTAGTTGAGAAAGATCTCAATTTGAATGATTTTTGGGCTTTCGAGTGATTTCGAAGTTTAACAATACAAAACTAAATCAACTCAATTATTACTCGTATATATTTTCTTATAGAAATCAAAATCACAAAATAGGTAGGTACGTTTCAATCTACTTTGCAAATTTCACTTTCTGACAGCTATCCACGAAATTGTTGAATATGGAACTTCACGTTATCTTTTAAAGAAACAAAGAAACGAAACTGAACAATCTGTGGAGTCCCACAAGGCACGGTACTGGGTCTTTTGAGTCCACTAAATGAATTATTCAATTTGGACAGCGTTGGGAAAATAATTGGATACACAGACGATACTGCGATATTCTATGAGGCAGACACTTGCCTTGATTTGAAAAAGAACCTAGAAACAGATTTCCACTTGTTCAAAAAATAGTTTGACCAAAGGTTGCTGACAGTGAATCTGGAAAAAACTATTTTTTTCCCTTTTAGCTGCAATCTATCCAATGATTGTCCATTTGAAACTCTTGATGTCGGCGAACAAGGAAAAACATTAAAAATAGATTCCCTGAGATAAATCAAATGCTTGGGCGTCTACATAGATAGAAACTTAAGGTGGGACTCGCATATAAAATATATTATAAAAAACTGCAAACGATGCTTCACAACTTCCGTTATTTGAAAAATTACTTACCTCACAAAGAACCCAATCAATTATATTGTTCCCTAGTAGAAACACATTTGCGATATGATATAACAGCATGGGGATCAGCTCTGCGTGAACACCTCAATCCGTTAAAGGTATTACAAAGGAGATTCGTGAAGTTCATCATGTCTAGAAATTCATGTTTCTCGTCAGATCTCCTGTATAAACAGTGTGAAGTTATGGATATGAGAAAATTATATTACTATTGTATAAACGTGATGTATCATTTCAGCAAAAATAAAGCATCATCACGAAACCACGACTATAACACATGATATCGCGACTAACTAACCTATCCTACTGTTAAAAAGTCAATTTCACAAAGAGCATATTCTTTCATGGCAACTAAATTATATAACACCGTAACTCACAAAATAAGAAATTCTTATTCTAAACCAATATTCAAAAAACAAATAAGAAAACACATTCTCGAAAAAGATAGACAATTTAAAAAAAATCTGTTAGAGTGAAATAAATTAGTCTTAGTCAAATTTATCCCAAAGTTGTATCATTCTGTATTGTATATTATTAATATTGCCTAAGATTTCATATTTGTACATTATTATTTCATTCTTATAGAACGTGTAATATTTATCTAAGGTGTTATCTATTTCTTTTTACTTTTTGTTTGTCTAGTAATTAATCGGCCTATTTTACCTCAAGTCGAAATATAATTTGCTTACCGATAACACCAAATCCACAATATTTAATAAAATGTTTTGTAGTTTCTACTCCATGAACGCCATACTCACTTTTATACAAATATTTATATACTTACATATTCTTTATAACTTCTTGCGAAACAAGAGCTCTGCTCTTATCGTCAAACCACTTCCTTCATATATTTTGTTTTAATTGTACTCTAAACTCTAATCTGTATACGTTATGAATAAAGTTATTATTATTATTTTATTGTTAAATTTCTTAAAGAATGTAACCTTTCATTTAAACGGTAATGTAAACAACTTCATTATTTAAATATATGTTATATATTCCAAATCTACGATACAACATATATTTTATATGTTTGCCACTAAAAGCTACGGCTGATGCGGTTTTTTCTAAATAAAAAAAATGTTCATATAAAAAGTAGTTGTTATGGAATTATTTCTTCTTTCGTGTATTACAATGTTCATGTGAAGGTAGTTGTTTCGAGAGGTCGTTTTCTTCCAGTTTGTGTCTGAAATTTACTTCTTTGCACGATCTTCCTTTGAAAGATTCCAACATTTTCGGTATACAGATAGTGGACCATCTTTTCTTGAAAAGTTAATCTTTCCTATAAATATACACCTTCCAAATGAAACAATATTATCCTATAGGTACCCCGTATTGTAAGCCACGCCGATCGTTTAATTTGTATATGTTATGCCAATAAAAAAGCCATACATTTGCAGGACGGAAAAATTATTCCGTTTCAAGTTCAAATCCGATAAAAACAAAATTTCTGTACTGCCTCAAAGCATAAAGGCAAGCAGCAAGACCATGAATTTTGATTTTCTTCTCGATATCCTGCTCGCTGGAGACAAATTTCCGATTCATTGATGAAATAAAAATATGAATCTTCCACGAATACTTTCGCCTGCCTGGCATTCAGCGCGCCTGAAAGAAAATTACTTGGAACTCCGAATTAATTTCGTGTTTCATGTTGCGTGTTGATTGGCCTCGTTCCCTGTCGTATCCGAGATGGATTACCGGGATAATACATTGCTTATCAGAGCCGCCTTAGAAACGACCACATAATTACAGCTGTTGGAAGGCGAGTGAAAAAACATGAGGTGAAATAAGCGAATAAAAAAAATACGGTAAAGTAGCCGCTGTTATCTGATTGAAAAAGCAAAACAATTCCTTATCTCGAAAACCGGTAATGAGTTGAACAAGTTTAAGTTCGGTCTCGTTGCGTGAAGCAATTTGAAAAAATGGAATTACTTCCTTGGTCTATCGCTCCGTTCACACATGATGTGGACATTTACATTTTGATTTCGCAATCACGTCTTCTTAGTGAGACAGGGGCGTGCGGTATTTGGAATTTGGGGGCACTAAGATAATACTCCCTATTGACCGTATGACCATGTGACAAGAACTCCTGAGCACTACGCCACGGAAATCCAAAAAAAACAGTGAGGAAAATCTTGACATTTGATCGAACTGGGCGTCTTTTTTGGCTTTAACAGTAATTTTGGAACGAACTTCCCTGCCACACGCTTCGACATTCTCAGCATTGCAATATATGTTTGAAAAATCTGTTTAAAATCTGTTTTTCCTTTAATCAGCTGTCGCCCCCATATGAACGACAACTCTCAGAAGTTGAGAAACTTGTGCTAGCTAAGGACTAACGAGGTTTTACCTTTCAACGTGTGATTGTATTAAATTGTTTGATTAAATTATTTGAAAACACAATTTTTTTAAATCATGGACTACCATGGAGACTATGATGGAGTCAAAGAAAAAGTGAAAATTTTTTCAAATTCTGATTTGAGAGTTGAAATTGTGACTATTTTAGAACATGAATCCACCAAATTCAATCAACTATAGAACTGACATATATCATCTTAGCGTAATTGATCCACATCTAAGTTGTCCTCTTCAAAAATCTTTCAACCACTAATATAACCATCTCAAAGATTAATACAATATTGACAACCCTTCATGGGTGGTGTTTTTATTTTTTATATGTTGGCAACAAGGTCAAGAAACTTACTGTCATTAATTTCATTACTGTCAACTTCACTTCATTCATTCATTTAATTCAGGATTCACAAAAATTGTCACTCCGTCTTTGACTCCATCATAGTATCCATGGTAGTCCGTTATTTCATGTAAAGTTTTCATATTCGTGTTGTTTTCACCAAGAGTGTTTGTCGTTGGTGTCAGTAATCTCGGCAAGTGAAAGGGATTACCAACCTTATTTTCGTGAGTTTCACATGTTTTACAATTTGTCAAATCAATATTGAAATCAATTTTATCATTTTATTGTAGAGTTCCTGATGAAGAGCCAATAAAGATTCGAAAGCTATAACAGAAAAAAAAGTTCACTTATTTTCAACATACCCACTTGTTGACTGCATACCCGAAAATTAAAAGGAATTATTCTTCAACTTAGTCGTTTCACCTTCACACAACTTATATACGTATACATATATCAATTTTATATGAATATTCGAATTTTTTATATGTTTTTATTGATAAATGAAAATTTTTGATTAGATTTTCAATTTCATTTTATCATTTTGTATCATTATCGGATACATCAGTAATTACTGTAGTTGATTGTAAAACCGAGACAATAGGCTTATGGTATGAGAAATCAGATACATATGTTTTCGAATGAAAATTAGAAAGATACCAAGAGAAAACTCCATCATTCATTTATAGTTCTAATGTATCCTGTAGAAAGTTTACCAAGAGTTGTCCATCTTGGGTCGCGAAATTAACATTGAAATCTCTTGCTAAACTTACTGGCAACGTATGATAGTTTTTTGTTTTTTCATAACCCTTCAGAGCTTACTTGGCCGTGAATATGTGCTGGCACGTCTTTTTTTTGCTGCTACAGTAATATGCAAAACGTAACTCCCTTTCTTTCTAATAACCACCAGTATGCATATCAAACCGGCAAATCGACTGATTTAGCATGAAACAAACTTATAGTGAAAATTTCTCAATCCCTTGACAAGTAGATTTCGGTTACTGTATTTCTCCATATTGAAGGACCTTTTGACAATACACTACATAAATTCTATAGAATCAGCCCTGCCTAAAAAAGGCATAGAATCGACCATAACTGGATGAATCTATGCCATGCTGGTAAACAGAACTGCAACTACGACTCTTCAAGATGAGGCCATTAGATTTCTTCCTTTTCTTCCTTTCTGTGGTCGCTCCTGAAAAATAGTCTGTTTCATGCCTCCGTTAGAAGAGAAGCAGACCTGCAAGTTTATGCAGATGGTCTTGTTATCTTGGCAAGGTCCACGTCGGAAAGAGTAGCTTGGATTATCCTCCAAAGTACGATGGACTTTGGTACTAGAGGAAACAGATGTCTGTCAACCCCGGCAAAAACTGTAATAATCTCCTTCATCAGGAGGACAAAGTTGGATGAATCAACGTCACTTTTCCTCAATGATGAGGTCATTCTATTAGAAACGGAGATTAAATATCTTGGCATTGTTTCACACAAATCCAAACGATTCCAATGGACATGTCGAAGGATTTGTGGTAAAAGTTGGGGTTTACGTCCGGAACAAATCTATTGGATTTATGTGATGATTGTCACACCAATGATCATTCATGGAGAAATTGCCTGGTGGCCGAAGGCTTTACAGAAAAAAGCCCGGGCTGAGCTCTCTGGCTTACAGAGACAGGCTTATCTAGCTATCTGTGGTCTAGATCTACCTTCTCTACACATTTTCCTGAAGAAAGAGGCTAGATGGACTGCGTATAGACTTATGCACATTGCCAATTGCACAAATCAATCTAATGCAGAGTATACTAGACTGCTGTTTGACACTGGATATCGCAGTATTCTGAAAATGACCTCTGACATAATGCCGCCGTGAACTACGAACTGCCTTATACAGTACTTTTCCCTGGTAAACAGGACTAGATCCTTCGGGAGAAGGAAATATTGAGAGCAGATTCATCAAAAACATCTTCAGGCTCTGGTTCAGTTGTTTTGAGTTGCATGCCCGAGACAGAGATATCAACTTTCTTAGGTACCTCTGCGACTGTACTTCAAGCGAAAATCTATGCTTTCGAACTGTGTGTAGAGAGACTGATAGAATCCAACCTCAACAATAAAAATTTTCTATAGTTGAGCTGCAAGCAGCTTCATCGAACCAGACCCTGTTATTGGCATAGCTTTAGGTTTTGCCAAAAAAAACATCAATCACCTGGATGGGAAGAAGATTTGAGGACCGGCAAAATCTTCCAGGATTGGCACTCCAATGCGTTCAATCACCCTTCAAAGCTGGAAACCAAACAGTTGTTGAACTAAATTAGGGATGAACTAAGTCATCTAACAGGCCTCTTCACAGGTCACTGTCGTCTGAATCATCATATGCTGAAAATCGAACTGTCAGAGGATCATGTATGTCACCTCTGTTTGTAAATTGATGAAACAGCAGAGCATATACTTTGTGCCTGCCCCGGTAAGGACCAAATCAGGTTTTCAGAGTTTGGTAGATCCACACCTCTACCACCTAACCTGAAAGATCACTCACCATATAAACTAATCGGCTTCGTTGAAGAGCTGGGTTTATTTGGTCGAGTTTGAATAAGTGTGAGCCACAATAAACTCTTGCGAGTTGCAGTGGAGGGTGGAGTAGACCCATTCACGCTCTCACGCTCTCGTCACGCATTCACCAGCTTACTCCCCAAGTCATCTTATTTTTTAAACTGTCACGTATACATATACTATTCAACCGAAACGGCAACAACTTCTTTTGTACAAGAAGATGAATAAAAATGAGTTTATTCTCGGACTGTTTTTTGACCTCTCCCGTGCCTTCGATAGCCTCAATTTTGATTTTATATTGTCAAAATTATCAGCAATAGGATTACGAGGTAATATACTTGATTGGATTCAGTCATCCCTACAAGAGCGAAGACTCATTGTGAGGGTGAATAAAGAAATATCTGGTTAATTCGGGAATACATCAAGGAAGTGTGCTCGATCCCCTGATTTTTCTATTATTCATCAATAATCTACCTGACTACATAAGCTACGGCGAAGTTTTCATGCATGCAGACGACACATCTATATTCGTATCTAGCATAAACGAAGATAAAGTGATATTTAAAACAAAAAAGGTCCTCCACGAATTCGATGAATGGTGTAACAAAAATCGCCTAATGATGAACCACTCAAAGACAATACTACTAAGATTCCATAGACCCTGTGTAGATCCCATAATCGCTCAAAATATCACATTTAGACAATAAAGTTTCCTATTCAATTCGAAATGCAATTTTTCAGGCATAGAAGGGCTAATCGCAGTCTACTCGACCATCAGTTATATCATCTTAATCTATGGGCTAGCAACTTCCAGTAACAGAGTTTTTCTGGCACAAAAAAGAATAATCTGTGCTATCTTTAGACTAGACTATCGTGAGTCCTGCCGAGAAGTATTCAGAACAAAGCAATTATCAACTTTCACAGGTATTTATTTATATAAACTATCAACATATGTTTACAAGAATAAAAATAACTTTGAGCTTAATAGCGACATTCATGGCTACTAAACACGACAAAAAAATCAATTCAGATTGCAAGAGGTGAAATACTCCAGTTATAAAAAATAACCAGACTACGCTGGTATGCAGTACTTTAACATTTTACCAAACGATTTGAAAACTATAACAAGCCAGGCCAGATTCGAACATAGTCTTGAGCCGTTTTTGATCACAAATACATTTTAGATCATTCAGGAATTTTCCTCTCTCTGCAATATGAACTGAGATGAGCTGATGAACTCTTTCATTTTATCAAAATTCATGCATTTTAAACATTTACTGTTTATTATAATGCTAACCTACACTTCTATGTTGTCCTATGAGACATATTATTACTGTTGCAATATTATTTTTCAATTGTTCTTTTAAGTTTTATGACCCGATGTTGATTTGGTGATTTTATGATCAATAAAAATGTCTGTCTGTCTGACTATACACAACAGAACACATAAACAAACATTAATATATTGCAAGTTGGAAGAAAGCTTGTGAAATTATTCTGAACAATTCGAAAAAATCGATTTTGTTTCCGTTAGATATGATGAATATCGAAAATCAGTTTCAAGTGACACTTTTCACAAATGCGGCTTCCAGTTTTTCTAAATCTTGCAAGTCAAAATGTGAAAAAGTATTACTTTTTTCGTATATTTTTGAGTGGAGTTTTGTCGAGATATTTCACAAGTTTGTAGAAATGGATACGTAAAGTTAAATGCAGTGACTTACGCTTCCATTTATCAATTACAAAATTGCGATATTTCGATATTGAATACGTGTTTTGCTTTTTACATATCTGAAGAAGCTATTGAATAGCGAAACACTTGTTTCCTTTTTGTAAAACTGTTCAATAAAAATCTCACAATTAAATGTTTCTTGAATTCGAATATTTCTGAAAGAGTTAGGAATCTTTCCACTCTTCAGATAATTCGTACTAGGTACAAAATTGCTATAGTATTTTCTTCATATAACCGTGGCTCTAACTTTCCTTTTTTCAAAAATCTTGTTATGGTTTTTTTTTATATTGGCCATAGAGTATTATAATTCACGATAAACATATCCGGTCAACATAAACTAGGTTAGGTTTTACAGAGAGGACTAATAATGCAGGATAATAAAAAATGGAACAGAGAGTGGCGACAAACACAAAGTGACTGGCATTATTGCGAGAAGCAAATCAGGCAACATTCCCTTGAATTTTTTTAGTCTAGATTAAACCCTGAGAGGACTGAAGTTCCTCCCTCATTCAATTCAACAACACCAACATCCGCTTCCCGTCCATTTCCTTTCTAGACGAGGTGTTTTCCTCCGGCGTGACAGCCGAGGTAGCAATCTAATTTTTGAGAAATTCTATACGAACGCAAAGAGGGTACTTATTCAACTTTGAAGCGAAAAGTGACGTTGTCAACTCACCCCAGTTTCGGATTCCTTCACAATTGCTTATTCCACTGTCAAGAATGGAAAACTGTAGCTGGCGTTGATTTCGGAGGGGTGCGAAAAAATCGACTTTTCAAGCATCCCGAGAAATATTTATATACGAATGGTTGTGGTTCACTTTTCTGTTAAGGCAAAGAAAATCTTTGAATATTCACTGCAAAACTGGCATTATAGTAACGAATTGATAGAATTGAGAATGCAAATATAACTTAGTAGGTATACTCAACAAGAGATAAATGTTCGAAAGTCGCATAAAATAGTTATTTTTGTAACTAGTGCAGAAAGTTCCTTTTTGTTGTACGATGCATAAAGTTTACAGACGGGGTTGAGAACTGCAAGCATGCTGCAACAAAGATGATTTTTGCAGAAGTTGCACACAATATTTCTTCGTCGATCGATATATTTTTTCATTTCAAATTTCATTATTTGGCAAATTATTCCACATTGAAAAACAAATTATTTTATTTTCATTTAAGATTGTGTGTTTTTCACTCTAAATCATTTATCGAATTGTGGTGAAATTTCCAGTACCAGGTTCACTTTCCAGAATTCAACTCGCTGTTTGAATTTTTCAGAAATCGATTCTTCAATGTAGCCCCCAGCTATGGTTGACAATTTCCATCCTCCTTGGCGTCATAAACCAGCAACATGACATCTCATCTAAGAACGTTTCGAAGTTGATAATCATTACGCTGTAACGTGATCGTTACAGCGTAATGATTGATCAATCTTGATACCTAATTACTCAGTTGATTGTATTTCATTCATTTCAGGGCAAGTGCAATTTACATCTCCTGGGCATGCTACTTTGTTCGGTTCTTCTTCAATTGTAGAAGAAAAAGTTATGAATTTTGTTTTATGTAGAGTAAGGCTCAGTAGGTCAGTACTTGGCCAAAAGTCAATTAGTTTTATGCCAGTTCCTGCTCTTCCACATACTCCATTTCACGTTCCATCTACTAATGTTACAGCTGTATCATCAGTATAAGACGTTGAATTGCCTCCAAAATTTTCAATTTTGAAAATATCATTGAAATACAATTAAATTAGTATAGAGCCCATGACAGTTTCCTGTGGCACCCCAATGGCATGGTTATTCTGAAATTAATGCGACGTCTCTTACTACGCACTCCAATCGCTATAAAAATGTATCATGATTGACAGTATCAACAAACGCCTTGGTTAAATATTTTTTCTTACCCAAAGACCAAGGGAATACCTTATTTGGTGATCGAAATATAGCTTGTTCTGTCTATAGATATTTTCTGAATCCATACTAGGAGGTGGAAATGATATTATTGTTGTTGAAAAAATTCAGTTATCTGTTCTCCAAATAACAATCAGATATTTTTGCAGAGTTATTCCATACTGTGATGGGTTCATAGTTGTTTGTTCTTTGTTTGTCACCAAATTAAAAAATTGAAGTTGTGATACATTTTTTAAAGTTGGACAGGATTTTTCCTATGGTTCTAAGAGATAAATATAATGTTTTTCATTGAAGGATACCATTGAAGGAGAAGTCTTATTTTTTGTTCCGATATTGTTTTCATGATTTTATTTTCTGTTACCGGCTGAAGAAATAGCAAATTTCTTATATTACGTTTTTTTTAAATGAATGAGTCGTAAAGAAGAACTATATCAAAAAAGTTGTGATTATATCCAACTTCCACTTTGCAAAAAATATAGAGCATTGATGAATTACCAGGCAGAGTCTTGTTGAATGTTGCGGAACTAATCATTGTTGTGAAATTGGCCGTGGTGGTAGTGCGCCCGACTCACGATCGGAAGACCGTGGGTTCGATTCCTGCCTCGATCAAATATTTTTCTCTAGCGAATTCATCTGGTTGAAGCTGGAATGATTCTGCAACATTGTTAGGAATCACACGTTGAAAGGTAAGTCCTCTTTAGTCCTTAGCTCGCACAAGTTTCTCAACTTCTGAGAGTTGTCGTTCGTATGGGCCAAAGGGAAGCAATGACCATAATAAAAGAGAAGAAGAAGAACCACTAACATACCTATTCAATCTCTCTTTCCTTGAGGGTTCATTATCCTCGTGTCTTAAACATGCTATTGTAGCATGATAAGCACTTAATCTCCAACTACAGAGGTATTGCATTTCTGCAATACCTTCAATACTACCTGGAATATTCTCAACATCTCAATATCCTTCTGTAAAAAGTATAACTTAGTCACAAAGAGTCAATATTGATTCTAATCTGGTTCATCAAACCCAGATGCTACTCTTTCTCTGGTCAATCATATTTTATCCAAATGGAATAAATCATTCTGAAAATCGTAACATCTTACCATGTGTTTCACAGGGTAATGTCCTAGGTTCTACACTCTTTCTCTTTTTTGTCGACGACATCTATAATATTAATCAACAACATTGTACTGTACAGTTTGCTGATGACAAATCCTTCTTGTTGAGTTCTTCTTCTTGTGAAGGGCTATCTGATCAGGCTGATATTGCAATTGCTAATATGCTTAATTATTGCGCCAGAAACGGCCTAAATACTACTAAATACTAAATAGCAATAAATCTAACACCATTTTTTTCTCGCTCAGAGAAATTGGCCCCATTAATATTTTATCAAGCTACTATCTTCACTTAAGTCTAAATTATTGTTTAGTCTGGTACGGTAACTGCAGCAGACTGAATGATCTGTTGATTACTCAAAAAAAGGTACAAAGAACCATGTGTTTAAAAAAATATGGTGATTCTTGTAAACAATTACACACTGAATCACAATTTTAACTGCGATATCCATGTATATTTTGAATTGTGTCACTTACATTAAGAATCATTACTATGAGTTTCAGCAAAGGGATACTATCCGCATAGCTGCTGGTTATACTCTCAGGCAAAATTATAATCTGATAGTTCCTGTACACAAATCAACATCTGTATCAAACGGACCTCATATTATGTGAATAAAAATATTTAATTAACTTCCAATATTCATTAAGAAAATTTCAAATTCCATGAATTTCAAAAATACAAATAGCCTTTTATTTACCTGATGAATATTTTCAAACTGATCTGGCTGCTTGAAATCACTATTGTTTGCTTGTTTACTATTCTACTATGTTTTTTTTATTATTTTATATAATTATCTTCTACATCTGCTATTGATTTAATTTTCTTATGTATATTCCATATTTTATCACTTATTGAACTTTGAACATTTTATTGAAAACACGATAAAAATAAAATAAAAACAACAATAAAAATTATTTGGCGCTCCGGGGCGACTTCATTGATTCCAGTGGCGCATTTGCTTTTTCAGCTGCAGGAGAACCTGGAAAAGCATCATCTGAAGATCTTGATCTAACAATGTCCTCTCTCATAAAACAGAATTTAGGGTGTGTCCAGAGGCTCCAATAAATTCAATGCATCGCCAGAACACTTCGTGATACGACTATCGTCAAACTAAAACCAGTCCGTTTCGTCTTTGACCAAGGCGTAATAATGACCAAATTTAACGCCAAAACCACAGTGAACTGACTGACTGACTGAATGACTATTATAATAGTGGTCTGCTAGGTTAAAATGTTCATCTATTTCGAACCTTCCAAAGAGTTTCTTGCTTCCGTTAGAGGTTGAGTCTTGTTTGAAAATCATCAGTGTTATTATTAGATTGACTGGTGCCTCAGCTATACTTGTTTCCTTATAATAGTCAGTTAGTTTGGCGCATGTTTGACAATACATCAGTCGATCATCACCTGTTGAAAATTCCATTTTCAGATGATTTAACAATAAGCTCTGCACGGACTGGTTATTATTCATATTAGGAAAAGCTAGATGAAGTTTCAGAAATTTACATGAGTTTTCGATACTCCTTGAACATTTACCACAAAGTAAACCAGTGAGGATTTTTTCAGCAGAAGATTTACAAACACAAGACGAGATGGGCTGTACGGAATCATTCAGTCCAGAGCGGTCAAGAGTATTGATTTTGCTATTGTTTTGCTCACGAAGAGAATTCAACAAAAACCCCAAGAATTCGGAACAATCCTCTTGTTGTTCTAAAGAGTATCTAGTGGACTTCAAAGACTCCAGGAAATCGGTTGGAGGGAAAGATGATACCTTCTTACGAAACTGCAGCTGCATGAACAGGTGTTTGAGTTTGATGAATGAGTAGGAAATATTCCCGTTCTCGTTCATCATTGAAACTTCGTTCTTGAAATTCTTCGTCATGAACAACACTTGTGAATTGCTAATCATGTAGCAAGTGTTTCCTAAATCATCCAATCCAAATTTCTTCTCTAGATTCTCAGGTCAACTATCTACTGATTCTTAAGGAAGAAGATGTTTCACAGAATCTCCATAAGAACCATTTCTCAAGCTGCGATCGATCCTTCCAAGTGAAGAAGGGTTTCGTAGAGGGATCGATTCGGCTCTTGCTTCATGAAGCTCTTCCACTGAAAGGAAACCAGTTCTACGAGGACTGCAACTCATATTTGGGGGGCAAAAGTCCACTGACCGCACTGAAAAAGATGAAGGTGGATCAATCACTTGTGAATTAACCTTGATAGGAGACTGATGAATATCCACATATCTCGGCTTGTTTCGAAGAGGTTTCAGTTCCGTACTGAAATTAGGGCAATGCATGATCTCATCGGAATTATGTGAAGGAGGAATAGTTCCAAGTACTGAAGCAACATTGCCACGTTGAATAGCAATACTAATTCTTTCTATCAAAAAAGAGGTAGAACGGTGGTCCTTCGTTGCTTGACCTATTCTCCTTTCAAGTTCTTGAACGAATAACAGAGACTCCGGGCCATAAACACCAAAAGTTTCAACCGCTACTGGATGAAACAGATAGTTGTTCTAGCAGACTTGGAACTTTCGGCTAGATGGGAAGCCGCGACCGTGTCAACGCAAGTGAAATCCTACACCACAGGTTTACCGTATTTCCATGGTATGAGAGACATAGCATCTAGTCGTTTACCATCATCTCGACTGGTACCTAAGGGTTCCAGAATTGCAGGAATATCCGCTGACAACATAGCTCGTTTCAATATGTCGTTCACTTGGTGATGTCGAAATGTACGCCCTGCACTTCTCCTGCAACTCAAACCATGTGTACCTACGTCATCAACTATACTACCGCAAACACAAGTATAAGAAACACATCCTGAGTCCTACTGCTATTCTGAAAGATTCATCGTCTAATAGTGTTCTAAGAGATGCAACAGGTAAAGCATTCAGCCAAGCACCCGATTCCTTGATCATTGCTGCTTTCAGACGAGCCTTATCGTATACACTTGTAGATTTCAGAAGTTTATCAGTTATAATGTTCGGAAGAGGTCGGTCCCATACACTTTATATTTTCTTTTTATCTGTAGGAGGAGCAATATTAGTTGCGGCATGCCAAAGTGATTCACCTTCAGAATAAAAAACGTCTCTGATATTGATAAATATGGAAGGATGGAATCGATAAGATCGGAAACACAATTTTTCAAAAGAAAAAATGCAACATGTTTTGGAAGTTCATTCACTCTGGTGGTCAGCAATTTGAGTGATTCCCGTTTTTCTCGAAGATGTTCTGGAAGTGAATCTTTAGAAAGAGGAGCACCCAGAAGACTCCATTTAGACTTTTCCAAAATTCTTATGCCAGGAGCCAATTTCAAAATGGATTCGGAAATATTATTCGGAGTTGGAAGAGTAATCAATTCGCATTTTTCAAAATTCAGTTCAAGTCCAAGATGTTTTGAATAATCAATGATTTTTTCTAAATCCTTTGAAACAGTGTTTTCATCGCCAGCGATTGGGCCATCGTCCAAATACCAACAATTAAATTCGGATAATAAGCTTCTAGTGAGTTCGTTGATGGTCAGACAAAAAAGAGCAGGTCCTAACACTGACTCAAGAAGGGATATAATCCTGGAAACGAATCTTTAACCTTACGAAGCATGATGTTTCTATCAATCATGTTGAAGGCATTTTTGAAGTTAATTTTCAGGAAAATTTTTGAATCGGGATTTGGATGAATATTAATATATCTACGAGCAGCATGAGCAACAGCTTCATATCCACCTGCAGTACCGAAACCAAACTGTAGTGGACGTAACATCGATCCTAGTTCGTCTTTAATCCTCATACAACCAACTTTAGCTACCAATCGATGATAAAAGGTACCGACGGCAATCGGTCTTACTCCTCCATCCTTTTTTCGAAGAGCACACAGTGAAGCGCCGAAACGTATAGGACAAATTTCTGGAGAAACCCTACCAGTAAAAATCACTTGATATTTTTCAACTCCAATCTTTACTGTGTATGTGACGATTTCCATGCTTGTAGAAAAGTCTCAGGAAAAATGAAGTATTGCAGTGTATTGTAATTGAAAAAACATTTTTTTTGTGATATATGCGTAGAATTAAGTTTTTTAACTTTTTCAACTTTTTTCCGTTGGCGAGTACATTCTCTGAAATGACGGAAACAACAGAATTTTCGGAGAATAACCACAATCGAAAACAAAACAATTGGAAAAACTATTTTTCTACGTTCTCCAATACTCTTGTTTCTGCATCCTGGTCTGGGAATCGTGACCCAATCACACGAAATCGAATACTGGCAATTTTATCCAAGAGAATATCTGATTTCAAATTACTTCCGTCTAACGAACTCTAGAATCAACTTCGAATGCTCTTCAAGCTACACTCGAAAACAGACGTTCTTTTAAGTACTTCTCGCAATAAAATCCACAAACTCGAAACGGAAAAGGGCTTCGAACGAACTTACTGAATTTTCAGTAAGCAATAAATGAAACTCAAACTACCGTATCAAGTTTGTGTCCACTTGCAGACTTCTCAATTCGCATGGATTCCTTTCTGTTTTCTTCATAAGTGTTCGTTTTTTGCATTCCTCTTTTCACGGTTTGCGATTTCACAAGTATTTCAACATGACATGACAAATTTCATAATACTTCGTAAAATATCTGGAGTCTGGAGTCCCTTAACTGTAAGATGCAACCGGAAATATAGTGAAGAAAACTGTGAATTGTTATTTACAATGAGTTCGTTCAGTTATACTTTTTTCAGTTTTACAATTGGCCATATTCGATAAGGATCAATGATGGTCGAGTTCCATTGAATATAAAAAACAACGATAATAAAGTTTCAATAGTAACAATTTCTGTATGTTCAATATCAATAATAACAGAAAAATTGTAATAAATTCACTCAATTCTAGTGAGCATTACAAGAGAAATATATTGTTCAAGTTTCACGAAATTTCTTATATTTTATTTAGGTTATACAGGGTGATTCAAATTGGATCCTCACTGATCACTTACCCCACGGTGTGGGGAGTGGTCATTGGTTGAGTATGCTGGCGCGGCCTCCCGAATGTATCGGGGCTTCGGGGGATAAGGTCTGACCAGCGCACACTACGGTGAAAAAAATAATAATAATAATTTCATACCGATAGCATTATCATACCTATAATGCTATCGGTATGAAATTCGGGATAGACAAATGTGCAATGGTTCATCTCAAAAGAGGACGATGCGGAGACTACGGAGAGGATGTGCAGCTCGTAGATGGAAGCATCCTACACCATCTGGATGCCGGAGAGACGTATACTCACCTTGGGGTGGAACAACGCCACTCACAAGAGGTAACTGCAGTGAAAAACTCTCTCCGCATCAAGTATCAGCTCAAACGTCGACAGATCTGGTCATCGGAACTGTCGGGGAAGAACAAAGTTGCTGCAACAAATATGCTTGCCGTTCCAATCTTACTCTACTCGTTTGGAGTAGTGAAGTGAACTCGGGAGGAGCTGTATCAACTCGACGTCAAGACCCGAAAAATGATGCATCTCTATAGGAGTTTGCATCCCAAATCGTCCGTTCCACGGTTGTACTTTCCCCGACAACAGGTAGGTCGTGGACTTTTGAGTTTGGAGTGTCTACATGACAGAATGGTACTGGATACAGCCTGTAAAGTCGTCAGGAGTTCGGATCCCCTTCTCTGCATGGTCCGTGACCATGAGAGAGCCGGAATTGAAGCTTTTCTCCTTAGGGCAGCTGCCCGAGCAGCAGATGAACTTGGTATAGTTTTCGACTCTGAACGAGGTGACCACAACTCTGTCACCGAGTTGGAACCCGTTCAGCAAAAAGCTCAGATGAAAACCGCAGAGATCACATTACTTCTGCAGAGACATAAGGAAAATTTCAACGACGTTATTTGCTAATAACGGTGAAAACATCACAAATTTGATGAGACACGGTGGCTGGAAGTGTACCAATGTCGCTGAAGGATATATTTTCTATCAGATAAAGACAATAAATGTGAAACGAAAACTTTTCTTCACGCTTGGTTCAGGCCAGTCTCAACTCCCTATACTATAGGTTAATGGACTAACGCCTATCAGAAAACAACTACTCGCCTGGTTAATACCACGAAGAGCGTTGGATTATATTTGACAGGCAAGAATCTTCACTGAAATATTCACTGCATATGCTGTTGGCGATACACCTTCCGGAATCAATTTTCAATCATTGAATCGCCAGTTTCATCAGTGTTTCGTCAATTTTTTTCAAACTACACATTCGATGAAGCGAATTCCATTCAGCTCTACTTTCCATCAACCTTCACTTTTCCCTCCGGACCAATGTAGTTCACGTGCGGAAGCCAAATATCTCTCCATATCTAGCAATGGGGCTACGAGGTCAGAAGAAACATTGGCAGGGTCAAACGGTTGATCCTGACTGATGTATTGTTTCCTTGTTTGGAAAACGCCGCGTGCTTCTACGTTCCATCATCATCATGCGGGTTATAGGAACTTGGGGAATTTTATACGACTTGCGGGATAACCAGGACGTAGGTCGATATGTATATTGAGAGTTCACTGAATTTCAGTAGGCGGAAAAGGGAATGAAGGGGCCACAAATATTGTTATAATGCTCCTAGGCGTGATATTAATGCAGCAACGAAAGAACGTTGTTATAGTAGAGTTTTAGTAAAGAGTTAGATAGATAGATAGATATAGCTATTTTGAATTTAATATTATTCAGTAAACGCATCTCTGTAGTCAACTTGTTGTTAAGTTTCAAATTTATGGAGTCTGTTTCGGATTTGGTTAAACGAAATCGCGGAAAAGCTATTTGATGAGTATAGATCTAAATAGTATAATGAGTGTGAATATCGGAGGTAAAAGGATAGTTTTTTTCATTTTCCTGTATTCCATAGACAGTTCGGAAAATGTAAATACATGGAAGCATCACAATTCTCAGTTTGATATATAAGTCACGGCACTGCTCTTTAGTACCCAGTATTGATAATACCTAAAACAAAGCCTTTTAATTAGAAACAAGATACTAGATAGACGTATGTATGCATAAACCAGTTAAGGGAGTCATCGATTGTAATAACAAGAAGTTTGTTATTACAATGTTCACCTGTTATATAGTTGTTGTTACTTGAAATGAATAAGTTCTGAGTCTTCTGATCATTTCATTGTATGACGTTGGCGATAAACCACTTTTTCGCATTATAAATGGATTCATCAGACATTTGGAGGGTTCAGAATACAAGTGAATCAAGTCCACTTTAGCTACTTTTGAGCTACAGAGGTTTAAAGTTAACGCTTCATAACAAAATTACCTGTTACCATTTTTTTAAAGTATATATTAAATTTAAAAATATCAAGGATTAACTTAGATATTTAAATGCTTATTATGGCCAAATTTCATGTTATTACTCCAAAAATCACAAAATAGTGGACTTGGTTCAAATGTATTCTGAAGAATTTTAGGAAGATAATGAACCAACTCCTTGTGTTGTTAATACATTTTATTTTTACATTTTCTTAGAGGTCAAATTATAAATATTAAAATAAAATATCACTTCTTAGTTATAGGAAAAGTTAATTGACATAAAAAAACTCATCATCACTGTCATTTCCTTCAGTTGCTTCGTCGTTCTGGGTTCGACGAGTTGCCTGATTCCCTGGAAGATTTCTGAAGTATCCATGGTGAATAGGGGGTATGTAAGGCAGTAGAGACAACATGTCCTCCTTTTTTTTAAAAGCCATTTGTCTTCTGGTTGGGTAAAGCTGACCCTGCTGTACAGTCAATAACTTTTGCACTTTCAGGGGTCTTCCAGGTCTACGGTTACTGGTCTTTTTCGATATATCCAAGGTTCGGAACCCCGAAATTTCACTGAAAGATTCTTTTATTTTTATTTGGAAGGGTGCTCCTTTTTCAAACCTCAACCACCGTATCTCAAGCCAATTGATTTTTTTACCTTCAGTGTCCTTTTTCCTGTTTGTGATTGAATGTTCAAGGGGTTTTGTGCTCAAAAACTCTTCTCGTTGTAGTTTTACAACTTCAAACTGCGGCTTTTTATTTTTTGCAGTTTTAATGATGTTGTACCAGTCATCAGGCACATAGATGATCCTATGTTTCTTGCTTGCTCTCTCTATTATACCGAATTCAGTATCATTAGGAAGGAATGAGTGGCCTGGTATCATAAATTTTAAATCAATGGTTTCAACATCCAATAGAGGATCTTGAACAAGTTGCAGTAGAGTAAGACTAGTTTTTATATTCCTGTTTTGCCCAGTGCATGAGTCAGAAAACAGAACAATGTGTTTGTATGTCCTGGAATGTTCATACAAATGTTTCCGAAGGCATGAAGCTATATCTTCAGAACCCCTTCCACCATAAGTCTCATCCCAGACGTGCATATAGGCAGTGTTGTTGTTAAAACAATGAATACCAAAGTTGTAGACATAAAGATTTCTCTTATAGTAGGCAATTGAAGTTGTGAGCTTAGGGAAAGGCAAGGCCTTTTGAAGGTCAAATGTGCAAATATATTCATCCTGCGAGGCTTCTGCAGCATCTTTTTTCAGTTCTGCGCGCGCTTGTTCTGCTCGCCTAAGGTGCAGTTCTCGTTCTGCCTTTAGGTCGGCTGTCTTTTTCTCATTAGTTTCAGCACTAATTTTTTGAAATAACTTGTCACAGTTGCTGCAAGTGTCCTTTGAAGGAGGTTTAAAGTGCAAGTTAAATTTTTGGCTGAAGACTTGGTAGTAATATTTTTCTTTCACAGGACTTTTGTTCTCACTTTCACATTTCTGTTTGTACAAATCATACATTTTTTTAATACTCAAATCTGGACTTAAGTACCTTTTGTTTTCGTTGTCCTTTCTTGTGTAATGGCTTTGGTAGCAGGGAAATGACTTTATATGCCCAACAACATCTGAGTCGTCAATTTTACGCGACGATGCTTTTCCCCTTAAGTCAAGAACAGCAGCAACTTCTGTTTTATTCAAACATCTGTATAATCTTCCCCAACTAATTTGTAACATGGCAAGAAAGTAGGTCTTACAAACCCTCACCTGATTATTTTGTTCATCTGTAATAGCATATTGATACACCTTTGATTTTGCTTCTCCTGGGCCGTCTCTTGACCGACGCCTACTGACAGTTGAGGCCTTAACTAAGCCCCTCAAAAAACAGTTTTGTTTTGAATAATCTGCTAGTTTCCAAAATGAATTAAAAAAAGATTTCAATGTATCTTCAGAAGGGAACTTCTCACGGCACTTTCTGGGGCATTTACAGTCATATCCAGAGGGAAATATCTTTGCTGGCGTTACCTTATTACTGCGAGATGTGTACTCTTTACCGCTGTTACGATTCAACTTCCTTTTGTTGATTTTCCAGTTTTTAAAGTTCCTCGGGCGCTTTCTTCCTCGGGAAATATTTTCATTTTCCCCATCTGAATGGTCAGAGGGAGGAATGGTGATGGCATGAGTGTTCGAGGCAGGTACGATGATGTCACCTGGAGCTGCAGGCTCCCTTGATGTACTGGGTTCAGCAAGATCATAAGAAATGTGTTCCTTCAGCAGGTTCTTAGGCGGACGCCTCCGTTTCGATCTGGCCGACAGAACAGTCTTGTCGTCAGATGAACTATCACAGTCTAAAAAAGAAAAATATATAAAATTAGATGTTTACTGCAATGGGGCCTTTTAACACAAGCCTGCAAATTTGAACTTTTTGAAAAATACAAGAGACTTCTTTGGTGATCTATACGTTATTTGGTATGCTGGTTTCGAAAATAGCCTCCATTTCCCCCCATCACGTCAGGTTTTTTTGAAAGTATCACATAATTATAGTTATAATTATAACATTGTATTTACCTGTGTCAAATTCGTTTGGCGACCACTCTTCATCTGATCCAGATGAAATATCCATCACGTAACACAACTAGCCAACAAAAATAATTCGTATAAACTGCCAAAAGCTGTGAATAAAGGGATTAAGGACGTCAACACAGAGCTGTACACAGTAAACAAACATCACATGGACAGTCCATAACCTCCCGAACTGTTTACTCTCACATCAGCTGTTTTATCAAAACAAAATGATTGAAAATATAGGTTTAGATACCCGGAATACCACCTATGCAGGTTTTCATTGAAAATCTAAAAGCTAACACGAATTTTTCCCATGATCTGGCAACTATGCATGGACTTGGTTCATCAGTATTCTGAAAGAAAATAACAATCTTTCACTAAACAGTAGAACTTCCTGCTGCCTAGCGGATATTATGAGAACTAGGACTTGGTTCATTATTACACTGAAATTTTACATAGTTGAAGCATGTTATAGCGTTGCTAACTCAAAAATGACCAAAAGTGGACTTGGTTCACTTGTATTCTGAACCCTCCATTTTTAAAACAGTAGATGAATTCGAAGAGGTGTTGATGAGAGAAGTGTCGTCAGCAAAGAGAATAGTGGAAATAATAATAGTAGTATGATGAAAGATGTCATTTACATATTATGATAAACAATAACGGTCCATTTGGTGGTTCTATGATCAGAAATATTTGTATCTTTCTATCTATTGTTTTCTGTTTCCATCAGAGGTACACCTCTGATGCTGTAAGACTCCAATTCAAACAACAGAAGGTCATGTGAGACACAGTTGAAAGTCTTGGACAAATCGCACATGGTGATTGGTGATAATTGCATGTTGCTTGATCTCATGACACTCAACAATATCTCCATCCTCAGTATAGCCCTTACTGTTATTGTATTCTTCTGAAAATCATATTGGGTCTTCATAAAAATTTATTTTTTCGAAATAATCTGTCAGTCTATCTTTCAATGATACCTCCACTATTATTTGGAGAATATTTATGATTGAGATTGCTCGAGAGTTGCTTAGAGTATTGGTATCATCTTTTTGAAATATTGGTGAGACTCTTGAATATCTAAAGTGTTCCAGAATCTGTTTAAAATCTGTTTTTCCGTTAACCAGCTGTCGCATCTCTACTAACGACAACCCTCAGAAGTCGAAACTTGTGCAAGCTAAGGATTAACGAGGTATTACCTTTTAACGTGTGATTAATACAGTTATTTAGATAATAATATTCAGGATTTCGGATTGTTATCAAATAACTCTTTCTTTATTGATATGCTATTTATAAACCGAATTGAACGTTTTGGAACCACACTAAAAATATGGAAATATGGTGAATTGAAAGAGGTATATTTTAGGAAATACACATTTTTGGGAAAGACAGGTTTTGGTCATTGAAGATGACAGTGAAATGTCACGTCTTCAATAGGTCTATCAGCTACTGAAATTATTTCTGGAAGTTTTTTTTTCAACGTTTGTATTGGTTTGAGAACTGTGACCATATTCAACCTATTATGAAATGATTTCTATCGGTAAACGTGGAAAATATCCCATTCTGGAATAGGATATCCCTGGATCGCCATACTCAAGTGTTCCTGGAAGTTCAGGCGCTTGTCCAGGATCACTCCCAGATATCTCGCGCTCTTCTGCTCGTCAATGCACTCATCCTTAACTCGCAACTTCCTGAAGATCTTCACATTCGTGAATTTCCTCGTGAAGTTTACGAGTTCAGTTTTATCGGAATTTATTTCGATTCAATTTTGTTCGAAATACTGCACGACTAGCCTATCGAGGTGGATCTGAAGCTGCTGCTTCGCCACCTCGCTCGAGAAAGAGTGCGCGTAAATCGCGGTGTCATCCGCGAAAATACCCACCTTCGTCCTCGAGAACATAGGGAAGTCATGCGTATATAATGAATATAAGTGCGGTGACAAACAGGACCCCTGCGGGACACCTGCTTTGATTGAATAATTCGCAGATGTGGTTTGGTCCACTCTTATATGAAAAGTTCGGTTGCTCAAGTAGGATTCTAGAATCCTAATCACGAATGAAGCATGCCTGTCGACCACATTTTGGCGACACACCCTTCTATCCAAATTTTATCGAAAGCTTTCTTGATATCTAACAGGACCATAATTGTACTCTTCCCTTGGTTGAAGGACTCCCTCACCTCGTGAACAACCCGGACCAGTTGCGATGTCGTATTCCGACCTGACCGGAACCCGAGGTTGCTTCTCGGGGATGAGTTTCATCCTATCTTCCAGGCGGAGAAGTCTGCTTAGGATGATTTTATCAATAACCTTCGCGACCGAACTGAGAAGCGAGATCGGTCGGTAGCTATCAATACGTGTTTTGATTTTTCCTGGTTTCGGAACGGGCACTACCACCGCTGTTTCAGACAATCTGGGTAATGCTGGTGGGTATGCACCAGTTGTACGATACCCTTTCGCGGTAGGTTGCGGAGCAGAACTGCATCAATCCCATCAATGCCTGGATACAGAATTTCTAACCAGTTTATCAGAATTCTCTCAACACCGAAAACTAACTCGAACAGAAACATATACACAAAAAATCCAGAAATCATATTCAACGAAATAAACAAACTGAATGTTGTTTACTTTCAATTCGAGTAAATGAAATGTATTTTCCGCAATGCCCTTTGTGTATCTCGCTGTATCTTGGGGCGTTGCTTTCCAAATGAGATACAGTCCACAAGAGACATTTTCTTTCCATTTTCAGATGCGGAAATTGAAATTTTTTCCAAATAATGTTTATTTCACTAGACTGGTCGCGTGATATTCTTTATTTCATGAATGTATCGGAAAATGTAAAATTAGGTTTCCTTTTATTGGTTAAATACAAAAGCTCCTACATGTTTTAAGTGAACAATAAAAATTTAGGTCTGTGATATAATAACGAAGGATCAAAGTTGCGGTATGAAGACATGAATGAATGAAAAATTGAACTGAAGAATGTGACCTGGCCGGGATTTCAACCCGGATCTCCTGTTGGCTAGACAGGCGCATTCACCAACTACGCAACGGAGATCCCAAGCACATTTTTCAATTCAGTTTTTTGTCATTTATGTCTGCATACAACAAATTTGATCTTTCTTCCATGTTGAAAGAATTTTGAGTTTTGAACACTGGAATAAAAGTTTCTACCAATCGTATGCACCCAATTGCACTCATTTCAGTTCTGCACTGGTTCAGAAAACACGCATCTCCTGGTGATGCCTTGGGAATCGGATATCGGGATACTGGTTTATCTTTAGAGTGGAAAAAGGATATTAACTGTATAAAGGAAACAATTCATCCACACGCAAAAGTTTCTTCATTTCAACTCTTCATGACAAGGTTTTTTGCCTAATCTTCGAAATACTGTTTATTCTTCCTACTGAAGATAAATACTTGGTGATCGAAAGACGTGTCGAGGTGTTAAAATAAAGGTTTGGTTTTGGAAAAAACTCCAGTAATATCCATTACTACACCAAATGTTCCAAACAATGCATCAGAACTACACTGAAAGCTGAAATAACCTACTTATAACTCATGATGCACTCTTTGAAACCTTTGGTGTAGTAATGAATATTACTGGAGTTTTTTCCCCAACACCAAATCGTTATTTTCAACACCTCGACACGTGTTTCGATCACCAAGTGATCATCTTCATAGAGAAAGATTAAAACTAAAGACTAGTGCGAGCTAATCCTACTTATGCTATAAAGGTAACTCATACAGGTAAACCATCCAGGCATACCAACCTAAATTAATTTTACAATTTTGCCTTATCTATTATTTTACAATATATGTTTATATAAAACAATTTTCAGCTATATAGAAATTAATTTCACAATATTGCCTATTCAAATTCATTTTTTCAATGTGTCCTTATATAGTAATCAGTAAATTCAACAACATTATTTTATTTTATTTTAACAAGCTATATAGTATGCTCATTGGTATAGGTCCGTCATCGTTATCCATAATAATATTGTGTTTACTTATTTCTACACTCTCATAGGCATCTAGTTGCCTGTTGTTGTTAACTTGTCTAACTAATCTTAATGAACTGAAGTCTATGGAATGGTTTTGTTGTTAAATATGATGGGCGACTGCTGATTTTTCAAGCCTTCCATATTTCAAGTGTGCTATGTGTTCTTTATATCTTACTTTAATAGATCTTTTTGTCTGTTCATAATATTTTGCATCGCAGTCCTTACATTCAATTTCGTGAATTCCAGACTTTTCCGAATTCTCGACTTTGTCTTTTGGACTTCCCAAAAGGCTCTGTAGTATATGAATTGTTTCAAAAATTACCTTCATACCTAATTCCTTGAAAATCTTTCCAAAGTTCCTCGTATATTGGTGGTATGGAACTGAGATGTATTTATCTTGGTTTTTGTCCTTTCTGAAAGTCGAGATTTCGTTCATTCTTAACCTAAACTTCTTTTTCCTTATTATGTCATCTACAATACCCCTCGAGAAACAGTTAGTGGCTGCTATTTCCTATATTGTACGTCTTTCTTTTTTGAACCTATCATGTGTTAGAGGGAAAGTCAAAAGACTATGCACTAAAAAATTCAACCCAGCACGTTTATGCTGTCCACAGTGATGTGAACTGCCAGAAATATACCTGTATGTGCTTGTTTCTTTTCTACATATATCGTATTCTAACCCTCCTTATTGGCACCTCATTACGAAAACGTCAAGAAATGATAGTTGTCCCTTATTTTCTAACTCATATGTGAATTTTATTGATGGACATCTATTATTTAAAATGGAAACAAAGTCGTCAATATTCGATTTTTTGGTATCGAATATCGCGAAAATATCATCCACATACCTTAGCCAAATCCTAGGAAAATACTTCGACTTTTCTTTGGTTTCCATTTCGAATCTGCTCATGAACAGGTCTGCCAGGTAGGGGGACAGGGGATTTCCCATGGCCGTTCCTTCCTGTTGTTCAAAGAAAGCAATTTTCTACCTGGAACCGATTTTGTTCCATACACAAATTAGTAAGAGAAACGAATTCATCGATTTCGTTGTTATTGAAATTATTTTTCTCTAGTAATTCCCCGAGGTATTGCAAGGTCTGTGGAATTGGGACGCTAGGAAATAAGGAACTAACATCAAAAGGAACCAAAATTTCACCTTCTTGCAGAACCACGTTTTTTGAATGTTGTATGAACTCTAAAGAGTTTTTTATACTAAAACCTGGTTCCGCAATAGACAAGGTTTCAAACTCTTCAGTGAGCCACTTTGCCATTGGGTAGGTAGAAGCTCCAATAGCTGACACGATGGTTTTCCCAGTTTGTGGATTTTTGGGAGGCAATATATTGCCTCCCACAACGAGTACAGGTACTGTTACCGCCAGACTTTCCGAACCGTCCTGAAATTTGCAATTGGATGCTGAAAATGATTAGAAGAAATTGTGACTTTCTGAAGACGATAGAATTTACAGACAAATGTAGTTTTTCTCGAGACGAGATTATTAATTTTCATCAGCCCACATATGGGCTGATGAAAACCCTCACGCTATTGTCGAAACTGACCATCCGCAATAACTCCGAGCCGTGTGGCTCGGAGTTATTGGGGATGATTTAATTGGGCCTCATTTCCTACCTCCTCGATTGAATAGTGAGGCATACGTTCAATTTTTAAGAGAAGTGCATCCAGTACTGCTGGAGAAAGTTTTTTTGGGCGTCAGAAGGGATATGTTTTCATGCATGATGGGACTCCCGCCCATTTTAGTCAAGTAGCACGTCAGCATTCAACTGAAACATATGCAAATCAGTGTATGGGTCGTGGAGGACCACAGAACTGGCCCGCTCGATCCCCGGATCTTAATCCCCTCGATTTCTCTATTTGGGGCCATTTACGGCATTTAGTTGTTTATCGTACTCCTGTTCTCGATGTAGAGGATTTAAGAAACCGCATCATCAATGCGTGCAGGGTTATCAGGGTGACTCCAGGAATAGTTGATCGAATACATGGCTCAATGCGCCGACGCATGCGCATGCGTAATGTTTAAAGACAGACATATTGAACATTTACTATGATTTCTTCATGTTGTGTGTTTTGTTATTAATAAATTAGTTTTGTTTATTACCCTTAAATCGTTTAATGCAGGTACTAACTACAAAATAACAATAAATCCAGTTGGCATTTATGACGATGTATCTCTGTAGTTGTTCGTAAAATAATTTTTTGCTGCGAACTGGTTCGTTTTGGAAAAAAAACCCAAGAGACATTTTTTGTTTAGAATGAAACAGGCTATCGGAAATTAATTTTTAAATGGTAAACAAATAATAAGACAAAAACTTACACTGAAAATAAATTTTACCCCTCACAACTATGGGGTAAACCAAATAAATTACTGGCAAGTGTCTTTTTGGTAGTGCAAAACGTCAGGTTAAATTCAATGTTGTAACTTTTTTAGTGCTTGTGAAAAAAAATTGTTATACAAATTTCATGTACCCCCTTTAAGGGGCTGTATCTTAACAAGGGGTGCTCCAATGAAGTTTCTTTATATGAAAGATCCTATCAGTTACACCCTGTATTATGACACAATGAATACTTATTATTATCAAAATTGTCATTTTCATTTTGGAGCCAGTATGAAGAAATGTACTACAGTCATCCAAACTAGAGCTTGCAAAGGGTATTATTTTTCTACTTTGATTAATCGTTTTGCAGAGAAATTCACATTCAGTCAATCGGATTCAAGGTATTGAATAATTCAAACTTCTTTCATTCATCTCTATTTCTATATGTATACATTTGTCTTATACTCTTTCTAGAAACTTCAACGAACAAAAATATATTATAGTGAAATCATTTATGTGAGCGATCTGTTCATATTTCCGCAAAATGAATTTATATTGCAACTTTGTGTCAGTTCGCTCACGTGTTGTCTCTTCTTCGAAATTGCCTGTTTGCCGTAAATTCTATTTCCCAGATAGAGTGGCTGGGAAGGTACAGCTATCGAACAGGCACTTTTTCATCGAAAACAAAATATATAGCATCATCCTTGATATGCAATGAAAAACAAACATCGGAAAGAAGTGCTTTTTTTGAACGCAAAATAGTATTCTTCGAAAGGAAAGGTTTCGGCTTTGAATTTTTCCATATTTATACGAAAAATATGTATGATTAAATGTTCATGTGTGTATTTTCTATAATGTTATCCAATTTGGTACTGAAGAGCCTTAGGGCAAGTGTCTTAAGGCGAAACATCGGTGTATACCAGTGAGGATGACAGTGTTCTATGTAAGTGCAATTTGTTACTATTTATTTAAATTAGAACTCATGTGAATGATATCTGATTTTTATTCCACAACGAATGTTTGAAATACAAACTGAGTAGAGAAAAGCATCTTCTGTATAATTTAGTGTTCATATAGAAGTATTTGTTTCGAAAGAATTTTTTTTCTTTCGTGTAATTCAATGTTCATATGAAAGTAGCTGTTTCAGGAGGACTTTCTTTCAGTTTGTATCTGAAAGTTACTTCTTTGCATGATCTACACATCCATGAATAAAGTTACTTTCTTCCTTTCTTTGAAAGATTCCCTAATTTTTTTTGTATTAAAACGGAGTAGTAGAAAGCCAAAAACTTTCTTTCCCAAAAATGTGGAAGTAGTTGTTTCAAAAGTATTTTTTCTTTCATGTAATTCATTATTTATATGAAAGTAATTGTTTCGAGATGGTTTTTTTCCAGTTTGTGTCTTGAAGCTAATTCTTTGGATGATCTACACATCTTTGTGAATGATTTATTTTGAAAATGAATGCTTTCTTTATTTTTCTGGAAGATTCCCACATTTTTTGTATGAAGATGCAGAAGTAGAAAGCCAAAAACCTTCCTAATAAAAAATTCATCTCTTCTCGAAATATACATCTTCTAATTCAAGCAGAATATAGTTCCAATATTTATTCTCAATTTATAGTCCGGTCAATTCAGACATTCGAAGCTATCTAAATTCCTACCAAGCTGAAAATCAGTAAGTTCATTTGAAATATGATTAAGAATGGAATTTGAAAGTTTCCTATCTTTCCCCTGTATGAAAAAAAATTATTCAAGATCAAAGGTCAAAAAGTCTTTCGCGATTTTCAGCAAAACGGTGGGTTTTATCATAAAAATACCTTCGACAAAAATTGTAGACCATAACATTATCTACATAAAATTTTTCAAAACTTTTTTTCCTACGAGCCACCGTTTTTTAGATATAACGATTTTAAAATTTCACTAGTTCGGACTTCCATTGTCTAATATATAAAATGATTTGAAATCCCTGAGACACCTAAAAGAGAAGAATTAAAAAATGAATAGCTGAAAATGAAAATTATAGTAGGCAAAAAACCTGAAATGAAATAACAGTGAAATAAAATACAAGTAAAAATAGAACAATTGAACCAAAATTAAATAAAAATAAAGAAATTAAAAATAAAAATTGAAAATACAAGGTTGAGAGATTCCAAGCAACGTTAGTTCACGACGATTCGATTGTATTTTATTTAACTGTTATTTCATTTCAGATTTTTTGCTTAATATAATTTTTATTTTCAGCTATTCATTTTTTAATTCTTCTCTTTTAAGTGTCTCAGGGATTTCAAATCATTTTATATATTAGACAATGGAAGTCCAAACTAGTGAAATTCATCATGAAACATTGTCAATCACCGTCAAACAAACGATTTAAAAAGTTGTAAAAGTTGTAATCGTCATAATATGCACATATTTCCACGCCACCTATGAGTTAATGTACTAAACGCATTTTTTTTTAATGGTTTCCTCAGTAGGCCGATTCCACGGGTCAGTTGTTATGCTGTTTAATTCGAAACTATTGCAAAATAATTGATATTAGCAGAGATTGAAACGATGAAAGCCATTTAAGTTAAAAAAAAGTAGAGAAATACAATCGTTCGATTCTTCTTCTTGCTTCTTGATCTCCTTCTTCTTGTTTGTCTTGTTCTTCTTCATCTTGCTATTGTTCTCCATCCTGAGTACATGTAAACTGCGTTAATAACGATATATTGCATGTCGCCTCATTGGAATCAAACAGATCCTTCACTGTTAGTGATCCAATATTAGAGCACGACTAGCCTGAACAATGTGTACATGTCAGAGAACAGATCAGTCCGGCTTTTTTGCAACCACATTTAGCACTGTACCCCTTTTGCAGTTGCAGAAATTGTTTTCACCAGTTTTTCTGGCGCAGGTGGAAGTAAAGTTTGGACTCGTTCTAATGCTTTGTTGATCAACTTCCAACCCCAGTCTGTAGGGTATAGCTGATAACCAAGCCACACTTTCACTTGGTAATATACCCGAAAAAGATGTTGATGAGCAGCAACTGAGGTTGGAGGAAGACAAAAGGTAATTGAACTTGTTTTTTACTTTTGGTATTTTTAACGAAACATGCATATCTATACTTATCTAAGCAGTAGTTTTTTTAGAAGCTCCATGCGTAGAAAGAAGAAAGCGAATGCGTTCAAGACTAACGGTATTTCATTTATTATACCGGCCACGCACACAATTGAACAGGGCGTATAAATTAAGGTATTTCATTCTACCTGATATTCTTATAGTTATAATTCATGTATATTTTCAATTATAAGTGTAAGTTACAATGACCGATAGGAAAATATTTCAATAACATATATTATATATCTATATAAGTGACGTACTCATGGATATTATGACGATTACAACTTTTACAACTATTTGAATCGTTATATCTCAAAAACGGTGGCTCGTAGGAAAAAAAGTATTGCCACATTTTTCGTAGATCTACAATTTTTGTCTGAAGTTTTTTTTTTATGATAAGACTTACCGTTCTGATGAAAATCGCGAAAAACTCAATTTTTTGTCCCTTCTACCGAATAATAATCCTTTGATAAAAGCATGATCTTCAGTTCCTTTTTCATTTTTCTAACAGGCAAGTTTTTAATGGAATCAGGTATTTTGTTATAAATGTTGAGACTGTTTTTATTGCGGGTATTATGAGAGTGATTCCTATCAAAAATTTCAAATAATGACATGTTTTCTTTAACAAAAATAACACATCCATACACATACATACTTGTAAGAGTAAGAATTCTCTTTTCAATAAATATTTTCCTGCAACTCTCTGTTCTAGGTAGATTGAAAACTTTTCTCAAACATTGTTTTTGTAGAATGGATATTCGCTGAGTGTCCACAGACATTCCCCAAAGGATGGTACCATATCTAATGCGACTTTCAACGTATCCATAGTAGGCCAGTAGTGCTGCATTTTGAGAAATATTTTGTGATATGACTTTGAAAGCAAAACAGTATCTTGATGAAGTTGTTGCAATATTATTTATATGACTCTTCCAGTTCAATTTTTAGTCAATTGTTAAGCCCAGAAAAGACAATTGAGGAGAAGATTCCAATGTTGTTGATCCATTACTGAGATTACAAACACTACTAGTACCATTTCGTGTAAACGTTATGGCATTCGTTTTATTGGTATTTAATTTCAGATTATGGGCTGAAAAGTAGTCTTCTAGCAGGTTCAGGTAGAAGAAGATATTGGTTTTTTCAGAAGAAGCATCATCTGAACTGAAAATCACAGAGCAATCAAAAGCATATTGCACCATAAATTCATTCACAGCGTCTGATACGTTATTAGTATATAATATATAGAGTAGAGTACCCGAGATTGACCCTTGGGGTACCCCTCAGATTATTTTCTCTTCAATTGATGTTATTAGTTCGCCGTTTATTTGATCCCTTTGAATCACGCACTGCCTTCTATTTTCCAGATATGATTTTATTAATTTGAGAGGCAAACCTCGTATGAATATTGCAGACTTTTATTTCACTCACCAGATGAGATAAACAGAAGAGGCTCCAGTATAGATCCCTGCGGGACACCCCACTTTAGTTTCAAATATTCACAACTGTTATCTGCGAGAACAACTTTTTGCTGCCTATATATATATGCGACTAAGCCACAACTCACAGTGTTCCTCAAAACCAACATAACCCATGCCATCGGTCAAATTCAGCCTGACTTATGACTTATAGGCTTCACCTATAGAAGCACATTTGAACGATGTTATAGGTATTCCACACCTAATGGTCTTTCTCTTTTAAACGAATAAAAATTTCCACACTTTGTTCTGTTCAAATTTGAAGATAGAAAGCGCTCAATTACAGTTACAGCAAAATAAATGAATTATTTTGTTATTGCGCAATCAAAAAAGGTCCTTTGAGTTTTTTCGATATTTTCGAAATTTGAGCGAATGTGCCTCTGTCGCTTTTTGTTAGAAATTTGTCGCGCTATCATACTCTTAAAAAAAAGCAGCTAAAAACTGAACTATGATAAACGTTACACTTCTCCCAATGATGCAACTTCAGTATCGAAAATTAATAGGTGGCATTATTACATACATTTTTATGAAAAAATAGCAGGCGCTCAATCATTCCACCAAGTACATCAAGACTTTTTCAGACTAATGAATGAATCGTGATTACTTCTCTTGCAAAATGTCTCGAAGAGAGATTTATGGCCGCTCCAACTGTGACGACAAAGTGATGTATCGCTTCGTTATCGGGATAGTAGGGTGCATTTGGCAGTTTGGCTGTTTATTTCACTTCGCTGCTGAAATGGGATTCAATCAAACAATTTCGTTATAGAAAAACAAGATAAGATATATCAGACAGCATTGAAAGAAAGTAATTAGGTTTTTCAACCCACTTTTTTGAGTTTTTCCATCTTCCATAATCTGTTATTGTAACATAGAACTTCATCTAGGTGTAGAAAGGTGCTTATTATTACACCCCTATCAGTAACTGCGTCAATTCAAATTATTTTTCGCAAAGAATTATATTCATCAATATTGGGTCTCCAAAATACGGCCCGCGGGCCAAATCCGGCCCGCCAGTGTCATCAATCCGGCCCGCGACAGCCAAAGATTTACGGTCATCAATCTGGCCCGCGACAGCCAATGATTACCTAATTGTTGTTACTATTGCTGTGATAAGTTGAAGAAGAAAACACAGAATGATAATTACTCGGTTTTATTTACTTGCAAGGTAAAACTTAATGACAGAAATGATGACAAAGAAAACTTAACTTAAGTATCTAAGTTTGAGCATATTTATAACTAACAAATAATTGAAATGAATCACAGTAAAACAAAAACACTAATGAAATTCATGTAATTGTGATTTTCCACCGACAATACTTTGTAGTTGTGAATCAATTTTACTTGTACCAATTATCAAAAGAGATTCAAGATGCTCATCGGTTAATTGAGATCTGTAAACATTCTTTGTGTACTTCATCTTGGAAAACGTTTTCTCACACAAGTAAGTAGTACCAAAAAACAGAAAACAACCCACGAGCAAATTTATGCAAATTATCAAATTGTTCCAGTGGAAGACTCTTATAAAATTCCAACAAAGATAAATTTTGATATTTGTTCTTAAGTATATCACTGCACCGTAAATCAATAATTTCCATTTGGACTTCCGGAGCCAGGGTTTCAATGTCAGAATCAAAATGATTTTGAGAAAGCTTAATTTCATTCGCAATGACATTAAAATCTGAAAAACGAGTATCAATATTTATCTTCAAAGCACTCAAAGTTTCGATTGCAAAATTGACGAGAAATTCAGTCTCTGTAGTGCGGCCTAATATTTCACATGTTTCAAAATGTGTGAAACATTTTTTACGTAATTGCGATTGAAATCGTATTATTTTCTGCCTGAAGGATTTGATATTGGTGTACAAATCAAGGAGAAGCTGAATTTCTCCTTGCAATCTCAAATTCAGTTCGTTCATATGATTTGTCAAATCGACATAGAAGGCAAACTTCCACATCCATTCACTATTTTCTAAATCCGCAAAAGGGCACTGCTTCTCATATAAAAAAATTTCGATCTCTGCTCGAAGTTCAAAAAAGCGCTTAAGGACTTTTTCGCAACTAAGCCAGCGTACGGCAGTATGATTTGGTAAATCATTTCCTCCAATCTGTTGAATAAACTCGCGGAATTGTCGGTGATTCAGCCTAGTGGATATGATGAAGTTAACAACTGATATGACTGGTTTTAGAACTTCAGACATACCCAAACATTTTCCGCACAAGGACTGTTGATGAATGATACAATGTAAGACTAATGGTTCTGAACCACCATCATTTTCTACAGCCTTTGACACAACCGCAACCACTCCTTTATTTTTACCATACATATTTTTGCCTCCATCAGTTGTTATAGATTTCAAAATTCTCCATCGAAGGTTCCATCCATCGAAGGCATTTTCAACTCCCTTGAGAATATCTGCCCCAGTTGTCGTGCCGTGAATACTATCAATATCAAGAAGTTCTTACACTTCACAGCTTTTATCTACTCTGCGAATAAAAATCAACACCTGAGCAGTATCTGACACAACCGTTGACTCATCCAATGCTAGAGAAAACCACTCATGATGTCCATTTTTGTCAGACAGTTGAGATCATATATTTTCTGGGATGTCTTGCACCCTCCGAGCCACGGTGTTTGCTGACAAACTGACACTTTTAAATAAATTTACCTTTTCGGGGCATAATTCTTCGGCTACTGCAATCAAGCATTCTTTTATCATTTCTCCATCGGTGAATGGTTTGCCACGTTTTCCGATTTCAAGTACCACACGAGAGATGGCGTGAGTTGCAGACTCTTTTTCAGTATTCGCTTTGGTAAACAAAGATTGCTGCGATTTGAGTCCGCGTTTCAAAGCTTCAAATTTTTCCTTCCGCAAACTTCCTGTATACTTGGAGTAACTTTGAAGATGTTTCGATTCATAGTGTCGTTTAATGTTTTAGTCTTCGAGAACAGAGCTATGGTTTCATTACAAATTGAACATAGCGCCTTATTGGAGCGTTCTGCACTGTCGATTTTTCTCTTCTTTTCCATACTAACAAATCACACATAAAATAATAAGTTGAATCAAAATACTTTTAATGACGGGTGTTACTTTATTTCACAATAGACAGTTTCGCTTCCTTCGCCTTTCCTACGCAGACTAACTCGCAGTTGCGCCGCTAGCCTTTTCATATGCAATTATTACTGCCATCTCGAGGTGATCGGAATACACTAGAGCTAAAACCAAAACTTTCTCGGAATTACGCCTAATGCCACCTAGCGGGTAGGTGAAAAAGGTAGTACATAGTACGACTACTCGCCACTAGATGTCGTTAAGTGTCACAATTCACAATAATAATTGAAATGCAAAAAAGCGTAAGTTTGCTTAGGTCACGTACTTTGCGACTATCCTAGTCTAGAAATCTAGTTAAGGGCAGAAATTGGCCCTTGGAACAAACTGAAAAAATCATTATGGCCCGAAGGCTTCAAAGTTTGGAGATCCCTGATCTATCGTATTGAATAACATCATCTATCACGTAACCTATCAGATACCTAACATTTAATACGCTAAAATTTTCCTCCTTTTTCAGAAATGGAAAAAATCTAATGGATCTGGCAATTTTTCTTTGGTCCGATTTTCAGATGTACTCGATATTATGTCAAAGGAGTTTTGAAAAGTTTGCCCTTAAAAAATCAACGAGTAATGGAAATTCCTTTTTAAAAAATTTTATTTATTAACGAAATACAACTTTCAAGCTCAAAGAACGATGTTAACAGTATGTATGCTAGTAAATGACTGACTTGAATGAAACAAATGAGCAAATAAGTTAATTCTGAAGGTAATGCTGAGTTCGCTTCTTCTCTGGTGGCGGCATAATTCAATTCCTCCCTCGGCAGATTGAACTTCAGAGGGTTACTGAGGAAGTTGAACAGTTCGAAGTTCTACTGGTGTTTCCATAGGTTCTTTGAGTCCAAATAAAAATGTTATTAGTGCAAAATTTTGATATATTTCGGGTTTCAAAGTTTTAACAACATCTGTTGTTTCATGAACATTTACCTAGCTACACAGCAAACTCAAAATGTTCAAACATCTATCATAAAATTATTGAGCGTTTTCGTTGTTAGATTGTCTAAGCATAACAAGGTCTCTATTTGAACAAACTACGTCTCTTTGATCTGAGATATTTCTGGTTGATATTGTTTTCAAATCTCGCCAATTTTTGGCACTTTGAATGTTAACTATAGTTTTTGCATTTCCTTTCAATTTGGAAATGATTGAGTTCAGCAGATAAATGTTTTGAAAATTATCTACATTAAAATTGTACTCACAGCAAAATGAGTACGACCTTGAGCATGGTATTTATCTACTAATCCACTGTAAGGGGTTGCGTCTGGATTGGCAATTCTGTCTTTTTCAGTCAGTGCTCCTTGCAGAATTGGGCTATGTTGGTGCCAAAATTCGATGAAAGGCTGATGACACTGGGTAAAGGTCTGCAATAGACTGTGTTTTCTGCGGTTTGAGAAGCCACTCCGTAATTCAAGTCCACGAACTAATCACCAAAAATTTGATTTCGCGTTCGATAATCAGTCAATGGTTAACACGAAAACTGTGCGATCGATTCGTCACAATTCCGATTATCCTACCAACTGCGCCAAAAACATCAACGAGTGATGAAAATTATTTTTCAAAAATATTTATTTATTAACGAAATACAATTTTTAAACTTATAGAATGATGTTAACAGTATGAATGCTAGTAACTGACTGAATTGAATAAAACAAATGAGCAAACAAGTAAATTCTGCAGAGTCAGGAGATAATGCCGAGTTCGCTTCTTCTCTGGTGGCGGCGTGATGTAATTCCTTTCTACACTTGTTTTGAGTTCATCATTACAATTTTTATATTCATCAGATTTTTCAAGGCGAAAAGACCCGAAAAAGGTTGATGAAAATATTTAGACAGCTTATATAACTCCACATGTTTTCCACTGAAGAGTCTCTCCCGATTCGTGTTGTAGGAAACTATCAAAAACGTTGATTTGAATAACTGTCACTTGCCATCCTCTGTCATTTACAAATTTCAGAGGGAAAATATTCCTTTTTATCTGCCATATAGCAATTCCAACAACCCCATGAGGTTTGTTAAGTTGTTTTTTGTTTATAAAAATGACAAAAAATGTCAGTACGACAATGAACATCATTGTTCAGTTAAGGTGCGTATCCACTGAGCGAACGAATGCCGAACGAACAGCGGTCACTGTGTACGTTAAAGCGAAAGCGAAGCAAATGACATCTCTACGTTCGGTTTGCCTTCGCCGTCGTTCGTGGGAAGAGCGGTACAATAAAGAGAATCACTGTTTGGTGTGGATGGGATTCGCGACTTTTAGTTTCATTCCGAAACCGAACGTCGAATTTGCGTTGAAATGTTCAGATGTTTTTCGAACAACTTCAAACATGTCAGTTAAAAGCTCCAATCCCCAATATTGATTTCGACTTTGATAAATTTTTGACATCCAATATCTTCGTTTCCTTTTTTGTTTTGTACTGGTTTTCAGTACACTTGTAATAACTATGAAAGATGATGCTGCAATAATTTTGTCAAACATATTTGCAATAAATGAAGTCAAAGCAAAATGCCTAGCGAATAGCGAACTTTTTGAACACTACATTTGGTGCGGAGTTTGCTTTATCGAAACGTAATCGTGGAATCGCTGCCGAACGAACCCCGAACTTTCGTTGTTTAGAGTTCGTTCGGCCTTCGTTTGCTCAGTGAATACGCACCTTTAGAATATTCTCATTTAGTTTTCGGTTTAACTAGTAGAAAGGTACCACGTCAACAATCTCTAAAATGGTCAATTCTCGTCCATTGGAAGAAAAAAATGAAGCGATTTTTATTTACGGTGCGACGCGTAACTTTCACAAAACCAAAAGAATCTTCAATGAACATTTCCTGAATCGTCCTATCTGTCAAAAATATTTGAGGGAACTTGTATCACAACTACCGCTAGTGTACATAACAAAAAGCCACCAGGTCATCCGTCCATTCCGGAAAAACAGCAAGTGCAAATAATTGGTGACACGGTAGTAAACCCTGAACAGTCTACTTTTTCCATCGTGTAATGTTTGTGAGGTGCCTTTTTCTACTGTTTGGAGACTTTTGAAGTCCATACAAAATTGGAATGGTATACCAATTACTGAAGATGTCCTTGATCGAAGAACAGAATTCTGCGAAATCATGACGGAAAACATTGCAAGGCATCCTACCTACATCCACAATATTTGTATGTGGCAATATTCACAGACAAAATTGCCGTTATTGGAGTGACACCAACCCTCACGTTTTCCGGGAAACACATACCCAATATCCCGAAAAAATTACCGTTTGGGCGAGAATATTGGGAAACCATATTGTAGGACCTCTATTTATTGATCAAAATTTAACAGGGGAACTGTATTTGAATGTGCTGAAAACTAATGTTGACCCTCTCATCACTGAACTTTTCAAAGCGAATCCTAATGAATTCGATATGGATATTGTATTCCAACAAGATGGAGCATCACCATATTACTCCAGACAATTAAGAGGTCCTATAGAATGGCCAGCCCGCTTGCCAGATTTGACACTTTTAGACTTTTTTATGGGGCTATTTGAAGCAAGAGGTGTATGAAACCGAACCTGCTTCAATATTGGATATACGGCAGAGAATAATTAATATTGGTAGAGATATTGACGTTACTGTGTTCGAAAATGTTCGGCGTGAAGTATCGGATAGGCTGTTCATATGTCAAGAAGTTCAAAGCAACCATTTCGGGCATCTTCTGATTCTACCTCATCTGTCAATTTCAATTCAAAATGAAGTAATCATGCATTAATTTCATTATCCCAAATTTCAATTTTTTGAGTTGACCCGTTCAACAAATAAAACATTAAACATTGAAGAAATGCACTGTATACCGGGTGATTCAAAAGTACTTTGAGACAAACTTCAGGAGGTGATTCCTCACAATATTCTAATATGAATTGTCCAAATAAATAAATGTCCGGAAACGCTTCGTTTCCAAGATACAGGATGTTGAAGTTCATTTTTATTTTCGTTTTTTTCAAATTACTTTTGAAATACTAAACCTAATCAAACGAAACTTGGTAATAGGAGGTTTTTGAGGTGTCGAATTCGAACCTGATGTTCTTATTGCTCTTACTCGTAAGGGGCGCCACCTACACGTCTTTTTCTTTTTTTTTAAGATTCATAACTTTTTTGGTCGTACTTCTAACATATTTTTCAATAAAAAAATCGATTACTGTATCATATCTACGTAAATAAGCTACCCTTGTTACTAATCGCTGTAAGCAACCGTTTTCTAAATATTTGGACTTGAAAACTTCAAGTCGATTAGTTGATAATCGATGCATGTTGAAGTTATTACGAATATTTTGCTTTTTTCACAAGAATGCTTTGGAAATGAATTTAATTAAGTTCAGTATTTCAAAAGTTATTTGAAAAAAACGAAAATAAAAATAAAACTTCAACATCCTATATCTTGGAAACGAAGCGTTTCTGGACATTTATTCATTTGGACAATTCATATCAGAATATTGTGAGGAATCACCTCCTGAAGTTTCTCCAAAGTACTTTTGAATCAACCTGTATATTATTCTGGATGATATCATTTCAGAAACATAGTTCGGTTTAACACATATTTATATTCTCATTCTGGGATTAAAGACCTTTTATTATCATTATCATTATTTTCAATGTAGACTTATCACCCTGGTCGAGGCGGGAATTGAACCCACGACCTTCCGATCGTGAGTCGGGCGCACTACCACCGCGGCCAATTCCAACAAATATTAAATGACGCTGTATTACAAATGCACCAGCATGTCCACGGCGTGAAATTATTTCATAAAAGTGTCATGTGAATACATATAATGAACGACAGACACAATTAGTCCGCATCAACATGACATAATTCCAAATAGTTAACAATAAAACCACTTTTTTCATATGTGGAGACCAAGTCAAACAAATCTTCTCCTAGCACTTGCAGAAAATATAGCAAACTTGAGATCACTTTTCTACTAAAGAATTGAAACTGGGCGAGCTGTGAAGCATAATTTCAATGAACAATTCACTGTGAAGATTTCCAAAGATGTACGTCACTGTCAACGGTTAGACTACTACCTGCCAGAAATAAGTAGAGTCAACCTGCTCATGGGTAAACTTTCACACATAGTGTATCATTAAATAATTCCAGTTCTATGAATGAACAGGTGATTTCAGCGAAACACGTTATTGCTGCCTTAACTAGTTAAGCTCAATCACGACCGAGCACTGATTGTAGCAGGTGTAACTATAGCCCAGTCAATGAAAAAAAGACGTCGTCTGCTGATGAAATATGAACAATTACATATTTCGAGTTCGTTGTTATGGAAGAAGACTATAATATCATATTTAATTCTAGTCATGATGAAAGTGAAAGCTGAACTCGATGAATATTGTTCTGATACATCAAAATTGGAATTGAAACCCTCAGATTTGCTGATATTTTTCGAAGAGTACAAGGAATGGTCTACATCTCACAATATTTTCAGGCTGATGTCATCAAGCTTCAGCATTTGCGCATATCTCCAATAACGAGCCCCTGAATCTGCTCGAATCTTTGCCCATTTAAAATGAAGGTTGCGCAGTCGGTCTAAGAACTGTGAGTGATCATTTTCAAATCAAACAATTGCTTGAAGATACTTATTGGAACCAGATATCAGCTCAGAATTGATTTCTGATTCGCCACAAAATCTGCATGAATCCGCAGATATATGGGGTCCACCGAACTCTTCAAGAACTGAGATGTTGTATCTGAACACAGTTTGTCGCCCCTAGAGCTGCCAATCTGAAACTTGTGGAATCTAATCACCCGCTTTCAGATATCTTCTTTCAAATCCAAATGCACCATCTATTCCGAATCAACAACCTGTCAAATTCACATCTGTTATTTGTACCAGTTGCATGTCGTTATAGTTTTGAGCAAGTATATGCTGCTGTTGTTTTTTTGGGCTACATATTTCTCAACCGAAAAATCTAAATACACATCGAGAAAGAAATACAAATCATGAAATTATGAAATAACAACAAAAATCATTTGGCGCTGCGGGGCGACTTAATTGGTTCCAGTGGCGCATTTGCTTCTTCAGCTGCAGGAAATCCCGTAAAAATCTGCAGCACCACATCATCTGAAGATCTTGATCTGCCAATGCCCTCTCCTTCATAAAATAAAATGTAGGGTGTCTCCAGAGGCTCCACTAAATTAACTGCATCGCCAGAACACTTAGTGACACGACTATCGTCTAACTTAAACCAGTCCGTTTCATCTTTGACAAAGGCGTAATAATGATCAGATTCAACGCCAGATCCACAGTGAACAATGACAGCATGAGGATCATGACAGTGGTCTGGTAGATTGATGTGTTCATCTATTTCGAACTTTCGTAAGAGTTTGGTGCTTCCGTCAAAGGTTGAGTCATGTTTGAAGATACACTTGGCAATACACTTGATCATCACCCGTTGAAAGTTCCATTTGCAGATAATTCAACAATAAGCTTTGCACGGACTGGTTATCAATCATATCAGGAAGCGCTAGTTGAAGTTCTAAAAAAATCACATACGTTTTTGCTCCTTCTTGAGCATTTACTACAAAGTAAACATGTGGAGATTTTTACAGCAAAAGATCTACAAACACAAGACGAGATAGACTGTACAGAATCATTCAATCCAGAGCGGTCAGAAGTATTGATTTTGCTATTTTTTTGACCACGAAAACTATTTAACTAGAACCCCAAGAATTCCGAGCAATCCTTTTGTTGTCCTAACGAGAATCTATATATATATATATATATATATATATATATATATATATATATATATATATATATATATATATATATATATATATATATATATATATATATATATATATATATTAAATTAATTATCTGCGAGCGCTTTCGACAGTTGGTAGTACTGTCATCTTCTAGGCACTCCTCAAACTGAACTGGTCATCCTGTTGTCTTCCTCTTTATACGGTCAGAGCGTCTTAACTCAGGTATTTCAGGTACTTTAGGTAAATTTGCCTGTATTTGTTCTGCAACAGGTGTTAGTTCTTCTCTAAGAATGTGTATGGCTTTGTTTAATATATTGAATGTGAGGTCTTGTTGTGTTTTGATTTGTACTTGTTCCTCGATAAGTGATTTATGGCTGTTAAATTTATGGATGTTCAAGTTTTCCCAAATGTCCATGCGGTTTCCCTTGTTGACTTGTTTTATGAGTTTTATGTTCTCTGGTGAGGGAAAATTATGTTTGTTTTGTATGGTGTGTGTTGCAAGGTGTGTTGCAAGTGTGTTGATTTATATACTGTTGGATTTATGTATGCCTTTTTATGCTCATTCTACCTTTGGATCAGTTTTTTCTTGGTTTGGCCGATATAGAATTTGTTGCAGTCCGAGCATTGTATACTGTATATCTCGTTTTGGTCTTTGTCTTCTTCTTTTTCATAGTTGTTTATTTTTTGTGTTATCTTCGTGTTCGGCTTGTATGTGATGTTGATGTTCAGTGGTTTGAAGATGTTTGTTAGTTTTTTGGTTTGGTGTCCTACGTACGTAAATGCTGTCCATCGTTGTGTTGTTTTGTCTGTTGGGGTGGCTTGATCCTTGTTCTGTAGTTTTTGTTTGATTCTGTTTTCTAGTTTATCTATTGTCTTTTGGGTGTATCAGTTTTCGTTCGCTATTTGGTATATGATTTTTCGTTCTTTGTTTCGGGCTTCATTGCTGAGTGGTATCCTTAACATTCTATATATGAATGCGTTATAGGCAGCCATTTTGTGTGATGATGGATGGTTTGAACTTGCGGGTATGGTGGAGCTTGTTTGTGTAGGTTTCCTGTATATTGCCATTTGAAATTGTGTTATATCCTATGATTATGTCCACGTAGTTGAGTTTTGAGTTGTGTTCTTCCTCAATGCTGAAACATAGTTTTTGATTTATTTCATTAATATAATAATATAATAATGTTCCATGTGGTACTCCAATTTCTATTGATTCAGGATCACCCACTATGCCGTCTATGGAAAGATATTGCTTTATATTCTGGAGATAACTCTTCATTAGATTATGAGTGGATCCACCAATCCTTAGATCAAAAATAACATGAATTAATTGTTCGTTGCCAATCGTATCGAACGCTTTTGTAAACATTAAAAAAATTGAATGACAAAGAATGGAGAAGAATAAAGATATCATACATATTGTTGGTATCTACGATAGCCTTTGGGTGACAACTTCGTGAATTCAATTATCTATGAACAATTCCCCAATTTCCCAAGCGAACCCTTATCGACTGGACTAACAATTCCGAGCATCGCCGCAGTGATTGCCGCAGGTGGAAGTAGCCATTTCGTCAAATCTTGGATTCCAACGAAGATTCACCTGTCCGACGATGCCCTTCGATGGACCTTTCGGATGTTCTTCCACCTGCTCCGTCTACCGCGTTGTGACGGATAGAAATTACTTGAAGACGGTGAAAGATTGAGGGAACAGGTGCTTGGTTTACATCTATGAGAGGTTATTGAAAATGGAAAGCAAGCTGTACACGTTGAAGAATATGCTTTATATGTTTCTACCGGATTACAAAGAAATTGATTAATATTGTTTTCAATACATAATATCAGTATCTTGAGTCAGCTTGTTAGAATCGTACTTGGTAACCATTGAGTGAAATTTTGCATTTTTTTGTTTTGACAAATGTCATTTGTCATGGTAATCAACAAAAGAACAGTGCGCAAAACCTTGACATTTGGTCGAACTTGGCGTGTTTTTTTTTTGGTCTTGGCTCTCCTGGGCTCTTCCATCGGAACGACTGGACTTTGATTTCATATTCATTTCATGTCATAACCATTTATCCATGATTCGTCACCAATGGGCTCGTTTCATGCTATGGAAAATGAAACTGGTTTGCTTGAAGACTAATCGAGTTAGTGGTATATTATACTTATCAAGCCTAATCGGTCCCAAAATCTCTTTATATTTGCTGAAAAAAGAATAATTCGAAAAGCAAGAATTTAATTTGGCCGCGTGTCTGTTGACCAATAAAATTGATCGTGCCTAGAGCGGAGTTGCCAAGTGTATTGGTTTTCAATATCCAATCACAGATCTGATGATCCAATTTGACAGACGCCATTTTTGTTGTTATTGTTGTCAACTCGGTGTGAATATAACTGGTATAATTATATAGTTGAAGAACCTTTTTTTGTAAAAGGTAGGTCTCGGTGGGTACCTATTTTGCTGCATATTCCGTGTCATTAGTTTACATTCCGAAAAATAATTTTTCAGGATTGATATGTTCTGGAGTAATTCTATATTTCACTGTACATATTTTTGCTTCTCTATTTAGTCACCATACTGCTCCTTGGCCGTGATGAAATAAACATTAAATCAAAACTTTCCATCTTTCGATAAAAGACAAAGTCTGAAATGAATGTCATATAAATAAAAAGGAACCTGCTAAATATACCACCTACCGTTTCAATTTTTCAGTCTTCATTTCGGTATCAAAGAATTGCAAATTTTTCAAGTAAAATTCATCATTTCATAATCGACTCTTGGTAAATCGTCGGAGTCATCTTTAACAAAACTAGGTTCAACATTCATTTTAAAATTATCTTAACAAAAATACGAAGTTTATGGAAACTATTGACATTAGAAAGAGTACATTGTCGCATGCACTCCAGAGGGTGCTGGATGACGGGATGACAATATGGGTAATGTACTAGTAACGTTGAATTTCTTATTTTCTGTTGGGTGGCATGAATGCATAATTGATTTATTTCATCAGGGTTCATGAGCATTCGAAAACCATTTGAAAATACAGCTCTTTTAATTCTATTTAGAATTATATTCAAGGCAGTTATCAAGGCAAATATTATTGTCCATTTTTATGCTTATTTCGTGGATTCGAGCGATCTCATTATTGTATATTTATTTGTTTTCTGGCTTTATTCTTGAAAAAATGAATGAATGATTACAGAAAGTTTTAATTGATCGTTCATTTTCTCAGGGAAATGAAGTAGGTACCCATATCACAATTTATGGGTTTATTCGTTTATTTATGTCATATCGGATCCAATCTGCTTGTTTTTGCAACATTGAGTTTCAACTTTTTCTTAGCTGACAGCTCGCGTAGGAAAAATTCATTCATCATCGAATTTAGTTTGTGTATGTTTTGAAAGTGTTTCAGAGATATACTAGTACTATGTTGCTGTATCGCTGATGTTCCAATGTTTTGACAGAATCAGAATCAACGAACCTAGGCGTGCGCAGCGTTATAGAACAGTGCTTTCTAAAAATGGTTCTACAGCGCCATCTAGTGGCGAGTTACAGAAAAATTGATAGCCTAAAAACCTTCTCCATGAAAAATTAATCATACATGTCAAGTTTCATCATGATCGGTTGAGCGATGTAGAAGTTTATCACTTACCAACCAACCAACCAACCAACCAACCAACCAACCAACCAACCAACAAACATCAATTTTTATATAATAGATTTGAATATCAACAAACATAGACATACTTTATTTGACTACATTCATGTAAATTACATTTGTATCAAGTCATTAGGAAAAAATTGGATTTGAATATAATTGCATTTGTATGTAGGAAAAAAAAATTATGGAGTCAGTAAGAAACACTGAATATACAGCATGAACCATCAAATTCAACAAGACATCAATAACTTAAATACGATTATAGATATAAAAAAAAAAACTAATTATCTGAACATTGTCATGCGAATGGGGGAGTGTCTAAATATTCTGCAATAGTGTAGAAACTAGAGCTGATAAGGAACTGTTTCACATACGGTGCATACTTGTGCTGATTTCAATTGTGCGGAAAGGCACAAGAAAACAGAAAGCGCATTAGTTTATAAGTGATTCATTTCATATAATGAGTTTAGGTTCCCAAAGGATAAAATGATGAGAAAAAAATGGGTGAAAGTATTCAAAAGAAAGAACTACAATCCTTCTACTTTTCCAAGACTTTATAGAAATCATTTGAAAAGTGACTAAAAATGAAAAGGAAACCAAAATATTGAATTTGATGACAGAGTTTTTCATTTCACTTCAAGTATTCTCCACAGAATGTATTATCTGGAGTTAATCTTGTTACTGAAAGTACCTATGAAACAAAATTAATTGAATCATATGATTATTGGTATTATTACCTCAGAAGCTTTTGTCGGATCAGTTCGAGTATAATCAATTCTGTCTATACTTGACCTCATTCAACCTTCCTCTCAAGTTTTGGAAGATTCAACAGATTACCCAAGCGAGCCTATAACGCTTGAATTCAGTAGCTATATTAGAAAGAGGTGTGTATGTAGGAATCGTTTTTTTATATCAAATTGCAGTTGTACAGATTAAGAATTGTAGAATAAATTGAATATTTGAAATGATTCTTCAATCCAGTTTGCTATATTTTTTTATTTTCGTAACTGTATATTATTAGATAATGCATAAAATCATAGTTTGGGTGAATATTTTGTGATCTATCGACTTTGTGTACTGATTTTAGATATAGAACTTGTTTGGAAACATGATTTTTCGTGTACATTTTATTCGATGTGGAGAATTTTTCATTAATTGAAACGTTAACAGGTTCATATACACTTCCATAATTATATTGATAATTATAGGCTCCGTAAATTTCACGATTTGGCAATGTTGATTATTTCTAATGTTCCTATTGGTCAATCGAACAAGAAGCCGGAATAGGGCCGTGACGTCACCACCCTACCACATTTGATTTTTAATAATTAATTATGGGAAAACTACGGCACTTAGAAAGATGAAACAAAGTACACTGTTTTTCAATTTAACATTTTCATCAACTGAACTATAAATCATGAAACAAGCCCATGATGATCCTTTCGAGCAAATATGAATCGCCGTTTACATTCCACAATTACTGGGCGATGCTCATGCGACGGTATTTTTGGTCAGAAGTCAGCAATTTTGAAACGAACTTCGCCGTCACACGCTTCATGCCCAATATTTCCAAAAAAAAATTGCATGTCAAGCGCCAACCGACATCCTCAGCATCCAAAATCCTCAGCAACTTCTGTAATATCATTTATGTAATACTTGTTGATGTGCTAAGGCGTCTAAGGCGTGCTACGTCATTCACATATTTTTTTATCACTTGTATTTGTAACTAACGTTACTGCAGTTTCGTCCTATAAGGATATTTTCAAACTAATACAATAAACTCTTTTCTCCTTAGGCACTCTTGGTTGAACCATAAGTTCTGCGATGCTAGATGGTACTTCATTTTCAGTTTAAAGTAGTATGTGGCTTGTCTAGTTGTACTTGCTTCTTACAAAAAATTGCTGGATGTAGCCGTTAGTACGTGGTAAAAGGTCATCATGAAAAATTAGAAATCAAACTTTTTTTATGTTTTTTCACTACTTGTATTTACAACTAACTTGAATATTCAAGTGGTATGAAAAATTTGAAGTTTCATTCCTCATTTTCATACCACTGTCAACATTTCAAATCTGAGTATTTAATTCAATTCTTCATACAAAATTTGATACAAACTATTTGATTACTTTATTTTGAAGTGAAATTGATAGATGAAACTTCCAAGATAGCGACTGAGCGCCATCTGGGAAAAAAAGTAAAGAAAAAGGGAAGTATTGTGATACATCTTTTTGAAGCTCCAGGCAAATGTTTCACAGCCCTAGAATTTGATGTCAGTATCTTCAACTACTACAAAATGGCGGAACTTTTAATAATTGCCCGAATACATTGACATTCAACTACATAATATGAGGTAATAAGCTTGAGGTCGGTTCAGAAGATGCTCGAAATGGTTGCCTTGAACTTCTTGACTTATGAACAACCTATTCAATGTCAGTAACGTCAATACCTCTACAAATATTTATTATTCTCTGCCGTATATCCAATATAGAAGCAGATTCAGTTTTGTACACCTTTTGCTTCAAATAGCCCCATATAAAAGTCCAAAGGTGTCAAATCTGGGGAGCGGGCTGTCCATTCTGTAGGACTTCGACGGACAATCCAACGACCGGGAAAAGTAGTATCCAAATAGTTTCTTACTTGTTTGGTGTGATGTGGTAGTGCCTCATCTTGTTGGAATACAATATCCATATCCAATTCATTAGGATTCGCTTCGACAATTTCAGTGATGAAAGGGTCAATAGTAGTTTCCAGCATATTCAAATGCAGTTCCCCTGTTTTATTTTGAATAAAAAATAGAGGTCACACAATATGATTTTCCAAAATCCCTGCCAAAACGTTCTCCACACAGTAGAAGGAGACACCTCACAAACATTCGCGACGGAATAAGGATTTACCACCAGGATTTACCACCATCCCACCAATTATTTGCACTTGCTGTTCTTCCGAAATGGACGGATGACCTGGAGGCATTTTGTTATGTACCTACACAATTCACAACCGGTAGTTGTGAATTTGGATACAAGTTACCTCAAATATTTTCTACAGATAGGACGATTCGGAAAACGTTCATTGAAAATACTTTCGAGGTCGTGAAAGTTACGCGTCGCACCGTAAATAAAAATCGCTTCAATTTTTTCTTCCAATGGACGAGAATTGACCATTTTAGAGATTGCTGACGTGGTACTTTCCTACTAGTAAAACCGAACAATGATAACTGAACGATGAAGTTTATTGTCGTACTGACATTTTGTCATTTTTATGAACAAAAAATAAGTATAAGTATTCAAGTATAAGTATAAGTAAAATAAGTATATGTAAAATAAGTATGAGTAAAATAAGTATAAGTATTCAAATGAAGTATTCATACATTGATTTCATTATCCCAAATTTAAATTTTTTGAGTTGGCCTATTCAAAACATAACAGGGGGGGGTACATTAAAGGCCACTTGTATTTATAAATAACGTTACTGCAGTTTCGTCCTATAAGGACATTTTCGAACTGATACAATAAACTCTTTTCTTCTTGGGCACTATTGGTTAAACCATAAGTTCTGCGATGCTTGACAGTAGTTCAATTTCAGTATGAAGGAGTATGTGGCTTGTCTAACGTACTTACTTCTTTCATTAAATTGATAGATGTAACCGTTCCTACCTGGTAAGAGGTCATCATGAAAAATGAGAATTGAAACTTTCTATGTTTATTTACCACTTGTATTTGTTACCAAAATGAAAATGAGAAATAAAACTCTCAAAGTTTTTCACCACTAAAGTCAGTTAAAAATACAAATGGTAAAAACATAGAAATTTCATTTCTCAATTTCCATAATGATACTCTACCACGTAGTAACGGCTACAACGATCAACTAATTGAAAGACTCAATTACAGTTAGAACAGCCACATACTACTTCAAACTGTTCTTTTACCACTTATATTTGTTACTAAGGTTAGATAATGATACAGGTAGTGAAAATATAAAAAATTTCATTTGTTATTCTCATGATGATCTCCTACCAAATAGTAACGGCTACATCCATCAGCTTATACTACTTTCGTTAGAACTCGCTGAATACGCAAAACACTGCTAACTTGTATACTTATCACTATGAAACTAAACATGCTAAACTGCTGAAACTGTGAAAATATGTTTGAGACACGTGTACCAATATAAAAAAATGAAAAATTCGCTAATCGAATGTACGTAAGTTATTGAGCTATAGGAGTTCTAAGCCAAAATAACATGTATTTTCTTATGGAACTTCATTCTGGCGTTTTTGGACCAACCAATCAGCTATCGCGCAAACATCGGGAAATTCAAGCCACCGTAGTAGATGAACGAAGAGACTTCTGGCTCAAACGGGAGTGGGGAAAACGTGTAACGTCATCGACGCAGGATGGAATGAGCATCGTAGCGATTCAAAGAGCGTGGGCCCCCTTGCCCTCGGCATCCTTAGTACTCCGCATCACCGCTCAGCCCCCCTTGGGATTCCGCCTCACCCCTCGGCCTCCTTGTCACGTTCCAGTCACTGAAGTTTCTCTCTGAAACACTTACCAGCGACGCACGACCTTGAAGTGAGCTCGTTCCCGCCTTGTTCCTCTACTACGGTAGTTTGAATTTTCCGCTGTATGCGCGATCGCTGATTGGTTGACTGAATTACGGTAAAAGTGGAGAAGTGGAGGTCTGAAGTGGGCTTTGAAGGCTAAGGCTCAGTTTACATATGATGAACGTCTGGCAAAGACAAGGCGCTGACGTTTGTCCCTTCCATGTGAAGTGCGCCTGAGGTCCAAAAAACGCCAGAATGAAGCTCCATGAGAAAATACATGGGAATTTTGGCTCAGGCTACTTACGTAGCCAACGGAATTTGAACATTCACCTCAGTTTTTGAACAGACCTCATATATTTTTCTCACACAAAAAGTACTGGTAATCCTGTGCTCCAGTTTTCCCACACGTATATATTTTGTTGCTTTTTGTATTCTGTTCGAAGGTTGGGATTAGAAGTGTGGTACGAAAATTACCTCAAATACAGATATCTTGCAATGCAATATCTTCTGAAATATTCCACCCACTATTTTCTATTCATATAAACACAACTCTTTCCGAGAAGCAGATGAAATAAACAACATACAAAAAAATAATCATATTTCAACGACACATAATTTAATCCTCGGGACGACATAAAAGTCCTTAATTTTTCAACAGAATAGCAAAACCAGCGAGTAGAACTTGAACTCGGCAACTCTGCTTGATGTTTTCGCAACAAACGCTGTTCAGCAGAGCTCTTGATTTATTTTCGCAATAAAAACGAGTTCACTAAAAAGACACGGTCTGAACACCGGGTCATACATCAGCCTGGATCTCATGTGAAGAAGCGATGTATCATAGGAGTAATATAGGCTTCATGAGGTGAGACGGTAAAATTCCAGGATAAGTTTATTCGTGTACACAGAAAGAAAATTAATTTCATGTGTGGGAGAATATACGTTACACACCCATCTTTTTTTAACGAATGAAAACTATGCAGTATCTAGCTCAGAAATTTTATGTAACTCATGTTATTCAATATTTTAATGAGAATTGCAAAGTTGTAATAACAAACCTTGATGAGTTCGTCATGGAAAACAAATTTGAAGCTAATTAATACTGTAACTACCCGATTAGACAGGTAGTCATAGCTACTTTAGTTAAAATATCCAAAAAACTCATTGCAACTATTCAAAATCACACCAATTTCAAATAAAAGTTCAGTTTGAAGGATTCATACCGTTTGATCAATAAAATTCAACATATCAAACTCCCGGATAATGCCAAATTGATTTCATTCGATGTAAAGAATCTGTTTCCCAGTATTTTTCAGAATGAAACGAATACTCTTGCATTGGACGAAAGCTATATCAATCCGTTACTGAAAAAGAAATATTAGACTTGCTTACGGTTTGTTTGTCACAGAACAACTTTCAATTCAATGAAATTTTCTACTCATTCTGCAAAGGTCTCATAATGGAAAACCCACTTGGTCCTATTCTAGCAGAGATTTTCATGGACGATTTGAAGAGAAAAATACAGAGTAACCTACTGGTAAGAAATTTCGTGTATTGGTGTAGATATGTGGATGATATCCTGGTATGTTTCACAGGAACGAACAGACAGTTGACTAAGTTTTTGAATTTCATCGATTCCCTCCACACTTCGATCACATTCCCAATGGAGATGCAAACAGAAAACTTTTTGGACCTGACAATAACATACAAATATTATGATTCATAATTCGTCCGCCCATCCCTATCATCACAAAGTAGCAGCTTTCAACAGTATGATCCACCGACTGATAAATGTGCCCTTGTCAGAGGCGAATTTCAATAAAGAACTAAACGTACTAAAACAAATAGCCGTCAACAATGATTACGATAGCGGTCTAATACTTTATTTTTTATCAAAAAAGTTATACAGCCAAGCTTTGAGGAAAGTTTACCGAATTCGATGAGAAGAGAATAAATGTTATAGAACCGCAACCTACTTAGGCCTACTCACAACAAATATTTCAGATTTTCTGCAGAACAAAGGAGTAAATATTGCTCTCAAAATCAACAACAACTTAGGCAAGTACCTTAAGAATAATAAAGATAAAAGTTCAATTTCTGAAAAATCAGGGGTGTATAAATTAGTATGTGGGTAATGTCCGATTTTCATATTGGTCAAACTGGAAGAACGTTCATAGTCCGCATGTGAGAACACAAAAATAGTTTTCAGAATGGAACAATAGATTTCACATATGCCACTCATTTGATCACAGAGAAACATGAGTTCATCAACCATGAATTCAAGCCCCTCCATTTCCAGAAGAAACGTTTGAAACTTAACCTGTTGGAGAGTATGGAAATAAACACATTCAAAAACTCTCAATAAATTATGATCGATCACTGGTAGGATACATATGATACAGGTTTAAAAAGTATTTTTTTTTCGAAATACTGCAATATTCATCTGTTCGAAATATTTTTGTCCCAGATTAAATGTTTTTGTCTCCTTATGGGTCGGCCGGTAGCCAAGCGGTTCGTCGTGTGTGCTTTGTTCACTCACTCGAATTGACTGCCGTGTTGGTATGTGGTTCAAGCCCTAGTCTGAACGATCGATCTTCACTTGCTACCGTCCAACCCGTGTTAGGAATCACACGTTAAAAGGTAAGACCTCGTTAATCCTTAGCTCGCACAAGTTTCGACTTATGAGGGTTGTCGTTCGTAGGGGTGCGACAGCTGGTTAACGACAAAACAGATTTTAAACAGATTTTATATATTCAATCACTAAAGAATCTATTATTATTATTGAGGATGATTTTCAAGAATCTTCTTTGGGATACTTCCAATGCATCAAGGTACATTCTTAAGACCTTTGGAGACCCATTCTTAGTGAATACTTCTTCAATTCAATTGAAGTAAACTCCATTAGAATCAGTGCACTTTTACCAACGTAACTCAACTCTATTCATTCCGTTAGCATAAAAGATCGGTACTCGGAATCCGATGAAGCCGATGAAGATCGTTTTTCCTGGTCCTGATTGGCGAAGATTTGATCGTTGAGAAAGTTATCGAAGTGCTTCAAAAAAAATATCAGTCGGTTGGAAAGAGGTATAGAGAGTATGGTGGGTGAGGAAAAACTTTGACGCTAGATTCGTTCAATTTTCTGACAGTGATTTGTGAATCGTGCAGACGGACGTTGTCATGGAGCAGGATCTGACCTCTTCTGTTGACCAGGACTCTGCTGTAATGGTTTGGCCCAGTTTCAGAAAGTTGTATTGAATCACAACAGCCGCTAACCACCATACAGAGATCCTTTTTTTAATGGATTTTTGCCTATGTGAAATACCTGGGTGACTCATCAGTATCCAGCCACTGTCCTGAACGTCACACGTGATAATCTAATCCAAAAATGTATCGTTTTGGTGGCGCAAAAGCAAAGGAAAGGAGTACAGACCTCGTGGGACACCTACTTTTCGAGCTTAGTGACCTTTTCAATACGTTTCAAATCATCCAAAACCGCATAGGAAATGACGCACAGTTCTTTCGCCATCCCACGCGCCTTTTGTGATGGACCAGTCTCCACCAGGGTCCTCGAATCCTCGTCCTGGATAACTGTAGGTCGACCATGTCGGGGCTCATCTTCGAGGCTGAAATCTCCGGAACGAAATTTCGTAAACCAGGGCCAAATGGTGCCTTGATGAATGAAGGCAAAGAACCGGCTGCCCTTGCAGGAAATCTCTCTCACTTGTGCACCTCCACGGAGGGAACCACAAGAAGGTTGTAGAAGCCGCGCAACGACAGTAATGTCGCTGCACCTTCCAAAATCTTCGAAGAGGTCACTGTGAGACACCTCAAGGTTGCCAAACAGGGTGTGTGTTTGGCGACTCTTGGGCTACACTTGCCATTATAAAGGAGATGTCTCCTAGTGACCTGTTCACTTTCCTGGAAAGGACAAGATGGACGATGACCTAGGAGGACAACTCCTCGGGAGGATGTGCAATGGATCACATGTAGCCTAAGTGCTGTGGGTATACACTCACCCTTCCTACTCTACAGATAAAGATAGTCATGAGCTGGAAAGAGGCTGAAAATTAAAATTCAGGAAAGAATGAAGAGCATCAATGGATAGAGTTAAAACTTTTTTATCGAGATATGGAGCTACAAACATATGACATTAATGTTGAGTTTCCGCTCGATAATCAGAATGATAATAATGATAATAATAACTTTATTCACAACGTATACAGCTTAGACTACAATTAAAACAAAATATGTGAACAAAGTGGTTTGGCGATAAGAGCAGAGCTCTTGTTTCGCAAGAAGTTATAAAGAATATGTAAGTACATAAATATTTGTATAAAAGTAAGTATGGCCTTCATGGAGTAGAAACTACAAAACATTTTATTAAATTTGTGAATTTGGTGTTATACTTAAGCAAATTATATTTCGGCTTGAGGTAAAATAGTCCGATTAAATACTAGACAAACAAAAAGTAAGAAAAATAGATGAAACCTTAGACAAATATTACACGTTCTATAAGAATAAGATATTAATGTACAAATAGATAAAATCTTAGGCAATATGGATAAGATTATGCTGCTTACAATACAATATGATACCACTTTGGGATAAATTTGACTAAGACTAACTTATTTCACTCTAACAGATTTTTTTAAATTGTCTATCTTTTTCGAGAATGTGTTTTCTTATTTGTTTTTTGAATATTGGTTTGGATTGAGAATTTTTCATTTTGTGAGGTATGGTGTTATATAATATTAGTTGCCATGAAAGAATATGATCTTTGTGAAATTGACTTTTTAACAGTAGGATAGGTTAGGTGGTCGCGATGTCGTGTGTTATAGTCGTGGTTTCGTGATGATGCTTTATTTTTGCTGAAATGATACTTCACGTTTGTACAATGGTAATATAATTGTCTCATATGCATAACTTCTAACTCTTTATTCAGGAGATCTGACGAGAAATGTGAATTTCTAGGCATGATCAACTTCATGAATCTCCTTTGTAATACCTCTAACGGATTGAGGTGTACACGCAGAGCTGATCCCCATGCTGTTATACCATATCTCAAATGGCTCTCTGTTAGGGAACTATATAAATGATTAAGTTCTTTGTGAGGTTAATAATTTTTCAAGGAACGGAAGTTGTATATTTTACATGAGAGTCCCACCTTGAGTTTCCATCTATGTAGACGCCCAAGTATTTGATTTCTCCCAGGAAATCTATTTTTATTGTTTTTTCTTGTTCTCCGACATCAAGATTTTGGAATGGAAGAAAATCAGTTTTTTCCAGATTCACTGTCAGGAGCCTTTGGTCAAACCATTTTTTTAGCAAGTGGAAACATGTTCCTACGTTCTTTTTCAAATCATTCTTCATAGAATAAATATCGCAGTATCGTTTGCGTATCCAATTATTTTCCTAACGCTGTCCAAATTGAATAATTCATTTAGATATAAATTGAAAAGCAGGGGACCAACTACCGTACCTTGTGGGACTCCAAATTCTATTTGTTTTGATTGCTAATTGTATTGGCAATTCGCACAACTTGCATTCTAATTCGAAGATAGCTTCCAAAAAGCGTTTGGCAGTTCCCTCTGATACCATTATTTTCTAAAGTTTGTAGGAGTAGTTGATGATCGACATTATTGAAAGCCTTCATTAGGTCTATTAATCTAAGGATTTGTGTATCAATTCTGTCAGTTTAAAAATCGCGTTTTCGGTTGAGGTTTTTTCTTTTAAGCCAAATTGTCTATCTGAAATCAATTCGTATTTGGTTATAGATGGGTTTATTCGTTTCTTCAACAATTTTTCAAAAATTTTCGACAGATGGGTGACAAACTATAGTTTATGATTTCAGTTTCATCTTCTTTTTTATGGATAGGAGTCACTATTGCAGTTTTGAATGAGTCGGTCCACACACCAAGTAATATACATTTATTAATAATAAAAACTAAAGGCTCTAGTATATAATGTGATATTGATTTTAGCAGTTCTGCTTCTATTTCGTCTTTTGCTACCGCCTTTTTATTTTTAAGGCTTAAGACAAAAGAGTTTGGTGAAATGTTTGGCTGAAAAACGAGGTTATTATTTTTGACTATTTCATTTGCCAATTTCTTTCCAATATCTACGAAATTATCGTTGAATTCATTGGCTATATCTCTGTTGTTTGTTAGGAGTACTCCCTGATCATTTTTTATTGGTCCATTTGTGGTTGATTCAGGTTTAGTGCTGGTGATTTCTTCCAAAATATTCCATAGTTGTTTGGTATCTTGTTTTTTATATTCAATTTTGTTCTTATAGGAATTTTGCTTGGTGATTTTTATCAAATTGATGACTACTCAAACTTTTGTAACGGTTTTTTAATAGAATGCTGTCAGTCCAAATGTTAATCATTTTCAGTAAAGAGTTTGTTAACAATGGTGCAACTTTGGTATTTTTCCTAAATCTCTTTTTCAGATTGATACAATTATTTAAAATGCTCAAAATTGAAGTGATGAAGTTATTCAGTGCTATAATTGGATATTGGGTCACGTATACGGTTATTCCTTTATAACGGTCCAGAAACATCACACGCCAATCCCTTCATTCGCGACCCGTTGTCAACACGAGATTCTTCCTTTCTTTCCATTTCAGAAAACATTTCTTATTTATACATTCAAATTCCTCGGCGGGGATTCGCTCTCCTATTCAATCCCAGAGCGACTCATCGAAGCGGCCAAGGCAGACGTGTATATCAGATTCTTCGTCTGGACGGTCTCTTTTGAAGCGTGATCAGGTTTGGATAGGACCGTCCCGTGTCCATCTATTTTCCATGTTATTGGTTTGATTTCGGAGTGTCAATAACGTGGAGAATGCTTTCTGTTTGGCTTCACAAAGGAGTCGGATACAAGAGACGACGTTTCGGTCTACAATGTAATGAGATCCTGTCCGGTCGGCTTTTTTGTCAACGAGGGAATTTCGTCCTTTACATTCTCTATGTGAGCTGGACGTCTGTTTTGATTTTGGGATACTGTGGTCACATTTTATTGAAAAGCATTTGTCGAATCCACCCTCTCTAGCTAATCTCATTCGTTTTCATCCCCGACAGAAAACTTGATCGTAAATCAAAATTCAAACGGATAATTCGAGTGTAAAAAAGTAGACTCTACTACAGACACAAACCTCGATTGGAAAATCAATTCAAATTATCTAAAAGAACAATTAGTTCAGATCAATCTCAAATTACCTGTAATGTAGATCAATGGACTGGCACCTATCAGACAACAACTACTTGCCTGGCTAATTCCACGAAGAGCGTTAGATTCTATCCGAAATGTGTCAGTGCAGGATTCTTCACTGAATGTCACTGGAGAGTCCTGCACTGACACATGGTATTAGCCAGGGGAGTAGTTGTTTTCTGATAGGTGCCAGTCCAGTAACCTATAGTGTAGATGATTAGAGACTGGCCTGAAGAAATTGTTCTTTTAGATAAATTATATTTCCAGCCAGTCTCCAAGTATACCCACTCAATGTGTGGAGAAAAATTAATTGTCAGATCGTAATGAATGAAATTAATTCTCTTGCACACACGTTTAGGACTATAAAGCCTATTTTATTGAGAAATCAGTTGCACTTACTCTATTATAGCATAGCAAATTCTTGTCTCAGATATGGTATATGTGGAAGATATTGACTTCAGAGAATTGAAACTTTCTATTTTTTTACTACTTTTATTTGTAACTAACGTTATTGCAGTTGCGTCCTATGAGAACATTTTCAAATTTACACCTCAAACTAACAATGATTGATTACATTAGCCCTTATACAAAACCACTGTAGGTGATAATAGAGTTACTTAGCTTGATTGAGTACCTGAATTTTGTTTACTAGTTTTTTTTAAGGAGGAGGGGAAATCTTCATAGACTCTGTGCCGGGATTCCTACCGACTAAAATCCCTCCCCCTCCCTCAGCAATATGTACCGGAAACCGCTCTCGCATTACTTCGATACGTATGCCCTAGACAGTGTTTGTGCGAAACACCAAAAGCAAATTCAAGAACCATAGGACGTTTACATATACATTTAAAGAAAATATCACAGTATCCACAATCGTCTTCGAGTGATGACTAGACTATTTCTCCGGGAGATGACTATTTAAAGGTCATTCGAATGCGTTCACTTATCCCTTCTCCCTGCTTCACCTGTTTAGTGGGAGTTTACTATTTTTCGCTTGATTATGAGTTTCAATATTTAACGTAACTCTACGCTAGTTTTGCTGATAACATATATGCAGCTTTTGTTTGAAGGTGATTGACAATGTTTCGTGATGAATTTCACTAGTTCGGACTTCCATTGTCTACTATATGAAATGATTTGAAATCGCTGAAACAAGTAAAAAAGAATAATTAAAAAAAAAGAATAGTTGAAAATAACAATCAGCGGAATGGATACTCCAAAGCGATGGTAGAAAAGACTTTGGCTAAAAGACAGCAGAAGCCTCGCAAGGAAGAGAAGCCGTCACAACCAGTGCTTGCACTTCCCTATATCAGAGGATTATCGGAGAGGATAAGAAGAATTGGTTCCAAGTACAACATTAGAACCTGGTTCAGATCCGGTAACACTATCCGTAGCAGCCTCACGAAAACCAGGCCCCCAAACGCGGACTGCGATTCCAAGAATTGCATTTACCGGATACCCTGTGAGTGCGGAAAATCCTATATTGGTGAAACTAAGAGGCCATTGAATGTTCGCATTGCCGAGCACAAGAAGCACACACAGCGAGGAGAAACCAGCAAATCAGGAATAGCAGACCATGTTTGGACCCATCAACACAACATCGAGTGGTCCCAAGCTGAGATCTTGCACAGAGAGGAACATTGGTTCAGGAGAAAATTTAAGGAAGCCGCATACATGTTGTCCAACAACGTATTCAGCCAGGCCAGCGTAGATATACGAAACATATGGAAACCCATCATCAAACGAAAAATGACCAACTCCCGCCAAAACGGTCATCTCTCACGGAATCAGTGAAGCGGAAAATGAAAAGTAGAGAAAGTGAAAGTATTTCAACGACCTATAAAATAGTCATCTCTCGGAGGAATCAGTCCAGTCATCACCCGAAGACGATTGTAGATACCAACAATCGAAACGTCGTGAACTAACGTGACTTGGAATCTCTACACTTATTTATTTTTTATTATTTTCTTTTTGCATTCCTTTAATTTTTATTTATTATTATATTTTTACTTGTAGGTTATTTCACTATCATTTCATTTCAGGTTTATTGTTGCTTAATATAATGTGGATCATCTCAGCTGAGATTTTGATGAATTCAATTTCATCAATTGAACGTGTTGTTTAACGCTTTATCAGTCGATGGTGATTTGGCAAAACAGACTGAATAAATGACAACTAATTTGGCAGATGTAGCTTCAACAAGATGGCCGCTAACAATTGTCAAAATTCGGTAGTCCCTTTCGGAAGACCCTGTATAAAATACGTATTCTCTTGCAATTTGATTCGACTTCATATTCTTCCGTTAGTAGACTCCATTCCTCGGAAATCTAATTAGCACCGACATCAACTCCATCATCGTCAGGAATCGCCTTGTGCCCCGCCAAGAAAGTCACGCACCGATCTCAATTCTCACGCACGCACGGCCCTCTTAGATTTCAGATCCGCGAGCACGCCCCAGGCTCGAGGAACTCTTGATTGATCTAAGGTTGCCGTGCATTCCGTGACGTCCTATCAATTTCTGAGAGGTGTGGGTACGCCTCCGAATATCTCACTAGATTCCTCTTCAAATAAAACTCATATTACCTCCGTAATTTATTGCTTTCATACATGAGATTCGGGGTGATGTATGGATCTTGTTTTCCGGTCGTTTGTTTTTGTTTGTCGGTCGAGCTTGGTAACAATGGTGTGTGAAATATGTTTCGACGTTTACGGTACGAAAAGTATGAGTTCTTCGTTGATATGAAATGAAATGTCAAGAAGACGAGATTACGTAATGAAACCTGTCTCTGAAGTTTTAGTTCCTAAATACATTTTACAAAATTTACAGGAAAAACTGAGAAAACTTCAACACAGAAAACTAAATATTGGAAACATTTGATGGAGTTGGCCGATATTTGTTGAATGTGTATTTGCAAACAAAACTACTGTGAAAAATTTAAATAATACAAAAAATAATTGGAAAATACACCTTGTAAAATGTATTTTCAATAGTGTACTGATATAATAACAGTTATTTTTTTTACATTTGGCTCATCATAATAAGTTGTGATAGTTGTCATGCAGTTCTGCATGCAACTGATAACTGTTAAAATTTAGCAGCTTCCGAAGTAAGGGCAGCTGGGTTGCAAAATATATCCCTGATTTTCTTTTGCCCTGAATGTCGTTAGGCATTCAAGAGAGTTCCATTGCTGCTCAGACAAATGGAGGATATAAAAAATGAAGTTGAAAATTTGGTGAAGGAAGTTGATACTCTAAAACAAAACAATAAAATAATGGAGGATGATTAAAAATAATGAAGAGGAGATTGAAATGGAAGAATTTATAAATGAAATGAAAGAAAGAAGAAAATGAGCAAATAACGTTATTTTATTTAATGCGAAAGAATCTTCTATTACCAACAGAAATGAAAGAAATGAAGAAGAAAGGAATACAGTTAAGCAGCTACTCTCATATGTAGATGAGAATCAGGTCTCTGAAAAGTTTGAAGTTATTGTTTTAACTGAAACATTTGAAATAATCGATGTTAATCTTTATAAAATACCAGGTTATAACACTATTTACAGTCAAGGATCATTAAATAGAAATGATGGAGTTCTTGTATATATTCAAGCAAATCTATGTAGTGATCATAAAATTATCCGAATTATCCAAATCGTTACTTACAGCGGTGTTATAGGTCTCCAAGTACAGATAAAAATTAATTCAATGCAGATCTCTATGACTAACTAAACTCTAGAAAAAAATATAATTTTCATATCGTTATTGGAAATATCAACATGGATTTGCTGAAGGATGGTAGTTTTGAGGTGGAAGAATATAAAAACATTATGGGCTCATTTGGTTTCATCTCTCACATCAATAGAATAACAAGACCTAATAGTAAAACTTGCTTGGACCATATATATATATGTAAAAAACAATAATATTCACACAAATCTCAAGTCATTTGTATTCAATTATGAAATAACAGATCACTTACCTATTTCTATTCAGTATAATTATGATTCAGCAAATATAAATAAAATACAATGCGAAAACTATAAAACGTTCACAAACTATATCACATTGAAAAACGAAATAATGAAGGAAGAGTGGTTAGACATCTATAATGAGAGAGATGTAAATGAAATGATGTGCTCGTTCATAAAAAAAAATACAAATATACTTGAAAAAACACACGAAAACCATCAAAATTCATAAAAATAAAATCAGAAAAAAATTGATAACCCCTAGTATAATAAAACTTATAGATGAGAAAAATGATATATACAGACAGATACAGGTAGGCCCAAATAATAATAATGATAGTGACAAACAGAAAACTTACGGGAATCTCAAGAACAAAATACGTGATGCTATTAATCAATCAAAAAAGAAATATATGAATGAACTCATTCAAAACTGCTCAAATTCTTCCTTCAACCTCTGGACTGCTGTAACTGATATTTGTCCGAAACAGAAGTATAAGACTCACATTAATTCAATAGAAATAAATGATCAAATTATAACAAACAAAAATGATATTGCGGAAAAATTCAACGAGTACTACAGCGACTTGGGAAAACATTTCGCAAAGAAAATAAAAGAACCTGAAAATTTTGTTGAAGCTCTCGATTACTTGAAAAACAGTTTTTTTCTAACCCCCACTTCCGAAACTGAGATAACTGATATCATCAAAAATCTGAAACCGAAGAAATCGCCTGGCTGGGATGATATTAGATCTGAAACCGTCAAGCACCTGAACTATGAAATATCTAAACCTCTACTTTTTATCATTAACAAATGTTTCACAGAAGGAAAATTTCCTGATTGTTTGAAACTTTGCATCATCAAATCACTATTCAAAAGTGGAAATAAACAAAGTGTTGAAAACTATAGACCAATTTCATTATTATCCGTTTTCTCAAAGATTTTTGAAAAAGTCTTGAAAATAGAATCTCAAAGTTCTTTGAAAAATTAAACATTCTCTCCGAGAATCAATTTGGCTTCAGAGAAGGTCGCTCTACAGAGGATGCGATTTATCTATAGTTCTCTGGACAGAAAAATTCCCCTGTTATGTATTTTCGTCGATTTATCGAAAGCTTTTGACACCGTATGTCACAAAAGATTACTACATAAGATCGAGTCCTATGGAATAAGAGGTCCAGCATTCGATTTGTTGAAGAATTATCTGTCTGATCGGAAACAAATGGTGAGTATTGATGGGGTTTTTAGCCGCCCGAGGGTCGTGACCTATGGAGTGCCGCAGGGTACCGTTCTAGAACCACTTCTATTTACCGTTTATATGAATACGTTGATGAAAATTGGATCAACGGGAAGTCTCTTCAGCTTTGCGGATGATACAGCCATTATGTACAAGGGAGAATCTTGGTCCGACCTGAAAATTGAGGCCCAAATTGACTTTCAAAAAATATGTGATTGGTTTAAATACAACAAATTAACATTAAATAGCGAAAAAACGTATTACTTACCGTTCACAATCTACTCCAACCATTTACCTAATCTAGGACCTTTGGAAATAGACAAAGATACGGTGATAGTGGAAAAAAATGAAACGAAATATCTCGGAATCATTATAGATAGGCACATGAGATGGGACTTGCATATTACCAGCGTAAAGAATAAATTGAGGGGATTGCTTAGCAATCGGCTATTTGAACATGGGAAACCTCAAAATATTGTATTTTGCATTGGTCCAGTCTCAGCTATCCTACGGCATCCTGGGATGGAGTGGAGTGGCAGAGAATAACTTGAGTAGTTTGAGTGTAATACAAAGGTGGATATTGTGAATAATATTTAAAAAAAAACATGAGGTATTCATCGGATCTACTTTATTCCGAAAACTATATATTTGATATCAGACAAATATTCTGCCAAAGAATATTAACTTCTATAAATTAAAACTGAATTTATCTCCAATCCATTGAGCATACATATAATACAAGAACTAAGATAAATTTTAAAAATGTTCCGTGCCGTGAAAAGAGTATTGGGCAACGTTCCGTAGAATTCTTGGCTCCGAAAATATTCAATTTGCTACCAGATGAAATAAAAGTTATTAAAAATCATTTTTCTTTCAAGCGTCATGTAAAAACATGGATAAACAGAACTGGTAGAATAATTTTCAACAATGTTTTCAACCTGAAATTTTTGAAATAGCTTATGATTGCTTTTGTTGAATCGTTCCGATATTGTCACACTTACCCAATATAGACTTAGAAACACGGAATTGATACATTTACACTAATTTGACGCATTTTCCTTATTGTGACCCTTTACTCGATATGGACTTCCCACCTAGATTATATTACAAATTTACTTCTCTGTATTTATATATATATTTTCTTTTACTTTCATGTATCACGGACAAGCATTTTTGCTTTAGTGATTAGTATGTTTGTTTTCAAAAATTGTTTTAATTTATAAACATGTTGTAATTTGTGTTTTATCGAAAATAAACATTATTATTATTATTCTTATTATTGAGCCTCAAACCTTTCTGTCTCTGATGTAATGTTTAGCTGTTACTTTATGCTGATAGAAATGTATCCATGTGTCTTCTGCCATCATTGGAAATATAGCAAAAAACAAAATTTCGTAAACGAAAGAGATTCCAAGGAAATAAAAACAATGACAGTTGCCCGGAAAATGGAGCAAAACACTACTACACTGCTATTGTGTTCGATGTATAAATTCTTAGGAAAACAGCATAACAGGACTCTCCTTTGTTGAACTAAGAAACTGGGTCACAGACAGTCAGCTATTCTTTAAAGTTTTTGCACCTAATTCTCCATAATGTCTACCTCCATGAACGAAATGGGGGTTAACGAATTATATCCAAGTTGTATCCAATAAAATGACCTAGATTCCATTCTTACTTCCGATTTCGTTTAAGACCAACAGTGTTGTAGATAACCAGAAAACAAAACGGCGTGGTTAATTTCTCTCCAGATGCAATTCATGTTGGAAAGCGGTAAAACTTTGCTTATCGGAAGTTGTTTGCAGCGGAGTTTCCATTTCTGCCAGTTCTGAGATGACACAATCTTCAAGTACTTCGAAAGTAAGAAAATAAATCTCAGTGCCTTTTGTGTGAATGACTTGAGAGTGCTTGTTATCCTCATAACAAACAAAAAGATTTTTTTCTCTCCAACTTGATGATACTCTGCTGTCTGAGGGTATTCGTGGCGGGATTATTGATTTTTATTCTTTTCATATCATAATAACATACAATTTTCGTTCGAAAATCAAATCCAGTCATAGTACAACAAGTACAACAATTAGTTTGTACAATCATTCACTTTTTATATGAATGACATCTTTGACCTACCTATCAATGGAGACATCATCAGTTTTGCGGACGATACAGCAATATTCTTTTGAGATGAATCGTGGACCTCACTGAAAAATAAAACGGAAATGAATTTTAAATGCATTGTGAACTTCCTCAGAAGTAATCTACTCACCATTAATACAAATAAGACATTTTTCATCTCTTTCACCAGATACTCCTCTCACTTGCCAAAGTATGATAGGATGAACATTGATATCCCCGATGGAAAATTGAAAATAAAGATGCAAACCAGTATTAAGTACCTGGGAATATATATTGATTGTCACCTCAAATAGGATATACATGTTCAAAAACTGCTCTCGATTACGATTTTACGATTTTACGATTATGCTCACTTTTTGTGTTGTGAAAATTTTTGTATTTGTATAGAAACAAGCATTATACACCTTTCTATTAACTTAATTATCCAACTCGTTCTAGAGACAAACTGATGCCCAATATTCATAGAACAACTCTTTATCAGAAAGGTTTTCTTTATCTTGGACCAAAAATGTTTAATAAATTAGAAGAATCAATTAAAATATCACCAAGTCTTAACATTTTTAAATCAACACTGAAAAAGGCACTTATTGAAAAAAATTGCTCCACACTTGACAAATTTTAAACTGTTTTTTTTAAATTTTAATGACAAAATATCACAACTATGTGATAAAATTGACTTTCATTTATTTATAGTTATTTTTTTACATAATCTAAGCCAAACAAATAATTATATGTATATACCTATATGTATCATATTTTTAGATTATTGATTACTACAAACATTATACTTTGTAACGTGTCCTACCCTCAGACGTTTTCCTTGTCACTGTACGTATAACAATGTACTTTTTAACAAGGAAATAATAAAAAATTATTATTATTATTATTATTATGTTATCAAGTCCAGAAATCCCTGTTGGAAGACGGCTGCTACCAGAAAAAAGCCTTATATAACGAAAACTAAAAGAAAAAATCAACACCTCACTGAACCATCTCAAGACAGACTTAGCATGCATCGATTCCTTCAGCTTCGTTGAATTCATTATGCTGGTGTATCGCTCCCGATCACTTCAAAGCGTTCCACCATGTTCTATTTCAAATTTGACATCACCCCATCCTCCAAAATCCTAAACCCAGTCCCACTCGAGTACATCCTCCCCGAGCACGCCATTGCACTTGGCGAGACTATAAATTCGAGTCGCTCTTTGATTTCCTAATGAGACAAACACCAGCAGGATTGTTTCCGGTCGCGGGCCACGATCTCGCCATTTCTTGGCAGTGTTTACAAGTTCCGGAGCCGTAGTCATGGTCTGGCTGTAAGATACTAACCTGATGCAGAGCAGCCTGCCCAAGTGTTGATCGTGATTGCAGAGGAGGTATGATCGGAATTCGAAACAGGGGCGTATCTAGAAGTGTCGGCTGCATCTACCAGGTTGTTCACTTGTTTATTTTTTGAAATTGAAGAACAGAAAGTTCAACTTTGTAATGTGCAATGCTGATATCTGCGTCTTGATTATCGTATACTCAGAACAAACAAATTGATGAAAGTTAGAAAAATGGTTCCTTCAGTCAAACTACCCAACCAGCAAAGTTGTTTTATAATTCCATGGAGTTGCAACAGATTTATTTTATTAGTATTTTATAATTACTTTCAAAATGCTGATTGATTGTATCAGATGATCGGTGAACACAAAACAGTTGTAGGCAATAAAAGTGTTTTATAAATTTGTCATAGAAATGTTTATGAAATTAAATTAAGAAACCATTGGTTTTGTTTCAGTTATTTCTGAAAATCCATGTATTAAAAAATATACGGTCGGAAATCTTAATAGTGGGTCTAGAACGGTTTGGTGTTGGGAGAAAACTCCAGTAATATGAGGTAACACTCTTGCAAAATACTTCCATATTTTTAATACATTGTAGCTTACGGCCAAAAAAATATTGAAAACCCATTTTTATAAATTATAATTAATTGATACATTTTGTCAATAACTAATAATCAGTTTCTATTGTTACTGTATTCAATTCTGATTCATCCTTAATTTTAGACACTATAATATGCATATATTAGTGTATTAATTTATACTTTCAATTTGATAAAAATTCCATTGTGTGGATACTGTAGTGGATTTTTCTGTTTGTATCCCGAATATATAAATAAAAATAAATAATAACTCAATGGCGGTCATTTTGTACATTTATTGGAGGGTATATAATAGTTTTAGATTCAGTTCAAGGTACTTCAAATAGACGAAGAAATGACTTGGTGTTCCATAAAAAAACTTTCTGGAAGCTTTTTGAGTCGCCCTGTATATTGGAAATATACAGGGCCTTCAAATTATCCCACCTAACCTAGTGCTTCCATTTTTTCTTGCGAAAATCAGGAAGAGGTTATGATAATGGTTAAAATCCGTCATTAAGCCTTTATAATCGATGAAAGAAACTTTTTAGTCAAAAAATCAAAGACAGATAATATTTATCCAAACTATATGTGAGAACTCTTTTATTCATACTAGCACTTTTGTAAAAACCTAAAGCTTTAAAAGTAGTCCGACTCTGCCGCAATACCATCACTCACAGAACTAAGTGTTTCTTAACAGTTTTATAGGGTTAACATAGTAGCTAAAATACGTTGAAATGCTTGCTACTGATACCAATTCATTTTATAGAACGACGCCATTTGTAAAGATAGCGATCCGGGATACTGAAATTAGATGAGTTGAAAATATGAAATACCGCACATATAGTGATATTTACAGCTGAAAAGTACATAAATATTTATTATAACATTATATTATTCATAATAAAGTGAATTAAGTTTGTGACTAGAAAATTAATATGTTGACAGAGTGAATTTTTGTATAATTAATAATTTTACAGAAAACATTGTGGCGCGCTTAAATTTTGCTAATAATAGGCTATATATTTGTCAATAAAATTTCATTTGTAGTAAAAATATCAATCTTCGAAACATAAACAATGTCTTTAACAGTTTTATGAGTGCAAAAGTGAAATTTTAAAATGGCTTCAACCTTTCTATTTGTTAGTTTTCAGTTGGTGACATATCTATTATATTTTCCTAGTGTCCAATACAAAATTACTTCTTGCGTCTTCAAGAAAACATTTTTAACACTTTTTTATTTTATTGTTATCGTTTTCGGCTGTATTATATTTTATAACGCCTACTTGGAACTACTAAAAAACTCTTATAAAATTGTCTCCTGATTATTTTATGTGTCGCAAAAGTGCAGTAAGGGAAGTCTTTATAAAACTACTTTTTAAGAGTGTTAGACAAATTTTTTAGTAACTGCGAAAATGTTTATAAAACTGTTTTGTAGTATTTGTAAAAGGCCTTACAAAATATTGATAACAACTATAATGTTTTATAAGACGGTGCCAATTTCCTATTTGTAGCAGTTTTATAAACATATTGAAAACATTTCTGGGAGAAATGCAGTTTTATAATTTGTTTCTCCGAAACGTTTCCGCAACTATTATAAAATACGAAATTGCTAGTTGGGTATTGTCAGTGACGGTCGAAACCAGAAATAAACTAGCAAATATGGTGAAAGCAAAAATTTACATCGAACTGAAAATCTTTGAAATAAGAAAGAATGTTTGTAAAGAGATGATCAATTACTGCAAGAAATCTTCGGAACGTACATATATGGTTAACTGTGAGTTTCTTACCATACTGCCTGAGGAAGCTATTGTATAACGAAACACGTGTTGCGGTTCTTTATAAAGTAATTCTACAGTAGCTTTTATCAGTACTTTTCGATACAGATTTTTATCAAATATGCTATGCCTGTTGGAAGATGACGATTAAAATCAATAGATTTTGGTGCTAGATCACATATCTTGTTGTCTTGTAGTGAAAGCTGCAGTGCACGGAGGTTGAATCTCGGTCAGCGGTCGATGTCGAAGCTAGGCTGAAATCTATTGATTCCAGCCATCTATGAATTTGTTGAATTTTAATTAAATTGTGACTTCAGTTTCGAAACTTTTTTTCAGTTCTCACTTTGAACTCGGAATTTCGTTAAAATCTGACTTTGGACTTGAAATTTCAATAAAAGTCAATTTTGAACTCAGAATTCATTGTAACTACCCAACTAGCAATTTTATATTTTATAGTGGTTGTGGAAACATTGCGGAGAAACAAATTATAAAATTGTATTTCTCCCATAAATGTTTTCAATGTGTTTATAAAATAGCTATAAATAGCTGTTATGAACTATTATAAAACATTATAGTCTTTATTAATATTTTGTTAGGCATTCTACAAACACTACAAATCAGTTTGATAAATATTTCGGCAGTTACTCTAACACTATTCGTAAAGAATATAAAATACTTATATAAACTTATGAGTGACAATATGTTAATGAAAACAATGAAAACAAAATTGTGTTTGAGAGCATTCCAATAAAATAATTTCATTGAAGCTACAGGAAGCAGCTATGAAATGATCTTGGAACAGTGTTATAAAGAGCATAGAAACCTCACAGAAAATTGCTATGAAACTGCTACAAAACAATTCACTTCCATAGAAAAAATATTTCATAAGTTAATTGTAAAAACGTTTCTGTAATAATGTCGTGATCTGTTATAAAATAAACAGATTTTTAATTTTGCTTTATAAACGTTCCTATTGCTTGCAAATGTATCATTTTCACGACTCGTCTAATATAATCAATTAGCATTTTGAAAGTAATGATAAAATACCAACAAAATGAAACTGTTGCAGCTCCATGGAATTATAAAACAATTTTGATGGTTGGGTACAACCTCGAATATTAATTGAATTCCGATATTAAAGTCAGAATTCTGTTAATTCCCCTCTAGACATTTGGAGGATTATTTTAAATTTTGAATTCAATCACGGAACTTTTGAACAATCATGACTTTGAACTCGAAATTTTTCTAATTCAATTTCAAACTCAGTGTGTTTGGTAAATATGGACTTCAACCTCAAAAATTAAACAGACCACGATATTGAAATCAGAGTTTCGTCAAATACCCCCCAGATACTTAGATATTTATTAAATTTCGACTTCAATCTCTGTCTTGTGTTCAATTATGACTTTCAACGCGAAATTCGGTAAATTGCGACTTGAGACTAATTCAAGTTTGAATAAAAATTGGGAATCTCACAAAATCCCAGCTTTGAAATGGAAATTTTTGAACTCACAATTCGATAAAATTCTGCCAATGAACTCTGAATTTCCTCTAATTCCGAATTCAAACTTGTAATTTCATCAAGTTCCAGCTCTTGACTGTAAATTTCCCTAAGTAACTATTTTGGAACTCAAAATGTGGAATTCCAAATATAAACTCTAAGCTACATCTTGAAATTTTGTCAAACTCCAGGTTCATATTTTGAAACAGGACGGCTTTTAGATTCTGACTTCAAAATGACTTTGTTCAATTTCTACTGAGAACCAGGAATTTTGCTGAATTCTGACTTGAAATTCTGAATTTTATAAAATTTTGACTACACACTTGAAATTTAACTGAATGCTGTCATGCTGTCAAAATTCGGACTCGTAATTTCAATATAATATGACTTTGAACTTGAAATGTTGTTGAATTCCGACTTCAGACTCGAAAAATTGTTGGTAAATTTTGATTTCAAACCGAGGCTCTCACTGAATGGCCTCTTTGAACTCGAAATTTCAATAAATCTTGTCTTCAGATACGAAATTTTGTCAAATTTCTATTTCGAACCGAGGAATTTGACTTTGAATTCTGAATCCAGTGATTCTGTACAAATTTGTTATGTCTTTTCTCTGTCAATTCTGATAAATTATACATCGAAACCTGTTAGACATACAACTGTTGTATTTTTTATGCTCCAGCATTAAATATCGTACAAATAGACATACGGCATCGCTTCCTTCACATCAGTATCATACACGCCAAAGAGATCAGTATACTACACCCCTAATGGTCAGGGTCGTTACACAAAGATCATTTACTTACTTTGCGCCTAAACAATTCTGTAATTCATATGTGCTCAGATATGTATGTATACAGCGTGACTCACGGTCGATGGTAGGTTAGACGTTTCTAGAAAACGCAAAGCATGATTTTTCTGAAAATTTCACCTCTCACATTTCCTTACCTGTTCTATCGATCTAAAATATTTGAAAAAATGAACTTTTGACTACTTTCATGCACAATGGAAATAATAGTAGTTTTAGCACGCGCTGTATGATATGGAGTCGATTTCTCGGTGTTATTTGAATATTTCGAGTTTGTCCAAACTATCATCAAAATATCAACTTTTCATGAATTGAGAGTACGATGTACTTAATTTCGATTAAGGCTTTGTTTTGGACCATATTTACAACAATTTATTTTTATCTCGAAAACAGATAGAGATAGCTATAGGACATTATCAACAAAAAAGTATTAAAATACTAGAGCGATTCCAAAAATGTATTGATATACGGGGTGTTCCATTAAAAAAAATATAATTGCTTGGACCTTTTGATAGAAGTGGCAAGGCCGCTGCTGAAAATATTTTAGATCGATAGAACAGGTAAGGATATGTGAGAGATGAAATTTTCAGAAAAATCATGCTATGCGTTTTCCAGAAACGTCTAACCTACCATCGACCGTGAGTCACGCTGTATATGTATATGTATATATATGCACTATCGTTTCGTAAATATATATCAAATCCATTTTCATCAACATGTTTTTATATATTATTACTAGTACGCGTATTTTACAATTGTGATTTTATACTTAACAGTCAATTCAATTTTATGTTTGTATGATTTTAAATTCAAATAATATTATATGCCAAAACCGACAACTTTTTATATTTATACTTATATTTGTGATTTTATATTATCTAATGTGTTCTTAATTTCATATATAAAGTAGTTTATTTTCATATGCAAATCCCCTTTATATAAAATTCATTCTCATACTTTGATATTCATCATATATTCATTTTTTTTATCTGGATCTCCCTTTCACCACATACAAGCAACATCTGATGCTTCTGTGGTTTCTACAATGTTTATTCAACTGTATGTATTACTATAGTTATTTCTTTTCGTGATTTGAATCTGAATAAATATTATTATTATTATTATTATTATTATTATTCAATCCACTTCTAAAGAAATGAACTTCAAACGTTCAAGCCCGTCTCGAATATACCTACACAGTAGGTGGAATTGACTGACGCCTATCAGAAAACAACTACTCCCCTGTCTAATATCACGAAGGGCGTTAGATTATACCCGACAGGCGTCAGTGCAGGAATCTTCACAGAAAATGTCCTGCATATGCAATTGGCAATGCAACTGAAAGAGTCGACCTTCAATTTTGAAACGGGCACACTTGCAGACCGGTTTCGTGCTCATTAGCTTCTCATCAGTGCAAGATAGTGACCATCATTGACCTAAAGTCAATGATATTCGGAATTCTTTCAGAGTATTTCATTTCTTTCCCTGAGTTGGAGTGCTCCGAGGGCTCGTCTGTGTTTTCACTCACATATTCTGATAAGAAACATTCCAAATCTTCATAGCTTCCTTTAAGTAAAAGTATGAAAAGAAAGTTTCATGTCTCATTTCTCATGATGGTCTTCAGCCACGTACTAATGGCTACATCTAATGGCTATATCTATTATTGTTAGTAAATTTTGCACATTCAAGTACAATTTGAGATTCTTCTCAAACCCCTTGTACACTATGGAATAATTCACCCCATTCGTCATGCCTACGAGATCTTTCCCAAACTACAAGAGGTCAGCGGGTCTCGAGGAAGATCCCTAGGTGTTCCATGCTAATTGGCTCGGTCTTCACGGAACGCAGACCCCCCTAGGACACGGACCATCGCAAGTGCGGTTATACCAACTTAACAACCTGGGATGTGTTACAAGGATGTAGCTAATTACATTTGCTTAGCTCCGACCGAACGCTGTTCCTGGAAATTGTGAATTTATGCGTCCTGGGATTCCCATGAACTCCTTCGCATTTAATGTTCATTTCAACTTCGGTGTGGGATAATATAAATCTACATTTCCTATTGTCGGCAGTGCATGCTTCGACGATTTCATGGACTCGGTGCACGGGAGAATTTCATCAGTGGATCGTATCAAGATGGCTCGGTGAAGGTAAATGCTTTTCAGAGTTTAGTGTAATTCGCACGTAATGCATTTCTGGATATTTCAACTATAAATTGCGAGTGGTGGAAGTTATAGCTTGGCCACAAAATCTAACGCGAAGTAAAAAGAGCTTTCTCAGAGACTTATACGGAAATGGAAATAACCAATATCATTATCGATACGTATAAAAAAAGTGGAAATGGTCACTGGCTGTACAGAGTGGGTCAAATTGTACACTTCAACAGGAAAGCTCCTGTTTTCAAACTGGATAGATGAAACTTGATGGCTGTGAAACATAATGGTGAAAACTGCATATCGATATCTATCATCGTTGAAGCATATTTCTCGAAAATTTCTTGATTTTATGAAAACATTTCTGAAGCCCTTTTTATTTAGAATTCAATGATGTAAAATGATTTATTTTTCAAAATGGTATATCAATATATGAATTTTTTTCAAATGAGACACCCTGCATATTGAAATAGAGCTGAAAATAACCTTTCCAAAAATGTAGAACACTTAATGTTTTTCTGGAGTCATCTTCAAAATATAGAGCGTTTTGCAGGGCACTATAAGTTTATTTTCACTACTAACCTGAGAAATTGCTATTATTTAATCCATTTCCCTAACGAGGATCAATATTTCTCACCTTGGTGAATAATGATAATAAAAAAACACCTAACTAAATAATGAAAACAATTCTATAATTTTAAAGATATTCACAGAACCTTTTGTTAACTTAATTATCAACTAGAAGTAGGAAATTGAACATTAGAAATATGCTTGAAAATTATTTGAAATTATGATAAATTGTACAATTGTGACAAATCAGGCGGGGTACATATCATCTCTAAATCATCGTTACCTGAATTTTCACTCATTTTTCAATTAATTATATTGACGTTTTACTTATATAGATCTTTTAACTTCTTCAAAATGACATCTAAATTTGAATTAAAACCGTATTTGGCAAAGTGACAGCAATAATAATCATAGTACAGTGTTTGGTTGTTATGGAAACGCCGGCAAACGTTTTCATAGCCTAAGTAGATGTTGCGCGCTTATCATCGACACCGCGTATTCAACATGGAAACTGTACCGTTTCAATTTAACATGCAACAATTCATAGCTGCCTTGGGTTATCATATAACCAAGGAATTTTTTTTCTCACTCTTATGCAGAATTGAGAAATTCTAAGTTATGAACATACAGAAGCGATGAGAGAAGTGGAACATTGAAATATATCACGAATGCAATGAGATATTTTGCCAAATTTTTACATAAATAAAGCCAGTCTGATTACAAACACGCTCCACTCTACTTGATATTCCGATATATTCAACAAATTGTTAAATTGTTAGAAAATTACTAATGCCAAAATTAAAATTGTTAATATATCAATGTTAGTAATGAAAAAAATTCTGTATATACCTTGGCTGAGAAAGCTATTATTTACCTCGCACATTATATCTTATTTACTGATATCTTTTTCGCATTGTTTACCATCGCTATTAAAATCATTACACTGGAAAAAGTCTGCGTTGTTTTCACACTCGTTATCACTATTAGTACTTGTTGTTCAAGAACGACATTTCAAACAGGTAACAAGAATTTCAAGTGATTAGAACTGCACCAATATCGAATTTCAACACTCAAATCCTAATTAGTTCCTGAACTGAACACGACGGCGATAACCATCCCTGCATTCCCCATCTGACTTCAAATTTAATTTTATGGCTCTTCAATTCGCCGCCAATTCTACAGTCCGCATGGACTAGTTCGCAGCCGGTTCATTTCTATGTATTGGTATTTTAGGCCTTTGAGAGTGCCGCCAACTTTGAATGTGCACAATATCGTTTTCTCCGACTATACTAACGTAAATTAACAATTATGTAGACATTTTCTTTCACTCACATAATCACCAAATTACAATGATGTAGATCTAGGAGGTCGCCAATGCGGACTTGTGGAAACTCCATATACTGCTTCAATCTCTGGTAAGTTTCAATTTTTTAAGTATGTACTGGATGCTGATTTCATATCAAAACTAGATTTGTTGAAACATAACAAACATTGGCCTTTTCCAAAGGTCGTGACAATATAATACCGTTTCCATCTACTGACTGACTACCAATTCATTGCCTTAACCTTCGATATATTCTTTTAACACACGTGAGATCAGTAAATTTTCGATATTTTGTTATGACAGTTTCTTTACGACTTTATGCGTACTGAATATTGAAATGGTCATTTAGTCTTAGCTTGTGTAATAAGCAACACCCGTGGTATACCGGATTTCTTGTAGATGCGGTTGGGTCTACATCGAAACCACGAAAGGAAGTAAGTATTATAATTGGATATAATTGAGGTTTTGGGTTACTTGAGAAACAAACTCCGCTATATCAGTAAGTACTGCGTTGTATACCTAGTATCGAAGACAAAGTGGTAAACTTTGACTGCAACTCTTAATTTTGTCCTCATTTCATCAATGTTTCACACATGCATTATTACATTTGCCGAGCTCTGCAAGTGTATATTAATTTGAACGTTGATTCAAATTCGCCAATCTCTTGTTTCGAACATATCTTTTATCTTATTTTAAATAAGTGTATTCTCTCTAAATAAAATTTTATTTTCTCTTAGACCGAATTAACTTTTTATTGAACGAGAGAGGTACTTATAGTTTCGACAATAAATTATAACACAAAAAAAAAACAAAATAGGCACCTACAGCCACTTTCTGATTTCAACATGTGAATGTTTGTTGAATTCCGAAATGTCTTTACTTTCTGTAATTACTTAGGAAAAGTTTTTATTCATTAGGAACAAATTGAATATATCCTACTCAGTTTGAAATTATTTACTATATTTTATTTAGGAATGTAAGAAATAGGTAGAAAGATTACCAAACTCACTAGAGGAGAAATCAGAATTTCCAAAAACGTGAAATGAATGTTTTTATTCAAATAGCGAATCATATACCTTCAAGTATGTTTGTATGATCATGAGTAAAATTTTTCATATGAAACATTTTATATTTTCCATTGATCCTCTAATAATACTCAGATAACACTTTGAATTCCTATAACGGTTCCAAAATGGTTATTTTGAAAGGCAATTTTTCTGTAAAGGGACCTCAAAGGTCAATTCAAAGACGTACCTCAAAGGGATTTGAGGTACGTCTTTTGAATTGATTATTTATTTCTTATAAAGGAATATTCAAGCACCTTTTAACTTGATAGGAATCGTATGTTAAACAATAAGACCTCAGACAAGTTTAAAATTTTGAGAGTTGTCGTTCGTATGCGGACAACAATTGGGTTGGTTAACGGAATAAACCCATTGATACAGTTTTTTATAAAAAATATATTTTTTTTTATCGAGTGGCAGCTGTTTTCATAGTTTTACCTTTCTAGATATTTGAAATAGTGGCTAACGATTATGTGCTGATTTCTTCTTTCGTTTCAGAATCCAAGTGATGTTTCGGCAATTGTGGATAAACAAAAGCAGTATGTAGAACTTGATAGACGATAGTGATTTTCTTAATGTTATTCACAAGAATGGCAACTAGTTTTAAAAACTTTATTTGTGTACAATTACTAATGAATTGATTCATTTTCTTGTCTGACTTGTATTGTTTATAGACTTCGATTATTTTTTTGTTAATTTGCAATTTGTCAATATGATACTTTTTTATGTATGTTTTCTGATTGAATATTTATTTATGTTATTTGTATAACTGAATGATCTCTCAATAGTGTGAGGATGGAATATGGCATTTAAGCAAAGATTAGCAAAGCAGATTTAGTTGATTACGTTTTGTCTTTCATCATATTTATGATTTGCAATTGCTTCAAATAAACCAATCATAATATATAATGTATTATTTAATTTCTTTCCTTAACATTTAATTTTTTTTTTATTACAGATGAGATACTTTGGATTCAAGTAACTAAAGACATCCATATGAGAGAGACTGTTTATAAACAGAAGCATAAGTTCATATTTGATGGAGTAAATGAGTTCATTTGATTTATACAAATAAAAGCGTTTGAAAAAAAAAGGATTCTCTTCAAAGGAAAACAATTTATTCCTGTTACGGAGATATTTAAATAGTATTCCAAATTAACATTTCATTCTTTTAAAACCCAAAAAAGTTTTGCTTCGAGATTGATTTTGCTCACACTAAAGAATGCATACTTACTTCTCTTGAGCTAATGTGATGATTTCTTTTGAAATCTATGCACAATCTTGGTGGAAAATTTATTTTTACTTGAAATAAGCGTTTATTCAGTCCATTTCAATTAATAATTCAAATTCAACTTGAGAGAATACATTTTTCAGTTCATGAAAATATTTCTTCATGAATATAGGAAAGCAAGATTCCTTTAAATCGAGATAATGTTCTTTACTTTGAGATTTTTTTCGACGGTGCAGAAGAAACAAAGTCATGCCAACCTATACTCTTGGGGTCAAGCCAACGAATGGGTGCGTGCTTTCAGGCAACAAAAAGAGAATAATAAGATTAATATTCGACTTAGATTTTGGTGAGTCTTGTAGAGGAACTTTTAAAAGAAATAAAATTCTGACTACCACTTGCATTTACCTATTTAAAATACTTATATTCGTTCATAATAACAAAACAAAGCTTACATCGAATGCTCAAATACATCAGTATAGAACACGAAACAATCATCACTTATATCAATCAAAACTCAATCACAGTTACTACAAAAAATCCCCAGAATGGGCGGGTGTTCACCTCTATAATTTATTGCCAAATCACCTAATGCAACTTTCACCAAAAAAGTTCAAGGTGGAATTGAAGAAATTTCTTTCGAATAGATGTTTTTATGATCTGAATGAGTATATGAACCATACATGAAAACTGATGAGTCTAATCTTTTAATATGATGTAACAATGTATTTTGTTTCTTGTGATATTTGCGTGATACAATTTTTATTTACTGTACAATATTTCTTATTCTATGTGACGAACCTATACATTGTACAAATGGCACAAAAAGGTAATATATTATCTATCTATCTATCTACTAATTCAAAACATGAGACAAATTTCAGCAATATAGTTTCTGCGTTGAGAACTACTCAAGCACTTCGACCGTTACCTCATAATGTCTACCGCAGTAGTAGACAAAACGTCAGACACGACAACAAAACCTGGAAAATAGCTTTGACAAAGTTATTCTTCTCTAAGTTTATCATCAGCTTTCAGACTATTCAACTGAGCACTACTAGAAGTCATTAAAGCCTCATCTCCGAAACAATTCCCCGGTCATAATTCAACTCACACCAACTCTGGTTTAAATTGTATCAATTCCAACTTCAATTGTTGCCGCTGAAAGCTGAAAGCACCGAACATTCAGAATGATACATTGTGCGTTTTATCTTTGACCGATCCCAAAACTGAGAACAGGAAATAACTGCATTTAATTTTTCCGAAAACTCAATAGATTTAGTAACTGCTGAATCGCCAATCGAATCTATAGTTGGATATTGAATCATTGTTTTCTAATGAAGTAATCATTGAACTGTGTTCATTAACGATATGAGGATTTCGCTTTTGACGTTATAACATCAAAGAGCACTGCATTAATTCACCACAATGCTTCAGGTGCCAGATTGTGGGTGACAGGCATCAGGTGTGGCAATTTCACTAATTAACCTGAAATAGAATCAGGCCAAGCCCCTTGTCGTTATAATGGGTGTTTTAGCGTTTTTGCAACTGGGTTGAGTTTTGATTTGATGAATGGTAGAAAAAAACTACACAAAACTTTTGAATGCAAAGTTAAACTCTGAAATATGAAATTTATAATCGTCTGAATAGTCGAAAAGCAACAAAAGTCAATGTTAACGTTTTTTACATTTTTTTATAAACATTTCCAATCGTTTCAGAAATAATGAAAGAAAATAAAAGATTTCTCCAGATTCTTGAACAACAGATAACATGTTTTTGAAAACTCTTCGAACTGTGTAAATATAAGAGTTCTGTTTGTTTCAGTACTGCTAACATGAAAATTGATAACTCGATATTTTTACCATTATAAGTTTCTAGAATATATAAAAATTCGTTAACTACTTAGTTATTAAAAAATCTAGAGATTTGATGATATACCTGTCCATATATTCAAATCAGGCAAATCAAAATCACGAGTTATTTGACAAAATGGCAATTTTAACTAAATAACTAAAGTAACTGAGTAACTAAATAACTAAGTAACTAAATAAGTGTGGAACATTTGAGAAGGTGATTCCTCATCGAAAAAAAATAGGATCTTTCATATGAAGAAATTTCATTGGAGCATCCCTTGTTAAGATACAACCCCTTGAAAGGGGTACATAAAATTTGTATAACAATTTTTTTCACATGCACTGACGTTTCGTACTACCAAAAAGACACTCAGCCAGAAATTTATTTGGTTCACTCCATGTTTGTAAGGGGTGGAAAACGCAACCCCTAAAATTAATTTCTAATGTAACTTTTTGTCTTATTATTTATTCATCATTTAAAAATGTATTTCCGATTGCCTGTTTCTTTCTAAACAAAAAATGTCTCCTGGGTTTTTTGCCCAAAATGAACCAGTTCGCAGCAAAAAATTATTATACGAACAACTACAGAGATACATCGTCATAAATGCTAAAATACGAAACTAATCTATCTAGTAGGTGGCTATTAGCGATAGTGACAATTAAATTGGTATGACGCTGTCAGTTTGTGAATTATCGAAATTGAATCAATACTAATTATGTGTTGTTTTTCTGTTCTTAATTTGTTACTTTAATAATTCACTTGTCATTAAAATGGCTTACACAAATGAGGAAATGGCTGATATGCATTACGTTTACGGTCTGTCGCAGGGGAATGGGTTAGAAGCTTCTAAAATATGCTGAAATGTATTCTCAACGGCAGCATCCTTCACATAGAATATTTGCTCGACTTCATCAACAATTACGAGAATATGGTTCATTCGACAAAAGAACGCAGGATTGTGGTCGCCATCGAGAAGTACGAACACCACAGCTTGAGAAAGCAGTACTCAATTTGATTGAAGAACAACCTATTACCAGTACTAGAAATATTGCTTTCCAGCTAAATGTTATTCATATGTCGGTATTTCGAATTTTAAAGGAACAACTCTTATACCCTTACCATCTGCAACGAGTACAGGCACTGTTACCGCGAGACTTTCCGAACCGTCTTGAATTTTGCAATTGGATGCTGGAAATGATTAGAAGAAATTATGACCTTCCGAAGACGATAGAATTCACAGACGAATGTAGTTTTTCTCGGGACAAGATTATTAATTTTCATAATTTCCACATATGGGCTGATGAAAACCCTCAGGCTATTGTCGAAACTAACCATCAAGAACAGTTTTCTCTCAACGTGTGGCTCGGAGTTATTGGGGATGATTCAATTGGGCCTCATTTTCAACTCCTCGATTAAATGGTGAGGCATACGTTCAATTTTTGAGAGAAGTGCATCCAGCACTGCTGGAGGTAGTTCCTTTGGGCGTCAGAAGGAATATGTTTTTCATGCATGATGGGGCTCCCGCCTATTTTAGTCAAGTAGCACGTCAGCATTCAACTGAAACATTGCCAATCAGTGGATAGGTCGAGGAGGACCAAAGAACTGGCCCGCTCGATCCTCGGATCTCAATTTCTCTATTTGGGTCCATTTACAGCATTTGGTTTATCGTACTCCTGTTCGCGATGTAGAGGACTTAAGAAACCGCATCATCGATGCGTGCAGGGTAATCAGAGAGACTCCAGGAATATTTGAGCGAATACGTGGCTCAATGTGCCGACGTCTAGACGCATGCGTAATGCCTGAAGGTAGACATATTGAACATATACTATGATTTCTACATGTTGTGTGTTTTGTTATTAATAAATGAGTTTTGTTCATTACCCTTCAATCGTTTAATGCAGGTACTAACTACAAAATACAATAAATCCAGTTCGCATTTATGACGATGTATCTCTGTAGTTGTTCGTAAAATAATTTTTTGCAGTGAACTGGTGTATTTTGGACAAAAAACCCAAGAGACATTTTTTGTTGAGAATGAAACAGGTTATCGGAAATAAATTTTCAAATGGTAAACAAATAATAAGACAAAAAGTTAAATTGGAAATAAATTTTAGGGGTTGCGTTTTCCACCCCTTACAACCATGGGGTGAACCAAATAAATTACTGGCTGAGTGTCTGTTTGGTAGTACAAAACGTCAGGTTAATTTCAATATTGTAACTTTTTCAGTGCTTGTAAAAAAATTGTTATACATATTTTATGTACCCCCTTTAAGGAGCTGTATCTTAACAAGGGATGCTCCAATGAAGTTTCTTTATGTGAAAGATCCTATCTTTTTTTCGATGAGAAATCACCTCCCCAAATGTTTAACACTCATTCACTTACACCCTGTATATAAAAACAATAGTTATAAAAAAAATAAAAAGCACGCTTTGATAGCAATATAAACTAAAAAATTAAAAATAATCCGAAACTAATGTTCAACATCAATAATAAGTCTTATGACTTGATGTTACTAATGACTTTGATTGAGTGTTTCAGCTCCTCACCAATTATTTATAACAATTGGTATCAATACCACTCGCTTTTTAACAACAATTTTTTTTTTCGGAATATATTTATTCTGATTTCAGATTCATTGAAAATCATTTGTGAAATGAGCTATTATCGATGTTGAACACGTTTTTCCAAATTATTTTATCTCCAGCGATTCAAATCCAATGTGAATCGATACTTTCGCACAGGCACCGCTCTGAGAGCGCCTTGAAAATTTTCCTGGATTCATTGTGTTTTGGTATTGTAAAAAAATGTAAAAACTTTCAATCTTAGTTATTTATATACATTGAACTTGCGGGTGTCATGTTCAACTTGTCGAAATTTGGCGAGTCTGAAAAGTAATTTGTGAAAGATACAGTTTTTTTTGTATTGATAGTTGATATTTGATTCTGTACGAATTCTCAGTCTGTTCAAATCATTCTCCGTTTCCTACCTTGAATGAATCCCAGTTATTGCCCTGCTAAAAATTGCCATATCGACCGCGAAAAAAAATCTATTTTCTCTAACGGCCAAAGTCCGTTATGGCAGTTGACAACAGTTGACAAAGACAGTTGAGTCCAGTAATGCATTTGTAGTTCAGCCTAGTACCACTGATGAGACCTATGGGTGGTCGAAACAGCGCTGTGCTTGTCTTTGCAACGACTGCTTTTCATTTTCGAATATTGAGTTCTCTATCGATCCCATAGCGTCTTTGTGAAGGGTGAAGTGTTATCTTCAAAATCATCTGGGAACTTGTTGGGGCTTTCATGAAGGAATACTAGTTATAGGCATACTAGTTATACAGAACACTGTACTAGATATACGTGAAGTCACTGTATAGGTTTTCAACAACAACACTGATGACACCTGTTTTCTTTCTTCAGGATATGTTGCCTGAAGATTTTTTTCATATAAAAAAATTCATCGCTTTTCTGAAAAAATTGTTACAAGAACAATATCGGTGTTTATTTATATGTTGTTATTCGTTCTTCACATATAAACAATTACTGAAATCATATTTTTTTTTCCAGATTATTGAATCATCTTCCATCTCCTAGTGACGGTAAGTTTCAATTTCTTCAAATCATGCAATAATCCTTCAAACTTGAAAAATATATTACGTAATCTATATTACTCGTTCGTTCTCTAATAAAATGGTTCACCTCTGAAAAAAGTTCAACAAATAAGGGATCTAGAAATTGATCAAAAATTGTCTTTTGAAAACCATATTGACCATGTAGTTGAAAAAGCACTGAGAAATCTTGGCTTCTTAGTCAAAAACGGTAGAGATTATAATTATTCCAATGTTCGAAACCACCTTGAATATGAAATCTTTTTTATCAAAAATATATAAATAGAATAGAAAGAGGTTCAAAAGAGGTTTATACGCTTCCTAAACTTTAAATTCAGATTGAATCAAAGTTTTCCTCCATATACTTCTAGCTTGAAAATATATAAAATTGACGAAGTAGATACCAGATGGAAAACTGCCTACGTCATTTTTCTTAGTAAATTGATGAACAATAAAATCGATTCAGAATATTGATTGGCAAAGATATCGTTCAAGGCAAATGTTTATTCAAGTTGTCTCCAGCAAGTAGTAATTATTTCTTAAACGCTCCAAAATCACTTATGCAACAAATATACAATTCCACTATTTCTTCTGTTGATCTATTTCACTTACCCCTTTCAAAAGTAAGATTTTCTTACAGAAACATACTATGCACCAGGTAGGGTAACTGTATTTTTATTTCTATTTGTAAATAATTTTATTTATTCATTTGCCACTGTATGTACATATGGTATGTCAATAACTTGAAATATATATATATATATATATATATATATATATATATATATATATATATATATATATATATATATATAAATTGGATAATGTTAGCGACTGGAGAAATGTATGGTAAAATGGATTAACAGGGTCTCTCAGTCAAAAAATCAAAAATCCAACTCTGCTTTACTTTGCCAAGCTTTCGCTTCTAATGGGAAGCTTCTTCAGGGCAGTAAAAATGAGTGAAAAACAATAAATTGAAGATAGAATTGACATAAAAGTTAACATGTATACGATTTTTTTTGTCAATTCTATCTTCAATTTATTGTTTTTCACTCATTTTTACTGCCCTGAAGAAGCTTCCCATTAGAAGCGAAAGCTTGGCAAAGTAAAGCAGAGTTTGATTTTTGATTTTTTGACTGAGAGACCCTGTTAATCCATTTTACCATATATATATATATATATATATATATATATATATATATATATATATATATATATATATATATATAATATATATATATATATATATATATATATATATATATATATATATATATAACATAATAACAGTGTGATACGAATAAAATAGGTACTTTTTGATCACTCCCATATTGATTTCAATTTAAGAGCCACCGGTAGACAACTGTTTCAGCCTATTGGGCATCGTCAGTACCGGGCAGGAGGTCCTCGACTGAAAACAAAATGAGGAAAACCAAGAAAGTACTTGATAAAAATAGCTGCGTAAACGCAAGCGAAACATAAGTTTCGATCCAAGTCAACTTGCCATTAACCTTTCTAGATTTCATATCATTTCTAGAAACATGTGGATTCGTTTTCCGATGGCATTTCAGGTTAGCTTCCCAAATTTCTGCTACCGCAGTTGTCGGTTGATTGGTCAAACCACCAACACTGACATAAAAACTTGGCAAGTTGACTTGGGTGTCACACCAATAGGTGGTTCCACTTATGTTTCGCTTGCGTTTACGCAGCTATTTTTATCAAGTACTTTCTTGGTTTTTCTCATTTTGTCTTCAATCGAGGACCGCCTGCCCGGTACTGACGATGCCCAATAGGCTGAAACAGCTGTCTATATATATATATATATATATATATATATATATATATATATATATATATATATATATATATATATATATATATATATATATATATATACAGGGTCCTGCAACAGTGGCGCGGTGTTCCATATCTCTATATAGGAAGCAGATAGGAATCTAATTTTCTATAATATTACCTTATTGCTCGAGCTCGACAAAATGAAAATTTTGGCGGTCACACAGGGTGTTCGATTTTTTCTGGGCGGATCCCAACTGTGTCTTTTTAAATGGCAACCTATATTTTTTATCGCTTTTTCGGTTTCTTCATAGAAAATAAAATAAACTTTATGTATATCTGCACTTCGAAAATATTGACGGTTTTCGAGATATCTAGCATGACAGGTTTTTTTTTCCAATATTCGTCACTCAGAATATTTGAAATTATAAAGTGGTGCCAAGTCCAGTTGAAATTTTTTTTTGGTCGAATATTCTACATTGGTAACTCTCTCAAACGATATATCTGAAATCGACCTGTGATATACAGGGTATGAAAAACCGCTTGCCAAATATTGTAAATGAAAATTTGCAAAATCTTCCTTATATTAAATGGAACACCTTGTATATTATTGATCCATAAGAAGCGCCAACGAAACCTCTACAAATTTCATTAAGTATTCCCTATGGCCAAGTTCAATAGTTTTTCTTAAATGAGCATTTCTTTCGAAAAATGGTAATTTTTTCAAAGCGAAATCCATTTGACGACTGATAAAAATATACGAAAGATATCTTGTTTCAATTTTGTACATTAGAAGGTGTCCAAACAAATATTTTTTAACGAAATAAATGTATGTACCTATCACTTTTTGCTAAATGGAAAATTATTTTTTCATTGGATGCAGAATTTCACTCATAAATCGTGCAATATCAAACCAAACAAGTTAAAAGAAAGAAACATTATAAATAACTATTTTTTTCATGTTATTATATTCATTCAGAGCTTGAGTTCTAGATATTCAAATTTGTCAACTGGCAAATTACAAAACTACAAAAGGGAGAGTTTAATTAAGGTTGATAATGAAACTTTTATAAAATATGTTTGAAGGTGATTGACAATGTTTCGTGATGAATTTCACTAGTTCGGACTTCCATTGTCTATTATATAAAATGATTTGAAATCCCTGAAACAAGTAAAAAAGAATAATTAAAAAAGAATAGTTGAAAATAACAATTATATTAAGCAACAATAAACCTGAAATGAAATGATAGTAAAATAACCTACAAGTAAAAATATAATAATTGAATAAATAAAAATTAAAGGAATGCAAAAAGAAAATAATAAAAATAAAAAAGTGTAGAGATTCCAAGTCACGTTAGTTCACGACGTTTCGATTGTTGGTATCTACAATCGTCTTCGGGTGATGACTGGACTGATTCCTCCGAGAGATGACTATTTTATAGGTCGTTGAAATACTTTCACTTTCTCTACTTTCCATTTTCCGCTTCATTGATTCCGTGAGAGATGACCGATTTGGCGGGAGTTGGTCATTTCTCGTTTGATGATGGGTTTCCATATGTTTCGTATATCTACGCTGGCCTGGCTGAATACGTTGTTGGACAACATGTATGCGGCTTCCTTAAATTTTCTCCTGAACCAATGTTCCTCTTTGTGCAAGATCTCAGCTTGGGACCACTCGATGTTGTGTTGATGGGTCCAAACATGGTCTGCTATTCCTGATTTGCTGGTTTCCCCTCGCTGTGTGTGCTTCTTGTGCTCGGCAATGCGAATATTCAATGGCCTCTTAGTTTCACCAATATAGGATTTTCCGCACTCACAGGGTATCCGGTAAATGCAATTCTTGGAATCGCAGTCCGCGTTTGGGGGCCTGGTTTTCGTGAGGCTGCTACGGATAGTGTTACCGGATCTGAAACAGGTTCTAATGTTGTACTTGGAACCAATTCTTCTTATCCTCTCCGCTAATCCTCTGATGTAGGGAAGTGCAAGCACTGGTTGTGACGGCTTCTCTTCCTTGCAAGGCTCCTGCTGTCTTTTAGCCAAAGTCTTTTCTACCATCGCTTTGGAATATCCATTCCGCTGAAGATCACTTTTGATGATGTCTAGTTCCTTCTCGAGACCTTCCTTTGTATTACAAAGCCCAAAAGCACGGTCTAATAGAGTCTTGATGATTCCTCTTTTTGTCGATTGATGGTGGTTGGATTCGTGGTTCAGATACTGTCCCGTATGAGTGGGTTTTCGGTATACAGATGTTTCCCACTTAGTACTTTGGCTAAAAGACAGCAGGAGCCTCGCAAGGAAGAGAAGCCGTCACAACCAGTGCTTGCACTTCCCTACATCAGAGGATTAGCGGAGAGGATAAGAAGAATTGGTTCCAAGTACAACATTAGAACCTGTTTCAGATCCGTAACACTATCCGTAGCAGCCTCACGAAAACCAGGCCCCCAAACGCGGACTGCGATTCCAAGAATTGCATTTACCGGATACCCTGTGAGTGCGGAAAATCCTATATTGGTGAAACTAAGAGGCCATTGAATATTCGCATTGCCGAGCACAAGAAGCACACACAGCGAGGGGAAACCAGCAAATCAGGAATAGCAGACCATGTTTGGACCCATCAACACAACATCGAGTGGTCCCAAGCTGAGATCTTGCACAAAGAGGAACATTGGTTCAGGAGAAAATTTAAGGAAGCCGCATACATGTTGTCCAACAACGTATTCAGCCAGGCCAGCGTAGATATACGAAACATATGGAAACCCATCATCAAACGAGAAATGACCAACTCCCGCCAAATCGGTCATCTCTCACGGAATCAATGAAGCGGAAAATGGAAAGTAGAGAAAGTGAAAGTATTTCAACGACCTATAAAATAGTCATCTCTCGGAGGAATCAGTCCAGTCATCACCCGAAGACGATTGTAGATACCAACAATCGAAACGTCGTGAACTAACGTGACTTGGAATCTCTACACTTTTTTATTTTTATTATTTTCTTTTTGCATTCCTTTAATTTTTATTTATTCAATTATTATATTTTTACTTGTAGGTTATTTTACTATCATTTCATTTCAGGTTTATTGTTGCTTAATATAATTGTTATTTTCAACTATTCTTTTTTAATTATTCTTTTTTACTTGTTTCAGGGATTTCAAATCATTTTATATAATAGACAATGGAAGTCCGAACTAGTGAAATTTTATAAAATATGTTCAACATGTCTTCCATTTTCTTGAATGCAGAGCTGAAGTCTATGTTTGAAAGACTGTTCTACCCTGCGCAAGACAGCTGGTGTAATGCTGCGAAAAGCATTCGTTATTCTAAGTCGCATATTTTTGGGAGAAGTTGGTGGCTCAACGTAAACCATATTTTTTATGTATCCCCATAAAAAAAAAATCTAGTTTCGTCAAATCTGGTGATCTAGCGGGCCACCGTACAGGCCCATTCCGTCCTATCCATTTATTGGGAAATACTTCATTTAGATGATATCTCACTTCTGCCGAATAGTGAGCAGGTGCACCATCATGTTGTAACCACATTCTATTGCGGAGGTCAAGAGGAATATCATCTAACAAACCTGGTAAATCATTTCGTAAGAAATTGAGATACATTGCACCATTCATATGTCCCTCAAAAAAGTATGGATCAATTACATATTCTCCAATGATGCCTCCCCAGACATTTATCGACCACCTATGTTGATAATCCACCTGTCTCAATAAGTGAGGATTTTCTGTCGCATAATAATGGTAATTATGTCGATTTACAAATCCATTTTTATGGAATGTCGATTCATCCGACCATAAAATATTATTGAAAAAATATTCGTTTCGACGAATTTTGTTCATGGCCCAATTGCAAAATCTCACTCTTTTCTCGAAATCAGCATACAGTAGTTCTTGATGTAACTGAACGTGGTATGGATGCAAGCGATGTTTCTTCAATACTCGTTGCACTGATCTCTCACTTATATCCACTATTTCCCCAATTTGTCGTTGACTCCTACTAGGATCTTCTTCAACAGCAAGAAGAACTTGCAATTCATTATCTTCATTAGTAGCTGGCTTGATGCGCTCATGTTTGGAATAATTAATAGATCCAGTTTCAACGAATCGTCCCAAGACCTTTCGGAAAGATCTTTCATCTGGATGCCTTCTATCTGGATACCGTTGAGAATAAATTCTACTTGCCAATAAACAATTCCTGTCTGATTCACCTAATATGAAAATCATATCAATCAAATCACTTTTTGATAACAACATTCTGATGAAATTATACCGACAGTTCAACTTCACGATTGACTAAAAATTTCAATATTCATTTGCAGCCAAATATTTTGTTCTGTCATTTGCCAGACTACTTGATTTCCAATAAATATTTCATTCGCTGAAAGGTTGTTTTAGACCGAAAGAATATGGCACAAATTCCGAGATTTTTTAAATTATTGTAACTATTCAAGAACGTCCATTTTGTGGTGTAATCCGCAACTTGTTTATCTAGCAACAGGTAATTTTAGGAATGGGCGATATTTTAAGGAAAGGGTATTTTTTGTATATTCTTATCAGTCGTCAAATGGATTTCGCTTTGAAAAAATGACCATTTTTCGAAAGAAATGCTCATTTAAGAAAAACTATTGAACTTAGCCATAGGGAATACTTAATGAAATTTGTAGAGGTTTCGTTGGCGCTTCTTATGGATCAATAATATACAGGGTGTTCCATTTAATATAAGGAAGATTTTGCAAATTTTCATTTACAATATTTGGCAAGCGGTTTTTCATACCCTGTATATCACAGGTCGATTTCAGATATATCGTTTGAGAGAGTTACCAATGTAGAATATTCGACCAAAAAAAAAATTTCAACTGGACTTGGCACCACTTTATAATTTCAAATATTCTGAGTGACGAATATTGGAAAAAAAAACCTGTCATGCTAGATATCTCGAAAACCGTCAATATTTTCGAAGTGCAGATATACATAAAGTTTATTTTATTTTCTATGAAGAAACCGAAAAAGCGATAAAAAATATAGGTTGCCATTTAAAAAGACACAGTTGGGATCCGCCCAGAAAAAATCGAACACCCTGTGTGACCGCCAATATTTTTATTTTGTCGAGCTCGAGCAATAAGGTAATATTATAGAAAATTAGATTCCTATCTGCTTCCTATATAGAGATATGGAACACCGCGCCACTGTTGCAGGACCCTGTATATATATATATATATAATATATATATATATATATATATATATATATATATATATATATATATACATATATCAATATCCAATTCAACAACTCTATTCCTTTCCTCGATATGAAGTTATTGAGATCAGAACAAAATATTATCATCACTGAATGGTACAGAAAACCAACATCAAGTAATAGATTTGTTATTTACCATTCCTATCATCCAAATAAAATGAAAATCAATTTAATAAAATCATTAAAAAACAGAATCATCAAAATTACCCATCCCGATTTACGAAACCAAAGTTTGTCTAATTTCAGTAAAATTCTGATCCAAAATTCTTATCCTAGATCTTTAGTAAACAGAATTTTATTTTGTGAAAGAATAAACTTTCAAAATAATAATGAAGAAATTGAACATAACAACGTTATACCTTCATTCATATATAAATCACTTCCATATATTCAAGAATTGACACCAAAATTAATTAATGTATTCCGAAATAATAACCTCAAAATATCTAAAACGAATGTCACTTCTATATCTAAATCATACAGTAAACTATAAGCTCCAATTTCAAATAAACAAAAATCCAATTGAGTATACAAAATTTCTTGTATGAATTGTTCTAAAACATATATAGGACAAACATCTAGACCTCTAAGTAGTCGCATCACTTCCCATAACAGCGACTGTAGACGAAATGTTAATTCTTGTGCATTAACAGAACATGTTAATTCGCAGGATCATAAAATGAATTTTGAAAATCCAAGTATTTTAGATAGAGAAACCAATACAACTAAAAGAATATTTTTGGAAATGATACATATTAATAACGAAGAACATTCAATGAATAAACGAACTGATATTGATAGTCTTAGCAAAATTTACACGTACCTACTGAAATATGATAAAGATAATAAAAGATCTAGTAATACGAGTATCATTCAGAATTTTCCCACTTGACATTGTCAGCCAAAAACTTTTATCAACTGTTATTATTTAATGTTTTTCTATCTGTTTTTGAACCATTTTATATTTTATTCTCACGTTAGTAAGTTCTCCATATTTATATATTTTTTACAAGATATATAATCTTATTATTGTAGTTGTCCTGACGAAGGTGTGAAATATACCGAAAGCTAGACATATAACAAAGAATTTTCTTTGTAACAGCCCAACTATTGACTGCAACCTCACAAATTGAACCGAATATGAGACTAAACAATAATAAGAGGAAAAAAAATAAGTAAAATCAGTGCTCATCGGAAATCATCTTCCAGGAATTCATCATAACTATAGTAACATTTTTGCAGCAGCAATTGCTTTACTCTACCATGAAACACTTTATCAGAGGTAATTTGTTTAATCTGCTCTGGTAATGTATTATACAGATTTATGACATTATACAAAAGGGACTTTTTATATTTCGTTGACTTATGACTTGAAATACGCAAAACATCACCATGACGTGTGTTGTAACTGTGCACCGTTGCGTTTGTTTCTAGTTCATGGATGTTAGATCTAGCAAATCCTATACATTTAAGAATGTATATGGAGGGAGCCGATAATAATTTTTCCCTAACGAATACTGGTTTACAGCTATCTCGGTGTTCAATGCTGAAAATTAGTCTAATTATGCGCTTTAGTGCTACGAATACTCTGATGAATTCATTACTGCAACCCCATGCTATGATATATATATATATATATATATATATATATATATATATATATATATATATATATATGTTATATATATGTGAATATGCCATAGCAAAATAGATTTCTAGCAGACCTGCTGTGTCCATGCATGATTTCATTCGCCTTAAAGCAAAGAATGTCTTGTTTAGTTTGTTGCAGACATCTTTTATTTGCAGATCCCATGATAAGCTTTCATCCAACTAAGTTCCTAAAAATTTTACTTCGCTACTAATCTTTATTTCGTCAATAATTTGTAGGTCATCTGGAACATTATTTTTCCTATTATAGAAATTTACTATTACAGTTTTTGTGGAGTTTAATATTATTCTGTTTCATAATTGAATAGAACTGGCCGATACTTGATGAAAATCCATATTGAAAACTAATCAATACAGTTTATTGTATGATTTTCACTATAAGGGTTTTACAAAAACCGCGACACGTGTCACGGTGATGATTATAGGGTTTGTATACATTAGTTTCCCGATATATGTTTTGATAAGTTGAAGATGGAGGATTTTAGTCCATATGAGCACAATGTCGTTTCTTGTAAAGCTAGAAGAATAGTAAACACCAGTTTTTATGAGTTCATCATCTGGGGCATTTGATTTTTTTATTGCTTGTACGGCGTACTTATTCGATTACCTCAATAGAATATTTGCTAAATCCTTATCTTTAGTTTGATCTAGCTCAACTTTTTGAATGTAATGATGAATCTTGTAATTTCTATATGACTCTATAATAGGAACTTTTGTACTGTTGAGTTGCCAAAGCTGTAAATAAATGAATTCATCATTACTCCATTTCGAAAAAAAAATCGAAGTTTCAAAAATTAGTGTAACGTCACTAGCATTGAGACCTAGCTCCTTCCAAACAAGGTTCCGAAATGCATATGACTTTTGTAAAGCAGAAAATAATAAATGAATGAATATATGAAAAAACTATCCAGCGATGATAAATCCTGATGAAAACTGAATACTTATAGAAATTGTTATTGATTTTAGTGAGAGTACTTCGATATTATTCATTCAACATTCAATTCAAAAATCTGATGCTACTTTTGCTGTAGAACGATTGCGGGGAAATGAAATACATTAGAACGTAAAGATAGTTCTGTATTTCTTCACATAAATGTTTCATTCTTATAACAGTAAAATTTTCACTTCACGATAATAAACGTCGACAAATGTTTCACTGCCCTACGAAAATTGTTGCGCCACTGTTTTTCTGCTGACCTTAGAACACGTTTCAAATTTCCCTCACACATGCTACGTTATCCCTCATTGTAAAATCTTCCAGCTAAATCACCCCGGATTTTATATATCCTCCTGCCCTTCAATTTATGACGAGAATTTCGTCTGCGATCCTCCACTAAATTCTGATCAAGAACTCCCAATGGGAATCCGATCCTCGAAGCAGTGCCCTCCTAAACTCTGAAGCAAATCTTTATCATCGCCTGTGTCTCTAACTCAAACATCTTATTGGCGGATTTGTGAGCCAGACTTGATTCCTCTCTGTTCGCCACCCTAACCACGGACAAGGAATCTCGTTTAAAAGCCTTTCAGAGCTTCGAATCTGCAAGGCAACTTTTCATCGCGGCGTCGTTCGCCGACTCAAACTTTGGTTTTAATTGTCACGTAGAAAAGGATTGATGACATGGTGGGCAGGAAAAAGGACGAGATCTGCGGTCGGCTCTAACTCATAGAACATTTTATAACTGTACAATTGAATCAGAGCTTTTCGGAGATTCACTGTGAAACTACCGTGAAAGTTCTACTTCCCACTGCTATTCAGAATTTTTTTGCCACTCTTCTAATTAGTGGAACAGTTCCGAAAAGGTACACTTTTGAGTTGCAACAGAAAAATTTAATTATATCTTTCCAATTATAGCCTGCATTATAGGCCACATTCAGGAAGTTCGTGAGTGTTAATGGATATGAGTTCAGAAGGTGCTAAAATTTTATGATAGCTCTCAATAGATCCAGATTGGTATTACTGCAACTTCAATTTTTCAGATGTCTAATAACAAAACAACAACAAAAAAATAATTCAACGAACTATACGTCAGCCAAATCCACTATTCAGCTGATTAACAGAAAAACATATTTTTTCAAGATTTAAACAGATTAGATTGGGTAAGGTCTGAAGTAAGTGGGTCTATTCTACCCTCCACCGCAACCCGCAAGGGTTTAGCGTGGCTCCCACCTATTCGCACTCGACCAAATAAACCCAGCTCCTTAACGAAGCCGATTAGTTTGTATGGTGAGTGGTCTTCAAGGTCAGATGGTAAGAGTACGGATCTGCCGAACTCTAAGAACCTGATTCGGTCCCCAGAGGGGCAGGCACAAAGTATATGCTCTACTGTTTCATCATTTTCCAAACAGAGGCGACGCACACTGTCTTCCGACAGTCCAAGATAGATAGATAGATATTTATTGGCTACGTTATATACATGAAATATTTGTAGCAAGTCAAATAGGAACATATTCACACTCGTGTTCTTGAAAAATTCATATAAATATACCCACACACACATATATACACATATTTACACATATACATACACATATACACACATAAATACATGTATATAGAAACATACACTGTCGTAAAACAACTAAAACTAATACTTAAAAAATATACAAGTCATTTCAAAAGTTCAGTAGTTGGCGTACTCATATATTCGTCAATCGAATAAAAACAGTTTTGTATTAATAATTTTTTTATTGTCGCTTTAAAGTTTGCTGGTCCTAGTTTCTTAATTTCCGCTGGTAGTTTATTATATATATCCAAATCGAGCGAATTTTTTTTTGATATTCCTAGTCTAAACCTCCTATTCAATAGAGAGTCGCCATGCCTAGTGTTATGATTATGGTTTGAACTATTTGTGGAAGTAGTCAGTTAATCTTTTCTTAGCTATGATTTCAATCACCTTGCCAATAATGGGAATGATCGATATTGGACGATAATTTTCCAACATGTCAATGTCACCTTTTTGGAAAATTGGAATAAGTTTCGTTTTTTTGAAAATATCAGGAAAAAATCCTTGACTGAAACACAAATTGCACAGTATAGCAATGGGTTCAGAGATAATATACACTATTTCTTTCAACATCACACTATTCAGCTCATAAATATCGAAACAATTCGATTTTTTCATATCATTTATTACCTCTATGACCTCGTTGCGTGTGGTTGGAGCTAAGAAGAATGAATTTGTATTAGCAGGTATTGATTTTAGATAGTTTCTTGCTGAGTGAGTTGTTTGTGGCAGTTGATCAACTAGTATTTTGGCAATAGTAGAGAAGTAATTAACAAACTCTTCTGCGTTTAAATTAGGTGATGGGTGGGTATTTGAACTTTTTTTTTTCCTCTTTCTTGGTTAATAATTTTCCATGTATCCCTGGCCCTATTATTTGAATTGAGAATGTAGATGTCATATTTCAGACGTTTTGCTTCAAGCGAGCAATTATAGTATTTCTTGAATTCTTTGAAGATCTCTTTATCCTGTGTCGAATTACTAGAATTACTCTGGATATGATTATTAAAATGACAGTGACCAGTAAGAAGACCTGTTAGACATCGTAGTTCATCCCTTCTGTAGTCCAACAACTGTTTGGAATCAAGCTTCGAAGGGTGAATAAACGCCTTGGACTGAGCCAATCCTGGAAGATTCTGCCAGAAAATCATAAATCTTCTTGCCATCCAGATGTTCAATGTTGTTGTTGCTCGGTAGGAGCCAAGAGCTTCCAAAAAAAATATTATTATTGACGAATGTTTGACATGATCCCTCAACTGATACAAATAATCAATTACTAGATACAGATTTGCATTTTTCAGATTATTCAATCACTTTAATACATCCAGTGACGGTAAGTTTATTTTTTCCAAACTACGCAATGAACCTTTGAACATTTCTCGAACATGAGGCTGAAAAAACAACCTCGTACGTCAAGGATTCAACAGTCTTTGTGAGAAAAATTAGGAATATAACCTTTGAGCCAAGTGATATTCTGGTCAGTTTCGACATTGTGTCCTTGTTCACCAATGTCCCGCTGGAATATTTTTGAGAGAGATAGATAACCTGTTTCCTAGTGGTATTGTCAAAATCTTCACGGACTTTCTCACGGAAAGTAACTTCCAATGGTAAGGAGGTCTTCATGAGCAATTAGACGGCGTAGCGATTGAAAGTCCAATCACCCCGGTGATAGCCACCTTCGTGGAGCAATTTGAGAAGAAGGTAATCGACGCTTTCGATTTCAAACCAACCATGTGGCTATGATACGTGGATGATACCTTCGTCATATGGAGACATGGAAAGAATAGACTAAATCTATTTCTAGACCACATAAATGCTCAACACCCGAGCATCAAGCTCAGCATGTAGACTGAACAGGAACAACGGAAAGCTTTTCCAAATGTACTCGTCGAAAGGCGTGGCACACGACTGACACATAAAGTGTACCGAAAACTGACACATACGGACAGATATCTGCTTGCACTTCCGAACCACCATCCAAGTCGAAGGCGGGGAATTATCAACACCCTAACGGAACGTGCCCGGGGAATATGTGAACCGGCACACCTACAAGAAAAATTCCGAATCAGAAAACTGTACACCCCTAAGCAACTCTTGATACTTCGTGAAGCTCAGATCAGATCTTCTTCGGAGTATCGTTCTAATGCATGGAGATCCGCCCCTAAGTATACCCCGAAGCTGCTGGATTCCATTTAGAAAAGAGGCATTCAACTGAATGGAGATTCAAACATCACTTGCAACCTTGATAGTCTGAAAAATCGCAGTAGGTGTTCAAGTTATTTGTTGGTTTGATCAAGAGCGGTGAGAACGTTTTTCCAAATGAATTCAATCTGCAGCGATTAAAATTCAATGTGAAACGCTACTTTCGCTCAGAGCGTCTTGGGTATTTTCCTGTAGTGATTGCAATGCCATATCCAGGGCGTGATCAAGGAGGATTTATCCCCCCCGAAAGTTCTACAAGCAACGACCATCCAAAAATTATTTGAAATACAACGATTGGCTTGTTTGAACATCACAGGAGCCATGAGAGTAACGCCAACCGCGGCAATGGAATTAATTACTGGTCTGTCCCCTCTGGACCTATAAGTTAAGGAGGTTACGTTAATGTCCATGTTACGATTGCACAAGGCTGGTATAAACCTCGAAGTTGGAATGGGTCAAGTGGGGCTGATGCTATGGCGAGAAGCGCTCAGTGCGCAACCTCTGCTGTAGGCAACCAGTGATGCAATGGTACCTAGGGTTGTGTTTAATAAACCCTACAAAATACAAATAAAACAGAACACAGATTCAGATGCTACAAATGCAATACGCATATATACAGACGGCTCAAAAACCAAAGAAGGCTCAGTATGTGGAGTGTACTCCAGATTACTAAGCCTAAGGAATGGGGAATGGGCGTGGTTCAAATAGAACTGGCTGGTATCTCAATTGCCACAAAAGAAATAACCTGGAAAAAAATAACAATCTGCACTGATAGCAGACAAGCCCTATTAGCCTAGAACAGACTACGTGTCACCTCAGGCCTAGTACTAGAGTTCCACCAAGATTTAGCCAAAGCCTCGGTAGATAATAACATTATCCTGAAGTGGACGACAGGAGTAAAGGTAATCGCATTGCCGACTCTTCAGCCAAGGAAGCGGCTGGACTGAGAATTTCAGGACCCAGTGGCACCTATGGCCGGATGACTTCCACAATTGCGGAACCAACCAAATGTTACACCCATGATCAATGCCTAATAAAAGGATGCAATCTTGCCGGGATCACCCTGAGCGAACCTGGGAATCTGTCGCCGAAGAAATATCTAGCAATGACCAGGAAAAATCTTCGCTCAACAGTAGGATTTCTGACTGGTCACTGTCAACTAAGGAAACAACTCCATAATATGAGGCTAGTAGACATACATCTATGCAGGATGTATGAACAGGAAGATGAAACTGTCAGGCATGTCCTATGCGAATGTTCGGAGTTATCGTCAATGAGAGAGTGTGTGTTAGGCCAAGTCTTGGCCTACACCTGCTGATATAAAGGAAATGTTTCCTAGTGACCTGTCTACCTTCCTGGAAAGAAAGCTTACACTCACCCTCTCTACTATAGAGATACAGATACTATTGGAATTATAAAATCTGTTAGAAATTTTAACAAGTCCTTGCCAAAACGAACCAAGTGATTGGAAGAGAATATTGAAAAAAACTTCCCCGAAACACAATGGAAAAACCTTACGGCAATGTCCATAAAAACTTTCAAAGATCCTGGTGACACTATCTGTTCCCTCATGTACCCCTGAAAGCACTTTCTCTTCTCTAAAATGCCTCAAAACTCATTTAAGAAACTCCACAAGCCAGGAACGACTAAACGATTTCTCGATAATGTCAATCCACCGTAGAATTGACATCGACACCAAGGAGGTTTGCTGCAAAAAAAGCTAGAAAACTGAATTTGATTTTGTAAAATGATGTTAATATTTCTCTAATGGTGTTCTAATAAATATATATGATCATGTAACACAAGTTTTCTTCCTTTTCTTTCGTTGTTTTTATATTTCATGTTTTTCTACTGTTCCCCCAAATCAACCCACCCCCCGAAATTGTTTTCTGGCTACGGCCTTGAGTGATTGTATTCTGTTTTCAAAAAATCTTTAACAAATGAATCATTGATGGCATTTATATGATCACCTAATGCAAACAATCTGAATACTGCCAAAACCAGAACCAATCAGCCCTTCTAGGGCTGTCTCCGTGTTGAGCACATTGAATTTATCCAGGATCAGGTCATTTGAGTTTGAATCAATTTATGCAAGAGACTTTCCACAAACTCACCCTTCCTAGGCTAATGCGGGTATCTTCACTTCCTACTAAATCTATTTAATTCCATTTCATTACGCAGAAAACGCACGAAGCCGACTTCCGCGAAAGGAGTTGATGGAGTAACGCAAAGGATAAAGGAGCGAGATATGATGCCAGGCGTTCATCAATCACGCTATGCAAACTACTGTTTGATGTCCTATCGCCGGTTCTGCAAACGATGACACTATACTGTCTCTGTGGATGGGGTCTTGTGTTTTTATCAGGTGATTTATTGATATGTTCTGGAGCGATGATGTGACTTTTATTGCGGTTGACAAAGAAGAAACACAATATGAGGCTCATATAATTTTTTATGACTGAATAAGCAGCTCACATTTTTTCTTCATCGAGATTTCTCCATGATTATATTGGCAAGATTTTTATTTCATGTTTTTATTGTTCAGGACTGTCACTTACGGTGTACCACAGGGTTATATATATATATATATATATATATATATATATATATATATATATATATATATATATATATATATATATATTTCGATTGATGCAACTAGTTTTCCTTTATTTCAAGTATTTTAATATCAAACAAACCCGAAGAATAATTTCAACATATTCCTGTCCGTAAAAACCATCGATTAACAATTCAAACCTTTACGGAGAGAAGAGGTCATATCGAGAAGAAGAAGAACTGTAGTACCAAAACATTCAGGTACCAGGTAATCAAGAACGGAAGAGATTGCACAAGTGCATAGTACAGTTTTTTTTAAAGTTATTCATATCCAAGAATTCCACTAAGTACATGAATTTTGTGAGTAGACCTCTTAATTTATTTTTCACCTACTCGATATGTAAATCTCATCTCAAGTGTATATCAATTATTATTCCTAAATATTTTAAGTGACCTTTTTCTTCTATACGAGAGTTGTCTCCAATGTCCAGAGTTTCCAAGTTTGGATGGTGATTTGGGTAAGATGTGGAAGGCAAATAATAGGTTTTTTGAGTAGTGACTGCAGTCACATACACTACTCAGGTCTTGTTCGGTTGTTGTTTTCCCCTTGTATTGTATTATTGTATTGTACATTATATATATATATATATATATATATATATATATATATATATATATATAATATGTCACAATCCAGTATTGAAAACATCAGTCACCAGATATATATTTTCCTGAAACACAAAAACAAATTAATTAAACCATTTAGATCAATATTAGAAAACAAAACAACATCAAAATTTATTCAAATTATCCAAATCAATATTTTGAAATTTGTGAAAGGAAAAACACTCAGTATATGAAAAAACCATGTAGCTAAAATATTGTCTAGCCTAATAGGTGAGAGAATTGGAGAGGAGCTCATGAATTTTGCCAAATGCAAATTTCAAAAATTAATTTTGTAAAATACAGAACATGAATTGTTATAAAACAACCAATATTGTAAATATTAGATATTAGAGTTTGTTTATGAGTACAAATGGTAAATAAACTAAGTGTAGTTTGAGTGAAGTGCCAAAATTTACAAATCAGAAGGTTTTGACAGCATCTAGAATTTTCCAAAAATTGGTTGCCAAGGAGATGGGGAGTTTGTTGAAAGGGGAAGCCAATGGAGTGGATGATCAACGCTGGAACGAGAAGCACGTACAATTTCTGAAAGTTTGAAAATTGAATTAAAATTGAGAATTGATAAATCAAACTTATTAAAATACATATAGATTCAATTATAAATAAAAATATAGTGGAAAGCAGACAATTGAACTCACCATAGTATCAATTGGAAAAATTGGAGTAGGAAGAAGAAACATCCAGATCAATTCACTGCACAAAAAAAGGAAAAATTCAAGGTATTTAGAAACCATTTATAAAACTCAAACCGCCATCACTGAACCTGTTTGCTGATAGAAGGAATCTAGGAGAGACATTTTAATTTCTCAGTGTTTGAAAACTCACTGAACATTCATTTACCATTTTGAAACACATTGAGAACGATAGCCATCTGTAAAATTGATATTGATGATTGATTTGTAAACATTCACTGAGCAGCCATTTTACTAATCTGTCATAAGGCAGAGAACGTTGTGGCAAATTAATTTCAACAAGGTTATACCACAGAACAGCTATTATTATAGAATGGTACTTTGTGGTGTAATTCTGTTCATGATTTAAAATTTAAGATATTTTTCGCAGGTGTAGGTAGGTTAAGGTTAAGGTTGATTGTATTAGTGCCATAGTTTTGGAATTCAATATCATATTTATTATCCTTTTTGAAAATTTATTTGGCACAATAATTTTTAAAACAACAAGACCTTTCCAAGAACTCTACCTGTAGAAAGAGAGGGCGCTGTATGCTTAGAGAAATTCGACTGAGCTAATCAAGGTAAGAAGTTTCTTTAAGATAAGGTATCTACCTGAGGAATAATATCAAATTTGATTAGATAAATTATAAATTATCAACATCATCATCTCCAAATAACATAACAATATATATATATATATATATATATATATATATATATATATATATATATATATATATATATATATATATATATATATATATATATATATATATATATATATTTGATGATGCAACTAGTTTTCATTTATTTTAAGTATTTTAATATTAAACAAACCCGAAGAATAATTTCAACATATTCCTGTCCGTGAAAACCATCGATTAACATTTCAAACCTTTACGGAGAGAAGAGGTCATATTGACAAGAAGAAGAACTGAGGTACCAAAACATTCAGGTACCAAATACAGGTAATCAGGAATGGTATATATGTAATAACATCATTGTACCTGCACAGTAAGAAGTCATTTGAGTAGGGTCAGACGACTTCCGAACACTTCACAAATAATCGCCAGATGATGACAAATGTGATTTTGTCGAAACGTTGCGAAATTCTTTCCCATCGGGGATGACAATACACCACACGGAACAAACCCGAAGAATAATTTCAACATATATATATACAGGCCGATTCACGGTGGATGGCACATTAGACGTTTCTGGTGAACCAGACAACGGATCACTTTGAAAATTTAATGGAGGGCATATTCGGACATTCTCTAGCCAACTGAAATATTTTTGACAATGCGGTGTTGCCGCTTCTATTAGAAAGCAGTAGCAACTTTGATTTTTCAAATAGAACACTCTGTATATAATATTATTTTTGGAATCTCCAACAATTGCCCGACAACTTTTCTTGATATTTCCCTATACCTATCTGTTACCGTTTTCGAAATAAAAATTAATTTCAATTTTTTTCTTCGAAAATCATGACTTCTAAAAAAGCCGATATCTTTTAGTTAAGAAGTACTATGATATCGAAATTTGGTTTGGAGTTAGGTGATACTTGGACACTTCCCACACGTCAGCCTAATCTCCGTTACTTCAATACAGGGTGGTATAAAAATACAGTTTTTTCGTTTGCTTGAAAAAGTTGCTGAAATTTGATTATTTTGAATGGAACACCCTGTATATTATTGAAAATTCGGAAAGCTGCTGAAATTTGCTTTCTTCCTATGTACATCATACCTATACCTAACTAGTCAAGTTTCGGACTTATGAACATTTATTTGTGAAAATGTCCCTTCAGAATGGTATTTCCATTCGGTATTTGGTAAGCAGGCCATGATTACTATTTGACAGTAGCGTTGTGACATTCTCCCCTATAATATCGACATTTTCGTCACTTCAGAAGTTGCAAATACCTTCAAAACGATGGAACAAAACTATTCAAACGGAGTTCTTATGAATTTGTTTATTAGTTTTGGACAGTGTGACAAAATTATCAGCAGAACATGTAGAAAGTTCAATGAAATGTATCCGAATCTACCGCCAATGATATAAACATCGAATTCCTTCCTTTCTTTATAAGATTCCCACATCTTGAGATGGAGAAAGAGCTGAAACCTTTTGTTTCCAAAAAATAATTATTTTTGCGTATTTTTAAATTTTCTAGACGAGCCTATATATGACAATTCATCGTAAATCAGAGATTATTCAGAGCAGAAACGAAACACGTACATTTGCTTTCAAATACATCCACAATAGTCCTTTTTCCCATCCTGTCAACTTGTTCGTTGACACACATTAGGGTTCAATGGAATCGGTATGAGTGCTTCTTCCCAAAGAGCCATTTCTGGTATAATAATCTACGCTGCTCGCATTCTGAAAGTTCCCCATATCCTGGAAGCAAAAGAGTCAGCTTTCCCAAACGAGCTTGCGGTTTTTCCGTTTTTCTTATCTCAGCGCCAGGGGAGCACATCTTTAATCGAAAAATGAAAGTGTCAGGCGATTCCAGATAGAACATGGCTCGTTCCTTAATCCCCCAGTATCCCATTAGGCAAGGTAAGGGTTAATGGGCAAACGTAAATATTGTTATAAAAACCTTTTAGACCTTTTCATAGCGTCTTTTAGCCGTCATATCTGCCCTACTTAGGAACAAATTGATATAATTCAGGGAGCGCTCTTATACGTTTTATCAAGATGGGGACTGTATAATGGGATATTATTTCATTCCCGGGGTAATTGGTTGGGGGTAATGAATTACGTTTTCAGCATAATATCTTTAATGAATTCTGTCGCGGGATTATATATTATTTATCATATTTATTTATCTTGTTGAACTGTCACACCTCAGAGATGGAAGAAGGATATTCATAGCCATCTCACGTTTAACTTTAAAGTCAGAAGTTGAAGCAAATTCACATTGAAGAACACAAATAAATAAAATTGGATCCTTTGTGGATGGAATGAATAATGAACTAATGGTTATAAAAGGGTTTCTGTCGTATTAATGGAAGAGCTGTAGGTTTTCATGACTTTTTGTCGAATATTTTGACAAAACTTGAAAAAACAAAAGTAATTCATCAACATGGTTGTATATTAGAGTAACACTTCATGGTGAGACTCACACTGAATAGTTCACCGACGTAAATTATTGAGTCTTTGATCACTGTGGATTTAGAGATGATTGATGATAAATTCATTGCATTCCGCGCAGTGCGATTGTTATTTTCATATACAAATTTTTTCTTGTGAATGAGACATGTAGCTTCTATAACGTAGATTGAGGTTAGTGTCAACCTATTTACTTGACACAAATACCGCACCGCTCGCTTTTGCAGCAAAAATACACTTTCAAAGAGTTCATTTTACTATACGAACCCCAGAACTGGATTACGTATCTCAAGTTTGACTCAATGAGAGCAAAACAGACATTTTTTTCCGCATCATTACCTAACTCTTCATCTGTAGACCCGAGGGCAAAACAACCGTATGATAATTTTTTGTTTAGCATGTTAGTATGATTTGTGAATTTCAAATTGGTATCTATGTCAAGTCCCAATAATTTTATATTGTTGTCAGATGATATAGAGTCAGCACCTAATTCTATATTTGGAAGAAGATATTTAAATGTAAGGAATTTTGTTTTTTTGAAATTCAAACAACTAGATTTTTTGTAGGTTTCTTGTAACATTTTGTCGAAGCAAATTCACATCTTCAGAGTGCCATAGAATGGTAGTGACGCCCGAAAATAAAGAGGGAAAGATCATTCATATAAAGAAGAAATAAATTTGGACCTAAAACTGATCCCTGGGGTACTCCCCAACTAACTTTAAATAATCCAGATGTATGTCATTTCTAGACAATTGAACATGGCATCAGACGTATTCTTGTTATTTCCGAATTCAAATTGTTCATTGCTGATCAATTTGTTTGCTTCAAGATATTTTATCAGGCGAATAAGAAAGATGGGTCTGAAGTTAGATGGATCTTGAGTATCATCTTCTTTGTGAATAGGAATTATCACACTTGTTTTCAAAAACTCAGGAAATGTGTCCTTTCAACCCATTATTAATCAGCATTGAAAGTACTATCAAAGCAGGAAGAGGAAGATTTTTTTAATGACAACTCATCATAACCCACAGCATTTTGATTTTTCATCGATTTGAAGACCTCAGTCAATTCTGATGAAGTGGTGTCATAAAATATATAGGACGAGACAATGTTATTTTCTCTAAGGTATAAAAGAGGATTTTGGTCAGTGTTTAGGTTTTGTGTTATAGACTGCGCAATGTGGCAATGAAATGAATTGAACTGATAGGAATCTATGGACCAATGTGGTTCCTTGTGAGGAGTTTTTCTCTTAGTTCATTGACTATACTTTAAGTTTCTCTTGTTGTGTTCTTCGCATTTTCCAACCTAGACACGTAATACATGTCTTTTAATTTCTTAATAACCGTTTTATGAACCTTTCTATATTTATTGTAGTAGTCGATAAAGAAATCGTCATTAAGATACTTTCTAAAGTGATGTAATGTCAACATGTTTTAACACGAATTTCTCATTCCCTTCGTTATCCATTGCTTCTTAGATTTTCTTGGAATTTTCTGCTTGGAAAATTAACATTGAAAAAATATTTTTAAATTCTCATAAAATTCACGCATCTCATAGATTCCAAATATTCACTGATTCCTGCCATTTCAGTGACATGCATCTTCAAATTGTAACATGTGAGAGTAGTAGTTGAATCTTTCACTGACCTATTTTGTGTGCTTTCAAAATACAAGTTGAAATCGCCAGTTGAAACATTATTACCAGTAAGAGAAATTTTAGATAATAGAGTATCCAATTTTGTGAAGAATATAGAAATACTACTTGTAGGGGACCTATAAACACATATAAGATGAATTTTAAGTTTCTGGATATAAGTTACAGAGAATTCAAATTGTTTTTCCTCAAGTAAGCCCTCAAGATGTATTCATTATCTTCCAGCCAGTGTTCTGTTAGTGGTATAAAATTTGTGAAGTGTGAATTTTGTCATGAACTGCTTCATTTTCTCCTTCGGAAGCTTTCTTTCTTCACTTTTCTCATTCCAATTGTCCAAATGCCATCTGGAAAAAACTTTAAATGACACCAGTAACGCTGCAAATTTCTCTACTTCTGTTCTTTGTATGTTTGTCATCCACTTTGAGAAACCATGTTATTTTGATACAAACAAATCATCTCTTTGTATCCAACTCATGCATTAATCTGTCAACCCCAAGTGTTACATTCCACCCCTTTTCACTGGCCCATATTTTCATAGATTGCGCGTCTTTTGTTCGAAAGTTAGTCAAAGCGAACTCTCACCTCTTTGGTGCGAGTTTTCATGTGTTTCTGAATTGTGATACTTGGAATATAAAGGAATCGTTCTGTCGTGTTAGCTTTGGATTGTGTATGCTTGAAATCGTGAAAATCTAAATAATTATCATGATTCCAGTCTACATGGTGTTGAAAGCACACAGATTCGTTCGTATCTCACAACAATGGGTAACTTTGGCTGAAGAGGAATGTGTAAAAGTTCTCACCACATTTCGTGCAGAAGTCATATAAGAAAGAAAGGAGGAGAATGCCGAGAATATTTGGAAACATTCAACTCGTCGTTTTGAATAAATGGGGAGAACAAAAACCTCAGATGAACCCTGTGCTTCACGAAAACAATCAGTGCTTTGGTATTCCAAATTTGATTGAAAGAGTAAGCCAAAGATCATCTATGTTCTGTACGTTTCACTGGAATGGCCAGAACATGAAGGATTTTCATAGTAATTTTCAGATGTGGGATATATTCAAAAGTCTCTTTCTATTTTTATGTTTTTGAAAAACATATCACAATGACACTCGTATGATACTTCTTGTATTGTTGATATTTTCTGCATTGATACAAGATATTTGACAGTTTTTTTTTATCGACTCACGGAATAGCAACAGTTTTGGGAAAATATTTATCCTAGTTCTTCAAGTTCTTGAATACGAATTCTCTAACGTCTCAATTCATGATTCCATATGACCTACATGATATTCTACCTTTTCTGGTTGTATAGGTCATATTGAAAATATATTCCAAAAGAGCAAGGTAACATATACCACAAAGTTGAAATGGATGACTCTTGCGTCCCAATATAGAAATTGTCTCTTTTCGACTGTGAATTTTATGATTTTATTATCATCTTTGAACTCATAGAAAAATACAATATTCTCTAAGAACTGGAATAAAAGGAACACATGATAAAGTACACTTTTGACAGAAAAATTTTCGGAATTGCCAACTTCCATACAGTCCGTTCGGTAAGCAATTATGAAATGAAACTGGATCAACATTTCAACACCGAACCCAGATTTGAAATGGTGTGAAGGACTGAAGAAAATAGACCGTAATAATCAACCAATTGATATACTGAACACTAATCATCCCTAGATAACCTTGAAACAGCCGTGTATAATATTATGAACGTAATTATTCCTGATAACGCAAAATTAATATCGTTTGAGGTCCAAAATTTACTTTCCAGTATTCCGACAATTGAAATAATTGGACTGATTAAGCGTCTTCCAGACGAAAAGAAAGTGAATCCACTAATGAAACAAAAAGTTTTAAATTTACCTACTATTTGTCTATACAGTGTGTCAATTTTAAAACATACAATGGGCTATATCTCACAAACGAAAGCTGATATCAAAAAATGCTTGAAATTGTTTCTAAGATAGTGAGGGGGCACTAAAGAAACATAAAAGAGAACTCACCCTCATCAACCCCCTAGGCCCCACCCACCAAAACTCAAAAAGTTCAAATTGCAAACCCCTACTTGTGATACATCATTGAAAAGACAATAAAAAATGCTATCTAATGGTATAAATAATAATTGTACAGGGTGAAGCAATAATTGTGAAACTTTGGCTTAAATGGAATATTTAATGAGGTTTTTGTTGACCTACAAATTCATTAAAAATGTCAATTAAGTAAATGTTCAAAGTGTATTCCGTTGTTTTGTGAACAATAATACAGCCTATTGTCAAAGTCTGCACGAAATTTAATATCAGCCGGCTTACTATGACTTTTTTATTTGTAATGCTACCTCCCGGACTATTATTTTGAATGATAAGTGCCCGTCGATACTTTTTTTGTTAAATAAAAACTTAATTTGCCGTTTTTGCAAAACAAGTTGGAAAGATCTGTTTTTTGGGTTTTGTCAGGGTCAATAATTTTTGGTTTGTTTGAGACATTTGAATGTTATTAGTTTTCATCATTTGTACGATCTGTATTGTCATTCAGCTGTAGTTGTCACGATGGTTTACAGTATACCTGAGCGCGTGGAGATAATTTTCATATTTGCCTCCCAGAACTAAAAGTAGCTTAAATATTACATGAAAGGCATCCAGACGAAAATGTCAGTCACGTGTACTTTCGCGATTTAGTTGAAAAGTTTAGAGAAACGGGATCAGTGCAAAATAAAAAAAGGAATGCCCCAATATTACTAAATAAAGCAATCCCAATTGAGGTCCTTGGAAATTTTGCAGTGGAGCCTACTGCATCATCACGTCAAGGACTTTTACAGGAGTCGGTTAGAAAGGTGTTGAAATTACATAAGTTTCACCCGTGCAAAACACAAATTCTTCAAGAACTAGGCGATGATGATCCAGACCGATGAATTGAGTTTTGTGAACTCTTGACTGAAAGAATTCTCGTTGAACCGAGAATGTTAAAAAATAGTTCTTTCAGTGATGAACGGTAATGTAAATAAACAAAACTGTCGGTACTGAAATGATGCGAACCCGCATCGATTCAGAGAAGGTCACACCCAATATCCTGAAAAACTAAATGTTTGGACAGGAATATTAGGCGATGCTGTAATTGGTTCCTTGTTCAAACCAGGCAATTTGAGTGGCGACATTTATCTCGATATGCTGGAAAACACCATCGAACCTTTAAGTGTGCATGAATTAGAGAACCAAAGGGACGACCAAGGCAACCCAGCTATAGACGAAGATTTGGTGCACTTCCAACAAGATGGAGCACCTCCTCACTATGCAGCTCCAGTTAGACACTGGTTGGATACTAATTATCCGAACAAATTGATTGGAAGGAGAGGTCTCATTGAGTGGCCACCGAGGTCACCAGACTTGGCGCCACCTGACTTTTTTCTGTATGATCACCTCAAGTCAGTTGTTTATAAAACTCAACCTACGTCACTTGGGGAATTGCGAGAAAGAATTACGCAAGCATGTCGCGCCATTACTAGAACAATATTTGCCAAAGTTCGTGCAGAATTTGAAAATAGGCTGTATTATTGTTTACAAAACAACGAAACTCACTTTGAACATTTACTTAATTGATATTTTTAATAAATTTGCAGTTCAACAAAAACCTCATTAAATATTCCATTCAAGCCAAAGTTTCACAATTATTGCTTTGATATCAGCTTTCATTCGTGAGATTGTAAGTTTTGAAATTGGCACACTGTGTTTTGATGCAAGCATGATCCCAAATTATATTAAGAGAGAATGATATAACAAATAGTAAAGAAGATTGTTGGAATGTGATCCAACTCAATTCAGTGTTCCGTTCGATAATTGATATCCTTGGAAATAGATTGAACTCCAACCAAAGTATTGAATAAAAAGATCCAAAGTTCTTTAATTTTTTCAATAATTTGATTACACTAATTTCCTAATTTTTTTCGTGCAACTTCCATGAATCTTCTATATCACAAAGAAATTCCCATAGTAAAAACATATTTTCATTTGATGATTATAATAAAAACCTTGAAAGAAGCACCTTGGGAATGACATTTACAAGGAATGAAGCCCAATGAATTCCCGAGAACGAATACGATTTATGCGTCTGAACATTTCCCAAGTTATAAACATCCCATTAAAATTTGTACATCATCCGCCGCCTCGCGATCGTAAAAATCAATATGAATAACGATATCCCGCGTAGCCTCTGCCCATTCCAATTCGTAATTGGATTTACACCAAATGAAAGAAAATTAATAACAAAAGCAGCATGAGCGCCCATAGATTACTGGATTATTTTCACTGGGAGATTGGCCCGTGTTATTGAAATATCGATGTGAGGGGGCGGTTACATTGGTTACTCTCGTGGATTTCGTGACATCCCGTTAGTTGAAGCCATCTCTCTAGTTTCTATCTAGCCTTGAGAATTAAGAACTTTTGTCTCGTCGTCATATATTGGAAAAACCATTGAAAACTATACAAACTTTTCTTCTATAAGTGGCCAGAACTCGGAAGAAGTTTTTAGAAACATCTCCGATGTTCAACTCCCACTTAATTCAAAGTTTATTTCGTTCGATGACACAAATTTATGCACTAGCGGCCCCGCAGAAGAGTATTACTAACTCATAGATGAAATGATCCTTAAAAATCACGTGAAACTTTCGATTCGTTCAGATATCAGATTCAAAATATGCATTTATTGGTAGAGATATGTTTCACATATCTCCAGATAAAACTATCAACAACCATTCTAATCACTATCACTACTGTTTTGGTTGGTTTCCGGGTTTTGCCGTGGTCTTCTTTGGTTACAATCTTCAAACGTTTCAATTGCAACTGCGGCAATCATCTTCAGTGGCTTGGTCGAAGTACTCTTCTTGACGTATCAACTGAAACTGAAGCTCTCATTCCTGCCGCCATTTGTAGTACTGACTTTTCGGGCACTTTCTGCAATGGCGGGTTCACACGTACTTCCCGCGCGATTTAGTTGACATTGCTTCATTTTGGCGCCTTTCCATGCTGAGTGCCAGATCATCGGTGGATATGTTCTCTTTTCCTTTCTGTTGAAGTTCTCTTGGTGTTTGTGTATTTCTATTGCTTCTAAATACATTCTTGTTGAATATTAATTCGACGTTGCTAGCCTCTCGGTATTTTCGAAAAGGAGCTTGTGTTTCTCATCGGATAGTACATGTACAGCGACTGCAGACTTCTCGGTCTGTCCCAATCGGCAATCCCGCTCGTGCTCGACTAGGCAGGTAAAAGTGCTTCTCTTCTTCTGACCGATATCAATTCAACACAGTTATATGAAATCCTGTAAACTCCCGCTGATTTGAGTGGATGCTTTGCAGTGAGCTGGCAGCAGTCTGATTAACAACAGCCGAGTTGGAAGAGGGGTCACTACTCAAAGATAGGGATACATTGGGAGCAGCTGGGCCGGGTGGAGCTAAACATCTCATATAACCTAAACTAGGTATATTTCGTCCAGGACTCAGTGGTAAACTTGGAGCTGGCCTTGACTGAACAGGGTTTGGAATCAGTCTAGTAGTGGGAGGACCTGCAGCTGTTGCTGGGCATTGGATTTCAAGAGCATCATACGCTCTCCGCAAATCAGTTGACGGGTTAGGAGAGTGGTTGTTTTGAGGAGAGTTTTAAGCCGCATTAGGATCATTGCTAGACAAGACAATCCGTTCTCATACAATTCTTTCAATGGCTTATTATCCGACGGGACGAAATACGATGTGCCACAGAACAACCTTTTCCAGCATTACATGTTGTCATGCGATTGAAAACATTTTTCATCGTCTTACAATGCGGCAGAGTACAAGACCAGACCTCATCATTGGCCTGCGATTCTTTTCTTCGACACTTGTGAGCATGCAGCAGAAGAACTAGTTGCTGCTGCTTTTTTTTTCAGGGTCTGCAGTAGATGCTGGCGTCCACTGAATTTAGTGAATACTTTCAAGAAAATGGCCCAACACTGAATGCAGAAAAGACGAGATATATGCGATTTCTACCAAAAATATAACATTTGATTCCAATCCTCATTAACATATTAACAACAAATCTGTTGAAGTCGATGATAAAATGAAATTCCTGTAGGTAACATTAGATCCAAAGCTCACTTGGGAAACGCACATGAACACAGTAACCACAAAACTAAGTTCTCTGTGTTATTTAATCCGAAATATAAGAGACACAGTATCACCCCATGTATTAAAGCTTGTGTATCAGTGGTCGCCAACCTGTCGATCGCGAGCTACCGGTAGCTCGCGGAGGCAATTCTGGTAGCTCTCACAACGATTTTAATTTAAAAAATACAAACTGCAAAAATCAGAGAAGCTTCCGAAAATTCCACAAAAAAATCTAATTGTCATAATATTAAACATAAACAGCGGCAACGTTGCGGTGAGCGATCTGCCGCTGACGCCATCAAGCTAGAATCGGCTAGAACTGACCAGCCGGACCAGCGCGTTAGTGTTCGAGAACGATCTGGATTGCTTTGAACGGGATAAATACGCACGGCGAGGCGACATTGCGCTAAGTTTAAAACTGAACGCGTAACCAACTTCCAGAGGTTGGGTTAGTAGAGAACAACAAAAATAATATTATGGCAAGCAGTTGTATGAAGGTAAAGACATACCACTTTCATTCGGAATGGGAAGAACAATACTTTTTTACAGAATTTGAAGATTAAATGTGTGTTTGTTATGTAATTATGTTATGTAATGTTATGTAATATTGAGAGACATCATAAAACTGTACATTCTAATTTTGTAAAATCATTCCCACTACATTCTGCCGCCAGAAAAGAGAAACTGAAATAGTTAAAAAAGCAGTTAATTGGACAACAATCAAGGTTTTTAAGAACAGTCGACAAAAATAAGGCTGCAACTGAAGCATCGTACCGTGTGTCCCAGATAATTGCACAAAAAAAGAAACCTTATGAAGGCGGGGAGATGATAAAACAGGTGTTTTTAGAAGCTGCTGATTTGTTATTTGCCAACTTTAGAAATAAAGACAAGATAGTTTCAGCTATAAAATCTATGCAACTTTCTGCTAATACAGTGATGAGGCGTGTAGAAGTAATGAGCAATGATATTTTTTTAAAGTTAAGAACTGACTTAGATAACTGTGTTTATTTTTCACTTCAACTGGATGAATCAACAGATGTCGTTGACACTGCCCAGATGGCCGTGTTCGTCAGGATGGTTTTTATTGATTTTACGATTAAAGAAGATCTTTCCACTGAAAGGACACACTACTGGACATGAGTTGTTTTCTCATTTGAAAAATATTATTTCTTCCGAGAAAATTCCAATATTGAAAATGGTAGGCTTGACAACCGATGCTCCAGCTATGGTGGGTTGTGATAAGGGTCTGGTGGTGTTATGTCGTGAAGATGAAACTTTTCCGCAATTTCTCTGTTACCACTGCATTATCCATCAGCAAGCATTATGTGGAAATTTCCTGAAACTAAACAACGTTATGAAACTGGTGGTAAAAATTGTGAACAAGATTAGAGCTCAAGCGTTACAAAGAGATTATGCAGAACCATGGCCGATGAAGTTGACTGTCAATACGGGGACCTACTCCTTCACTCTGAAGTCCGATGGTTAAGTAGAGGATGGGTGCTGAAACGTTTTAATGATGTCCTATCTGGCATAGTTCAATTTTTCAAACAACGCGATGAGTCGGAACTAGAAAATTCAACCTGGCTTAGAGATTTTGGTTTTCTCGTGGACATTACAGAGAAATTAAACGAACTTAATTTGCAGCTTCAGGCATTTATCAAAAAGCTGGAGTTTTGGGAACAAAACCTAATTAACGGCGATGCCAAGCATTTTCCCATTCTTTCAAAAAAAATATATCAAAATCCATTAGAACCCTATGACGACAAATATCATGAAGAAATAATTTCTACCCTGAAGAATAACTTCAAAAATCGTTTTAAGTATTTTAATGAAATGGCTTTGGTAGCGCAGTTTGTTGTTTCACCCTTTATGGAAATTGATATCCAATAGTTTGCAACTTGTGTTATGCAGCACTTTGGCGAAGACATCGCTGCAACAGAAATGGAAGTCGTTGAGTTTCAAAATGATTTAGCTTTAAAATCGTTAGTCTCAAGTACTGAATGTATCTGGCCTATTGTAAGTAAAGACAAATATTCATTTCACTAGTTCGGACTTCCATTGTCTACTATATAAAATGATTTGAAATCCCTGAAACAAGTAAAAAAGAAGGGATTTCAAATCATTTTATATAGTAGACAATGGAAGTCCGAACTAGTGAAATTCATCACGAAACATTGTCAATCACCTTCAAACAAACGACAAATATTCAGTTCTATGCCGTGTTGCCTTGAAAGTGAAAGCATTATTCAGTTCAACCTATTTGTGTGAATTTTCTTTTTCCAATATGAAGTTTATTAGGAACAAATATCGCAATCGACTAACAGATGAACATTTGGATAATTGTATTCAAATGGCTGCATCAAATTATACTGCAAACATTAAAAAAATTATCGATGAGTCTGAGTGTCAGCCTTCTTATTGAACGTGCTTTTTTATTTTTCAATGTTTATGTTCATGATAGTGCGTTACTTTTTTGTTGTTATTATCAACTATTTTTAAATCATACGTGACATGCCGTTGTGACTGGATAAAAGTTTGTGTTTATTTTTCAAACACCTTCGTTTGATAGGTAGGAATGTAGCTATGAACAAGTACGTACTAGTAATATTAGTTATTTTGTTATTAGTTTATTATTAGTACCTATGTATAATGTATTACCAGTTAAAGAGTAAAATAAATACATACAATGATAAATTAACTGTGCATTATTTCATTTACGTTGCGTTACGTGGCTTCCGTGTGGGTAGCTCGCTGTTTGTTCCAAAATTAACAAAGTAGCTCAATACATTGAAGAGGTTGGCGACCACTGTTATATATTATGGATTGATGCAGTCAACTATTCAATATTGCCTAATATTTTGGGGTTCATCAACACATATCAATAGAGTTGTTACAGTCCAGAAACGAATATTACGAGCCATGCCCAAAATGACCCCAACATCATCGTGTAAAGAGGTTTTTAAAAAAGAAAATATTCTAACACTACCAAGTTTATATATTCTGCAAATTATAGGTAATGTATGTCAAAGAAAATAATCAAACATTCAAAAAAAACGCTGATTTACACTCTTAAAATACACGAAACAAATTAAACATTCACCAACCTTTTTCACGCTTAGAAATTGCACAACATGCTCCCAAACACATAGGAGTTGAATGCTATAACAAGTTCGGTGACATATTGGATACAGACAAAACTCTAGAGTCAAAAAACATTTCAAACTTCAAGAACAAACTTAAAACATTTTCAGCAAGTCATGCTTTTTATGACATAAATGATTTTTCAAATTTTAGATGTAATGTAGATTGAATGTATTAATGTAAGTATAGTGTAAGTCTCGAATTATCTTAAAGTGCACCCTTTGTATTTTAAACTGTTTGACTAGTCTGATAAATTTATGTAATTTTAATTATGTGGATTTCACGATGAATAAAATGAATGTTGAATGTTAATGTGTATGGTACCAAACAATTGTTAGATTACAGGAGAGATGACTTATGTCGTCTAACAAGGCCACTCATAAGTCACTTTGTCTGAATTATCATATTGATAGAATTGATCGGTTCAAATACAGTACTTGGTGTCTCTAATCGAAAGGTGATAGAACAACTGACTTAAAAAATACTCATCCGAAGAACTAATCGGTTTTATTGAAAAATGAGACTCATTCGGTTGAATCTTGATAGTTGTGTGCAAATTATCCTCGCGGAATGATCAAAGAGACCCACTCACTTTGAATAATGTTTAAAATGTGTTAGCCGAGGTGTGAGGTCTTACCTTCCAACGTACGATTTCTAGCACAGGGTGTACAAAACGTGATGAACATTGATTGTTATACGGTTGGGATTGCACCAACGTTCACATACCCCTTAATTGAATGAGTAAAACGATTTACTCACGCTAATCAATCGGCTCTGGATCTACCTACTCACCTATATTGTCCACCGCCTCGTAGTCGTGAAAATCGATATAAATAATGATATCCCGCGTAGCCTTAAACCTCTGCTCGTTTCCATTCGTTATTGAATTTACACCAATTGAAAGAAAATTAATAAGAAAAGCAGCGTGAGGGCCCATAGATTACTGGATTATTTTCTCTGAGAGATTGGCCTGTGTTATTGAAATATCGGTTGCGGGGGAGGGTGGCAGCGGCTTTGCTCGTGGATTCCGTGTTCCACCAGATGACACCCGTTGACATTCCGTTAGTTGGAGGCAGAGGGTCGGGAATTCTGTTTGACGGGACATAGACCCAAGCTGTGAATGACAAATATATTCTCTGTGAAGCAGAAACATATTCAATCCAAAGGACATCAGCCGTACTTTCCACTTCAATACATAAAATTTAAATTTAATTTCTATGTGAGTGGGCAATAGTCGTTCAGTGATTAGTGCAGACAAAAACTACGAGGGACAACCTCAAGTTCCCTAATTTTCGGAATTTATGATGATATGATGATGCTATTGCGAAACTGTTTGAACAGATCATCTATATAAAAGTGTTAAGGGGATTCGGCGAAAACATTTGTGATGAACAGCACGGATTTGTACCAAAAAAGTCGACGTCAACAAATCTACTAACATTCACTCATCATGTCCTCAACCATCTAGATAACAATAAACAGGTTGATGTTATTTATACAGATTTTCAAAAAGCATTCGATAAAGTTAATCATGATGTGATACTGGAAAAGTTACATAGAAATGGCGCTGATACCCAAGCACTCAAATTGCTGGAAACGTATTTGAATAATCGACACTTCAAAGTCAAATATGAAGGTAATTGTACAGGGAAATTTCGTGCAAACTCTGGAGTTCCTCAAGGATCAAACTTGGGTCCATTACTTTTTCTTGTATTCATTAATGATCTAACTCAAAATATAAAGTACTCTGAGTGTATCTTATTCGTAGATGTCCTTAAATTTTATAGACAGATCGAAAACTTACAAGATTGTGTCAAACTACAAGAGGACATCAATAGTGTTTATCGATGGAGTGTGAAAAATGATCTTCCGTTCAATATATCCAAATGTTCTGTCCTGTCTTGTACCCGAAAACTAAATAAGACACTACACAATTACTCAAGGAATGGTATTGAATTATCCAGGTTAGAGACAGTCAAAGATTAAGGTATATACTATAACTCCACACTCTCGTACAAACCCCATTTGGATTACACAGCATCACAGGCACTAAGAATTATGGGATTTGTAATGAGACAAAGTGCACATTTCAATGATATGAAAGTGATTACTACACTTTATAATAGTTTGGTCAGACCTAAACTTGAATATGGGGCTGTAATATGGCATCCTTCCTATATTGTTCATAAAAATAGATTAGAAAAAATTCAAAACAGATTTCTGAGATTTTTATATTACAAGAAATATAAAGTATACCCGGATTATAATACAATTAGAACAGTAGCACTACGAAATGAATTCAAAATACCCAGTTTAGAAAATAGAAGACAGGCAACTATAGTGTTAATGTGTTATAAAATATATAAAAAAAATTATTACTGTCCCAATCTCAAATCTTTACTGAAAGAGAGAATTCCCAAAAGAACAACAAGACTCATTCAATTCTTTGATGTACCATATGTATCAACAAATAACTGTTCACCTATCATTACAATGATCAAAATAACAAACAACTTCCTGTTAATGTCAGATATCAACTTTGTTCTCCCTCCCAAACAAGTTTATAGTGGTTTAAAAAAATACTTTTCAAGTTTAGAACAACTATGTTTCTGCCTTCCATTCGGCTTTATGTAGTAACTACTCGTAGATACAATGTAACTGTATTCACGTATAAATATTAGAATTCTATTTATGATTTAGACTGTATTGAGATTTTTATAAGAATAATTATTTTCATGTAATGAGGTTTGTACCTGTTTGAAAATAAATAAATGAATTATCCAACAAATTCTCAAACAAAGAGAGGGAAAAAATTCTTAAGTCAATGTAGTTGTTAATGAATGAAAGTGTTAAACATTGGACAGTTATCCTGAATCCAGAACCACTCAAACCTATACAATTGCATCCGTGGAAGTCTCAGAAATGTTTGTAAAATCAATTTGAATCCACACTAATTACAAGCAGCGTTTCATTTCACTACTCAACTACTTGCCTATTCAATTAGTAGATAATATGAAACTCCTCCTACTAGTTTCAAATTAAAATAATTTGATGTCCACAATGCATTTTCTAGTATTACGCCTATTGATGCAATTGAGCTGGTGCAGTGCGTTTACGACATAAACTATTTCAATTCAGCAGTTAAACGGAAAATTTTAGATTCACTTACAACTTCTCTAGCTATAAATCAATAAAAGAAAACTGTCGAATCCTTAGCTAACACCTCAACACGTGTTTCGATCACCAAGGGATCATCTTCAAGAAAAATAACGGTTTGGTGTTGGGAAAAACTCCAGTAATATTCATCACTACACCGAAGGTACCAAACAGTGCATCACAAGTATTGATAAACTAGATAATAAAACTCACAGCAGACAGTTGAGAAACAATTTTTTATACCTACTGGTCAGATATGTAAGTGTTCAAATATAATGCTTCATCAGACAAAAAATATGGCTATAGAGAATAGGTGTCAGAGGAAACGACCCTATTATCTATAAATAAAAAATACTGATCTGTCATCTGATATGGAAGAGAAAACCTATCAGAACTCAGTCTGTGAGGATAGATAGTGTAACGGGTAACTAGAAAAAATGTCTAATGGAGTCTCACAAAGTACGGTCCTAGGACCTATTCTAATTTGCATCTATACGAATGGTGCGTTTTCAACAAGAAGCAAAAGAGAAATATTGGGATTTGGCGATGCTTCAAAGCAAGCACTTGCCAAAAGATACAAATAATAGAGCATACTGACTTATCATTGATTAAAATCATGGTCGAACAAACTCTTTCCACTATTAACATGGATGAAACTCGTTATATGCCATCATATCTAACCACTTCTATCAATGGAAACCAGTTTAGAATTTTATCGGCGAATGAAGTTGAGTAACTTGAAATAATGATTGACTGTACTCAAAAATGGGATGAAAACATAAAGTCAACATGCAGTGAACTATGTAGTTCAACTAAAAACCTACAATTTGACCACTTGAAAGTAAAGTTTCACGCTTTAGAAGAAAGCCACCTACGGTTAGCTCCAACAGGTTGAAGACCTCCAAGAGAAATTTCTGAAACTTATTCTTTCCAAAAATCGCATATATTTGATATACTTCACTACGCTGTTTTTTCATATACAACTACGATACAAAAAAAGGAGAACAAAGATTGTCTCTGGAAATCAATGAACGCAAGTATTCAAATTTCCGTTGAAATGACTAACAAGAAGTTAATTATTCACTAATGTTGAATTTGTTTTTATAAAAATCCAAGAGTTACCATAATATATAAATCCTTTTTTTTATAGAAATCATATTCCATTAAATTTGTTTTCCGAAATGTATCTGTTTCACCATAATTAATTAATTATCTAATTCAGTATTGTATCTACGTATTATTATATGGAAAACTTCGTAGAGCTGTTCAAAATACACGGCCAAAATTGTGTTGTCATTATGGTTAGTGTTATTGATTTCCATCCATGTATTCATTATCATCACTATTTCGTCTTCACTCGTATTGGTTCACCCTTTTTCTGTTGCGAAGTCGATAAGGTTTTGTTCTATCTGATGAAAAGCACTTTCGAGGAAAATTGTAGAATGAATCTTATACATAAGTAAATGTGTAGGGTTAATCATAAAAACCCCAATCCTGCCTAGTACAGCCCCCGATGAACTGGTACGTTTTGTACCAGTTCATGGTACATGGTTCATGTACCAGTTCATGTCAACATGTCCGGCAGCAACAGAAAAGCAGAGTACCTTTTTCATCTGGAACTTGATGGTGGCCTTGACCTCATCAATCTTCTGAGTCATCGACTCTTGATGGGAAAGAACACCAGGGAACTGGCCGGCTTTGTTTAGGCCGGTCCCCAACAGCCTAGGGATCTGCTTGATGAGAGCATCAGAAGTAAGGAAATCATCATACTTTTTTGCCAGTATCTTGACAAGTTTGTTGTTTTTGTTCAGTTTTTTCAAGGTTTCCACGTCTTTTAAAAGGCTTCCACGTCCATGAAGGGTACTCCATTTGCCTTAGCTTTATCACAATGACAATTCCACTGAAACTCTTGCCGTCTGGGGATTGTAGTTTTTCAGACCGATTTGGATTTCCAGTCTCCAAAAAGTTCTTTTTCTTGGTTTTGGAGATTTCCAATACACTATTCACGCATTCGTAACGTGTATCACGAGACATCTTAGACGTCACCTTTATTCTTAGGAATTGGCCACTAACACTAACCCTAACCACTACTTTTTTCCTCGAAGAACAGAATGAAAAATCATAAACATACTCTTCATTTCGAACCCAGAATTTCCGTATATCACATACATTCACGAAGTTAATACGAGGTCAACATTGTGAATTTCACACGATGTTAACTTTTAATTCTCGCAACTGCTGTCAGGATCAGAAACCCATAGTTTCGTGGTTTTAATGGTGCAACTTTTGTTTCTGACGCCACAAACAGCCAACTAACTGAATATTTCGTTTCGTTGATAATCGTTGCGAATATAACTGAAGTTCACAGATCGAATACGTTTCAGAGTTATATTTTGGAATAGTTTACGACTTGTTATTTGTCGTTGAATATGATAGATTGGCTATTGTTGAGATTATTTTTGGTGAGGTGAGAACAATGAATGAGTCAGTGAGTAAATGAATAGTTTCATAACGAAAGCTTGGTTCTTGTAAAAATTGGAATAATCATTCATGTGTAATGAGCAGCGATTATAATTGTTTTGAGAATCTACAAACAAATCATAAATATGATTCGGAGGTGAAATGTGTTCAAAACTCATTCCAGTTTATTCCAATACATTCCATTGATTTTCTGACAATATTTTCCATAAATCTATTTCCTATATTACGACATATTTTGGTGATAAATTCATTGCAAGCATCTCTCTTTCTATTTTGAATGAATTGCTGTACACAACGGAACACAAAAACATTTACAGGTGTCATAGCGTGAATGACCTTGTCCGACTATATAACGGTTTGGAATATTCAACAAAACCAAGTGAATTTTCAAATGATGATATGTTTCAGCCAGAAAACTAGTTTGAAAGTGACTGGAAGACAGTTCACCAATCCGATAGATAGTTAAACGTGGTCCCTTAGAATGGCCTGCTAGATGACCTGATATAACGTTCCTAGATATTTTTTATTTCGTGAAGTTTGAAATTTACGTAACATTACCGCAATCTATTTCAGAGCCCTTCCATCCTATAAGGGGCTTCCCAGAAAAATTTATAGATATTAGGAATGAATTCGTAAACAAAACTGAAAATCGTTTTATGAAAAAAGGTTGGTTGGGTAACAGTATCATTTTTTTTTTCTTAAAAAACAATTTTCTTGCTGACGTTTCGAATTTAAATAAATTCTTCTTCAAGGCTCTGTAACAATGAATTTTCATAAACAAACCTTTCACAAAACTTATACAATTATTATCCTTTCAATTTCACAAATAATAATGAGTTCTCAATTGAATTACTCACCAAAAGGTAGTTTTTTTCGTTTTGATAATATCACTATTTCAAAAACCATCAGACATATTAGATACATATTTCAAAAAATGAAAAACATTGCAAACAAATAAATTTCCGAGACAACACCAACACAAAACGACATGAAACAAACGAATGGCTATATCTGTGATTCTGATAAGGTGGTGTTTGTTTTTTAATCAATGGCAGAAAGAAAAAAAATGAAAAAAGGGTAAATTTTTCCGGTATTTGACTTATCAAATTAAAATATGCAGTATTGAGGCCATCGACATCTCTTCTAATGTTAACACTATCGCATTTGAGGATAAGTATCGAGGATGTTTTTGAGGATATGTATCAGAAGTCGATTAGATAAATATGGTTGAACATCTAGAATAGTTTGATGATCAAAATAAAAATTATGTCCATATTCAGCGAGAGCTGTGAGGTTTTTTATATTCAGTTTCTTACAGTCTCTCATGTGTTCTGAAACTCATGTTTTAAGATACCGTTCGGTTTGACCAACATAGCATTTGTGACAGCTTCCAAAGTTCAATTTGTACACTATATTGGATTGTAGTTCTTGTGGTGTTTTTGTTTTTTGTTTCGAGACAAAAATGCTGTCCAACTGTATTTTCATTTGAATTGGATCACCAAACTAGTTAACTGTTTTTTTTATAATGATTGTTTGTTTTCAGATTCTTGAAACGTAATTGGGGGGTGCGGGAGGACCGGCTTAGTTATAAAAAAAGAGGTGTTTGATAAAATATTTGAATTCCTATCAAACAAGATATCACAGGACCCCTCCTTTCTTTCAATTAAAAAAAAACACCCTCTCAGCAACACTACTTCATCAAAAAGTGGTGAAAGCGAAGTCTTTTCACGTTGAGCACTGTCTAATACTTCCGTCAATATTCAATCATTCATACAGGCAAGTGTGAAATAATTTTCAATTACAAGCTAGCATATCTGTGGTGTGGGATATATGGCGATGACGATGTTCAATAAGAACGTGCACATGCATTTTCTCCTTTTAACCAACTCTTCGATTTGTTTAAGTGAAATATCTTCACATATTTTATAACAAATGTACGTACCCAGAAGCTAGATGATATTATTCAGTTGACACCATTGAATATCGCTTCTTTTCTTCAAATCCACATTTTCACCCATTATCATAAAACTATCTAGGCGAATTACACAGTTTTTTTGTAGCATGGTTGGTGAAGTGGGTCAAAAAGATCCAACTACAGCCCAAAAACGGTAGGAACAGTTCATCATCATCATCATCATTGTTTATTTACACAAAAAGAAACACAGCAAGCATAACAAGGCTATACATTTTGCAAATAAACATTGGGAAACCCACAGAAGCAACAGGTGTTGCTTGTGCGTGGTGTAAATAAATTTTTATAACTTCAGATACTAAAATTAATAATGAGTATAAGGTTAACAAAAGGGTGAAATAAATATATACAGAACATTCAAAAACTTTGTAGACGTGTAAGTAGACATAACATTAATCCTATGTGGTATAAATAAAATAGATTAAAATAACCATTATAACAATCATAAAAACATCCGAGACTTTTAGTCCAACATATTTCCTCCCCAATGACCACTTCAGCATTCCATCTTGTAGAGAAAATCAATTACGAGATTGCGTTGATCGTTGCGTAAATCCGGGCATTAACATGGAAGCAGCCATATATTCATCTACACTATAAATGCCTTCATCAATGAGAATTTTTTATGCCCTTTTAAAAACGTGTCTGTAATAAGTTCTTGACTGTAGTTGGCAAGATATTGTATAGGTTATTATCTAAGGAATTCTTGGAATATTTCTGTAGATTGAATTTAGCAGGTCGTATAAGATTAGCACCACGTGTTTTATAGTTATGAAAGTGGTAGTTAGTAAAAAGAGTGCCCTTGATTTCATGTACCTCCAGCAATGACTGAAAAATGAAAATCGATGGAAGAGTCATGAATCCCAATTTTTTGAACAATGGACGACATGGGTCCCGATAGTCCGCATTAGAAATTATCCTTATTGCTTTCTTTTGTGTTTCAAATATCTTTCCAGCAGAAGTAGAATTACCCCATAGAAGTGTCCCGCATTGAACCATTTTTCAGCTTGGATTTCAGCGAGTTCAGAGATTTTCAATAAATGTTTGCAATTTTTGTCTGAGCAGACAATAGATGTGTTATCGGCATAAACAACACATTTATGGGGCAGAACTTGGAAGAAAAAGTCATTTATAAATTTTATAAATAGGAGAGCTCCCAGCACAGATCCTTGCAGAACACAGTTTACTATGGGCTTTGAATTGGACGTTCTATTGTCTCCTAGGTCGACATATTGCTTTCGATTTTGTGAATACGATGTGAGAAGGGAGAGAGCCACACCTCTAACCCCATATTCATTCATTTTATGACGAAGTAAGTGGTGAGAGACACAGTCGAATGTCTTACTCAAGTCACCCAGAGTTACAGCGCTATGCTCACCATTCTCAAAGCCGTCGGCAATGTTTCTCACCACACGAACAACTGCTTGTACAGTAGAGCAAGACTTTCGAAACCATACTGATCAGGATTCAAAAGATTGTTTTTTCAAAATAGAAATATAACCTGTTTTTGATAAACATTTCAAAAAGATACCATGTCATTCTGGCAAGGAACTTGTCGGAAAAGGTAGCCTGTTATATCTTTCTTCTGTTCAAAAGTGGTTTTCGTGAACCCATCAAAAGTGGAAAAGGAATCTGAACGATTCAATCGACTTTTCCTCATTGCTGAGATCATTTCTGTGGCAACAAAGGTTGAGTATCTTGATATTATCCTCAATAAGAAATTCAGCTAGACCACTCATTTAGAACAAGTTTTACACAAACCAGGATGTCTCTAAGGTCACAGCGAAAGATTTTGGAAAAATCTTGGAGCTAAGCCATGTACATTAGATATATGTGATGATTGTCGGACCAGTGATCACGTTCAAAGCAATAATCTGGTGGCCAGATACAGGTTTTCTTGGTTAACTCTGACGCTATCAGAGGAGAGAGGATAGATCATAACCTATCTGGAGACAGGTTAATAGATTGATTGCAGATATTTGTACTAATATTTGGGTGTGAAGAGATTACAGAAGCCAATCTATCCCGAAATCAATAAAATATTCTCGGACAGCCAAAGGGTCCTAGACACTCTTGACTCAGACTGAGCAACATATAAGTCGGTAGTGAACTGTCAAAGAAGGCTTCCTCCAATAGGAATACTCAATCATTTTCAACCTGAAAAGTAAGAAAGTTGTTGAGTCTCTCACAAGAGAGGATGCTTAAAGCAGTTCTATCTGACCAGATCCTGTGATTGGCATTGCTTCAAGCTTTGCCAAGCAAACAATGATTATCTGGATCGTAAAAAGAATTCGAGACTCTTGGTAAAAATCTACCAGTATTGGTTCATTTTGAAGCACTCACAGGTTTTCGTCATTTGAATCATCATATAATAACATTTGGACTGCCGGAAGCCGAATTTCTTTGGTTCCACTCACGTTGGACTTAACCTAACCTTATAATTCGAATAGGAATGCAGCCTTTCAAAAGACAATGAGCGAATGAGCTAGAATAAATAAAATTGCGTGTGCTATCTACGAAACGCAGCGCATCGCCGTAGCTCTCAGATAGTGCTGGCGGAGGCCGTGATTAATTGTTAACATATAACAACATGCGAGACATACACACACATCCAAACGCGTCTGATTCGCTACTATCTGGACGTTGGAGATATTGTTATGGTGATTATGGGTTTACAACACGACATTCGGTGCTGTTGCACGGTAGCTTTGCTCCAGATTAATTTGTACGGTGAGACATCAACGGCTTGATATCACAATTATTCGTGGTCGGAGAGAAAATGGAGTCATTTTCGTTGCGTGTATGAAAACAATCCCAACTGGAAATAGGGTGTCATGCAAAGTAAACAGGAAATTTACTGCTTCAGCTTTAAGTCACGTGAACTCTGTCAGACATTTGGTTTGGAATTCATATGTTTTACTGGGTCGGGAGCGGTGGATTTTTCATCATTAGCGTTGTCAGAACAACTCACGAACGTGTCAAAGCCCAACTATTGCTGTTACACCAAAAAGAAAAAGCTATCACTACTCCAAATTTGAAAATACTACAGAATATTTGAGATTGATATTCAACGATAAGTTGTATTGAAATGAACATATCAAGGATCTCACAGAACAATGAGATAGAAGTCTCAGTTAATGAAGGCGTTAGCACACAAAAAACGAGAATCTGATTGTCAAACTATTTTGATGTTGAACCGACAACTCTAGAAGCAGAGTAACACTGAAACATCTAGATGTTGTGAATGAAAAATATCTGCACTTTCTGTACCAGTAGAAATCATGAACTACACATCGGGAGAACCGCCCTTAGACTCTGAACGTACACATGTCAGTTCCCTCAAAGCAAATGAAATAAATGATTTAGATGACGACTCTACCTACCATAACGAATTCCAAACAACCTTACAAGGTTCAGGACCGAGGCATTCGATAATCTGTAAGATTCAAACATACAGCTGTCATCACCTTTCCCAAAATCTATAACTCCTCCATTTCTTTCTCAGTAAGCTACATGAATGATATATGAATTGAAACCATTTAGATGAAAAACCAATTGCCTTAAAAGGAAATGGTTTCGATGAGCTATTTCCCCACTACAAAAATTACACTGTGATTTTTTGGAAAATGAAAACATCCAATCGGTTGTAACAGTAGTAGCAACATTCGATACTTTGGTATACAAAGCACCTTAAACTAGTCTTTTCACCGCAATCTTCTCTGCTATTTATCAAGCTCAGGTACCACGATTATACAGTCTTACACACTACCGTCGAAAAATCTCAGGGTACGTTTGAATATGCTGCTGTCGAAATAACCGCTCACAACTCCAAAATCCGCGTAAACTGTTTTTACAGAACATCATCTTACAATAGTCTATCATTCATAAATAATATGGAACTACTAGTTGTTGCCCGCGGCTTCGCCCGCGTAGAATTTAGTAGTTGTAGTACTAATTAGTACTATGTTGCTGTATCGCTGCTGTTCCAATATTTTGACAGAATCAACGAACTTAGGCGTGCGCAGCGTTATAGAACAGTGCTTTCAAAAAATTGTTCTACAGCGCAATCTAGTGCAACTTACAGAAAAATTGATAGCCTAAAAACCTTCTCCATGGAAAATTAGTTATACATGTCAAGTTTCATCACGATCGGTTGAGCTATGTAGAAGTTTATCACTTACCAACCAACCAGTCAACCAACCAACAAACATCCATTTTTATATATTAGATTTCTCGATTCTCTCCTTGAAAAAAATGTTCAAACCTCTTGTATCGTTTGTGGTGATTTCAATTTCAACTTCCATAAGAATTCCACTGATGGCAATGCAAGTTATCTGCGTAATTCATTTGCCTCTTACGAATTGAATCAATGTATTTTCGATTACACAAGAATACAGGACAATAGCATGTTTAGGGTGGACAATATTTTTTTCCTCTACATCCGATATCCCTAATTCCACTATCAGTTACATAGATTTCTCGGATCATGCACTCCAATATATAGTTTTACCAATCAACTCTCCTACTGTAAAGATCCTTCTGTGATCAAAACATTCACTTTTTGAAAGCTTTATTGGCTCGTGAGGATTGGCTATCTATAAACAGTAATGCTGATAAAAAATTCTCAATTTTTTATGACGAATTTCTCAACCTATTCGATAAAGCCTTTCCTTAGGAATTACATCACACCATTATACATGAAAAATCAAATAACAATAAACCTTGGATAACTGAGGAGATCGTCAATGATGGAAAATGACTCAGAGATATTTTCCACAAATCCGATCTGATGAAATCATTAACCAACAATATAAATTACTTTTGAAACAGCATCAACAAAAGATAGAAACTTCAAAGAAGTATTACTTCGGCCACAAATAAATCTAAGGTTGCTTGGACTATGATCAAACATGAACATGAACATGAATTATCTGTAAACGAGGGTGTTGATATCTCCCAAACATTCAGCGACTACTTCTTGAATTCTGTCCAAAAATTAGTCAAAGAAACATCTCTAATTTTAGTAAATCACTGTGACATCAACTCCAACTAACTTTTTTTATATCCTCTGGATGAAACAGAACTACTCGAGAGAGTGAAGTCGATATCTTCTAAGACTTCCAGCGGCGTGGATAAAGTACCTTGCAACCTCTTGTTCAAGGTGGTTGAAAATTTGATCGAACCCCTCTTATAATAACAATATTAATATAATAATAATATCGTTTATTATGCATAATTATACATTTACACATAAAAGGAAAAGGGTTAGCCAAAGGCTATCTTCCACCCCTCCCAAAAATTATACAGTGAGTATAAGAAAATAATTATAAACATACTTATTTAGTATCATAACATTGATAGAGAAGAGAAAAAAATAATATGATTTGAAAGGGTTATATTTTTAGGAGTGATTAATTTTTGGGAAAGAAAGTTTTTCGCTTTCTACTACTCCATCTGATACAAAAAAATGAATGAGAGAATCTTCCAAAGAAAGGAAGGAAGTAATCAATTTGAAAATAAGTAACTCTATACATGGATGTGTAGATCATGCAAAGAAGTAACTTTCAGACACAAACTGGAAGAAAGTCCTCCTGAAACAGCTACTTTCATATAAACATTGAATTACACGAAAGAAAAAAATTCTTTCGAAACAAATACTTCTATATGAACACTGAATTATACAGAAGTATTTGTTTCGAAAGAATTTTTTTCTTTCGTGTAATTCAATGTTTATATGAAAGTAGCTGTTTCAGGAGGACTTTCTTTCAATTTGTGTCTGAAAGTTACTTCTTTGCATGATCTACACATCCATGTATAGAGTTACTTATTTTCAAATTGATTACTTCCTTCCTTTCTTTGGAAGATTCTCTCATCCATTTTTTTGTATCAGATGGAGTAGTAGAAAGTCAAAAACTTTCTTTCCCAAAAAAAAAAAAAATAATAATACATCAAATAGTTGCTAGTCCTCCTAATATTCTTAACATTATTTTGGCCAATTCAACAATTTAATTGCACCACCATACCTCATTAATATCTCTATAGTCGAAGGTATATTTCCCACTCGACTCAAACATGCAATAATAGTGCCTATCTATAAGAAAAATGACAAGCACTCGATTTACAATTACAGAGGAAGTGCGTTACTATCTGCATTTTCCAAAATATTCGAGAAAACTCATCAAAGAAGGCTACCCTCTTTTTGCAAGAAGTATAAAATCATCTCAGACTGTCAATACGGCCTCCAAATTGGCAAGTCCACTCAGGATGAATTTAGTCAATGAAGTCATTTCTAATCTCGATAGAGGTGAAAAACGATGAATGTTCTATTCGAATTTTCACGAGCTTTCGACACTGTTGATCACGATTTACTTTCGAGCAAACTGTTTTGTCTAGGAATTCGTGGCTCATATCTGGATTGGTTGAGATCTTATCTGGATTGCAGAATGCAAACTGTGAGGGTTGAATTGGAGGCTGGGACCTTCCACTCTAGAACCTGTGTCGTTGCCACTTGTGTTCCCCAGGGTAGCTTCCTAGGACCTATTCTCTTTCTTTTATTCGTACATGATCTCAACAACAGTAATCGTCAACATTGTACAGAGCAATTTGCCGACGATTCTTCGTTCACTCTGAAGTCTTCAGATTATAAGAGATTGTCGAGCCAGGCCAATCAAGCAGTTGCTAATATGCAGAAATATTGTTCTCTGAATGGTCTCATTCTGAACAGCTCAAAAACTGATAGAATCGTCTTTTCACTACATGAGAATGATCGCAGTGATCTGGTCAAAATAAATGGCAAGTCAATACAACAAATCTCATCTGTAAAATTATTAGGTTTGAATAATGATGCTCAACTCTCTTGGAACAAGCACATTGATTATATTTTGAGTAAAATGTTGAGACATTGTTTTATAATTCGTAATCTCCGTAATTCTGTTCCATTGAATATATTGAAGAGCTATTACTATGCTTATATTCAATCTTCATTCAGTTATTGTCTGATCAAGACAAGAATAAACGAATTACTAATAGCTCAAAGAAAGAAAGTGAGAACAATGTGTTTCAAAAAATATGATGACTCATGTAGGGAGCTGTTTACCGATTTGGATATTCTAACTATTATTTCACTATGTATATTCAACTGTCTTGTTTATGTCAAAACTCATCTCGACAAATTTGAAACAAGAGATAGTATTCGGCTCGCCACAGGATATATGTTAAATATATATATATATATATATATATATATATATATATATATATATATATATATATATATATAATTATTTTAATATTAAATTTCGCAAAAAGGATTTGAAGCTTTAATCTTCTATTAATTATCTGCGAGCGCTTTCGACAGCTGAACTTGTCATCCTGTCGTTTGCCTCTTTATACGGTCCGAACGTCTCAACTCAGGTATTTCAGCTACTTTAGGTAAATTTGCCTGTATTTGTACTGCATCAGGTACTAATCTTTGTGTTTGATCTTCTTTAGGAAAGTGTATGGTTTTGTTTAATATATTGAATGTGAGGTCTTGTCGTGTTTGTACTTGTTCCTCGATAAGTGATTCATAACTGTTAAATTTATGGATGTTCGAGTTTTCCCAAATGTCCATGCGGTTTCCCTTGTTGACTTGTTTTATGAGTTTTATGTTCTCTGGTGGGGGGAAATTATGTTTGTTTTGTATGGCGTGTGTTGCGAGGTTTGATTTATATACTATTGGATTTATGTATGCCTTTTTGTGCTCATTGTAGCTTTGGATCTGTTTTTTCTTGGTTTGGCCGATATAAAATTTGTTGCAGTCCGAGCATTGTATACTGTATATCCCGTTTTGGTCTTCTTCTTTTTCATAGTTGTTTATTTTTTGTGTTACCTTCGAGTTTGGCTTGTATGTGATGTTGATGTTCAGTGGTTTGAAGACGTTTGTTAGTTTTTTGGTTTGGTGTCCTACGTACGTAAATGCCGTCCATCGTTGTGTTGTTTTGTCTGTTGGGGTGGCTTGATCCTTGTTCTGTATTTTTTGTTTGATTCTGTTTTCTAGTTTATCTATTGTCTTTCGGATGTATCCGTTTTCGTTCGCTATTTGGTATATTATTTTCCGTTCTTCGTTTCGGGCTTCATTGAGTGGTATCCTTAACATTCTATATATGAATGCGTTATAGGCAGCCATTTTGTGTGATGTTGGATGCTTTGAACTTGCGGGTATGGTGGAGCTTGTTTGTGTAGGTTTAATGTATATTGCCATTAGAAATTGTGTTTTGTTGTGGTTATATCAGTTCAGTTTGAGGAGTGCCTAGAAGATGACAGTACGACCAGCTGTTGAAAGCGCTCGCAGATAATTAATAGAAGATATGAAGCTTCAAATCCTTTTTGTGAAATTTAATATTAAAATACTGAAAATAAAGGAAAATTTGTTGCATCATTCGAAATAAAAAAAATAAAAAAAAAATATAATGATTTGTATTGTGAATTTCTATATTTTAGTTTAATTGACTTTTTCCATGCTATAGAGTCTCTGGAAATATAATGATTTGATTTGAACTCTTCTAACCTCAAAAAAATCTCAAAGTAGTTTCTAGCAGTGAGCATGCGAAATTATACTGAAGAAATAACATGAAATCTGTTATAACTGCCCAAGAGATGTTAATTTTCAAGGAATCAGCTGGGAAATCTCAAAAACATTTTATTTTATTTTTTAAATTTTTTTAGCACTACAGTAAAATCATTGAGACGCTTTCATAGCGGTGTCTGTCCAAAGTAGCGATTCATATTGGATTTGAATCGGTAGAGATTAAATCCATTTGGAAAAACGTTCTTAGGAGGTTTATTCCACCCAAACGCAGTTCTCCAGATGAAAGAGTTCCTAAACAGTGTAGTACGAGGTGTACTGAGTTGAACCTCAAAACGATGAGGAGCAACAGTCCGTCTCCTATTTCTGATATGTACCGCTCTTGGTGGAATCAAACTTGCCAAGTCACTTGAACACTTCCAGTGTATGTTTGGGGGCAGAGCTTCATACATAAGAACAATACTCCGAAAAGGGACTGATCTGAGCTTCATAAAGCATCGAAAGTTGCTGAGGTGTGTACAGTTTCTGATTCGGAACAGTGTTCCAAGCTTTTGAGAAGCAGCCTTTGCAATTTCAGCGACATGGTTGTGCCAAGATATGTTGGTGTCCATTTTAACCTCCGACAAAGCGGAATTGTCAGACCTGACATTATTTCCGTTTCGGAGACATTCATCTTTTTGGACAAAACCGATGCCTGGGTTTTTGTGGCATTGAATTGTACCTGGTTACTTTAACCCCAACTTGAAATAAATTCTAGATCCTCATTAAGATATGTAACCTCTTGGTGCCGGTGAAGATACACATGGATTCACGAGACAAGTGTGCTGTGGTCAGCAGAGCAATATATTGGATTCTTGTTTTTTCCAATAAGTCTTTGATATACAATAAAAAGAGGGTTGGAGACGATATGGATCCCTGGGGACCACCAGCGTTGATGGTGAAAGTATTCGAGAGATATTCATTGACAGCCACTTGCAGGGAACGTTTTTTCAGGAAGCTGAAGAGCCATACACAAAAATGATCCGACAAGCCATAGCATCGAAGTTTGGCCAGCAAACCCTCATGCCCTCTAAGCTGTGCAGAAACATGACTGAACCGGACACAACAAGGCGTAGTAGAATCTACTACATCCTACATTGTAGGTAAGACTAGATGAAGCTATGGTTGTGTACCAGTTAATGCTCAAACAAACATATTGTCGCAACTCAGTACTGGCTTGGCTATTAACGAGACGATTTTATTCGCTGTTTCACCCATTCATTATTCGTTCAAATAATGGAAAAACTCATTTGAAAACTCAATTGAATATTTATTGAAAAAAACGGAAAAAATACTTTGAATAACTTCACACTCAAATGGTAATAAAACAAATACATTAAAACACCAAAAACTTACATTATACTGCCACCCAGCAGGATTGAAGAGAATGAGATATGCTGCATTGCTGATGATCAATAGATACTCAAATGAATTTCTGAATACTGTCTGTTCATTATCTTGACCTCTCTCAATATTTATGAAGATTTATACGCTGACATTGCAACTTTGATCCGGTCACTTTACTAAGGTAAAATGCTCAACATGATATCTGTGCAAAGTTTACGTATTTGGAGATTGTTTTATATTCTATTTCCTGTGATCGGATCAATTTCAATATCTATGAACTGGGAAGATGAAATTCTGAATACTCATTGTTTTTGTTTTAGAATATTGAAGTTGGGGTTGGACCATTTTTCAATTCATGTATTCGCGTAAAGGAATTTGAATTATGTCATGATTGCTTCCATATTTGACAGAAATTTCATATTTGCCAGAAATGTGCTGGTACAACTTCATGAAAACAATTCGAAATGAAGAGGACTTCAGAACGTTTTCGAAAATCCATCTACAGTCTTTTTGACGTAGAGGAAAAATGGGGCTGATATGATACACCAGGAGATTATTTACGTGCTTTGTGCCAAAAATAGACTGAGTAATACATTTTATTATTGTTGGGCATAACGGAATTTCTCATTATTGCATGGTAAGTGGACAATAAAAAAATAAATAATCAGCAATGATTTTTTTAAGCAAAAAAATTTCAGTGACTGACTGTAAACTTTTATTCGAACTACGTTGTTTATTGAGGTAGACATGTTTTTATGCGCCACCCGTATTGGGGGAAGATAGCTCTATGTTTCTACTTTTGAAAAATTCAAAATAGGTAATCTTATCACGAGATATATGACGTCACATATAGGGGGCTAATTTGATACAAATAAGGGGGTTAATTTGATACAAACATTGGGGCTATTGTGATACAGCTGAAGGGGCTTTCTTGATATTGCCAAACCTTGAAAATCGTGCATTTTACTAGTTTTTGTAACTTTCTTGGAAATCAATTTGTTTTTGTTTTGTGAAGAGTGAGGGAGGAGTGAATAAGAAACATAAGAAAACAACCACATCAGGCACCCATGAAACCCAACCAGACAAAAATGCTACTCGAGACGAAATAACAAGAAAAGAAGAGAGTCAGATAATTCAGGAAAAACGAAGAAAACAAAAGAAGCTTAAGAAAATAACGGTTTCGTCAGACAGCGAATCAGATATCCCGAGTGAAATTGATTTTGCAGATGAGGATAACAGTGATTCCGACTATATTCAAGCCATGCAGAGAGAATAAGAGTCAAACTTGGAATTTGAGAAGAATTTAGGAAACTGCAATGGTAGTGACATGCATGACCAACATACTGCACCTAGAATCAATGACTGGGTTGTAGTTAAATTTGCAACCAAGAAGAAAGTGTTGCATTACGTAGGTCAAGTTATGGATACTGAAGCTGGTGAACCAAGAGTAAAATTCACACGAATAAAAGAGACACATAAAGATACCACAGTTTCTTGTTGGAAAGAGCCGGAAGATGTGTCATTTATTGAAAATGAAGATGTGGTAGAAAAACTTGCTGAACCTGCTTTGGGAAGGGGAGGAGAACTGATTTTCAACTCGACTTTTGAATATTATAATATTCAATAATTTCATACAAGAAACTGAAAAAAAAATATGGAATGTTAAAAATGTTGAGTTTTTTCAATAAACGGTGCTTTAGTTATTTCTTCCAAAGGAGTTTTATGTTTAGTGGAAAAAATATGAACAAGACACGGTTGTTTCTTTTATATGGCTGAAGACGAAAATTCGAAAAAATTACTGGTATCACATTAGCCCCAGAGCTGTAACATTTCAGTCTCGTCTTACGTTCATAGACGATATTGAATGAAATACAATGCTGTATCACTTAAGCCTCATCATCGTATCAAATTAGCTCCACCAGGTGGGGTTATTATGATACACAGTTTTTATTTTTTTTCAGCATTGGTACTGCAACTAAATTTTTTGTGCACCCATAAATAAAATTACCAATACGAATTGTATATCCCAGTATTTTTTCAGAATGGCTTAATATATATGGTTAGGTATATAGTGAAAAGTGTATATTTTTGTATCATATTAGCCCCGGTCGACCCTACCTACTTGTTCTGGAATGGAAAAATGAATTTTTCAAACTTTTGAAAACAGGCACATACATCTTTGGCAAAAGCGTAGAGGACTGAGAAACATTAGATTCATCCTTATTCCGTCGAAAAAAAATTTGATTTGAAATGCCGAGAACATGAACATTATTCTCCATGGAGAGATGTTAGCCTAATATCAAATATATTATACTCCAAGTAGAGAAGCATCACAGGCAGTGATGTTAAACAGGGTACGGAGTTATCTTCTGATGAAAAAAATATACCAAATATTTTACATAACCGTTTTAAAATTATATTCACATCATTTTCATATGAATAACTTCAGCACCATGGATGTGGTTTAATAATAAGCCGAAAGGTCGGGTTGAATTGAAATACTTTTGATTTACCATTGACCCTCTCTCCACCAGTACATTCTTGAAAATGTGCAATTGTTCAGAGAGTATTTTTAAATGCCAAACCTCCAAGCAATTTGAGTTGTTGGCTGAAAAAATGTTCCATATACAACGAGCTTTGTTTAAAATGGTATTGCCCCTGATTATCCAATTGAACAGTTCATGTATTCATTTCAAAAGGAAAAAAGTAGTTGAATGTGAAATGCTTGTTTCGATATCATATTCCTCATCGAATTGAAAACGAATCATCTTGAAAGATCTACAGTTATTATGAAAGTTTGAGGTTTAATTCTTCCACTTTTCCAGATGATGTGGACCAACTTCGTTTATTCTAATTACTTTCCCGAACGCTTCTCTTTTGTCTATTCCACGAAAATCACGGCTTCCGAAGACCTCCTCTATAGTATATTTCAAGTAGAGTAGGATCAGGTCAGAGCTGCGAGAGAAGTTTAATTTACTACCAGAAATTTAGTTTCAATTACGCAGTCAGGTGTAAGTGAATTAAAGCTGAGAAATGTACATTAGAAAATTCTCATATTCGTTCCATGAAATTAATTTACCAGGAAGTCGTTTCGGTAGACAATTTAACAGTTTTATGAGAAATTCCAGGAAAACTGACAAATCAGAAATAAGTTCTTGGTAACTTGGAACTCATCAATGACACCGAGTTATTGTCCATTCGCTTCAATCAGTACTAAAAAAGTTTTTATCAAAGATGTAGGTTAAAATTCCTGTTTCAAATTCACAAATCACAGTTAATAATTATAGTTATAGAAATCTAAAGCAAATGAACTTCAAACGTTCAAGTCAATCTCGATACACCTACACAGTAGGTTTATTGGGCTGACGCCTATCAGAAAACAACTTCACAGAAAATTTCCTGCATATGCAATTGGCAATACAAATACAAAGAGTCGACCTTCAATTTTGGAAGGGGCACACTTGCAGACCGGTTTCGGGCTCCTTAGCCACTCGTCAGTGCAAGATAGTGACCATCATCGACCCAAAGTCAATGATATTCCTTAATTGAAAATCCGAATTCTTTCAGAGTATTTCATTCCTTTCCCGAAGTTGAATTTTCAGAGGAATCAGGCAAAAATCTGAATATTCAGAGGAATCGGGCAGAAATCGGAATATTCAGAGGAATCGGGCAAATTACGGATATGCAGTTGGTTAGTACCTCGTCCACTAGATGGAGTGACATTTTGTAATGTTTGCTCCAACTTCGGAAGAGGAATGAAATACTCTGAAAGAATTCCGATATTCAATTATGGAAATCATTGACTTTAGGTCGATAATGGTCACTATCTTGCACTGACGAGTGGCTAATGAGCCCGAAACCGGTCTGCAAGTGTGCCCGTTCCAAAATTAAAGGTCGACTCTTTCAGTTGTATTGCCAATTGCATATGTAGGAAATTTTCTGTGAAGATTCCTGCACTGACGCCTGTCGGATATAATCCAACGCCCTTCGTGATATTAACCAGGGGAATAGTTGTTTTCTGATAGGCGTCAGTCCATTAAACCTACTGTGTAGGTATATCGAAGTTGGCTTGAACGTTTGAAGTTCATTTGCTTTACATTTGTTTGCTGCCAGTCTTCAAGCATAGCCCACTGACTAAAAAATTAGTTATACAAGACAATACAGAAAAAATTTTGTCGATTTTTTGGGTAGTGTACATTTCACAATTTGGAAAATAAATGAAGCTAAATCGATAGAGAATTTGCTGAAATGCTGATAAAAACCAAACAGAAAAGTTCACCTTGGAGAGTTCCCGCATAATATAATCCACTGACGTCCAATTAGTCAGCGACTTGGCTACAAATGGAATAAACTATTGGAAATAGCTTCTTCAAAAGAGCTCTTCCAGATTTTTCAGATAAACGTTCTTCAATTTTCCCCAGGCGATCATACTGTTCAAGTTTGTCTTATTATGGAAGTTTCTACTTCTATGGTCTATACCAAATATCATTTCAAGATGTTTGATATCTAGAATGTTACTCCGATATAAGTTTCTTTATTAGATTGTTGGTTTTGAAGATTGCTTTCGAAGCTGATGAAAGACATTTTTCTAGCACAATCGTCAGTAATTTTTTGTTTAAATAATCCAAAACGGAAATGCATCAAAAATTTTCTCTGCAGAACTGGTGATCTCAGCAGACTTATTGGGATCTTCAGTGGTTTATATTACGCAGTACCTTTTTGAAATGAACTTTTCAGTTTGACCTTCATTGCCCTCAGCTTAGGAAAGCGTTTAGTCTACTGGCTTTGTACTCTACTTTTCTTCTATAGCACAGATTCTTCTGAAGAATTGTGGAAAATAATCCATGAAACTTTGTCAACATGAAATACTTTCAATAATATCATCTGCTATGTGCTACTAGCGGGTCACCATTATATTCGGTGAGAAACAAAATTTGTATTTCTGCGTCACAAAAACTGGATGAAGAACAAGAAATAATGTGCGACAAAAAGGAGGAGGACGTGAAGCAAAAAATACCAACTTTATCAGGGAAGAATCCTGCAAACAGAAATTTCCACTGAAGTTATTCCTGTACATACACAAATCACCTTGTACTGACGAGTGGCCAAACAGCCCGAAACCGGTCTGCAAGTGTGTTCCAATAATAAAACTCAATTCCGGCAGTTGTATCGCCAACAACATATGCAGAAATAACTTTAGTGGAGGATCCTGCACTGACACATGTTGGATATAATCCAACGTGGTATTAGCCAGGGGAGTAGTTTGTTTTTCAAAGGTGTCAGTCCATTATGTAGGTAATTTGAGACTGGCCTGGATGAACTGTTCTTTCAGATAATTTGATTCAAAGTCAGTTTCCAAGTATGCCCAGTCATTTATGTGAAATAAGGAGTTCCTGCTTATGGAGTTTCACTCATCTAATTTCAGGTAATCGTAGTATTGGGTATGTACAGAGAATGGTCATCAAAAGAGAATCATGAATGGAAGGTGACAAATGTGATGATAAAAATTCACTAGTAGTTGTTAGACCCATTGACCAAGAAAGATCACTGAAGTGAGTTTTTTGGAAATCATCGGAAAATACGTTGCATTGCTGAGTGCGAACATGTTCAACCTGTTCAAATGAATGCTAGATACATAGTTACTAGGAAGATTGAAAAGTTTTGAAAAATCCTGAATCCATAATTGTACGGAGGACTTGGACCACTACCTGGTAGCTGTTTGACTCCAAATTTTTTTCAGATCTCCAGTAAACCCTCTATCCTCATCTGTTTGTCCATCTTCTTCATGACAAGTATTTGAACAATATTGTTGCCTGAACTAGTTTGATACAAGACATTGTTTGACAGTTGGAAGAACAGGAGTGTGGAAGTCGTCTTCGGTTGCTGATGTTTGGATTACAGACTCATCAACTTAGGAAAATGTGTCGAAGCACGAACTAGAAAAGCAAAATGATACAACTGGCAGTGAGCACATTATTTTTTATATCGACTGTAAAATTATTGCAAGAAATATCTAGTTGTGTTATGAAGTAGATGTTTCAGGCAATACGAATTGTATTATTGAGATTTTCATCAACATTGAAGAGCAAGACGGAGTTTTAGTAAAATTGTTAACCTCTATAATGTAATTCAGTGTTCCATGAGAGTTAAAAAAATTGTTTGGATGCAAGGGTCGCAATATATTATCAACTTCAAAAATTGAAATACCTAATCTGTCATTACGTTCAAAATGATACTGTATCTTCTACCATTGCGTTGAAGACTGGAGAACAACTCTCTTGGGTTGATAAAAACTTGAAAGCCTACTAAGGAAAAAAGTATATTTGTTTGTATACAATTTCGTTTCGTTTTCTTTGTGTGATGATCTATCCATCATCGTCAGTAACGAATGATGTAAATAAATCATTCATTCCAACAGCAGACTTCTCATTATATCACATCAAACGAAAGTTGGAAAAGGCCTGAGGCTCTGCAGAACCGTATTTACAAAGCATGCTCTCTATAATTTTCTCGAATACGGAAACTTTTAATGACTTTTACTAATCGTCTAGACCATACAGAACATATAGCAACCTCCCACTCGGCCATGAATAAATTATAACATCGTACAACGAATATAGGTCGAACACTGTATAAGAACTTTCGTCCATCTAACGAGGTCTCTAGAAAGCTTCATCACAAACTTCAGTTGCATTTTCTGGGTGCTCTCTGAAATAAATCATATCTGACCTAGTTATTGCAGACTATGAAGTGTGGATTGACGACAGGTGTGAGATAAATGCACATTCTTTGAAGTTTCACGTAAACAGTAACATATCCTTTTTCAAATCCTTCATTAAGTAGCATTATTTTGCAGAAGTTGAAAAAACAGGACAAATTGTGAAGACTAAAATAGGATTCTGAAACAATTTATTGCATTTCACATCAAAAACATTTGTAGAGTTTTCCATTCATTCATTTTTGTCGAAAATGTCTATTGTTTTTTTACATTTGATATCATCCATGGTCATTGATTATTATATTTGGTTAGAATTTGCCTTTTTAGTTAATTTTTTTCATTCTCTTCGATTTTACTCATTTTCGTCGAAATGATTTCATCTGAATTGAAAAAACTCATATAGTGGAACCATTAGTTCAGGCCAGTCTCAACTCCCTGAACTGTAGGGTAATGGAGTGACACCTATCAGAAAACAACTACTACCCTGACTAATACCACGAATGGTGCTGAATTACATCCTACAGTGTAGGGAGTTGAGACTGGCCTGAACGAATTATTCCTTTGGATCAGTCTTTCCCAGCCTGTCGTTGTTTCCAACGCTCGAGAATTTCGTCGAAGAAAATGACCTCAAACTGAGTCCTGCACTTCTGACGGACATCAAAACACACTGTCTTGATTTGATTCAAAGCTACTACATGTATTCTCCTGAAGACTTCAGTAAATATTCTTGGATCCAAAACCCGTTTGCTGATATAGAAATGGCGCCAGAAAACTTTACTGCGACAGAAAATGACTAAAAAATAGCTAACAAAGCAGTAAAGTTTTTAATTACATTGTTGATGATAAACGTATTCAAGAGATATCCACCGATGGCGAAACGTTCTTTCAGGAAGCTGGAGAGATCCGACAAACCATAGCATGTCTAAAAGTAAAGGCGATGGCAAGGGGAGCATCGTTTATCATTCATTTTGAGTAATGAGTCTTCTATCGAACTTATAGAAAGCGTTTTCATAGGAAGGGAAGTCATCATCATTTTTTTTGCCAAATATCTTTTCTATGATGATTTTATTTTAGTGTTCTGAAGAATTGTCTTCCCATAGACGGAAGCTAGACGAACTGTAACAATCTGCGGCAGCTCGTCAGAAGAGGCAAGGGAGGCTTAGGCTCCCCATAAAATGTAAGGCTATTCATCGCAATAAATCAAGAGATATTAACGAATAATAATGATTATTTTTTTCTAAAAATACTTGGGAATCATTACTTTACCATTAAATTTTAATATGCCCAAAAAAACAGTGTATCCTGCATCAACAAACCTCAAACGCACTACCCACAAACGAATAACAGAGAAGCCATCAACCCGAAATAATGAATGCCATACGTTGATACGTTGCAAGGGAGCCAAGCCTCCGACCGCTTTAAAAACACAAGCACCGCGAGATCGATCCAGCCAGCGACATACGTCCCGATTTGTAATTTTAGTTGCAGAAATTATAGTGTTAGAGGAGCCTATCCTCCAGTTGGTCTTTGTTAGTGTACGACTGCATTTGTTTTTGATTTAATCATTCGTACGGGATGCCGTGACTGACCGGGGCTGATAAATATTTCGTTAAATCGTTTTAGTGTTTCTTGATATTATTTGTCATTTGTGTATGAAACAGACAGTATTGCATATTAGCTGTGCTCTTTGGTAATATTTTTAATGTGTTTTTGAAATGTTTTCCTTCAATTTCAATGTGTTTTCAGGTTTTTACTTTTTGGTAAGTTTTTTTTTTCATTTATTATGGATAAGTTGGTTGCTGACAAATAATTTTAAGTCTTTATCTTATGATAATAAATTTTACATTATTAAAACTCTGGGAAGGCCTCAGCTAAATTTGATTTCAATTAAAGCGTCAGATAATCGACAAAATCGAGGATTCAATATTAGTTGGTACGAAAAATGCGATTGGTTAAATGGCTCCATCAAACGAGAAAAACTTTTTTGTTGGCTCTGTGTTTTATTTTCCGTACAAACCGAATACAAAACGTGGTCTAAAATAGGATACTTCGATTTAAAAAAATTGCCTCGTTCTACAGAAAGACATTTTAAATCTGGAGAGCATATATTTTCGTCTTATGAATTAAAATTGTTTAGCAAATAAAATATAGCAACAGCTTTATATACAGCTCAAAAATAGGCCATAATTTCTTTTAATAATCAAGTAAGGGAAAATCGGTCGAATTTGAAAAGACTTATCGATTATGATTTATTTGGGTTCCCAAGAATTAGCTTTTCGCGGACATGAGGAAACCGAAGATTCGATTACAAGGAACGTGTAATGTTACAAGGAACTTGTAATGTTATTGGGCAAATATGATTCACAAATTGGCACTTTTTTAAACGATAGCGTTTTTTCGGGTACCTCCTAGCTTGTAGACAGTGTGACATATAGTATTGAGAAAAGTATAAGCAAAGAGATTGAAAGTGTTTTTTTTTGCATGGGAAATTGATGAAACTACCGATATTACCTGTACATCACAACATCCAATCGTTTTAAGATATGTCAAAGATGGTAATGTGGTAGAACGTTTTATGAGTTTTCATGATGTTTCATCTGGGCGCACAGCTGACGATTTGTTTAATAGGTGTACGTGTGACACCTATAATTTTATGCAAAAGTTAATTGCGCAAACCTATGATGAGGCTGCGGTCATGGCCGGCCATTTAAATGGTTTACAAACTAAAATAAAGTCCATAACTCCTCATGCAGTCTTTACGCATTGTTATGCCCATGCCCTAAATTTGTTATTAAGCAAAGCGTGCAACAACATAAAAGATTGTCACGTTTTTTTCAAGTTTGTTTGGATTTTCGGCATTCTTTTCAAAATCGACCAAAAGAAGCCATGTTTTAAATGAAATATGTGGTAGCCGAATGCCAACTTTTGCTGCTACGCGTTGGAATTCTACACCTAGATCAGTAATTTCAGTGTATTCAAACAAAGACAAATTGATTGATGTCTTTAATTTTATCCTAAACAGTGACGACTTTAACAAATTTTATGTATAAAAATGATTTGAGAGATTGCATGCCTGAGTTATATAAACTTATATCTATAATTGCGACAATTCCCATAAAATCAGCGTCAGTTGATAGAATGTTTTCAGCATTGAAAAGAATTAATCCTCAAGTAGAAACTCGATAACTCAAAATAGATCAGGTAATATATCTATTTTCATAATATATATAAAAGAAGTGACAGGCAACCCCCGATTTTATGACGAAGTAATTGACTACTTTGCCAATTTTAACAATAGAAGGATTCCTCTTATATTTAAAGCAGAGTAGGTGATTCAAAAAGTCTGTATATATTATATACAGACTTTATATATATATATATATATATATATATATATATATATATATATATATATATATATATATATATATATATATATATATATATAATGTATATAAAAATGCATATTTTATTTTAATTTCAGCACTCAATCAACGATATTACCAAATATTAGAGTTATGTTTCATTTATTACAGTTTGTAACTCAAGCAAATAATCTTATTTTCATGTTTTTGTTTTTATTTTCATTTTGTAATTTGTTTTTTTTGAGTTTTTGTTCGTATTGGTTAAGAACGAATGTTATGTTTATTTTAGTTTCTTTTTTTATTTTTTTCGTTCCTTTCCAAAATTACAAAATACACCTTTCAATTCACCTTTCAAAATGCGGAACCCTCGCAGACTATATTGAACTTAAATGACCGCCGATTAAAAGTAGTTTGCGGGTGCCTTGTGAATTCACTTAAATAAACCAGATTTAACCTTCCTTCCTACCCCATTCTTCCTTTCCTTTCCTGACAAGACACAACTCTCACCTCCCCGTTGGTTCTTGCTGGACAATAAAATTTACTTTTAGACCTGTTTTTATAAGCATAATTAAGTACTTGTGCTTATAAATTATTTGTAGCAATTTTAAACAAAACTGTTATATTAGAAGAGAAAAGTATTATTCATTGACTGAGAAGAGTTCATTTATATTATAAACTCAAAGACAACCCATTTTCCTTGTATTTGTTTTTTTAATGGTCAGTTTCATACGTATAATTTTAGGCAATACACAATATTTGTTTGCATTTACACAAATATTACGTAATTTGCTTTAAAAAGGTGTGGTACCCCAAAAAATTTTCGCGCCTCCGCTCCGGCGGGCTTTTCTGTGTGTATATATAGTCTTTTTGACATCAGCCTCCCCTCTTCTCCAATGCACGAGCCGTCACTGGTAACAATAGAATAAGTTTGAATGGGTGATTTAAACGTACTCCATTTCTTTCACACACTACCTTCATTCATCGTAAAACCAAGTATACTTTTGTCTAACTGTACTATTAACGATGTAATGTCTAGAGAACTGTTTCATTGGCGCTTGGTGCAGACGCAGCTGGCGTCTCATTTTTTTACAAAAGTTATCAATTATTCACCAGCCTATCTTCAAATTTCGTTTTCGAGTTACCTGCAAAAAAAGTTTCGAAACACCATTTGCACCGTTACGATGTAATCACTAGGAGCGGCATCAAATATTAAACACGGTTTACTTTGAAAATAATAGCAAAACGAGTCCCCATCCATAACGTGACCCAATTTGCGAAGAAAAATGAACAACGTTAAACGTTTTTGTGTGTGTCGCACGTGCCGATGCTATTCTTATATTTCACAGCCACCTGCTTCTGATTGTTTTGCCATCGTAAGTTTGTCCTTCGCCATACTTCTTATGGATTTCTTTTGCTACGAGTTTGATGGATGCTATTGGTGGAAAGAAAGGGTTGTATAAAGAAACGAAGAAAGTTTTTGTACTCGTAGTAATAAAATCAGAGAGTAGCATGTGGGGCAGTCATGAAACAGCAGTTCACGTGTATTTACGAGGTCTGTTAAAAAAATAAGGTGAATTTTCAAATGCGAATATATTTACCCACACAGCACCAGATATTCATAGAATATTCCCTCTATGTCATAAAACGAACGTATAATATATTCCAAATATTCATAGAATATTCTTGGAATATATATGTTACGGGCAACGTGATTAACTGGGCGTTATTAATAAGGACAGGCCATTATTAATAATGCTCAAGAGCGATGTGCAAAATCATTAATTTCCAAGTAATAAGTCAGTGTTTGAGATAGCTTGGACTGGACAGTATGAATAATTCTCTACTTGTAGCCGGGCAATGTGATAAATTGGACCGCGGCCGTGGCTTACAACATGCCGTGTACAAAGTTGTGTTCACGGCAAACCCCGTCATAGCCAATCTCTAGGTTCAGTGGAAAGAGGAAATCAGGATATAGAAAAGATGGTATTTACATGGTTGGAGACAATGAAAAAAACAAATAAAATGGTCGGAAGGGTTAAGATTCGTACAGTTCATGAAAAATAAAGCTCATACCACTCCGGTATCGATCGCAGTCCTTTCGAAGCTATGTTTGGCTGCAAACCCAAAGTAGGTTTAAAATCAGTTTTGCCATCATTTGACGGGTTAACGGAGATAGTAAGTGAAGATGACCTTGAGGCAATGTTGAAAGATGGTGATTCCGATGAAGGTCAAAACGTATTTGTGGACACAGCGGATGATGCCGTAAACGAAGACAGCGATAACATAGATGAAAACTCAGCCGCTGTAACTGGGTCTATTTCTGTTACGATTGAACCTGAACCCCGTTCCAAACTGGAATAACAATCTGACGATATTCAACCAGAAAATCAGCAACCTACTGCGTGGACATAATAAATGAAAACCCCCGACCAGACGATCAACAACCTTTGAACTGAAACAACATTCTGTCGATAATCTACCAGAAAATCAGCAACCCACTGTGAGTGTGGACATAATGAATAAAAACCCGCGAGCAGCCTATCAACAGCCTTCTGCCAAGATGAGAAATGAAAAGGAAAATTCTGATAATGAAAAGGCTGCATCTTTACTCAACGCAAAATCAAACGAAATTCGGAGGCTCGTAACGCAGCCAAAGAATCACTTGATAAGCAAGCCGAAAAATTGTTGGCGCCTTCAAATGCAAAATTTCCTATTGCCAAAGCGTTCGAGTAAGGATACCAGAATTAGATCGAGCCAAGACGGATAGTCGTAATATAATTGCTATAATTATATTTGCCGAAAAAGAAAAACTTTACAAACTTGAAACTAAACACGGTATTTTAAATCAACTGTACTCCAGAAATGAGTTTACTGTGTGTAAAGAAAAGTTCATTTCGATCGACGATGTTCCAAAAGTTGATATTACTCTTCGAGAATGTACTCGAAGAGACTCTCATTTTGATAGACAGGGCTTCCAACATTGTAACTGTAGTGGTGACTGCAATTAAAAACGTTTTAAATTCAAGAAATCAAACAGTCTTTGCAATTCCAAATGTCACAAAAGCTCATTTTGCAAGAATAAATAATTTTAAACTCAATAACTTTCTTGCACAGTCCTCAATTATTAGATATTTCTGTTTAATAAGGTTTAAACTATTGTTCTCAACTAATATTTTCATCAAAATAAAAGTAGGTAACTACTGATGTTATTACATTTTTAACTATTTATTTTTTAACTACTATGTTCAATAGTTTATTTTTTGTTAACTTTCCATGAATTTTTTTCATTTACTAAACAAAAACACTACATTTCACCTATATTATCACTTTGCCCAAGATAGGGTGGGCATTATTCATAATGGCCGAGAAAAGTTATTGATCATGCTGTTTTAATCACATTGCCCAATTGAGTCGGGCATTATGAATACAAACCGGCCATTATTGATAGTGCCCAAACTTATCAAAATGCCCATAACATATATACGCCTTTAGAATATTCATAGAATATGCTTGAATGAATATGGCAGGATTATTCCTGAAAGAATGTGTATAGAATGTCTTTAAATGGATTAGACTCCCGTGAATATTCTAAGAATATTGTCGATCGAATATATAGTCTAAGATCTGAACCAAAATCGACCTTCAGCGAGCTGATAATAGAATGAAATATATTTTATAATGAATTTAGTGTATTAGAAAATATGTTGAACATCAACATCAAGATAATAAGAAAATTTTTGTCCTTACTTGAAGTATAAAACGTATAGAATGTGCAGCCGTTGGGTTGTCTATTATTCACCTGGGCGAACTACTGGTTTGTCAGGTATAAACAGGTATATCGATGCCAGTTACTTTCACTGATTAGATAATGAAAAAAATTATATCATCATAAGCGCTGTTTCATTGCGAACACGTTGATATAGGGTTGTCTCCAGAAAATTCGGTCCTATTAGGGGTTTGCAAACTTTAAAGATTTGAATTTCAATGCGCGTGGAAATGTGTGACAGAGAGATCCGAGGTAAGTATACTGTGTAATAATAAAGGAACCAACATCGTAGTCGCCTCGAATGGGACCTTGAATATTAGAATATTAGAGAAGAAGAAAGAATTTAATGAATCAGAAGAATTCGAGTGCGACAATGATACTTCTAATGAATCAGATATAGGATAAAGAATATTTATTTTTCATTGATATAATTTTTGTATTTCTGCTGTTCTGTAATGAAATTTTTTAAACTTAATACAAGATGTTCAGTCTATCTTTTTTAGTATTTATTTATTTGAATTTTTGGCTGACCACTCTGTTTCTCTTGAATTTTTTCCAGAAAGAGTTAAAGAATTTCAAAGTAAGTAATTGATTTTTTTATTATTCACGTTATCATATTTTGAGATTACAAAAACTTGTCTATTATAGATATATTTTTACGGTTATGAGTCAATATATCTATATATATATATATATATATATATATATATATATATATATATATATATATATATATATATATATATATATATATATATATATATATATATATATGCAACTTTTGGAAACGACAAAAAAATTCCAATGGGCCAATAAATGAACGTATTTCATCAATAAATCGGTTTATTCTCATCCCATTTGTCTTTTTGTATTCAAAATTATTCAATTACAAAGAGACAAATCTTGGCAACAGAGAAATGGGGAAGTGAAGTATAGTAGTAAACGTTTCTCATTGGTCAATTGAAGTGTAGCGCGCGACAGTCATCAAAGCTCTGTAAAAGCGGCTGCCCCTTGACGCTTAGCAGCTTTGCTTTGAAATCGCATTTGATTCAACATGGCGGTTCACATGGCAGGTTCGCGTGTGTAATGCATGGTGTTTTGGTTTTATTATCAAAGTATAATACTCTCATGTTACTTATAATTTTCTTACAATTTCGACCTCTCTTTTTTACTTGTGATGCACAGTTTGGAAACTTTGGTGCAGTAATGAATATTACTGGAATTTTTTCCCAACACCAAATCGATATTTCAACATTTTGGTTTGATCTTCCTCCTGAAGATGATCACATGGTGATCGAAACACGTGTCGAGATGTTAACATAACGGTTTGTTTTTTGGAAAAAACTCCAGTAATATTCATACCTTTCTTTGCTCAAGGGAAATGTGAGCAGTCTAAAGACAAGAAATTGTAGTCCATCCATTTTTTGTTGTGGGCAATAATGAGAACTGTCAGGCATATATAGTCGAAGTAACCGGTATTGTCCATACTGAAGGTGTCGGCGCTCTCAAAGGCAAAAAAAAACAATACAAAGAAATAAAGCCGCTGCCAACTAGTCCACGTGGACTTGAAAATTGGCGGTTCGTATTGGATGATTTTTTACTAACCGAGTTTTTTGATTGACTGAAGATTCATTAAATTGAATTTGAAGTCATGTTACGGCGACGATTAGAATGTGAGCCGTCGTTTTGTCTATGTTCAGTTCAGTAACTGACCGTAATTTGAGTGTTGAAATTCTATCTTGGTGCAGTTATAATTACTCAAAATTTTTGTTATCTGTTTAAAATTGTGTCTTTGGACAAGTACTAATAGTAATAACGAGTGTGATAACAACGCAGAGTTTTTCCAGTGTGGTGATTCTAATAGCGATGGTGACCAATGCGAGAAAGAGCTACCAGTAAATAAGATTCGGATGAATTTGAATATTGAAACACAAAGAGTATGTTTCAATGTAAGTATATAAGAAACTACATCTCAAGTTTGGTTTCGAGGGATACAAACTATTATAGTATTTCTAATAGCAATTGGAACAGCACAGAAGGAATTCCCGCCTCGACATAGGCGTCAGCATATTATTCTTCAGTGATAGTTTTTCAGTTACTTATTCTCACAATCATAGCAATTGATCACCCCATGAAAAAGTTATCTCAACTATATTTTTCCACCATGGGTATTTATGAAAAACTTCGAAATTTAAGGTAATTGATTTCCGAGTCGAAAACTCTAAAATACAATGAAAACACAAATAATCACACCGAATTATCGTCGAACATATATTAACAAAATAATAGTGGCCAACAAAATTGCTAGAAAAATCAAAATTTTTTTTCGCTATATTCGGATGAGGTGGAATCATCATCGAGTTGAATAACGATCAGATTTATGGTACTTTGCATAATATTTGTTCTCTTCTTTTATAACGTGGGCCACACAGTTCTTCCACACATCACTGTTACCTACTTCATTCACCACTCGCCTTATATTGTCAAGCACCACAGCATTCAAAGTCGGTGACTGATTACATTTCCGCAAGCTTTCTTTCATTGTGGCCCAAACCATTTCAATTGGATTGAACACACAATAGTATGGAGGCAAACGTAAGAGAATATGACCACGTGTTTTACACATCGAATCAATAATAAACTTTTTTTGAAATTACGTTGTTTTATGGTCGCCAGTAATACCTTTTTCGTTGGAATCTTCTCGGGTATTTCCATGTCATGATTTGGCATGGAATCAACAATATCTTCTTTTTTTGTGTTATTGTTTGGTATTGTAGTCAATAACCGAGAATGATACGAAGCGTTATCCATAACAATAACCGAGTTTGGAGGAATATTTGGGAGAACTGCTTACTGAACCAGGTTTCGAATAAAGCCGCAAACATATCTTCGTGGTAATCAGCAGACGAATCTTTTATATTTTTGGCAGACAGTAGCAAAGCGTTAGGCACGAAACCATTTTCATTCCCGGCATGCAAAATTATAACACATTTTCCCCTTGAAGAAGCTGTGTTCAAATCACAATACTTGGTTTCGTCTACCCAGCCATATTTGACAACATCATGGGTGTGAAACCAAGTTTCGTCGGAGTAGATTATATGTCTGCTGGATTCTCGGTAGCTTTCCATTCGCCTCAAATATTCTTGTCGGAGTTGAACAATGCGTGTCGATTCCATTATGACCATCCGATTGTTGAATTTTTTATACTTGAAACCACAAGACAATAAGACACCTCGTAGAGTTTCTGAAGATTTGTAATTGTAATCGGGATAGTCGAGTAATTTATTCTAAATCATTGCCAAGGTTGGTACTTCATTTTTTTGGTATATACCATAAAATATTCGCCGAATCACATCTTTTGTAGCACTCGCATATTCTATTCACAATAGCATTCTGTGATGTGTGACAGTTTTCCTTCTTCAAGCATTCATGAATATTCAAAATTACTCGCTGAACTTGAACATGTAAATCCTTATTTTCAAATTCCGGATTCCTATCGATTGACAGAGATTCCTCACACGTAATGTTATCATTTGTTAGAAAAGGTCTCCAGAAAGCCATATTGATGAAAGTACCCAAAAACACTAAGATTTTCACAAAAATCGGTTTGAACGATGAGATTGGAACCTTTGGTGTAAAAATTGAAAACTTTTTCTAGAGATCAATTACCCTAACACCAAACTGATATTTTTGCACTCGACGCGCGTTTCGCTAACACGGTTAGCATCTTCAGGATAAGCAAATTGATACTGAATCTAGCAAGGGTTAGCTGTTCATATACCTAAAGTTTTTTTGTCCGATGTGGACTTTAATTTTTCGGTAATTAACTAGTGGAACCACTATCTGCAAAATTTCTCGGTTTTTTAATATATTGTTGACACGGTATTACCAAAACCATTAGATGTTCATCTAATAAAATCATACGACTGCAAAGCAATGAGATTCCTACAACTGAAATCATAAGGAAGAAATTGCATACTTCCAGCCATAACGTGAGCTGCTGGGACAAAACTCCTCAGAATTGGATAAAGAAACTAGCATTTAGATTTAAAATGATAAACAAACGTCAAGCAGTTATGGAAAGTAGAAGAATAGTGGAATTGCGTGACAAATACTTAAAACAATTAACTAAATAAAGACTAGAACAACGGCAAATTTTCTATTTGGACGGAACTTGGTATGACACTCACGACACAGTTACGAAAGGGTGGATTGATGGTTCGCTGAGTAAGGGTTTCAGGTTTTTGTGGTGCTGGGTATACAAACCTGAGTTTCATTTACGGGACTTCTGAGGGGATACTTTCCACTGAAGTGGAACTCACATACCAAATTTCCCGTAGAAACTTCAAGTTCCTTGGAGGCATGGTTATTATCGTTCATCAACAAGGGACTGGTTTTCAACAAAATAATAAATTTTGCTCAAAGTCAAAGCATTTTCAGCCCGATCAGGCTTATCTACAAAAACCCCATAGATCTATTGTAGTCTAAAGTCTGTCGTAATTAGCTTCAGAGAGGAGGAAAGCATATCTGCATTGAAGATACGAATTCTGCAAGAAGTACGCAGAAATATCTGTAGTTTAAAGTATATCATGCTATTATCAGTTTTCCGCGAAGCGATGAAAGATGAATCGTGTAATTCATTGAATTTTACAATGAAAACATTTATTCAATCGTTAGGTAGATGGAATTAATTGTGCATCATGTCAGTGAAAACAATCACCAGCAGACAATATGCAGAACCCAATTACATTTCTATGCCAAATATTGACATACCTCCTCTTGTAATAACGAACAAGATTCCCATAAACACGACTCGAATGAATCGAGGAAACTATTCGATTCGGAATGTTATGTACACGAAACGTATAAACTAATTGCAGGTTTGTTTACGTACCAGTGATTTACTTTAATCTCGCTACAGCAGCATCGCAGCAGGAAGGAGCGGCAGGAACCGTTACGATTGCTGATGATTATTCAAGTGTTTGTGCTGCTCCGATTGGATCGGTGTTTGCCTCCACTTTATTAAGGATTCTTTCGAGGAAAATGGACTTCTTGGAGCGTTGATAATTCCTTCTTTCGGTAAATGACTGTGGAAATAATGACGGAAGGAAGGAATTTGAAATGTTAGTCTTTTTACTCCCGCTCGAAGAGTAAAGACAAACGGTGGTTTTATTGCGTTGAGTGGATTGTTGTACAGGGTGGATCACTCTTGAGTTCTGTCTTGTAATCAATTTTTGAGATTCACAAGGAAGTGATTTGATTATTTCGGTTACATTTCATGAAGATCGTCATTTTGAATGATAGACATCTGAAGATGAATCTGTTATATTATTTCCAGTCGCATTCACTCTGACTTTTGGTCAGACATTTTATTCAGTATTCCCAGTATTCACAAATGTTTCTCCTGAATTTTATGCGATAAATCAACAGACTATAATTTCAAAAAATCATTGTAATGAAGTTTAGAGGCAGAAACGTCAGGTTATTCATTCCATGAATTTTCAGAATTCCCAAATCTATTGATTTTCCAAACATTTCAAAAAAATAGACTGGTTCCGATAATTTTTCTGAAAAATGGTTTGTTGGGTAAAAAGATCAATTTTTTCTTAAGAAAACAATTGTTTTCTTGCCGACGTTTCGGATGTAATTGAATTTTTCTTCAGGGCTCTGTAATGAGTTCTTGATTAAATTTTTCACCAAAAAGTAAGTTTTTTCCTGTTGACAATATTAATATTTTAAAAACCATCAGACATATTAGATGCATATTTGAAAAAATAAAAAACATTGCAACAACCAAATTTCCGAGACAACACCAACACAAAACGACATGAAACAAAGGAATTTTTCAATCGGTGGCGGAAAGAAGAAGAATGAAAACAGGTTAAATTAACGAAGCATTTCACTTATCAAATTGAAAAATGCAGTATCAAGGCCATTGACATTTTTTCTAGTGTTAACACTATCGCATTTGAGAATATACAGGGTGTATCAAAAGTACGTTAAAATATTCAAGTGACGTATTCCTGAGACAATTTTGAGCAGAAAGTATATATGAAGATGTGTCCGAAAATGTTTCGTTCCGAAGATATGGGGTGTTGAAATTCATTTTTTTTGTTCGCTTTTTGAAAATGACTCTTGCAAACAATAAGTTATTTGCACGAAATTCGGTACCCGCGGTTTTTTTGACGTGGGAAATCATAATTTCATATTAATTTTGATGTAACATAGAGAGGGCGCTGCGTACGCTATCATCATTTATATCAAATTGCCCTAACTTTTTTGACAGAAATCTTTTGGTACTTTTCATGAAAAAACCTAATTTCCTCACCTTTTCCAAGTAAAAAAGGTACACCTCCTCAACAACGCTGGAGGTGATCGTTTTCGAGATCATTACAATTTTCTATATCGACGCATATCACTTAGCTCCTAGGGTGCTAAGTGAAGTTGCTGAAAACATTACAAAAACTATGTATGTGATGGATCTCGTCAAAATAAACACATTTTTCCTACAAAATGTTTAACGAAGAATGATTCGTTTTTGAAATACAGGTTGATGAAGTTTTTCAAAACATGGTAGGTTTTTGTCATAAGTTTTTTGAAATTTTGGTTATTTTTATCAAACTTTATACGCAGTATACCCGAACAGAATTCTTCTGAACTGAGCATTAACGAACTGTTTATTCAATCCAAATAAAAAAAAAATTGTCAGGTTGAATTATTCAATTAGAAAGTGCTAAATAAACATATAAAAATTGAACGAAACAACTATTACAACAACTGTTCAAAGTGACGACCCCCCTCATCAAAGAATTCCGCACCCGTTGAAAAATGCCTGGAGTGTTTCTTACCGTTTCGCAGCAAGCTATGATACATCACTCAACATTTTTTCGTTTTCAATGGGGCATAATCTAGTGATTTTAGGTGTCCCCAAAAGAGAAAATCGACGGGATTGAGGTCCAGTGACCTCGGGGACCAATGGTCAGTGCCTCCTCTTCCTATATATCGTTGGGGATATGCTACGTCTAAAAAAGTTCTTGCGATCACACTAAAATTAGCAGGAGCTCAATCGTGCATAAACCAAGAGTGATTTCGGAGACAAATGGGAACATCTTCCATAAGTTGGGGAAGCTCGTGTTCCAAGAAATGTAGGGAAGCATATCCATTCGAACGTGAGGAGAGAAAATAGGACCCAATTGAATAATCCCCAATTATGCCTACCCATACATTAAGAGAGAATCTGTCTCTCTTAATGTATGGGTAGGCATACATACAAGAGCATGTGAAATTAGGAGTTCCAATAAAAATGCAGGTGGTGGAAGACCAGAAACTAGAAGAAGCTTGTTAGCATCTCGACATCATCTACCGTAATTGCTGAATTGAACGTGCAGAACCTCAAAATTGGCCAGCTCGTAGTCCTGATATGATTCCTCTAGATTTATATTTATGCAGTCATCCGAAGGCTCTTGTTCATAAAACTGCTGTACCAGATATGAATGACTTGAGGAATTGAATAATTGATAAGTGCAATGTCATAAGGAATATTCCCGGTATTTTTGAACTTATCAAACGATCGACTGCAGTCGTGTATATAATTCCCTATATATTTCATAAGCTCATAATATAAAACATTCCAAATCTTTTTTTCATATAAAAATGAAATTAAAGAACGGATAATAGGGACTTCACCAATTGTTTTTTTCATGATATGATAAATTTCAATAAATCATGATATTCATTTCATCAATTATATTTCTGAATGATTTTATTTAATTCATATATTGTTATTGATCACATATTTTCAATTTATGTATTCATTTGTTATTTTCTTTTTTCCACATATAATATGTTCATATACTTTGTATCTGTTTTTATGACTTACTTTGGCACAAGTTTCACCTCTCGAGTTATTATTAGTTTATTTATAAGTTTGTTTAAAGGCGATTGACAATGTTTCATGATGAATTTCACTAGTTCGGATTTCTATTGTCTACTATATAAAGTGATTTGAAATCCCTGAAACAACTAAAAAGAAGAATTGAAAATGAATAACTGAAAATAACATTAAGCAAAATAAACCTGAAATGAGATAATAATAATAAATAAAATACAAGTAGAAATAGAACAATTGAATAAATAAAAATGAAGGGATGAAAAAAGAAAATAAAAAGTGGAGAGATTCCAAGTCACGTTAGTTCACGACGTTTCGATTGTTAGTATCTACAATCGTCTTCGGGTGATGACTGGACTGATTCCTCCGAGACAATTATTACAAAATATAGTTTTATCAATTTTAATTGGATCGCCACACACTTTCGGTTTTGAATTCCATTCTTTCGGAAAAGGAGAGAGAATAGAGGGTTAAGAGTGGTGGGGCTACCACCTCCACAATCGAACAAATCATAAAAATCGAATGCTGATTCTGGAACTTCACTTCACTAGTACTATTAGTAACTTCAAGCTTTTCACTCAGAAATAAAGAAAAATGAATTCTGCAAAAATTAATGAAGTTTTGACAAGGTTGACACTTGAAGACGAAAATAATTGGTTTTCGGATGAAGAAGACGAACTTCCCAACATCATTATCGAAGGAGATGATAACATCGGAGGAGAAATCGATATATTCGATGTAGTACAAGAAGATGGTGGAGAGCCATAGCTGCTGCTGATAATTTGCAGGATAATGATGGTGTAATGGATCCGGAACTTGAAGATGAAGGCATTGATGATGATCCAGCGACAGACAATGGCAACATTATAATAGGGAGCCGGTGGATGAACATTAGTGAGACAGTGGAAAATAATTTAGATCTGTACTGTGTGACGGACTCTCATGTGCGTATACGAACCATTAATGATAGCATCCACACACTATGTTGGTGTTGTTTTAGATTTTATTCCCATCGAAATAGAAATAATGGAGGCGAATATGAACATATGGATTTACATTACACTATATCGATGATGGAAATAACACAAACTTGTTGTGAATCTTGTGACAGACCTCTAACAAATTTTCGCCGTTTAGATGCGTGCATTATTTGTAACAATGTCCCTCCACAATGAAATGTTATAATAAATATCATTGATTTCACTATTGTTGATGTTATTTCAATAGTATTTACAGGTCGTTTGAGTACTTTCACTTATCCCCGCTTTCCATTTTCCGCTTCACTGGTTCCGTGGGAGATGACCGTTTTAGCAGGAGTTGGCCATTTTTCGCTTGATGATGGGTTTTCATATGTTACGTATTTCTACGCTGGATTGGCCGAATACGTTGTTGGACAACATGTATGCGGCTTCCTTAAATTTTCTCCTGAACCAATGTTCCTCTCTGTGCAAGATCTCAGCTTGAGACCACTCGATGTTGTGTTGATGGGTCCAAACATGATCTGCTATTTCTGTTTGCTGGTTTCCCCTCACTGTGTGTGTTTCTTGTGCTCGGCAATGCGAACATTCAATGGCCTCTTGGTTTCACCAATATAGGACTTTCCGCGCTCACAGGATATTCAGTAAATGCAATTCTTGGAATCGCAGTCCGCGTTTGGTTGCCTGATTTTCGTGAGGCTGATATGGATTGTGTTACCGGATCTGAAGCAGGTTCTGATGTTGTACTTGGAACCAATTCTTCTTATCCTCTCTGATGATCCTCTGATGTAGGGTAGTGCAAGCACCGGTTGTGACGGCTTCTCTTCCTTGCGAGGCTCCTGCTATCTTCCAGCCAAAGTTTTTTTCACCATCGCTTTGGAGTAGTCATTCCGTTGAAGATCATTTTTGATGATGTCTAGTTCCTTCTCGAGACCTTCCTTCGTATTACAAAGCCCAAAAGCACGGTCTGATAGAGTCTTGATGATTCCTCTTTTAGTCGATTGATGATGGTTGGATTTGTGGTTCAGATACTGTCCCGTATGAGTGGGTTTTCGGTATAATGATGTTTCCAACTTAGGGTCGGTCCTCTTCACCAAAACGTCTAAGAATGACAATTCTGTGTGAATTTCCTTCTCCATTGTGAAAGTGATGGAAAGTCTCACACTGTTGATGTGTTTCAGGAAGGCGTCTAGTTCAGTATTCCCATGGTTCCATATTATGAAGGTGTCGTCAACATATCTCAACCAGACTCGAGTTTTCTTGTGGGCTTCTTCAATGGCCAGTATTTCAAACCACTCCATATATATGTTGACTATGACTGATGACAGTGGCGATCCCATTGGCAGTTCCTCATCTTGTGTAAAGAATTCGTCCTTCAATTGGAAATAACAGTTTCGTACACAGCATCCTAGTAATTCCATAATTACTTCTATAGGTAGATTCGTTCTCTCTTTCAGGTTCCCGTCTTTGGATAGCTTTCTCTGTATGATTTGGAGTGCTTCTTCGACCTGAACGTTGGTGTAAAGGCTTTCCACGTCGAAACTAATTAGTTGATCTTTGATCAAATTGAGGTTACACAGGAAGGGGCTGTAAGTGAGGAACAAGGAGAACGGTTCCACCAAGACATAAAAGAATTAGAACGCATATACCAAGGTCGGTGGAATGTTAACATGATGGCAGACTACTGTTGGATGTTAAAAAGGGGAAATTCACAAGAGTACAGCCAAAAAAGTACCAAAAGAAGTTTTGACGGAAAAAGAAAACGTTTTTACAAAGATTTATAATCACTTTGCAAAAACTTGCAAAGTTCAGCTTAGTTTAGCTATGTAGCATTGTTTTTTTGCTTTTACTCCATATCAAAATAATAAAAGTAAATCCACAAATCCACGTTTTTTTGTACTTTATCAATTATTTCATCCTTATTTTGTAGGCAAATCTTACGTGATAGATAAAAACAACTGTCAGTTTTGAAATCAACACAAAAAACTACATAAAGATCAGTTAACGAAATCAAAACAATTTTTTTAAAAGTTTTTTTTGCAGACCTGTGATATTTATGATATTTTACGTCATTTTTCTTTTAAACTTCGACGCCCTGTATCTCAGGGCCTATATAAAGGCCTCATTGAATATAACAAACTTCCCCAAAATGTGAAGAATAATAAAAACCTGTTTCAATTCAAAAAAGATTTGACTGATTATATGAAAGGTATCACAATAGAATAGATAGTAAGTGACTTGGTATATATTATGTATTTATGTGTACCTATATGTATATATGTATTATATCCTTACTATGTGAGTCTATATAACATGAAATATTATGTATATTATGTTTGTGTATTAGGATCTTCCTACCAATAAATCATTCATTCATTCATTCAGAAACGAAGCAACTCCGGACATATGTTCATTGGAACTTTTTTCTCATATTGATCTAACAAACCACCCTCTGAATTTTCGTATCATAGCTAGGGAACACCCTGTATATTCAACTTATAAAAGAGTCACAAAATAAACTATCGCTTCAGATCTTATCTCACAAAATGCATGATATATCTACCTGTCTAACGAAAACGTTGACTATTCCCAAGCAACTCGGTAAGAACAATGCAATTAAAAATGTCGGAACATTTCTCACAGATGATACATTCACTCAGTTATTCAGCCATTGGGTGATTAATAATTCAATCTCGACTCGTATTCATTTAGATAAGAGTTATAAGGTTTACCTCCAATTCACAGCGATGCTAAGTCACTATTCAAATTGGTATTCATGAAATTCATGTCATTTAATGATGCAGTAAACATGTTTGGTTGAATGTTCGGAGATGACTTGGTAAATCCAGTATCAAGAAGATCATCATTCTTCGTTTAATTTACCTTGATAAGAAGCTTCGACTGGGCCACCAACAAAGCCCTTGAAAATGCATGAGTTTAATGCTTAGTTTCGACAATGACTGAATTTTTACGATTCATAAATCCAAAGGAAAACAACTGTAATTATCAAGTAATTAAAGTCTTGAATGCGTTTTAAAAAATGTCCTTCAATATATAAATACCTCTATTAAAAAGTATTTTGAAGGATTTAAATTCCTGAACAATCCGTTCGTGTTTTTTAACACAAAGTTGTCGAGTTATGAAAAGGAATACGATACGATTTTTCAATAGAAAACAGATTGAAAAATCAGAAAAAAAATTCACATAGACTGACAACATAGACTGACAACAACAGACGCAACTTGAACGGTTCGCCAGAAAAAAAAACAGGAAAAACATACATCAAACATTTCAAAATATTCATTTATTCATCAATTAATTTATTTAATAGTCATGAAAGGTACAAACAGACACCAGGTCCACTAGAGTATATATACTAATACAAAATTTGTGTATATCCACAGTTATGGATGTAAATTTATAAAATAATGCATTACTACGTAATACATAATAATGAGTTGATAAGTTTATTATTTAAAGAAAGTAATACAAATCATGAAATTATGAATCAACAAAAATTAATTTGCGCTATGGGCTAATTTCATTGATTTCACTGGCGCATTTGCTTTTTGAACTGCAGGAAAACCCGGAAAAACCTGCAGCACCACATCATCTGAAGATCTTGATCTGCCAATATCCTCTCTTTGATGAAACAAAATGTAGGGCCTCCCCAGAGGTTCCAATTAATCTAAAACATCACCAGAACACTTCGTGACACGATTATCGTCAAATAAACCAGAAGAATGTGTTTTCAACTAGCTTGAGAGTTTCAGATATAGCTTAATTATAAAAAGAGCAGTAGACCTAAGTTGGAACAAAAATGGCCTAATGAAAGTGTTAACAATATGATTTTGTCCAAGGAAATAATACTAAATAATAATACCAAATATTTCATAAAAATAAAATTACTATTCAGACTATCATAACGATAAGATTCAGAGTAATCATATCATCTGAATACAACAAACAGTTAGCATGCTTAAAAAACTTCATCAACATACCTATATGATGGCAAATAATGGTCCTAAGTATTGTCCTTGTGGAACACCTGATGAGGTGATGTATTCTTCCAAACGAAATCCTCAAACAGAGTGAGACCTATATTTTATATAAGACTCCACCCATCTTAGAAATGAGCCATGTACCCCAATCCCAGCAAGCCGCTCGCAAGATGATTGTGGATAACCTTATCGAACGCCTTGGCGTCTACTTGTAGTCACACAATGCAATATTTACTTCCTAGAAAGAAAAAGTTTAGGTTAAGACTGAACGAGATCTCGACTTTTGAAAACGACAAAAACCAAGATAAATATATCTCAGTTCCATACCACCAATACACGAAGAACTTTGGAATGCAAGTCATACACTACAGAGCCTTTTAGGGAATACAAAAGACAAAGTCGAGAATTTGGAAAAGTCTGGAATTTACGAAATTAAATGTGATAACTGCGATGCAAAGTATTATGGTCAGACAAAAAGATCTATTAAAGTAAGATATAAGGAACACATAGCACACTTAAAATATGAAAGAACTAAAAATTCAGCAGTCACCCATCATATTTCGCAACAATACCATTCCATAGACTTCAGTTCATTAAGATTAGTTAGACAAGTTGAGAACAACAGGCATCCGGATGCCTATGAGTGTGTAGAAATAAGTAAACATAATAATATTATGAATAACGATGGTAGACCAATACCTAATAATATACTATATAGCTCGTTGAAATAATATTTCAATTATTAGATTTACCTGACATTGGTACATATTGTTAAATTCATTTGAGACTAGTAGATAAGGCAATTTCGTGGAATCAATTTAACATACTCAAGAAGTAGGTACCTAGAAGAGATATCTATGGTATATGTAAGGATAACTTTGTAAGTATGTCCAGTGTGATCTTCCGCTTGAAGATGATCACTTGATGATCGAAACACGTGTCGAGGTGTTGAAATAACGGCTGGTGTTAGGAAAAAACTCCAGGTATATTCAGTAATGATAATACTCACTATTAGTTTTGTCTTATACTTTCTTTCCAATATTTTCTTTCCAATACTACTAGAATGATATTATGCTCTTCATATCCAATTAGTGATTATATCTGTATTCTCAAAATAATTGTATGATTGACGATTTCCACGTAAGTTTATTCCAATTCAAATCCTAATAAATCCATTTAGCGTGCATATTACTGTATTTCATCAGAATCTGTATTTGAATAATCGGTGTGTAATTCCGATTGACACTAACTATCTATTCACCAATGATTACGAATGTATTCAAATGAGATCACTGCAATGGATGGGATTTAATCAAAACCATCCTTTCGAATTAGATTTGGTGTAATTACAGCAGTGTGTGATTCGTAAAGTGATTGGGAAGGGGGCATTGATCCGGTAAATGGTATAATTTGACCCCGTGGTGGCTTTATGATTACGAAGTTTATTTTTCCCCCGAATATTATTACATTTCCATTCCTTCATCAAATTGATGCTGTACCAACAACATAATACTTGTTTTGTCATCATTAACATTTTTGTCATCATCTTCTCCTTGTTACATGAATATCAAACGAATAAAGTTTATCAAAAACAACGAAAAATATATTTTTCAATAGAATCTACATTCAACTTTCAAAAAATAAACTATGGTACATTTTTTGTTCATCAGAAAAGTAAAGACAACAAAGACACCATTCGTATACAACTATACAACTATTCTTTAAATTATGTTAGAAAATGAAACTCGTAATAACAACAAACAAACTGAAATTATCAAGTTCATTAATAAAAAAAAACTCAACAATACGTTCGAAAGTATAAACTGGGATCCGGTATTCTTCTCAAATGATGCAGATTCTGCGACAAATATATTTATTGATATTATTTCTGATTCGGTGAATGCATGTACTGAGGAAAGAAAAACATACATACAAATATAATACATACATAAAACAAATTGCTCCTTGGGTTACCGATGGTTTATTGAACTCTATAAATGAAAAATATAAAATGAAAAAAGCTCTCCTACGACAACCTGATAATATTGGACTCAGAATTGAATTCAAAATATATAGGAATAGGCTAAACACTAAAAAAACTAAATCCAAATATTTATGAAGATTAAATAGAACAAAACAATCATAATACAAAAAAATTATGGGAAGTAGTACAATAAATTAGTAAAACTAAAGAGATACACAAATATATTGACTCCGTTTTTGAAGAAAGTGAGCTGGTTTTCAGACAGAAGAGATATAGCCAACGAATTCAGTTCCAAATTTTCAGGTATGGGTAGAAAAATGGCCAACAAAATCATAAAAGGTCCAAATTTTATTTCAAGACGAATAACTATGTCCAACTCCTCAGTCTTCACTCCGGTAAACTCAACTGAACTCCAGTTCATAATAGGAGAACTGAAAAATAAAAAGGCAGTTGGTACTGACAATCTCAGAGCTGAAACAATTAAAATTATATGTTATCATATTATCGACCCTTTGAAGCATATTGTAAACAAATGCATTGAACAAGGTACATTGAAAACAGATTAGTCTCTTTCCTCAACAACTGTTAAATCTTATCAGAACATCAATTTGACTTCAGAGAGAATATATCTACTGAAGACGCAATAATTGCTTCAACAACAAAAATATCAGAAGCCCTCAATGAGAGCAGTCCTGGTTTGTGTATATTTGTAGACTTGCCGAAAGCTTTCGACATTGTTAGTCATCGCCTTCTTTTGCAGTCACTGGAAGATATTGGTATCAGAGGAATCTGCTTGCAGCTCTTCAAGAGATATCTAAATAATAGAACCCAGTCAGTAAATGTTGATGGTGTTCTCAGTGACGTAGAGTCGATTGACTATGGAGTGCCGCAAAGTACTCTATATATATATATATATATATATATATATATATATATATATATATATATATATATATATATATATATATATATAAATAGAGATGTTATCGAGTGTGCATGATACAAATCAAAAATGAAACAATTCGTGGACACAACACTCCAAAAAAGGGGGGCAAACCGCGGACACGTGTTTCTGGCTATTGGCCTCATCCGGATGTCACGCAGGTAGCTATAGCTGCCTACGTGGTCATGTTAGATGTAGCCTGGGAATTCTAGGTCTTCTAACTGGAACCACAAATGTGCGGTTGGCTTTTGTTGTTGACTCCGTGCGTATGTGTTGTTTCCTGCTTTTCGGCAAACAAGTGTTGCCCATCTTTACACTTGGCTGCACCGCGCTGATGAGGCCAATAGCCAGAAACACGTGTCCGCGGTTTGCCCTCCTTTTTTGGAGTGTTGTGTCCACGAATTGTTTCATTTTTGATTTATATATATATATATATATATATATATATATATATATATATAATGAGCTGTTTTCTCGGGTTTCGCTCCGTGTTCTGTGTATTTTCTCCCCATAAGGATTATTTTCACAACGTTTCGGCAAAGTCTCATTTGCCATCTTCTGGTGATGTCTGGTTTTTTCAACTAGTTGAAAAAACCAGACATCACCAGAAGATGGCAACTAGTTGAAAAAACCAGACATCACCAGAAGATGGCAAATGAGACTTTGCCGAAACGTTGTGAAAATAATCCTTATGGGGAGAAAATACACAGAACACGGAGCGAAACCCGAGAAAACAGCTCATCATACTTTATCCGTGAGAATCTTCGAGTAAACATATATATATATATATATATATATATATATATATATATATATATATATATATATATATATAAATTGAATAGATAAGTACTTTTTGATCTCTCTTATTGATTCCAATTTAAAAGCCACCGGTAGATAGCTGTCTACCGGTGGCTCTTAAATTGAAAATAGAAAGCCCCACTGAAAAATGTATCATACTACCTGTAAAAAAAATTAAATACTTGGGAATCATCATTGACTATCGCTGAAAATGGGATCTTCACATAACATACGTATTGGAGAAACTAAGAACCACGTAAACCAATTAGAAGTAATAAAGAGAAGATTGATAAGGCTGATATACTCTAAAATCCTCAGATATCCTTCTAACAAACTTATTTCTGAATCACAGATTCAGATATTATATTATATTATATTATCATCAATCTCCACTGAGAAGTATTCGAATGCTAGCATCATGAGACAAGAACTTCGCTGGGAACTCTTTTCCTAGACCAAAACTAAAGTACTGTGACTTGACTATCCAAGTTAGCATCATCAGGAGATGACTAAACATTGACCCATCAAGACAGGAACTCATCTAAAAAATCATTGTTGTAATTCTATCTAACATACTCTATGATCACTCCTTTCGCTAATTTATTAGACAGTACTCTCCATAACTAATAAAACAAACTTCTTCCGTAAATGACAATTTTGAATTAAAAAAAAAATTGTGGGTTGTTCAAAAAATTAAGAGAATATTCAAATCCTGTGGGCTACGTACATTATATTACTGATTTTTTTCATTATGTTGATACACTCGAACATATGTCACAGTTTCAGCTGTTTAAAGTATTTAGTTTGTTGGTGAGAAGCATGAAAGTTGGTATTGTTTTGCGTTTTCGGCTATTTTCTGCTACCGAAAAAATTGGATCGAAAAATTTACATTTTGAGTAAAAATTTGAATTATGTGTTCAAAAATATTTGAAATGTTGACAGTGGCAAACGGTCATTGTAGTCTGAGTCAGAATCATGTTTGCGAGTGGTATAAGCTTCTCACAAAAGGGGAACTGCTTTGAAAAAGACAAAATAGAGATTGATGAATAAATATATATTTTTTGAGAAAAACGAAAATTCACCTCGTAGTTCATTACTACAGTGGTCCAACAACTGTTTGATATCAAGATTCGAAGGGTGAATAAACACCTTAGAGTGAGCGAGTTTTGGAAGATTCTGCCAGAAGTCCATAAATCTTTTTGCCATCCAGGTGTTCAATTTTTGTTTGGCCAAGCGATGCCAATGACAGGTTCTGGTCCAATGAAGCTACTTGCAGCACCCTCCTTTGCAAGAAAGTCAGCAGCCACATTGACTTCCAGGCCAGTATGGTCAGGAATCCAGACCAGAGGCAATCTGTTGAGTCTTCCTATCGAGTAGAGTCGTTTTGGCAATTTGATACCAATTTAAACGTTGCTTGGTAGGAGCCAAGAGCTCCCAATGCCGCTTGACTATCCGAGAATATTTTTATTGACTTTTTTATGAGGTTGGATGTTTCCAACCTCTCCGAACACAAATCAGTAGCGTAAATTTCCGCTTGAAATAGAGTCGCATAGATACCTAGGCGGGTTGATATCTCTGTCCGGGGTCTGCGACTGGAAACACCTGCACCAGAACTGGAAGGTGTTTTTGATCCATCTGTGAATCAACATCTATCTGCTTCTAATATTTCATTCTTCCTGAGGATCTAGTCCTTTCTTCTCGGTAACAGTACTTTATGGAGCAGTTCGTATTTGACAGTTGAAGGCATAAAGTCAGAGGTCATTTTCACAATGACCTCCAGTATCAACCAACAGTCTGCTGCCCTCTACATTGAATTGATATGTGCAATTGGCAATGTGCACGAGCCTATAAGCAGTCCATTTAGCCTCTCTCTCCAGAAAAATGTGGAGAGGAGGTAGATCTAGAAGGTTCTCCGTGGCCGCTGACGGTGTGGTATTGATGTCACCACTTATGGCCAGACAAGCCTTTTTCTGTAAGCCAGAGAGCTTCACCTGAGCCGTTTTCTGTAATGCATTCGGCCACCAGGCAACTATACCCAGACAAGTAAATATACAGGGTGTTCCATCTCAGACGAGCCCGTCCGTATATTTCTTATCCCATAGTGAGTGAAAAAATTTCACGAAACACTTCGAATGATTTTGTTTGGGGGACACCTTTTAACGTATATTTCAGGCTTGAACGAGCAACCCCCTAATAGGGAGCTATTCAACCCGTCAAACTTGAATAGGGGAGAGGGGTAGAGTGATACTTTATTTAAAAAGTCTTGGAAGCCTCTTTACAACGGTGTATGAAAAACGTAAATTTGATGAACCGTTTTCGCCAAAAATCTATTTTCCAGCTCGAATGAGCCACCTTGAATAATTTGGTTATTTTTACAATGTACACGCCCATTTTTATTAAGCCCTTTTTATTGTTAACTCAAACAATCGGCAAATAATTACATTCTTGAAAAATTCAATTGTGTTATCATCCTGCTTACAATCAAAAAAATCAAATATGCGTGTTTAAATCCAATGTTCAAATTGTCCTCCATTGGCTTCCATTCAATAATACTTTCTCTCAAACTGAAAAAAAAACAGCAAAACATATCCATATCTTGCCTTAATTTTTTTTTGCTCATAAGGTGATTATCTTGTTCAACGAAAGTCATTTTTTGTGGAGGAAAAAATCAGTTTTTTATCGACCTTTTTTGGGTAATTGTTACCTTCCACAATCTGAAAAATATAAAAATTATAATGGAGAACTTTATACAAGTGTAGAAGGGCAAACTTTTTAGTTTACCCCGATAAGTTACTGCGTAAAAATCAAAGTATTTTTCACAAAAAAAAATCTTCTATTTATCAGTATCTTGTCGTATTTAACAATTTTGCCTATCAAAAAAATTATTAAGAAATAATACTTATCTTTTACGTTTCGGAGGCCAAAATCTGCCTCCGTCTTCAGAAATGGATAAAAAAATTCGAATATATACGCAGTTATTCCTTTTTTGATAGCTTATTTTTTTACTTCTTCAACAGATGTCAAAGAAGTTTTGAAATATGAAATTATGTCAATGTTGTTGATTGACAACTGAAACATTCGATGTAATACAAGGTACAATCCGATATCAGTTTGTTGCCATTTCGCCACTATCCAAAGTTTTCTTCAAGATGGGTAGCCAAGTACGGTCTATTTCTAAGGAGCTATTCGAGATACAATTCTCTCCAGACATGAGAATATACGCTAATTCTTTTAGCTTACGTCTCTTAGAATGAGGCTCAGCGAGATTATATAAAAAATAGACAATTGACAGGATCAAAATTATCAGAACACATTTTAAAATCAGACGGTGAACATCGGGTGGAATGGAATAGGACAAGAAAGATTACCAATGGGCCTCATTCTACGAGACGTAAGCTAAAAGAATCAGCGTATATTCTCATGTCTGGAGAGAATTGTATCTCGAATAGCTCCTTAGAAATAGACCGTACTTGGCTACCCATCTTGAAGAAAACTTTGGATAGTGGCGAAATGGCAACAAACTGATATCGGAGAGTACCTTGTATTACATCGAATGTTTCAGTTGTCAATCAACAACATTGACATTATTTCATATTTCAAAACTTCTTTGACATCTGTTGAAGAAGTAAAGAAATAAGCTATCAAAAAAGGAATAACTGCGTATATATTCGAATTTTTTTATCCATTTCTGAAGACGGTGGCAGATTTTGGCCTCCGAAAAGTAAAAGATAAGTATTATTTCTTAATAATTTTTTTGATAGGCAAAATTGTTAAATACGACAAGTTACTGATAAATAGAAGATTTTTTTTTGTGAAAAATACTTTCATTTTTACGCAGTAACTTATCGGGGTAAACTAAAAAGTTTGCCCTTCTACACTTGTATAAAGTTCTCCATAATATTTTTTATATTTTTCAGATTGTGGAAGGTAACAATTACCCAAAAAAGGTCGATAAAAAAGTGATTATCTTGTTGTAACGTTTCTTGGATCATTTCAGAATTTAAATCAATCTGTTGAGTTACTACTTTGCTGATTTGTTTGAAATTTCAAAAAAATGGTGTACACATTGCAAGAACGTGTTGAGCTGGTTAGCCTTCATTACCAAAAACAAAATTGTGCCCGAGCGGCTTCAAGGATATTTAACCAAAACCATCCTGAACGTAGCGTTCGCCATAACTACGTACTGGATTTTTTTTAATTAGCTTTATCTATTGTTTCATCAACTATTACAGTTATTAAAGACATTCATATTGTTAGTGAATACATTTATACTGTGTAACGGTACTAAATTTTGTTTAAGAGATTAGTTTGTTTGAAAAAGTTTATCACATTTTCGACTGCACTATATTCTCCTAAGATTTGCGCGATATTCTCTGGGATGTTATTGTCCTCTCTTTGTTGGTAATACAATGGATAGTGATTTTTGTCTGGCAAATATCACAGTGTGGTTCTTCAGTTTTGTCTATGATATGCCCATGGGTAAGCCTTGTGTGTCCTATACGAAGTCTTGTGAGGATGGCATGATGTTTCCTAGGCATTGGTATGTATTTCCATTGTTTTACTGACGACTTTATTTCCTTCAGCTTTGACCCATTGGTGTTTCATTTTTGTTGCCAACTATTTATCAGAATGTTCCTCACAATTTTTTTTAAATCGGATTGGATAATTATGTTCACTCTTTGTTGAATTTCTTGCAAGTAGGTCACTTTTTTCATTTTCCTTAATGCCGATATGTGATGGAATCCATAGTAAGATAATGTTCTGTTCACCCATTTGAAGTTGTTGGAGTTCTATTTTTATCATTCGAAGGATTGCATTATGAGGATACATTTGGAAAAGGCTCATTATGGAGCTGAGAGAGTCAGTAAGGATAAGGGAGTTTGGTAATTTTTAATTTTTTGCAATTGATTTGGAATTGATTTCAAAATTTGTGGAAACGTGTTCAGTGATGGATAATAAAAGGGCACCCATTGAAATTGTGAATGATGAACGAGCAGCTGTGGCGGTATTGGGACATGTCCAACTTATGCCAAACACGCAATCTGTACGACAACTTTCTGCAGTTTCCGGTATTAGCCAATCCAGAATTTCACATAGACACAAGTTCCATCCGTACAAAATAAAAATATTTCATGAATTAAATGATGATGATTGAGATCGAAGGCAGGAGTTTTGTGAAATTATGGCCGAGCGTATCAACAATTACCCAAATTTCTTGTACAACGTTTGTTTTTCTGACGAATGCACTTACTTAATGGAGAGGTTAACCGTCATGAATTTGGAGCGATACAAATCCTCATGTATTTCAAGAAGCTCACACTCAATATCCAGAAAAGCTGAACTTTTGGGTAGGAATTTTGGAAGACCACCTAATTAGACCTCTGAGTGTGAGCTCACGCACTTAGGCCACATGTGACCCATTGTACATCCTCCCGAGTAGTTGTTCGCCTAGGTCATCGTCCATCCTGTCTTTTCCAGGAAGGTGGACAGGTCGCTGGTAGACATCTTCTTTATATCGGTGGGTGTAGGCCAAGACTCGCCGAACACACACTCTCTTATTGACGATAACTCCGGGCACTCGCACAGGACATGCCTGACAGTCTCATCTTCCTGCTCACACATCCTGCATAGAGGTGTGTCCACTAGCCCCATATTATGTAGGTGTTTCCTTAGCTGACAGTGGCCAGTCAGAAATCCTACTGTAAGGCGTAGATTTTTCCTGGTCATCGTTAGATATTTCTTCGGCGCCAGCTTCCCAGGGTCGCCCAAGGTGATCCTGGCAAGATTACATCCTTTGATTTCATCCCATCTCTTCAAGGATTGAGCATGGGTGTAACATTTGACTAGTTCCGCAATTGTCGAAGTCATCAGGCCGTGGGTGCCACTGGGTCCTGAAATTCTTAGTCCAGCAGCTTCCTTGGCTAAAGAGTCGACAATGCGATTACCTTTGCTCCTGTTGTGCCCTTCAACCCACCTCAGGATAATGTTATTATCTACCGAGGCTTTGGCTAAATCTTGGTGGCACTCTAGTACTAGCCCTGAAGTAACACGCTGTCTGTTCAAGGCTAATAGTGCTTGTCTGCTATCAGTGCAGATTGTTATGTTTTTGCCAGAAATTCTTTCCTTGGTTATTTCTTTTGTGGCGATTGAGATACCAGCCAGTTCTGTTTGGACCACGCTGGTATATCTTCCCATTCCCCACTTAATCCTTAGGCTTAGTGATCTAGAGTACACTCCACATCCTGAGCCTTCTTTGGTTTTTGAGCCTTCTGTATAAATCCGTATTGCATTTGTAGCATCTCACTCTGTGTTCTGCTTGATTTGTATTCTGTAGGGTTTATTAAACACAAACCTGGGTTCAATTGCATCACTTGTTGCCTGCAGCAGAGGTTGCGCAGTGAGCGCTTCTCGCCATAGGCCCAGCCCCAATTGACCCATTTCTACTTCGAGGTTCACACCAGCCGTGCGCAATCGTACCATGGCCATTAACGCAACCTCCTTAACGTACAGATCCAGAGGGATAAGACCCGTGATTAATTCCATTGCCGTAGTTGGTGTTGTTCTCATGGCTCCTGTGATGTTTAAACAAGCCAGTCGCTGTATTTGATATAATTTTTGGATGGCCGTTGCTTGTAGGACTTTCGGTCCCTATACAATGGCTCCATACGTTAACATAGGTCTTATTATTGCAGTGTAGATCCAGGCGACCACACGGGGTGAAATACCTCATGTGCGTCCCACTGTCCTCTGACATTGCTCATAAGCCACGTATGCTCTTTTTGCTCTACTCTGTAGATGAAAGTTCCATGTTAGCTTCATATCGAGGATATTTCTAAGGTATTTCACCTCTTCAGAGAAGTTTAGTTCGCCTTTGAAGATTTCGGGAGGTTTTAAGCCTGTTGAACTTCTTTTTCTGGTGAAAAGGACCATCTCAGTCTTCTTGGGATTGATCGACAGTGAGTGTTCCTTACACCATGTTTCTATAAATTTGAGTCCATCCTGCGCTCTATCGCACAGTGTGTTTACAAATTTGCCGATCTGCAAGATAACTATGTCATCTGCGTATGCAATTGTGTAGAATCCATTTTTGTTAAGGTGATTAATTAGGGTATCCAGAACTATGTTCCAGAGAAGGGGTGATAAGACCCCTCCCTGTGGACATCCCCTCATGACCAGTCCTTCCGCTGTGATGTCTTCTACATTAATACTTATTGCTCTGCTAGAGAGCATCTGGAGTATCCATTCTCCTACTACCAGGGGTACATTCCTGGAGTGTAGTTGCTGGGTAATTGCTGGAAAGGTTGTTTGATCAAACGCTCCCTCCATATCTATGAATATACCCAGGGTGGATTCTTTGTTGTCCAATGATCTCTCGATTCTGCCAACCACATGGTGAAGGGCCGAATCAGTAGACCATCCCGGGGTATATGCATGCTGATTTGGATGAAGTGGGTTGTTAACAAGTACTTCATCTCTTATATACCGCTCACATAGCCTCTCCATGGTTTTTAAGAAATACGATGTCCATCCTACCTGGTTTGGGTATAAATACTACTCTTACTTCTCTCCACTTACTGGGAATATACCTCAGAGCTAGAGAGGCTCTGAATATTCCAACTAGGTGCGGCATAAGAGTGTTCAGTCCCCACTGAAGTAGGGCTGGTCTTATACCGTCAGGTCCTAGTGACTTGAAGGGGGAAAAGCCCTAGACCTCTGTTTATTCCTGGTAATTTAACTGACGAACGTTATCTTGAAATGCTGGAAAATGCGTTTGATCCGTTAATAACTAAACAATTAGAAAACGATTCTCTACTACTTGAACAACAATTGCATTACCAACAAGACGGAGCTCCTCCGTACTACGCCGCACCAGTTCGCCAATACCTCAATTTGCAATACCCCGGTCGTTGGATTGGCAGAAGGGGTCCTATGGAGTGGCCTGCCCGATCTCCTGACCTAAACCCTCTGGACTTGTTCTTGTGGGGACATCTCAAGTTCAATATTTTTGTGACTCACCCTGAAAATTTGGACGAACTACGCCAGAGAATTATAAATGAGTATCGTCAAATCACTCCAATTATGCTGAACCATGTATGACCGTATCATTGTATGGAAGTTAATGAAGGATAATTTGAACATTTGATTTAAACACGCAGATTTGATTTTTCTGATTGTAAGCATGATGATGAAACAATTAAATTTTTTCAAGAACGTGATTTTTTGAAGTTTGTAAGTTTGTAAAAAGGGCAAATTGAACAAGCCCAAACACTCCTATTACAAAAAATCTCCCATCAATGCAGGCTGCCGTTTTTTTAACTGTCTGCCGAAAGAAATAAAATACGCGGGATCCCTGGCGGTTTTTAAGTATAGACTTAGGGAACTCTTTATCAGAGAATGTTTCTATACTGTTGAGGAATTTGAATTATACTTTTCAATTTTGAGATGATATCGAAGTGTATTTTACATAGTCTATGTTAGTCATCATTGTGCTTGTTTCGTCCTGTTTATCAATTAAAACTTAATGACACTGTTTTTGACTTATCCTATCTATTGTTAACAATAGGTGAAAGGATTAATAAATATTTCATTTTATCTTATTTTCATTTATTTATTTATTGAAAATGGGCTTGTACATGTAAAAATAACCAAATTAATCAAGGTGGCTCATTCGAGCTGCAAAATTGATTTTTGGCGAAAACGATTAATCAAATTTACGTTTTTTATACACCGTTGTAAAGAGGCTTCCAAGACCTTTCAAATAAACTATCATTCAACCCTTCTCCCCCATTCAAGTTCGAGGGGTTGAAGAGCCCCCTATTAGGGGGTTGCTCATTCGAACCTATAATATACGTCAAAAGATGTCCCTCAAAAAAAATCATTCGACGTGTTTCGGGAAATTTTTCCACTCATTATAGTATAAGAAATATACGGGGTGGCTCCTCTGAGATGGAACACCCTGTATGTGCAAAAATATTATAAGCAGTTGAAAATGAGGTATTCGTTTTCCTTCAGATCGTTTTTTCACAGTACCATTTATTCCTCCACTAAGCCAACCATTTTTATATTTTGTTGTTCCAGTTTGGACAAGTTCCAATTGAACTTTATAGATAAAATTGGGTGGCGTTCAATTTTTTTTTGATTGCCTTATTTGAAGATTATTTATGAGTAGGTCAGAGCCTGTCTCTTCTTCTTTATCGTCTTTATCATCATCTCATTTGAAAGGCAATTTTATTTATTCTTTGGAGATCCATATCACTTTGTATCTATCCAAAGTGATATTTTCATATTTGCTTCACAACATTTGAACATATTCACGATTGAACTCGATTTTACTTTTGAATTGAGAAATGTTGAAAAATCAAGCGAATTCGAGATAGGTTACCATTTTTTCACAAACGTATTTAAAAAAAGTCAATCCAAAACAATAATAATCAAAAACTTTTTTAAAAGCGCCATTTACAGTGGGTTGCATTTTACCATTTCCAAAAGCGGTATGGAAAATGAGACTTGATATAAATCATTCATCACTGTATTTGCATTGCGAATTCATTCCTAATAAAACTTGATATCCTAATTTGATAGACATTGCATGAGCTACTAGCGATGATTTGTTAGAAAGGTGGATCAAATAGCACAATATAAAAAATCCACTGTAATGTCAACATCGGAATGATTTTGTGCGTGTTTATTTCACAGTGTAATTCGGCTTCACAAACAAAGAGTGTCACTCAATTTTTTTGATGTTGAAACCTGTCAAACATTCAACTAGAAGCGTCTATACAAATAGGGTAGGTGTCATGCACGTTGGGAAAAATAATAGCTCCGAACGAAGTTGGGATTGCTGGAAATTAATCTGACTGGAGCATTATGAGACAGTGGTAGAGGGAGAATTTATCACTGTGGGTCGGCAATTTATCAGAGAGGTTAATTTAGTTACTTTAGCTGATGAAATTTTGTTTCCCCTCTCACCTTGAATAAACTGTGGACAAATTATCCAAGTATCGCTGTGATTGTGAGGGTGTCAATTAATGATAGAACGTACACGTTCGTGTCCTGCTGGAAGGTCCTGCCGGAAGTTTTTTGTACATCGGTGTTGAAATTTTTCATGTCCTGCCAGCAGGACTTGACTTTTCAATTTCATTGTCCTTCGGGCAGTACGTTGGGTACTAGGTAGGACTTCTCAGACTCATTGATTATTATTGGGATTTTAGGAATGCATGAAGAAATAACAGTGACAAAAAACATTTTATAAATTATTCAAAATAATCAGTATTACAATTTTTACAATTTTAGTTTGTTATAATAGACTTACAAACAGAAAAAAAATGTTTACAAACACCACATTTGAAACAGAAAAAAAATCCTTTTGCATATAAGAATTATTATATATTTTTATTAAAAAAAAAATTTTTACGTAAATTTCTACTGCACCAAAATGCCGTTTTTTTATGTGAAATTGGAAACATCTCCTACCTGTTTGGGGACTACACATTACAGCGTTTGGTCCACTATTCCAACTATTCCAAAAATGGACCTAAACATTATATGGACCCAGTTCTGGGTTCGCCAAACCTCTTCTAGTGCAAGTCCACTTTGCCGAATATGGTTGTGTGAATATCGAAGGCTGGAGGAATAATCTTCAACTATTTTAGGTTTTGCACAGTCGTCCCATCATCGTCATACCTTTTTTTGGCACATGGTGTACCCTGAAGGGTAGTGCTACATGTAGTAATAAAGGAATGAATTTTGCGGTCCCTCAAGATACCGCTAGAAGATCAACATCTTGATAATTTGCAGTGTCTGAGGCGTACACAAAGACACGTCGTTCCCTTGCAGACATCTTAGCTTATAGGACTGAACGTACAGCTACCGTTCAAAAGCCTACCCTCACTATATTCCATGGTTTTTCTAGCCCATTAGCTTTTAAATGAAGACGAAGCTTCAAATTACCCCAAAACATGGTTTTTACGCTCGAAATTGAGTTGAGATACCCAAGAATACTAAGATAAGGTCAAAATAAAAAAAGAGTAAAAATTAACATTTTCTAACTTGCCGGCCTACCAGAAGGACGAATAAACCTCTTAAACCTAGCTGAAGGTGGTACGACATTTAGGACGCCACGTACTGCCGTAAGGATGTTGTACGTTCTATCAATAAAACATGAGGATCGGAATGGTCCATATGTATTCAATCAAACATGAGTAGGTAGTCAGTGTCAAGAGCATTAGAAACGGGAAAACCTCAGTATCTAAAATTTGATGGAAATTCATGGAATACGTATACACGTGTATATGATTAACAGAAAAACAGATTTGTTTTCAAACATACACGTAGAATAATACGGAAGAAAATATGAAACAACTTTTATATAAACAATGAGATATACTTTTCTCTATTCGGTTTGTATTCGAAACGTTAGTCATGGAATTGAATCAGATATCATTCACAGGATTCCTGCTTTTTCTTCATTTCGATTCAATGGCCTCAGCAACTAAGGCTATCCGGCCAGTTGATTCACAATATTTGTTTGAAGGTTGTTGAGAATTTTTCATGGGAATTTCATTATTTCGGACTTGCGTTGTCTAATATGATATGAAATGATTTGAAATCCCTGAAAAATCAATGAAACTGAAATGAATACCTGAAAATGACAATCATGTTGAGCGAAAAAAACCTAAACAATAAAAAAATATACAATGATGTCAAACCAAGTGACTTCACGACGTTTCGATTGTTAGTAGTCACAATCGTTTTCGAGTGATGACTAGACTTATTCCTCTGAGAGATGACAATTCATAGATCATTCGAGTGCTTCACCTATCACCTTTTTCCTCTCTCCACTTCACCGGTTTAGCAGGAGCTGACCGTTTGGCGGGAGTTGGCCGTTTTCCACGTTTTCAGACTGTCCTATACCAATAAATTTCGATTGAGATATTGAAATTCGTTAAAAAATCAGTTTCTGTCAAAATCTGTTTTTTCGTTAACCAGTTGTTGCCCCTCTTCGAACGACAACTCTCAAAAGTTGAAACTTGTGCGAGCTAAGGACCAAAGAGGTCTTAGCTTTCAACATGTGATTCCTGACACGATTCCTAACATGTGATTCCTGAATATAATACATAAATTGTTGGTATCCAAGGTGGAGGTTGAATTTAAGGATTCTTGTCTTTCTTTTCGTGAGGTTATGCTAATCAGTGAAGTGTGGAAATTTGTTTTTTATTACAGTTTCTTGTATCTGTCCATCGTATTAATCAGTTTTATTTGATTTTCAAATTTATATGAGTTGTATCAGGAAAGTTAGTGTCTAGTCACTGTTTTAATCATAATATTGTGACATATCTTAGAGGCATATGTGCAAAGTGTCAATATTCAGTAGCAATCATATTTGACTACTTCCATTGGTTCAGTTAGATTAGGACAGTGATAGTGGCGGTGCATAACTTGGCCCTGAGAGTGAAGTATGATTCTATAATAATTACACCAAGGTGTTGATTTCTTGACTGTCAATTTTATCGCTGTTGGAAAAAAAGCGATATTTTTGTTGGCCAATAATTCAAGCGTACCATTATTATATCGGTTTGAAGTAAATTATCAGTAGAAATTTGTTAAATGGTAATAGTAATAAAGACTCAAGTTAATATAATATATAGATATGAAAACTCTTTGTTGATATTCAATATATATCCCGGTTTCGTAAATTGCTAAGTGATAATTCTGAAATGACATGTTATAGTAGATTTTCATCAAGTTCAGTCCAGTTACATGACAAAAAACTTAAATCTGTTTCGTCTGGAAATCCGGAATGTATCCAGTTTCCAAACCGCTGCCTTTGAACTGAAACGCAATCCATTGACGACGACAATGGACAACACTCAAATCAATTGTCGACTTTCAGAGTGAAGACCGGCATTCCATTAGCCAGATTACAGATTATCGGTCCCCGGCGATTTGCCTGGGAGAATGGTTGAAGCGGCCTTAAAAATCTGAGATCAGTTTTTCGACCCTCATAGAGACATTTTGTTTAGTCGATTTTGCTTGAGTGCATTTGGAATTGACAACAAAAGTTTGTCATACCATGTCAACGACTTGAGTTAATAATGAGTGATTTTTTGCCGGTATCTTTTTGGCAACACTGTTTTTGACAGATCACGCGTGAATCGTGCCCTGTGTCATTGTCAAACTTGTTCAGTTTTGTCTATAATTAAACCATGAATCGACTCACAAATGAACAACGCTTGCAGATTATTGAATTTCATTATCAAAATTCGTGCTCGGTGAAGAAAGTGCATCTTGCATTTTTCCCAATTTATGGGCAGTGAGGGAGCTATTCGGAAGCTTGTGACTAAATTTCGAACCCAGTTTACATTATTGGACATTAAACCACCAACACGCATACGTAGAGTGAGGACCGAAGAAAATATTGCTACTGTATCCGCCAGTGTTCGTGATGACTGTGAAACGTGAAAATATAAACTTGTCACCAATAAAATTATTTGGAATTTATTTTTTTGTTTTTGAATTGAAAACGTAATTTTGAAAGTACTCTTCGAAAGAGTTTTGAACTACATACATTTTTTTGCCATAGCGTGTGGCAGGAAGTGTATATCACTTTGGCCAACCCCGTTTATGTGGTATGTGTATTTTGAGCATTTCCATCAGTCCTGTGGAAGTTTCATCATTCTACCTCATTTATTGAAGAAGATACGAGGGTGCTTCCATGACAAGTGAGACACACTATATAGTTTCGCTGTAACCCGTTATTTTTTGCGAAATATGTATAAATAAACATTAAAGTCGCTATGGAAATATTATTTGTTATACAATATATGATCTAAATATTTTTTTCCCTTATCCTTTCTATTTTTCAGTAAATTGCGATTGAGAATTGTTGTAATCAAGTTATTTATTTGAGTTTTTCATTAAAAATGCAGTCGAACAGTTTTTATAAAGATTCATCGGCAGGCCCTGGATTTCGAGATTTTCAATTTGTTTTTTTGACGAAAGATGATTCATATAATGTTGATAGAAGGAAAGTAATGCAAATTATGAAATTATGAAACAACAACAAAAATTATTTGGCACTCCGGGGCGGGCGACTTGATGGACTCCAGTGGCGCATTTGCTTTTTCAGCTGCAGGAAAACCCGGAAAAACCTGAAATACCACGTCATCTGAAAATTTCGATCTGCCAATGTCCTCTTTCATGAAATGAAATGTAAAATGTCTCCAGAATCTATAATAAATTCGAAAAATGCCAGAATGTATGTTTGTATGTATATAGTAGGGAGGGTCAGTGTATACCCACAGAACTCAGGCCACATGTCACCCATTGTACATCCTCCCGAGGAGTTGTCCTCCTAGGTCCTCGTCCATCATGTTATTTCCAGAAAGGTGGACAGGTCACTAGGAAACATCTCCTTCATATCAGCAGGTGTAGGCCAAGACTCGCCGAACACACTCTCTCTTTGGCAACCTTGAGGTATCTCACGGCGGCCTCCGCGAAGGTTTTGGAAGGTGAGGCGACATTACTGTCGTTGCGCGGTTTCTTCAACCTTCCTGGGGCTCCCCTGATGGAGGTGTTCAATTGAGGGCGCTTTTCTGCAGGGGCGGCCGGTTCCTTGCCTTTATTCAAGGCGGAGATCTAGGCGCCCGCCGCAGGAAGTTCCCTTAATGTTGGAGGTGGAGTGGGGGAGGAGGAGGGTGCATTTATAGTTGCTGCTACTCCTACCTCTCTCGCTCTCTTTCTCTTTTTAGCCTCGGCGCCGCAAATGCGCCGCCTTTGTATTACATCACGAGCTGATCTGCTATGTCCAGCCTCATTCCGAGCGGTAGATTGAGGTGGACATTTCTGTTCATCCCCAGCCACCACCAAAGATTGAGGTGGGCACTTCTGTCCAGCCTAGGGATTGGTTTTTGTTGTGTCTTTTTGTTTTGTTTCATATATATGTGTGTTTCCACGAGTAGCAAGGGAAGAGTTGGACACCTCTGGCAGAGCCTCGCATTACCAGAGCAAGGCTGATTATAATGAGGTTTCGCCTGGTTTCCCAAGGGGGTCGTTCGTGACCGCATATCACCCTGCGGCCATTCAGCTGTCGGCACGATTCCTTACACCTTAGCTTGGGTAGGTTGGTAGGTTTAATTTTCTAAAATTATGAAATGAAAATATATTCAAATATGTACTTCATAGGCACACCATGTTTATGGTTGAATTCTCAAAACGGACTCACGATAATTTGAAAAAGAAATGAAATGGGGATAGATAGATAGATAACTTTATCAACTACGTAAATACAATGTATATTTTGTAGCAGGTCTGAAAAGGATGTATACATATACACATAACTAGTACTTCTACTATTTCAGATATTACTTCAACTACGCATATGGCTGACAGGTGTGTCCATATACTCACGAATTGAATTGAACCCATTTTCTGGAAGAAATCTTTTTAATTTTTTTTTGAAGCAAATCATATCTGGAATCTTCCAACTGGATCATAGATTATTGTAGAGAGCAAGATCTAGAGAATTATTAGCATATTTATTTAATCTAAATATCTGTGGTCTGAGATGCCCAGCACCGCGGGTGTTATATTCTAATACTTGGTGGGGAATATAAAGAGCAGGTAGTGTCATGACTTTGAATTTCTAGAATGAAGGTTTACAATGGCCTCTGAAGGCAACATTGGCGATAATTCAGATGTCTTTTTTTTGAAACCTAAATACTTTGACAGAGTAGGATGCATTACCCCATAAAATTACCCCATAGGAAATATGAGAGTGAAAAAAAACATAGTAGATATTCATGAAGCTGAAAGCTGCAAAGAAAAAGAATGCTCAGAAAATAATAAATAACAGTAAAAACTCAAAGGAACTATGGAAATTTGTCGATGAGATATGCAATAAATCTAGACCTGAAACGAAAATACCGATTATTCACTCAGAGAATGGGTCAGTGATAAAGTCCTTGAAGTTTTGTATGTTCATGGTACATGTTGCCTGTGAAGAAAATGTCATATCATTTGTTCTGCCAGCGTTGAGTTTCAAACTGTTTGTGGCAAACCAATATTCGGCATTTTTTTCAGTAGCTTCATTTATCATTTCCTGGTTTATATTTTGATAAAAGATAGTGGTGTCATCTGCGAATATGACACAGGTTGAATCGACTAAATGATAAAAATAAGTCATTTACGTAAATGATGAATATAGGAGGGGCCCCAGAACAGAACAGAATAGATTCAATTTTTCTGATAGCAAATCATGATTTACGCAATCAAATGCTTTTGTTAAGTCAAATAGAGTCAGTGCAGATTTCCTACCGTATTCAAATCCTTCTACTTTGTTTTCAACTCCTTTGGATACGGCTTTTACGGTGGATGTGTTCTTCCGAAATCCAAGCTGATTTTCATGAAGCAATTTGAATGTCTCAAAGTACATGGATAAACGAATTTTCGAAATTATCTCGAATATTTTTCCTCAAAAATTAATGGGAGAAATAGGTCTGAAATTATCTGGAAGATCAAAATCACCAGTTTAGTGTATTGGGATAACTTTACTATGTTTGAAACATCGATAACTCACAACCAATTTCTATAATGAAACTCAATGTAATTTCGTACAGAAGTTCATTCAAGTTGAAATCAATCAAACATATTCATCAGCTGAAAGCAACCGTCGTGTCAAATTGCCAGAATCGTTATTTCAGGAATTCTCTTTCTGAAGTTTCAGCTGTTTCCCGAATTGGCTAAAATTGTGCCGCACAGAACTTTAGGGAATTGCATCGAACTGCAATGCATTTTCTCCGCATCATTTACTTTTTACGATTTCGTTACATTTATAGAGAGGGTTCGTGACGATAACAATATAAGCGAGAAGCACTTTTTGTTATCTGGATTATATTGCACGTGAATGATTCACTGCCGTCCCTAAACGAGAACAATTTATCCCCGTATTCCAGAAAATTGAAAGAGGAAAGACACACGAATTTTCACTTTGATTTGTGGTGACAAAGCGTTCGACCCAGTTATTTTGTCGAATATCGAATAAGGATTTTCCTGGAGTTCTTGTATTTTGTCTTTAAAAAAAGGGTTACACGCTTTAAACTTTCCATTCGTGAAGTGTATAGGAACCCAAGTAATTCAAGGACAACCTAAATTATGCCCAGAATCAGTTTTTCAAGTAAATGATGGTTTTTACATCCAAGCAAAATATTTAAGGTTTCCCTACTCATTTCAATTTTGTTTCATCATGCTCATTTTCTATTTGCTTTTTGTCGGTTCAAACATATTCATTTCAAAAACAGTTCATATGAAATATGAACACAAAAAAGTTCATGTTGTTCCAAACTTTTATATCATCGAGTATAGTACAAAATTGAAAATTCGAATGCCATGGAATGGAATGGAAAACGATTTTTCGCAAAATAAGCGTAATAATTCGAAATATCGAATTAAGGCACATTATGCCTATTTGGAAATGCCTTATAACAGATGTACCGCATGAAAACAATTTCTTCACATAACGTCAGGAGTCATCATGTAATCTTTATTATACAGGGTGGGCCATCGAAAACTTGACATGGAGGTTTTGGGTACTAATCTCGCAAATCCTGACAAACGCTCAGGGCAGAGGGGTGAACAACCCTTGGAATTTTAACAGGAAACTGGGGGCGAAGCGCACATCGTTTGAAAGATCTTGGAATCCTCCAAACAACGGTATACTTTCTTTTTAAATTTGGACGAACCATATTAAATTTAGAGTTGAATTTACCTACCTTATTCTCATGTTAGCATATGCTCAAAATTGGCACCTCCAGCTTTCATGCAATGATTGAGATTCAGCTAGAAACTTTCTCGAACATTGTGGAACATTTCTGGAAGGATTTGGCGACAATCATTTGTGATTCGTTGCAGTAAATCTTCGAATGATGCAGGAGGAGTACAGTAAATTCTGCTTTTCAGATAACCCTACAGAAAGAAATCTAACAGCGAAAGGTCTGGTGATCGTGGTGGCCATTCGTTAGTGCCCCGCCTCCCAATCCAGTGATCTGTAAAAGTCTGATCTAAATACTGCCGAACAGGCAGAGTATAGTGCGGAAGAGCCCCATCTTGTTGAAATATTAACAGATCCTTCCGATTATTGTGGTCATTTCCAATAATATCAGTGAGAAGGGAATTAATTGTATCCTCCAGAAGCTCCAGACACATTTTCCTGGTGGAATTGCCTTCCAAAAACAATGGGCCAACAATACGGTCACCAAAAATTCCAGCCCAAACATTTAATTTTTGTGATGTTGAGTATGCACGTCATGAAAAATGTGAGGATTTGAATCAGCTCAATAGCGACAATTATGGCGATAAACTGTGCCATTTAGAAAAAAAGGAAATTCATCACTGAAGCAAATGTCGAAAAGAAAATGTGGATTTTCCACCGCTTGTTTACTAACCAACTCGCAAAATTGCAAGCGTCGATCGAAATCATCTTCATTCAGTTTTTGCGTTAATATTATCTTGTAAGTATGCATTTTGTGGGTTTTAAATTACGCCGAATGCTAGTTCGTGACACCCCGGAAACAAATGCTAACTTTCTTGTTCTCAAAGTATGTTCAAGCTCAACATGGCCCAGAATTGCCACTTGTGTCGCCTCATTTGTTACTAGTGGTTCGATTTGCCGTTTTTCATTTGCTACATGCTTCATGTTGTTGATTGAACAGTTCAGTCAAGGTACCAGCGTTCGAGGTCATCCAATGCGCGTTGCATGTAGACGACTGTGAACGCCCGACCCATGGAAGAAGCGAGGAGAGCCGTATTATCGGCGTAAAGCGAAACCTTCACGTGATCGAACCTCGGAAGGTCGCTCACGTAAAGGCTGTACAGTAGTGGAGACAGCACAGCTCCCTGAGGCACTCCAGCTTCGATTTCCCTGACGGGAGACAGGGTCCCTTCAACTCGGACCTAAAATGTTCTGCCTTTCAGAAAGGACCTAATCCACCGGACCAGACCCCGAGGCAGATCGAAATCGAGCATTTTGTGTAGCAGGCCTTCTTGCCAGACTCGGTCGAAGGCTTTTGAAATATCCAAGAGGACGAGATAGACTGTCTTCCTGTTGTTCAGCTCTGAGATGGAATTTTCGACCAGTCTCAGGGCCTGCAGCTCGGTGGAGTGTGCCCTACTGAAGCCGGATTGTTCGTCAGGCAGAACATTTCGGTCTTCAACTTCTTCTGTTAGCCTTTGCAGCACAACACGTTCAGCCAACTTAGCCGTTGAGCAAAGCTTTTTCCTTACCTTTTCCCTTAACTTTTTTGTTTTCTTCATTCTGGTGTTTTGATGTGATTTTTTTTTTCTTTTCTCTAATATTATGTTATTCTTCTAGAGCATTTTTTCCTGAGTGTCGGTAAGAATAGTAGACTTTTTAGAGCGTTTTCTATTTGACGTAATTCGTGGAGCTTTTGGTAGAGGTCTTATAGCTTCAAATGCAAAATCAATAGCTCCTTCCTGCATGCCTGATGATCCAATACTATGAAGTAAAAACCTTTCTTTATCAATTCTACGTATTGTTTCGTTGATAACACTCAGTCTCAAATAAGGTCATCAGAATGATGACCAGGCAGGCACTCTCTGTATTTCTAATGAAATAATATTTTTAAGCTTTCGAAACAGAAATTGTTAAATAGAATATAACACGTTTTCATAACACGTTCCACATAATCCTGAAGAATGCCGTTTTAATATTCCCTGACGTCAATCACAATCATGAATACCTTTCCTGAAAACTCCCGCGAATCATTATATCTCCCTTATTTCCCTAATGAATTCATCAAAGCAAAACGCAAAAATATAATGAAAATTCCCTAAAAAGAATACGTATTTCCTGTGCATTTTGGCAGAAAACAATATGATTTAGAACGGACCCCAGTCTTCCAGCCATTGTTATTAAATAAGTGTGAAACGAAGTGGAGATAATCTGGAACAGTTTGCTCCAAATTTGGAAAGTTCAATAAGAACAGCAGCAGACTGCTATATTTCCTACCTTTTTTCCTGATTAATATCCAAGAGGAATTCGAATTTATGATTTCGCTTGTTCGACGAAAATTTATATTATTTCGATAATGGCAGTTTCTTATATTGTCGGTTCTTGTATCCATCGTTGAAATACTCATATGCTCAGGGATAGAAAGAACACTGAAATACAGCAAATATTAACAATATACCAATATATATATACCAATTTATTTCATCTAAAAAGCGAAAATTTTCATGAATAACCTATAAAAGTCGTTTTTCAAGCTACCTTTGATTAAGTATTTCTTGTATTGGTATAGATATTGGAATGACGTTTTGGTATATTTCACGGGTATTAAGAGACGAATAGATATTTTCATAGGGATGTTAACAAAATTCATGAAAACATTAAATTCTCTATTGAAGTGGAAGCAGACAATTCAAACTCAATCAATTTCATGGACTTGACAATTAGTAGAATGAACAACAAACATGCTTTTTCAATTTATCACAAACCTTCTCATACGGATATCACCATTCATTACGATTCTACCCATCCGTATCCACACAACATAACATGGTTCACAGATTGGTCAATGTTCCTCTTTCAATATATAATTTCAATAGAGAACTACAAATTGCAGAAAACAACGGGTTTGAAGCCGAATTGATGAAACAAAATGCTTTCCAAAAAAGTCTACGGGACGTTTTTCCTATTGAAAACTCAGATATTAAAAATCAGAATTATAAAGCTTTGATATAATTTGGACAAACAACATAAAGGGTCGCTTCATTTTTGAATAAACAACATTGCATTTAGGACAGGTAATACGTTGGTAAAGTTAGTTAAAAATAATAAAAACGAGACATTCAAACTCGAGAAATCAGTTATAAATCATAATGTGGAACTTGTCCTGAGGTACATATTGGTCGAACTGTCAAAACGTTTGGATATTGTATCCAGGAACATCACATGAGCTATGTAAATAAGAAGACAAGTTTAACATATTCAAATCATCTTTTAGAAGAAAATCATATCTTAAACGGAGATTTCGAAATTTTATGCATAGAAAATAAAGGTATGAAGCTGAATAATTTGGAAGCAATGAAAACTGTTCAACTTAACAATTCAAACATTTTATACTGAATGACCAACCGGATTACCTATAGGTAATCATAATTGAGGATGTACCTTAGGTATATAAAAGTTGAGTAGATGCTTCAGGTAATTATGATGGAGTAATTAGTTTCAATTGTGATAACGTGAGATGTATAAATATAAGAATAAATAATGAAAACTTCTGGTACTACAACCACTGCGAAAATGCTACTGTGTAAGCAAAACACGTCGCGATAATTTTTTTAAATAAAGTTTGTGGATATAAAATCGTAAGGTGTAGTTCATGACATCTTTCTCTCTGACGTAGAATTCATACATGCAGTTGAGCCCGGTTGGAATTGATCGACTCACAGGCACATTGCTGTGAAATAATAACTCGAAACCGGTCTGTAGGTGATCTAATACAATGATTTCAGGATTATCCTGCTACTGGGTGAACGGGAAACATCTACGGGACTAACCTCTATGAGGTATCTTGCATGAATATCTGTCGGATATAATTCAATATCCAGCGTGGTATCAGCCGTGGTATCCAACTACCTACACCGTACCTTCTGGTGAAAGCTTGCCGAAAAACAACTACATTCCCGGCTGATACCACGCTGAATATTTATTTTCTAGTTTATTATAAGAAAAACCTTCAAACAAAAGCGGGTTTTCGCTGATAAGCTCCGTTTTGGTGGTTCAGCTTTCAATTTTTTCACCAGTTCACTGGTTTGAAGAAAATAATCGCTTTGAAGCTTTGTTTTGTAGGTCAAGCCTTCATTTCAAAATATTTATCTCTTCCAACTACCTAGACCGTCGGTTCTGGTGAAAGCCTGCCAAAAATCAATTACTTTCCTGGCTGAAACCACATTGAATATTTATTTTCTAGTTTATTATAAGAACTACCTTCAAACAAATGGTTTTTTTGCTGATAAGTTCCGTTTTGGTGGTTTAGCCTTTATTTTTTCACAATTTCACTGGTTTGCAGAAAATAATCGCTGTGTAGCTTTGTTTTGTGGGTCAAGTCTTATTTCGAAATATTCATCTCTTCCAACTACCTACACCGTACCTTCTGGTGAAAGCTTGCCAAAAAACAACTACATTTCCAGCTGATACCACGCTGAATATTCATTTTCTAGTTTATTATAAGAACAACCTTCAAACAAAGGCGGGTTTTTGCTGATAAGCTCCGTTTTGGTGGTCTAGCCTTCAATTTGTTCACCATTTTGCTGGTTTGAAGAAAATAATCGCTTTGAAGCTTTGTTTTGTAGCTCAAGCCTTCATTTCGAAATATTCATGTCTTCCAACTACCTACACCGTAGCTTCTGGTGGAAGCCTGCCGAAAAACAACTACATTCCCAGCTGAAATCACGATGAATATTTATTTTCTAGTTTATTATAAGAACCACCTTCAAACAAAAGTGTTTTTTTGCTGATGAGCTCCGTTTTGGTGGTTTAGCCTTCTATTTTTTCACAATTTCACTGGTTTGAAAAAATAATCGCTGTGAAGCTTTGTTTTGTAGGTCAGCCTTCATTTCGAAATATTCATCTCTTTCAACTACCTACGCCGTAGGTTCTGGTGAAAGCCTGCCAAAAAACAACTACTTTCCTGGCTGTTACCACGCTGAATATTCATTTCCTAGTTTATTACAAGAACAACCTTCAAACAAAAGCGGGTTTTCGCTGATAAGCTCCGTTTTGATGGTCTAGCTTTCAATTTTATCACCATTCCACTGGTTTGCAGGAAATAATCGATATGAAACTTCGTTTTGTAGGTCAAGCCTTCATTTCGAAATATTCATCTCTTTCAACTACCCACACCGTAGGTTCTGGTGAAAGCCTGCCAAAAAACAACTACATTCCCGGCCCTTACCACGCTGAATATTTATTTTGTAGTTTGTTATACGAACCACCTTCAAACGAAAACGATTTTTCGCTGATAAGCTCCGTTTTGGTGGTTCAGCCTTCAATTTTTGCACCATTTCATTGGTTTGAAGAAAATAATCGCTATGAAGCTTTGTTTATCGATCAAGCCTTCATTTCAAAATATTTATCTCTTCCAACTACCTAGCCCGTCGGTTCTGGTGAAATCCTGCCAAATAACAACTACTTTCTCGGCTGATACCACGCTGAATATTCATTTTCTAGTTTATTATAAGAACAACCTTCAAACAAAAGCGGGTTTTCGCTGATAAGCTCCGTTTTTGTGGTCTAGCCTTCAATTTGTTCACCATTTTACTGGTTTGAAGAAAATAATCGCTGTAAAGCTTTATTTTGTAGCTCAAGCCTTCATTTCGAAATATTTATCTTTTTCAATTACCTACACCGTAGCTTATGGTGAAAGCCTGCAAAAAAACAAATACTTTCCCGGCTGATACCAATCTGAATATTTATTTTCTTGTTTATTATAAGAACCACCTTCAAACAAAAGCAGTTTTTCGCTGAAAAGCTCCGTTTTGGTGGTCTAGCCTTCAATTCCTTCACCATTTCACTGGTTTGAAGAAAATAATCACTGTGAAACGTTGTCAGCCTTCATTTTGTCCATTTTATCACTTTTATGGACATTATCGAAAGTAAAATTTACTACAAGACCTCAAAATTCAATCGATGAATTTCCATTTCTCAACGAGAACCCTTATTCAGCAATATCATGGAAAAATCAGCAGAATGAAACCACCACCTTCAGTTTCTTCATTATTTTACGCTTTGAAAAAATCATCATAGATGAAACAGGTGTGATGTTCCCTTGACGCAAAAAAATTTACATTTTGTTATCAGAAATGTACTACATGGGCTGAAATTTTCGGGCCTAACACATACATGGCACCAGTTCTATTATATTCACCGCTTTTTCAGTTAGTACTAACATTTAAAAAAAACTGTTGAAATTTCATGATATTCTACTCAAAAATTTGTGGGTTTTGTATCATAAGAGGGACACTACTTTTGATATATTTGAAACAATGGATCAAAAGCAATTTCGTGTTTTAATTTTGCACAGATTCTTGATGGGAAAAATACCTTTCAAGCAAAGCAAAGACGTCGGTTCGCTGACATTAAACGTGATCGTAGAGACACCGATGATGCAGAACGCAGTGGACGTACAAATAAGGCAGTAACATCAGAAAACAAAAAAAAAATCACAAAATGGTTTAGATTGATCGAGAAGTGAAAATTCCTGATGATCTTCCTCCTGAAGATTATCACTTGGTGATCGAAACACGTATCGAGGTGTTGAAATAACGGTTTAATATTGGGAGAAACTCCAGTAATATTAAACAAAACGATGGCAAAATCGCATGAAATAGGCTTTGAATTGCTTCCTCTAACCATATTCGTCATATTTGGCTCCCAGCGACTACTGGCTGTTCACAGACCTCAAAAAACTGCTCAGCAGTAAGACATTTCGCTCGAATGGAGAGGTTATTGCTGGAATCGAGGCCTATTCCCAACTAGCAATTTTATATTTTATAATGGTTGTGAAAACGTTTCGAAGAAACAAATTATAGAATTGTATTTCTCTCAGAAATGTTTTCAATGTGTTTATAAAACAGCTATAAATAGGAAATTGGCACCGTGTTATAAAAAATTATAGTCTTTATTCACATTTTCTAAGGCCTTTCACAAACACTACAAAACAGTTTTATAGACATTTCGTAAGTTACTATAAAATTTTTCTAGCACTATTCATAAAGAATCTCAAAGAATAATTGAAAAACAATTTCAAAACAGTTTTTTAGTAATTACAAGTGAGCTTTATGAAATATAATGCAGCCTAAAACGATAACGAAAAAGTGTTCAAAATGTTTTCTTAAATGCGCAAGTAATTTTGTATTGGACACTAGAAAAAAAATTAGATATATAGATATGTCACCAACTGAAAACTAACAAAAAGAAAGGTAGGGGACATTTTGATAATTCCACTTTTGTACTTATAAAACTGGCAAAGACATTGTTTGTGCCTCAGAGATTGAAATTTTAACTGCGAATGAAATTTCACTAAAATTTAAGCGCGCCACTCGTTCATTGAAATTTTTGGAAAAAATTAATAATTATACAAAAGTCCACTGTGTCGACTTATTAATTTACTAGTCGCAAATTAACTCTGTCCGTTCTAAATAACATAATTTTATAATATCCATGTACTTTTCATCTGTAAATATCACTATATGTGCAGTATTTCATATTTTCAAATCATCTAATGACAGCTATCATTTCAAAATGGCGTCGTTCTATCAAATAATTTGGTACCAATAGCATGAGTTTCAACGTATTTCAGCTTATATGTTACCCCCATGAAATTGTTAAGAAACACTTTGTTCTAGGAGTGATGGTATTACGGCAGAGTCGAACTACTTTTAAAGCTGTAGATTTCTATAAAAATGAAGATAGGATTTCTCGCGTATTGTTTGTATAAATATTATCTGTCGGGATGTTTTGGCTAAGAAGCTTCTTCCTTCGATTATGAAGGCTGAATTTCGAAAGAGTTTTGAGCTAGTGATTTGAATGTATATGAACGTGGTGCTCCTCTTAAATCGACGGATTTCAATCATCAATAACCTACTCGTTTTTAGCAAGAACAAAATTGAAGCACTAGGTTATGTGGGTCTTCGTATTTTTTTTCCAATGACCAATATTACACGACGTTATTAGGTATATAGTTATTGGGATGCTAGTCGAATAAAACTGACAAATCATACTTTATTACACGACCTCTAGAATCAATGTCAGTTGGTTCTTCTTAAATGCTGCATTTTATTTTCGACGACAGCAAATATATATTGACGAAAGCAATTCGATTTAATAACAGTTATTTTATTGTTTTGGAATTGTAGTAATTATACCATACTACGAAGTAGTTGTTGAATTATCAATAAAGTGACAATATGGTAATGAAAACAAAATTGTGTTTGAAAGCATCCCAATAAAATAATTTCATTGAAGCTACAGGAAGCAGTTATGAAATAATCTTAAAATAGTTTCATAAAAAGCATAAAAGCCACACTGAAAAGTGCTATACAACTGCTACAAATCAATTCACTTTTACAGGAAAATATGATTTGAAAGTTAATTGTAAAAACGTTGCTGTGATAATTTCGTGACCAATTCACAACGGAATTTTAACTTTATTTTATGAACGTTTCTGTGACAAATTTATGAAACACTTTTATTGCTTACAACTGTATTATGTTCACGACTCGTCTAATATAATCAATTAGCATTTGGGAAGTAATTATAAAATACCAACAAAATAAAACTGTTTGGCATCCCCATGAAAGTACAAAACAATTTTGCTGGTTGGGAAGGCACAGGATAAATCGTTCTACAAAGGGGTTTTGAAATATTAAAGCGGCACTGCAATAATTGTGTGACTCTTGATGGAGAATTTTGGGAAAAAAACGCGTTTTCTCCCTTCGGCCGGGACTTTTCAATCCAGGTGTCATTTGGTATATTGCTCCTACTTTGCATGGGGAAATGATATTTTGTTCCTGAATTCCCAGATAGATTACTAGTTTCTTTTGAACAGTTGTGACCGAAAAATGAAGATTTCACACAGTTATAATATATATAATAATAACATTCTTCATTCAGAAGAACAAAGGCTCACAAAAAAAATCTATCAAATACCCTACAAAATTTCCTATGCAAACTGAAAAGGCGGAGTTCATCTTGAGCACCTGGAGTCCACAAAGATGGTCTTCCACTCAACCTTTGGACAAGCAGAACCAAAGAAAAAAAGATCGCAGACAACTAATGAAAATTGAGTAAAACTATAGATATGTGTGCAAATTCAAATAACCACTTTCTAGATATCAGAGGATTTCATAAATTCAAAGAAATGTTTTCGAAAGGAGGAAAGTTTCATATTCTTAAAGTCATTTGGAATAGCATTGTAAGTGGTCGATTTATTATAAAAAAACTTCTCTCAAACAATGATGATTTGTGGATTAGTGGTGTTATAGTGTTTTTCGATCTTATATTGAGATTGTGAACGTCACTGCGGAACACAATATTTCTATAAAGGTAGGAGGGAGTTTGGGTAGTAATTATTTCATGATAAGTATAAGGTGGAGCAGTGAAGTTTCGACGAGATTTCATATTTAGCTGATTTAGTTGATTGCAATATTTTGTTGAAAATTGAAACAATTGGACCTAAGAAAGCGTTCAATTTTTTGTGATACAATAAAGATTGAATTTCAGTAATCCGGCAGTTCGACTGAAGGACAAACTTTTTCATTGTCGCATTTCGGTCTGAAAAGTTTAATTGATACTGCACAAAGATTCTTGGAGACGACAAAACATTTCGACTTGGGAAAGTATTGTATCGGTTCATCCAACCGTTAAACAGATGCTTGTCTACGAGGAAAAGATTCTGTTGCCGAAGCAAAATGAAATTTTTGTCGGAGTTTTTCTCTTTTGTATAATTAAAGGATATAAGAAGCGTTCAGGCTTGAAGGGGCGTTGTAAATTCTTATTGTGAAATGTTTTGCGACGACGGAAAGTTTTCAACAGCAATAAAGGGGACGATTTCAGTTTGGTGGATCATTTGGGAAAATTCTCATGAATTCAGGGCAGTAGTCGTGGACGGTTTTTTCTTCAAGTTAATTATCTGGAATTGGAGTTCAGAAAATTAGGAGAGTTTGCTTCTCCACTTTACATTCGAATACGTCTGGTAATGATCTCAATCCTTCAATGGAAACTGTGAAAAAGCGATATCATGTTGAAGGGGTGTCTGATAATGATTATTCAGCAAATATATGTTGTGTACGGAATAACATGAAAAAAAGCTTCGCTAAGTGTATTAAGTAAAAAAATTTCTCTAATTTCAATATGGATATCCTCTCAACTTTCTTACGCTCAGTTGATTGAAACATCATTTACGGATACAATGAAGTTGATGAAATGGTGAATTTACCAGCCGCACCTTGGCAGACTGATGTTATCTAGATCATGATGAAAGAAAGGGACAAATCATATAGCAAATACAAAAAATTCAAATCCCCAGCCGATTGGAACTATTACAAGACATTGAGGAATTTCACAAAACAGTCAATAATACGTGAGAAAAAAGAATACCTTGACTATGTGTCACATCAAAACAATCCAAAGACCCTGCGGCAGTTACCTACTTGTTTTTAATTATTGTTTTCCAAATCCTTGGGATGTTTAGTGAGTCATCCCTTTTGTTGATGAGGCCTTGCTTTTCGATTTCGATAGCTTCCCTGATTTCCCGAATTCTTGGGTTTTGCACCTGTGCTATCTGTTTTGTGGACTCAAAATTAATCTTGTGACCTGTTTGTAGATGGTGTTGAAAGAGGGCAGAGGAGGTTTGTTTTGTTCTTATCGAGTTTTTGTGCTCCTGGGTTCTGGCAGATATACGTCTGTTGGTCTGACCGATATATTGTTGACCACAGTCCTCGCATGTGATGCTATATACTCCTTGGTTTTCTAGGGAAATTCTCTCTTTCGGTCTGGGCAGCCAACTGGATATCGTTTTGTGCGGTTTGTAGGTTGTCCGGATGTTTTTACGTCTTAGTATTCTCCCGATTTTGTCGGTCACACCTTTGACATAAGGTAGTGTCACAGATTGTCTGTCGTGTGAAGAGTCTTCTGTCGATCTAGTGGATGTTTTTTTGGGTCTGTCGATGGCCTTTTGAATGATCTTTGGTCCGTAGCCATTTTGTCGCAGAGCCTTTGTTGTCTCCCTCAATTCTGTTGCCCTGTTTGTTGGTTCTGTTAGGCGGAAACTGCGGGATATTAACGTGTTGGCTACGGATTGTAGCTGGGTAGGCTGGTGGTGTGATGCTGCTACACCACCCTACCCAGCTACAGATGCAGAGTTCGATAATGACCAGTCAATCACCTCATGAATTCAAAGTACTAATTAGTTTGATAGATCTCAGACAGCAATATCATTCTAACTAAGAACATTGTTAATTAATATTTTATTTATATGGTTATGTTGATAAACTCCCTCTGGTGGCACTTCGCCACTTTATCTTTGTTGAATACCTGTTATTGTTATCTATTTATATGTGTGTTTGAAGATGAATAAAGACGATTTATTATTATAATTCACTTTCAGTATTAGTGAAAAAATATGTTCGAAATATATGACAACTGTTTTCATTTCATGGAATGGTACTATTGGATACAACGATGTCACTCATTTCAACTTTTGTAAGCTATTCTGAACTTTTAGGTCATATGCAGTGTGAGTCACTTCAAAAAAAATCAATCGGATTTGTCTCGTGGAAATGAACTGGCCATTCTGTGATATCTCATATTCGTATTTGTTCATTCATTGAGTGTTGAAGGTGGAACCAGTACTGTTTTGAAAATTGTTAATATCTTTGAAAAGTTTAAGAGGGAAGTGATGGAATACAGACCTCAATTAAGCTCAGGAAATGTTTGGTAATATCACCCATGTTTCGTACTGAGTTGGAATTGTGAAAAGTTATATATAATGGTTTCCTGGTATCCAAATTCATTCCACTCTTTTGCTATAGTGCATTTATCAATTCATAATTGACTGTTCTTGAACGTTTTTAATCATATGACCATCATCAGGTTAATTTTGTCAGAATTTCGTAAAAACAGTGTGGCTCCAAATGTAATAAAATATTTTATATAGATGACTGCCGTTACATAATTTTGAACCACTATGCACTATAGCCTTATACCCTTATTGTGGTTCATTAATACAATTTCGTAAGTGCATACAACCTCCTACAACATTACAGTTTTTGTAATACAATTGTCTTACATCTAGTAATCTCCAAGACGAGCTCTTACATAACATCAGTTTCAGATGTCCTTTCTGAATTAATTCAAGAGAATGGATGTGACTTTCAGATATACCTTTTCATCCGAGAAGTTGTCTGATGAAATGACTTTCCACAATGTCAAGAATATCATTCAACTGTCGGGATTTGTGTTAAGTCGATGTGATAGTCTCATTTCAGATGTATATCTATAACTATTCGAAGATATTCGATTTTATTTGCCACATTATTCGTGTATCATTTTCTGGAGATAGAGAATTAAATTTGGGCATTGTTTCGTGATATGAAAAAAGTAAGAAATACAGTTGTTTTATGTTGATAATTAGAAGTTTGTTGTCAAAAACGATTCGATTAGGAAAAAATCTTATTAAACATCTTGTTTTAAAATAGACCATGACTCGCCCTCATGAAATATTGCAGTATCATCTGCAAAGCTGATCATTCTTCTTTTGCTCTGAATGAAAAATAAGCTGTTCATGTATATTGAGAAGAGTATCGGCCCCAGCACGGTACCCTAAGGCATACCAAATGCAATAACAGTATACAGTTGTCTACTGTAGATATTAAAATGGTGTAGCTCACGATATCAAAAGCCTCTGCAAGGTCTACGAAAATGACAGGCCATGGTCTACTTTCATCTAAGGCTCCATAAATATGATTTGTCAGCTCAATGAAGGCATCTCTAAACCTCTAGTTTTTATCATCAACAAATGTTTTACAGAAGGAAAATTTCCTTATTATTTGAAACTTGGCATCATGAAACCACTATTCAAAAGTGGAAATAAACTAAGTGTTGAAAACTATAGACCAATTTCATTATTATCCGTTTTCTCAAATATTTTTGAAAAAATAGAATCTCTAAGTTCTTTGAAAAATTCAACATCCTCTCCGAGAATCAAATTGGCTTCAGAGAAGGTCGCTCTACAGAGGATGCGATTTATCTATTAACTCGTGAAATCTATAGTTCTCTGGACAGGAAAATTCCCCTGTTATGTATTTTCGTCGATTCATCGAAAGCTTTTGACACCGTATGTCACAAAAGATTACTACATAAGATCGAGTCCTATGGAATAAGAGGTCCAGCATTCGATTTAATGAAGGATTATCTGTCTGATCGGAAACAAATGGTGAGTATTGATGGGGTTTTTAGCCGCCCGAGGGTTGTGACCTATGGAGTACCGCAGGGTACCGTTCTAGGACCACTTTTATTTACCGTTTATATGAATACGTTGATAAAAATCGGATCAACGGAAAGTCTCTTCAGCTTTGCGGATGATACAGCCATTATGTACAAGGGAGAATCGGAGAAGATACGGTGATAGTGAAAAAAACATGAAACGAAATATCTCGGAATCATTATAGATAGGCACATGAGATGGGACTTGCATATTACCAGCGTAAAGAATGAATTGAGAGGATTGCTAAGCAAATTCATATATCTGGTCGGCTATTTGAATATGGAAAACCTCAAAATATTGTATTTTGCACTGGTCCAGTCTCAGCTATCCTACGGCATCCTGGGATGGGGTAGAGTGGCAGAAAATAACTTGAGTAATTTGAGTGTAATACAAAGGTGGATATTGAGAATAATATTTAAAAAAACATGAGGTATTCATCGGATCTACTTTATTCCGAAAACTATATATTTGACATCAGACAAATATTCTGCCAAAGAATATTAACTTCTATAAATAAAAACCGAATTTCTCTCCAATCCATTGAGCATACATATAATACAAGAACTAAGATAAATGTTAAAAATGTTTCGTGCCATGAAAAGAGTATTGGGCAACGTTCCGTAGAATTCTTGGCTCAGAAAATATTTAATTTGCTACCAGATGAAATAAAAGTTATTAAAAATCATTTTTCTTTCAAGCGTCATGTAAAAAGATGGATAAACAGAACTGGTAGAATGATATTCAATAATGTTATCAACCTGAAATTTTTGAAATAGCTTATGATTGCTTTTGCTGAATCGTTCCTATATTGTCATACTTACCCAATATAGACTTAGAAACACGGAATTGATACATTTACACTAATTTGACGCATTTACCTTATTGTGACTCTTTACTCGATATGGACTTCCCACCTAGATTATGTTACACATTTACTTCTCTGTATTCATATATATATTTTCTTATACTTTCATGTATCACGCACAAGCATTTTTGCTTCAGTGATTAGTATGTTTGTTTTCAAAAATTGTTTCGAATTATAAACGTGTTGTAATTTGTGTTTTATCGAAAATAAACATTATTATTATTATTATCATCTTCTGTTGATACAGAAATATATATATTTCATTCAGACATATTTACAAAATAATTTTATGCACTAGGTGCATTATCTAAGCCAATGGCTTGTATTACAACTCTTCTTGTGCTAGAGAGTCATTTTTCAAAATATAAAAAAAAATCTTGAATTAAATTTAAATGATTGAATACCTAATAATAGTATTGGTTGGTAGACACAATCAACAATGTACAGTGTATATGGTCACAAGTTCCTTTTTTTACTGTGATTCCCTCAAACTCTGGTTGGTCTCTAATATCAGCACTGAATGTGATAAATTTTGTTTTATCGGTATTTATGGTTAAAAGACTGCTATCAATGTAATCGAAATATATACTCAACTCTCGTTCGGCTTGTTCGTACACTTTTGTTCAAGAATCTCCAAAAAACATGATCGCTGTGTCATCAGCATATGAGATTACTGAGCTTTCGGTGTTTCTCAGTACTCCAATATTGTTAATATAAATTAGGAAGAGTATGGGCCCCATTATTGTTCCTTGCGGTACGCCTATGGTGATTGGAAGGGGGTTGCTATAACAGTTTTTGATTTTCACTCTCTGAGTTCTATCCTGGAGATAATTTTCGAATAAGTTGAGTACTGAGCCTCTTATCCCCGACCTTTCCAATCTATGTGATAATATTTTGTGATCCACGGTGTCAAATGCCTTGGCCAGGTCTAGAAATATTGTTAGGCACTTATTATTATCATTAAGATTAGCCAAGACGTCTTTCACCAATTGGAATATAGCCTGTTCTGTGGAAAAGCCTTTTTGGAAACTAAATTGCGAACTCAATAAAATATTATTGGATTCTAGGAATCGCATGAGGCGGACTTTCAACTCTTACTCGAATATTTTTGCAAAGTTATTTATAACTGTAATAGGCCGATAATTCGTAGCAAGTTTCCTATTACCTGCTTTGAAAATTGGCGAAATGAATGTTAATGTATTGGATTGTAATCGTGTATTCAATAATATTTCATGAAATTGTTTCAGAAGGTTTCAATAATCAATTTCCCATTGAGGTGAGTTCCTGTAATGCGATAAAAGAAGAGTGGGAATAAAGGCTCTAAGCTTTCCATACTTCAATCATTCATAGCTAAGATTTAATAAACTTCCATCGTTTTACTTAATAAAAAAAATCATCACTATCAACATGTCATTGTGACCATTTGTTTATTGGTAACATGTGATAATTTTCTTTTCTCCATAAAAAAATTTTCTTCACCATAATTTTCAAATAATTAGCTGATGATGAACCTATAAAGGTTCGAAACATGTACTGATTATGGCTTTACCATCCTAACATCTGAGGGTGATAATAAACTACTTTGAAGTATTTTCATGCTCCGTAAATAGAAAAGTTTGATTATTACTCTCATATATATCAAATGTATTTCCAATTTTTCCATCAACTCAGTTCTTCAAAAATTCGAATCTGAAGAAAAAACAAAAAAAGACAAAAATTTTCCATCACTGAGGGTCAATTTTGTTAGGGAATTAATTAATATCTCTCATTTGGGATATCCTTCATATTTCTAGGATAAGTAATTAAAAAATTAAAGTATTCTACCTGGGAGAAATGATAATTACTCGACTGAATGACTTATGGAAAACCTTGTTCTCAATATTGGCCAAGCCCAAAGTATATATTCAGTTTATGTGAAAGGATTTGCTTTTCTATCTGAATTCAATCTATTTCGATGTGTTAATTCAGGTGGATGTGAGACATTTGATATTGATCTCATTTTCGAAATTACTTGATAATTATTACAAACGCCTCATTCACCGATTCCTTCAACAACCATAACAACTTTGAAATGATCTACTGTATCTCTTAACATTCAATTGCTAGGAAAACAACAAGACTCTTCATTTTCTTGTTATTCTTTCTAATTTTAGTACACGAGCTGACAAAGGCCCAGACTGACATAAAGTAGCAAGTATTTCAACTTCAACAATGCGAAGTTATCAAGTTGAAATGTTTTTGTTCATTTGAGTTTCAGATTCAGACGTTATACTGAGAAAGATGAATTGAACACTCGTTTTTCCTTTCATTGTTGTCTTGTCATTGTTTGTGGAGGAATTCCATAGACGTAGCCTAGCTTTTTCTTGAAGTATCCCTCTTTGATATGACGTGACTCGGCTATTTTCCGTGTGATATGTAAAAAACGGCTGTAGAGTTATTATAATTCCAGAAAATGACAAGTAGTGATTGATGAAACTGTGAAAAAATACACATTTTCTTGATATGGAGCTTTTCTGATATTTATATTCTTCCTGTCTTTCGACAATGACAAGAGATCCATTGTTGTTAAGTTTCAGTTCATTCGTTTATTTGAAGTATGACACATTTTTCCATGATGATTCGAGAATTCCAGGGATATTGAAAATGTTAAAGCAAAAAACTTCACAATCAGAGAATTAGGTTGACAATGTTTCGTGGTGTATTTCATCAGTTCGGACTTCCATTGTCTAATATAATATAAAAAAATTTGAAAACCCTGAAAACACAATTAAAAAAATTAATAAGATTAACCGAAAATAACAATTTTATTAAACGAAAAACTGAAATTATAAAGAAATAATATACAAGCAACAACCAAACAAATAAAAATTGAAATAATAATGAAAGCTGAAAAAATTTAAAAATCAAAAATTTTTATTAACAAAAAGGAAAAATTAAAATTAAAAGATTTCAAAATAAAGTTGTGTCACTACGTTTCGATTGTTAGTATCCACAATCGTCTTCGAGTGATAACTGAACTTATTTCTCCGAGATTTGACTATTTATAGGTCGCTCGAGTGCTTTCACCTATCCCCTCTTCACTTTTTCCGCTTCATTGGTTTTTAGCGGGAGATGAACGTTTGGCGGGTCGTTTTTCGCTTGATTAGAGGTTTCCATATGTTACGTATCTCTACGCTAGCTTGACTAAATGCGTTGTTGGACAAAATATACGCGGCTTTTTTGAATTTTCTTCTAAACCAGTGTTCCTCTTTGTTGATGATTTCAGCTTGAGCCCACTTGATGAGTCCAAACATGCTCTGCTATTCCATCAAATCCAGCACAGTTGGTTGAATGGATTGACGCATATCAGAAAACAACTACTCCCCTGGCTAATACCACGAAGGGCGTTGCATTATATCCGACAAGCGTCAGTGCAGGAATCATCACAGAAAATTTCCTGCATATGCAATTGCCAATACAACTGAAAGAGTCGACCTTCAATTTTGGAACGAGCACACTTGCAGACCGGTTTCGGGCTTGTTAGCCACTCATCAGTGCAAGATAGTGGCCGTCATCGACCTAAAGTCAATGATATTCCATAATTGGTGTAGAGGCTAAGGACAATGTCTACCGCGCGGACGTCGTAGGTTCGAATCTCATAACTATAAACTTTTTTTAATTAAAATCACGTGACTGGAACGTGACAAGGGGGCCGAGGGGTGATGCGGAGTCTCAAGAGAGCCTGAGCGGTGATGTGGAGTACTAAGGGGGGCGAGGGCAAGGGGGTCGAGTTCCATGCTTGAATCGCTACGATACTCGTTCCATCCTGCGTCGATTTCGATGACGTTTCCCATTATTCACGTTTGAGCCAGAACATACGTTGTTCATCTACTCATAATTCTTTCAGAGTATTTCATTCCTCTTCCTAAGTTGAAGCGAACAACAAAAATGTCACTCCATCTAGTGGACGAGGTACTAACCAACTGCATATTTGCCCGATTCCTCTGAATAAGGAAGAAAAACTTTCTTATTAGTAAGTGGGCTATGCTTGAAGACTGGCAGTGAACAAATCTAAAGAAATGAACTTTAATCATTTTGAGGTTCAACTCAGTACACCTCGAACTTCACTCTTTCATCTGAAGTACTGCGTTTATGTGTAATAAACTTCCTGAGAACGTTTCTCCAAATGGATTTAATCTCCAGTGATTCAAATCCAATGTGAATCGCTACTTTCTCACAGGCACCGCTCTCAGAGCGCTTCGAGGACTTTCCTGTAGTGTTTCTGTTTTGTTTCGAAAAAAATTTGAAAAAATCCTTCATGCAGCCTTACACCGGAGCGGTTGTCATGCCAATGTGTTTGTTATGACGGAGATTTTTAAAAATCGTTGTGAAAAAATTTCTGAGAGTTTCAAGTTTCTGAGAGTAAATTCATTGAATTTATTTGAAAAGTAATAAAATCATTCCTTGAAATTCAATACAGGTAATATTAATAAGCTGTGCGTAGTTAGATTTTTGTAACATAATATTGTATAATCAAATTGAAATGTGTGATATTTCGATATGCAAAAAAACACATTGACTCATTTTGCTGACTTTGGCGCTTGCGTAGTAGTGTTTCTTCTAATCGTTTTTCTATTTTTAATATTCACTGAATTTTTGTTACATTTTTTCACGAAAGAGCTATAGATTCCTAGAGCTTCTGGGACTATCACTTTATGTAGTTTGCATCAATGTATACGAAACTAAACATTATTATTATTATTTCTTTTCTTAAGTTGCGCTGGTCAGGCCCTATTTTCCGAAGCCATGATACATTCGGGAGGACTTACCACCATTATGAACCAATGCATTTATCCGCCTGAGCTTCCTGCCTCAGTGCGGCAATCTGGCGTAATCTCAAGATTCGTCGCCAGGAGCTGAAAACTCCGTCTTGCTCTGAAAATTGAGAAAAACTACATCAGGTTTATCAGCTTCTGTGGTCTGGAAAGTTTGCGACCTAACAAAGATACAAGACATTTTTTGAGTTTTTTTTTAATTTTCAACATAGTCTGCCTTCAACTATAAACATTTCTCCCAGCAATGTGCCCATCTATGTCTTTCGAGCGCAATTTTCAGACGAGGAAAAAAAAGTCGCTTGGGAGTAGATCTCATGAATGAAGTAGTTTCAACCATAATTCGCGTATTTTTACCTCGGTAACTGCTGAGGTTTGAGACGGTGCTTTATCTTGGTTTTTCTTTTTCTGCAAATGTAACCGTTTTTCCGCAAATTCTGCCTTCAACCTGTCAAGTAATGGTGCGTAGTATGCCTCTGTAATGGTTTTAGCTTTTTAAAGATAATCGATTGAAATGACTCCATGACCATCCCAAAAAACAGTCGTCATCACTTCACCAGCCGAAAAACCTGTTTTTACTCTTTTTGAAGCCGGGTCCCCTTTTGCATTTCACTGTTTGGAATGTATTTTTGTTTCGGGCGTGTAATGGTGTATCCAAGTTTCATTTGGCACCAAAATTTGGATTCATTGCGTCCAAACTGTGCCAAAAGAATGTAGGAAATGTTCATTTGGACACGTTTTTGGTTTTACGTGAGCAAACGCGGCACCCAACATGCAGACAGCTTTCTCATGCCCAAATGTAGATGTAATATGTGACAAACACGTTCTTTTTACATACTCATAACCTCTGCTATCTCTCTCACTTCAATTCGATGGTCATCTAGCACCATTTGGTGAACTATGGCGATGTGTCAGTCGGTAATTGCAGTTTTTGGACACCCCGAACGAACATCGTCTCCCAAGCTCTTACGGCCACGTTTAAATTCAGCTGCCCAAAATTTCACTGTGGTGAATGATGGTACAGAGACCGTGGGCGTATTGCCTGTCAAAAACGATTATTTAATGACAACTCGATACTTGATTTTTTCCATTTCCATAAAAACACTCACATCATCTCACTCAAACGACTGTTACATAACAACCGCATGTCCAAAATGGCTGAAACTCTGGTGGATAACTGTCAACAGATGAACAACGAAATTCACTAGCTTTTATTTACGAATGCTGCTATTTTCAAACTACCCTGTTATTCTGTAAGTAACTTATAATGCAGTACCTAAACAGTCAGCAAACAGTCATCCATATGTCGAGAGCTTGGATGCAATCCATGTGATATAAAGAATACACAATACAGTGATAAAGACAGTCCGTTGCAAAGTCGAACTCTGACATTGATCGTCGAACAGAGAATGCAACTAGTGCTAGACTCAACCACAAATTCATAGTTAGATTCCGATGTTTTTGCAGAACAGACCCCTCGAGATTGTTTGAAGGTGATTGACTATGTTTCATGATGAATTCCAATAGTTCTATCTCCCATTTTCTGATATTATATAAAATGAGTAGAAATCAATTGAAAGTTTGCGTTGCCAAGCACAAGAAACATACACAGCGAGGAGAAACCAGCAAAGCAGCAATAGCAGAGCATGTTTGGACCCATCAACATAACATCGACTGGTCCCAAGCTGAGAGCATACATAGGGAAGAACAATGGTTTAGGAGGAAATTCAAAGAAGCTGCATACATGTTGTAGAACAATGTATTCAGCCAAGCTAGTGTAGACATACGAAACAGACAGTCCTAAAGATTCCTGTACATAAAAAGGAAATATTCTAATGATCTTTTTCCTACAATATCTCCTCCACAATAAATTATCTCCATAAATGGGAAAACAATTGTTTTAACATCTCAGAAACTATTTTTAAAAGTAGGTTTAAACAGTATCTGTTCAGCATTCAGAATAACTAGGTCCGCGGCGAGAATCCTGAAAAAGGTTTCACCTATTGACATATCTATATCTTTATATTACCTTCCCTTTTCTTTTTTTTTCTTCTTTTTTTCTCTTCAAGCCCTCATTTATTTATTTTTATACATTTTCGGCATTGGTGGAAGAGCAGATGCGAATGCAAATTTGCGATCTGAACCAAAAGCCATTTGCAATCAAATACAAAGTGTTTTCTCTTATATTTTGTTATCAACTTGTTATTTTGATAGGCAATAAACTTATTATTATTATATGGAAACCCATAATCAAGCGAAAAATGTCCAATTCTCGCCAAAGGGTCACATCCCGAGGTTTACTCCACACGCAAGACAAAATAAAAAAGTCCATTAGTAAAGATTCGTTCAACAAAAGAACCCAAGGAAATTCAATTTTGAATACCGATTTATTAACATAATTTACATCATATTGCAGCACGCCTATGACGAGGAAGAAAAACCTCCGACGCCAGAATGTCTAATAACAGAAATGATGATGGAAAATAACGTTTTCTGTCGTTATTTATTCATTATATTCGCTTTCAAGTATCTGCGATTCGACTTCCATTCGGCAAGATTATTATTCTTGAATAATATCAGTTGCCTGATCTTTTTTCAATTAGAAATTGATACAGTTACGAAGAAATGGAAATGAATAATTGGTACAATTGATAATTCACTTGTAAAGGCGTCTGTTTTGTTTACTGCCAAAGAAAGGAATGAGGATTTTGAGTTCATATCGATATTGTAGCGTATATTTTGGTGGACAGAATTGGCAATTTTTATTTTATTTCATATCATTGAATAAACATGAAGTGTGAGCCGATGGTGGAGAAAAGGTAAACTAATATTCTAGTTCAATATATTATAAAAAGTATGATTCATATTTATAAATTACCTGGTTTTCTAGGGGTATTGTGATTGTTTTTTAAATCTACCTGACTTACGTGAATTATTCATTCATCCACTTCAGTTCTGACATAAAATGCCAATAATTGAAATATTAATGAATTACCGGTTTTCTATAGGTATTGAATTGCATTTCTTCCCAAAATCTACCAGTATTATCAGAATTGATCATATATTTAATCAAGTTTTGTAATTACTTACTGTTGTCTAATATATAAACTGATTTGAAATCCCTGAAACAACTGAAAAGAAAAATTAAAAATGGATAGCTGTAAATAATAATTATATTGAGCAGAAAAAACCTGAAATGAAATAATAGTGAAATGAAATACAAGTAAAAATAAAACAATTGAACAAAAAATAAAAGAAATACAAAATGAAACTAAAAAGTTAAGAGATTTCAAGCAAAGTTAGTTCACGACGTTTAGATTCTTAGTATCCACAATCGTCTTCGGGTGATGACTGGACTGATTCCTCCAAGAGATGACTATGTATGGGTTACAATGGAAAAGGAAATCCACAACGAATTGCCATTCTTAGACGTTTTGGTGGAGAGGACCGACACTAAGTGGGAAACATCTGTATACAAAAAACCCACTCACACGGGACAGTATCTGAACCACGAATCCAACCACCATCAATCAACTGAAAGAGGAATTATCAAGACTCTATCAGACCGTGCTTTCGAGCTCTGTAACACGAAGGAAAGTCTCGAGAAGGAATTAGACATCATCAAAAATGATCTTCAACGGAATGGCTACTCCAAAGCTATGGTAGGAAAGATTTTGGCTGAAAGACAGCTGGAGCCTAGCAAGGAAGAGAAGCCGTCACAACCAGTGCTTGCACTTTCCTACATCATAGGATAATCGGAGAGGATACGCAGAATTGGTTCCAAGTACAACATCAGAACCTGCTTCAGACCCGGTAACACTATCCGTAGCAGCCTGACGAAAACCAGGCTACCAAACGTGGACTGCGATTCCAAAAATTGCATTTACCGGATACCCTGTGAGTGCGGAAAATCCTATATTGGTGAAACTAAGAGGCCATCTAATGTTCGCATTGCCGAGCACAAGAAACACACACAGCGAGGGGTAACCAGCAAATCAGGAATAGCAGACCATGTTTGGACCCATCAACACAATATCGAGTGGTCCCAAGTTGAGATCTTACACAGAGAGGAACATTGGTTTTGGAGAAAATTCAAGGAAGCCGCATACATGTTGTCCAACAACGTATTCAGCCAAGGCAGCGTAGAAATACGCAACATCATCATCAAGCGAAAAATGGCCAACTCCAACCAAAGGGTCATCTCCCAGTGAACTAGTGAAGCAAAAAAAAAATGGAAAGCAGGGTTGAGTGAAAGTACTCGAATGACCCATAAATAGCCATCTCTCGGAGGAATCAGTCCAGTCATCACCCGAAGACGATTGTGGATACTAACAATCGAAACGTCGTGAACAAACTTGGCTTGAAATCTCTTAACTGTTTATTTTTATCTTTATTTTCATTTTGTATTCCTTTAATTTTGGTTCAATTGTTTCATTTTTACCCCTATTTTATTTCACTATTATTTCATTTTAGGTTTTTTTGCTTAATATAATTGTTATTTACAGCTATTTATTGTAAATTCTTCTTTTCAGTTGTTTCAGGGATTTCAAATCATTTTATATATTGGACAATGGAAGTCCGAACTAGTGAAATTCATCATGAAACATTGTCAATCACCTTCAAACAAACTTACTGTTATATAGATTACTTCTTAGAATGGTTTGATATACTAGCCCAACTGATGAATCGAGTCTTGAATAAAATTCGTAGTGTGTAAATTGTGTAATTTTTATCATGGAGAGTGATTTATTGGTATGTGAATGTCCCATTTCTTATTTGCTGTGCTGAAATATATTTCTCACTTAGTGATAATTCGAATCGAGAAGTGGACAAAAATAATGTACGAACTATTTCAAAGCGGGCACTTCAGTTTAACTGAAAGTGAATGGTTTGAATAAATATATTTTCTCTAATACGTTAGTGAAATTGAATTTTTATAGATAGTGAACATTTTGTGAGAACGTTTTCCAAGAAAGGAGGGTGATAGCGTGTTCTTGTCAAAACAATGGAAACTAATATGAAACTATTGCGTGCCACAATTTGTAACATGTTACCATGAATACTGTTTTATTTGTTTCACCATATCGTGAAATGAATAATGATATACTACAATACAGAGATATGATGAAGTACTTCCAAAACTCTAAGGTTACTAAAACCAGATTAATCATTTTCAATATTTTATAAAGTGATTATTTTGACCTACTTACGACAGCAACATTCAAAACTAAATTCTGAAATCAAACGTTAGCGCTGAATAAGAAAATTCTTTTTGTCTCTCTAGCTTTTACTGCTGAAATATTTCAATAAAATCCCCGAATTGAAATTGGAAACTATAGAATTTTCCCTTTTATTTCAATCTTATTTCTTATTTCACTTTCTGTCTTTTTTCGATTTCTGAATGAATCCAAATCTCAATTCTACCTGGTTCTGTCAAGAGGCTTCTTATTTGATGCAATTCATTTTCAAATAAATCAATTTATATCATATTAGATAATGGAAGTCCGAACTGATGAAATGCACCAAAAAACATTGTCAACCACCATCAAACAAACTTGTTATTTGAACTAAATGCTAACGCTCACCATCATTTCTTGAACTGTCCTTATGTTTTATCATAATTGTTGAATCTAATACACCTGTTGTTATCTGTTATCATACAATGCAAACTGTCTTGAGATAATTTGTGTTCTGTCATATTTCGATACTTGGGAAGAAGCAGAAAAATATGTTTTTGTTTATTGAGTGCTATGGCAACATGAAAGTAGTAGAATGAAGTTGCATTGTATGACAGACAGTAAAAGTTTGATTGCTTATTTATTTCGATTCGTTCGTTAATAAAACCAATCACATTTTGAAGTTGTGTCTATTTAAAAGTGAAAAACCAAACATCATTCTTTCAACCCTTCCAATATACACCGGTGTGACTGATCTTTTCGGTTATTCGCCCTGGTTCAATAACTGCTAAACCAAGCTTTGAATCATTCCATGGCAGAACAGCTAAAGTCTGTTCCTTGGTAATGGTAGAATATGATAAAGCAAATCAATTTTTCTTCTGGTTATTAGAGGTCCATTTCTATCTTCTCAAGTTGTAGATACATTTCCTTTTATCACACAGTATATTCTGGTTTCAACTTCATGTTCATTCCTGTTCAATCCCTTCGTCAGTATTGTGGGTAATCTTATATTATTTTCAGTTATAAGAAACTCATTAAGTCAAAAATGTTTATTAGCTTTTAAGATTGATTACCAAATATTGTGAATGTGTTTTGTGTGGCTGTTAGGATTACGCCTCTTCGGGGTTAGGTTCATGTAGTATCTGGTGTAATGATGTCTAGTGTGGTGCTGTTTAGTTGTCATGTGTTCCTCTTGTTTTTTGTTTTTCCATTGCTACGTTAGAGTGGTCCGGGTCACTTACAGTGGTCACTGTAATTTTTTGGGTACGGGTTATAAGGCCGGGGATAATGGCTTCAGATTTCAGCTCCTTCCAAAACGTAGCTGTCCGCTGTCTGGTTCCAAGTATTCCTCTAGGACATCCTGGATCTGCTCGGGCGAATGTTCCATTGTTCCCAGGAATCTTGCTGGGGGAAACGGAAGCTTTTTCCTAGGAATCCTTCTGGGTCCTTCACGAGGAGTCCACGGTGTAGTCAGCGAGGTGATGACATCAGTGTTACTACTGCTCATCGTACTTGTCTCGTATGGCCCTTGAAGTTCCCGAAATCGTAGATTGATTGGTGTAGTGTTTATTAGGTTATATATGTTTTAGGATGGGTAACGGTAAGGGAGGTTGTAGATGTTGCGTAGGATTCTTTCCTCGGTAGTTAGGATACGATGGTATAGTCGCATCTACTCAAAAATATACCTATGTATCATCTTATTCCAATCTGCTTCTTCCCAAAAATATATAGCTGAACATTTTGTCTTCTCTTGTGTCGAGATTGCCATCATTTCGTGTATAAAATGTTAGAATTTCGACATTCCATTAAATATTTTATGCTAAGCATCATATTGAGGATTTACCGTGGATATGACCTCAGGAGGTGCTATTCAGCGGGTCCTCTGGTAGGAAGAAGATTGGTCAAATCGAACTTTGGCTTCACAGAAGACCGCAAAAAGGCATTATACCTCAGTTCTCTAGAATCTTCTATACTGGCGATGAAGTGTTTCAAAACTTTTTGAAAATTGTTCTTATGAGAAAAACACAGAAAAGACCTTTGGAAACTCCCGTCCCTGAAGCTTCACCCTATTCCTCAGTACCTTCAGTTTGTTGCTCAGGACACAACATCTGTACCAATTTTGGATAAGATTATAAGAAAAAAATGAATGGACTTGAACAAGCCGTGTTTCTTGACAGTAAGACTTCAAATTCGTTGACTTTTTCTGAACAAAAATTGATCCCTGTAGAAGAAGAAAACATAACGGAGGTGATAGAAATAGAACACAAGTTGTGTAGCACAAGAAGTCACGGATTCTTGCTTATGCAATGTTCTGGTATCTCACATGACAGGAGTAGTGTTGGATAGAAACTAAAGGTGAGATCTCACCTAGCATAGAGTTATGTAAAGAATCAAAGATACGATTGTGCTAGCGCATATGCCGGTTTCATTATGTACCTCCATTTACTTTTATTTTCCTCATGAATCTACAGAATGTATTCACTGGAAAATGAATATTCTGAAATGAAATCTTGGAATATTTGTTTCTTCTAACTACCTACACTGCACGTTGTGGTAAATGCCACATCAGAAAACACTACCACTACCAGAAAACAATTACTTTACCGGCTGATACCACGCTGGATGTTGAATTATATCCGATAGACATTTATGCAAAATACTTCACAGAGGTTAGCCTCGCAGATGTTTCTGGTTCATCCAGCAGCAGGACTATGCTGAAATTATTCTAGTAGGTCACCTACAGGTTTCCATCGGTTTTATTTAGAATGGAATCAAAGTGATATCAAAAATCACGGGGAAAACCGTAAATCCACCGAGAGCGACAAGATATGTGACAGACTGTGGCTGCTCATCATGTGACTTAAGGAACGAAATCTTTTCCACAAGTACTATCAAAGTCACTTTTGTTGTTACAGTTAACTTTGGATATAACATAACTGACTGTCAGGTGTTTTCAGGGTTTGACATAATTTCCATCAATGTTGAAACTTTGTAGATTTGAATGATTGTTTAAAGCTATCATAAAATCAATCCACCCGTAGATATTGTCCATTTTCTCAAGATTTCCCCCATTTTGATTTTAGCGTCCTAAAGAAGTTTCTATCCAGAGACGAAGGATTGGCAAACTAACGGTAGAGTAACTTTTTTTATTTAATCAATTCAGATTGAGCAGCCTATTAATATTCCTTCCATAAAATGGTCACAAAATCGAAACCGAAAGAATAAAAAATTCAGCCGTGTTTGGTATTTCCAAAACTGATTATGTGGCCTGTTTCAAGTGGGATTGGAACTGACTTACGAACAGAAAGCTTGTGTTATTATGCTCTGTTGGAGACTCTTCTGTAGGTATGACTGATGTTGGTACCAGAGCAGGTGTAACATGGTAGTTTGTATATGCCCTATGTCTTATTGGAAATCGTGTACTTAGGTATTCAGTGGTGATTTGATTGTTGGTCGTTATATCCTTTCCAGAATTCGGGTCACTATGTCGGTAAGACCATGAATATAAAGAAGAAAAGCTTTCTGGTGGTCCGTCTGCTCATTGAGCAGTGTTGGTTATAAATTTGCTAGAGTTGGATTGGAACTTTTTGGATTTGGGAGTCGGGATACTCGTTTTGGCTAAGGGCGGATTTGAGTCCGTCTAGATCCTTGGATGTATTGTGACTGTCAGTGGGTATGATAGACTTGTGTATGAGATAATCCAAAACGGAATTCTACTGGGTGAAATGATGATTTGACTCAGCTTTGAGCTAGCGAGTTATATAGTTTGGATTTCGGTGTGAATAGTGTGTGAGAAGAAATTGTTGGATATCGTGATGAGAACGACCAGGCATGAAGTCAGACGTGTCAATGGTTTCAGTTTAAAAGTCTTTTATGTGAAAGATAACAAGTACTGAAGAGAGGGAGATCCCATGGGGAGCCTTTTCCTTTTCCCTGAAAAAAAAAATGAGTTCTGGACATGCAGAGGCTAATAAGGTGATAAGGTTGAGTGTCTTGGCAAATTTAGTATTTTGTTTTGAGGATGGACAGGGTTTCGAGTGGAGGAATATTCGAGAAAAGCTGACGTCGAAGCTGACAAGGTTGTTTGTTGATAGGAGTTTCGGACATATGATGAAGACTGTCTGGCTTGTGATTGGAGGGTATTTTCAAAGAATTCAGCAAAAGTATATGAGGATGATCCGAAAGTCGTAGATAGTTTTTTGCACACAAAGAGCTTGTTTCTAGGTGCACTCGATAAAAAATATAGCTGTTAATCAGTAGACCACCAGACTCTTTGAGTTTTTTCCGTTGCTGTAAAGTTTGATATTTTTTTTCCAAGTTAGCTTCATTCTCCAAAAATTATATGAATCAAATATACCTATATCATCAAATCCATTGTTTTCCACTGATCTTCATGTTCGAATTTGTTTAAAGGTGGTTAATTCATGTTCGAATGTTATCCATACACTCAACCTTGGATTAATTATACTCCTGAATCAACTTGAGATGAGTCCAACTCCGGAGAGGACTTCAGAGTCAGGTGCTCCAACAAATGCATTCGGGAAATTGATGGTAATCAATCGTGATGCTGAATTTCTGTATACAAGCAGTATGAACATGGTTACTAATTGCTGATGGATCCATAATTCCATACTGAAGTATCATTGGAACATGGGAGTTACAACGCCGAACACTCAGGTAATTGATTTCGGATTGAATATATGAACGAACTGGGGGAGGATAACATGAATATACATATGCTATAACACTTCGAAATGGAGTGTGTCTGTTCCTAATTGAAGATTCAATCACCAGATATATGTATGTGGAATATTATTCAAGAATGAAATTTTGCCTTTCGATAAACTATAAATTTAGGCTATGTTTGAATACATACTATTCATTCTGAAATATTTCTAGTCAAGCATCATAAATAACATACCAAGTATTTTGGAAATATATTTCAAGTGTTTAATTCTTACGTATTCAATTAGTATATTAATATATAATATATAATATATTTATAATAATAATTATATATATATATATATATATATATATATATATATATATATATATATATATATATATATATATATATATATATATATATATTAATTTTCTATTTGAATTTTATAAATGGGTTCAGAATTTTACTCTTAGAGTTTTGATTTTTATTGTTTGTTTAATCAAATTTGATAAATATACTTCAGGTAGATATCTTATCTTACAGATATTTCTTACCTTGATTTATATAAGCATGCAGCGCCCTCTCTCTCTCTACAGGTAGAGTTCTTGGAAAAGTCTTGTCTGTTTTCAAAAATATTGTGCCAAATAAATTTTCAAAAAGGATAATAAATATAATATTGAATTCAAAATTATGGTATAGGAACTCTTCCATTTAGAGAACGATGTTTATGTGAAATACACTTCCTGAGAACATTTTTCCAAATGACTTGGATTTTAATCGCTCCAGCGATTCAAATCCAATGTGAATCACTACTTTTGCACAGGCACCGCTCTAAGAGCGCCTTGAGTATTCTTCTGCAGTGCTTGTGTTTGATTGTGCCAAGACGTATAGGTGTCCATTTCAACCCCCAACAAATTTATCAAAGTAGAAATAGGAATTGTCTGTCTTGACATTATTATATCCGGTTCGAAGACATTTATCTCTTCGGAGAAAAACCGTTGCTTGGTTTTCCGTAGCATTGAACTGAACCTAGTTATTTTTACTCCAATTCGAAATCACATAAAGATATGCAACCTCCTGCTGCCGGTGAAGATGTGTATCAAATGAAATGATGAGACAAGTGTGCTGTCATCAGCAAAGTTATATATTGAATACTTAATTTTTCACATTGAGTCATGGATATCCAATAAAAAGAGGGTGGAAGACAATATGGTTCCCTGGGGAACACCAGTATTAATGATAAAAGTATTCGAAAGATATTCATTACAGGGAACTTTCTTCCAGGAAGATGGAGAGTCATATACAAAAATTATCTGACAAGTCATAACAACGAAGTTTGGCCAACATACTAACGCCATACACGACCAACGGCCTTAGGAAAATGAAGCGCAACAGCCCTTGACTATCATTGTTTCCCGAATGCGTTATTCCAAATATGGATGACACACGATAGAAGGGCGCCTGTTGACTTTTGTTTCCAAGAGCCATATTGATGATTGCTCAAAATGTTGAAGCCACCCAAATATGTGGCATATAAAAAATTCTTAGGTGAAACTGAGTAACAAATACATATCAATTCCAACAGATTTTGGTCATTAATAAATAATAAACGAGGTGGCTCCTGAATATCACAAGTACTGAATTTTGAATGTCAATTGTTGGAGGGGCCCTCCAATATCGTAAACGGTTTTGCCAATCTTTTCCAAACAATCGTATACCGTTTCTTCCCCCTTTCAACCAAACTCTGATATTTATAATAATCACTTTCTTGATATATCAAGCCTAAGTGAAAACGAAGTGTACGAGGCACTAAGGTTGCTCAAGCCTAAAAAGACCACTGGTCCAGATGACATTCCAACTTCCATTCTAAAAGATTGTGCACTTGTGCTTGCTCGTCCTCTATCTATACTAATTAATATCTGCTCAAGATCGGCTACAATATCAAGAATCTGGAAATCATCAAAAGTCTGTCCCATTTTCAAAAAAGGAGATAGGCGAGATATTTCAAATTATCGGCCAATCTCTATCATTCGCAACTTAGCAAAGGTTTTTGAGATTCTGCTGGAGCGATTTATATATCGGCATGTTAGTTGCAATATAAGTATAAACCAACACGGTTTTATGAAACATCGTTCAACGGTCACCAATCTTCTGACTGTAACCCAACAGCCCAAACTGATGTTATTTACACACACTTTCTTAAGGCCTACGACAGGCTTCACCATCGCATTCTCCTGAACAGACTAGTAGCCTTTGGATGATCTCCATCAATAGTCGCACTCTTTCAGTCCTAACTACAGGATAAAAAATAATATGTTCAGCTCAATGGTTTCAAATCTACCGAATATAGTACTTCTCTTGGTGTTCTACAAGGTTTAAATCTGGGACTGCTGCTCTTCAATATATTCATTAATGATATTGCAGATGTTATAGATGTGTATTTCCTTTTATATGCCGATGATCAAAAACTAAACTGCCTCGTTGAGAATATAGATGATTGTGTGAACCTCTCAGTAAACGTAGGACGGCTTGTAGAATGGTGTTATCGAAATAACTTGTCACTGAACCCGAATAAATGTAAGGTCATGTCCTACAGTTTGAAAATGAATATCTTGATTTCTAATAATCCAATAGAAAACGTTTCCCTGGTGAGACCAGAAATATTTACTGATCTTGGCATCACATTTGACACAGCACTATCATTTAATAGGCATATCGATGATGTTGTAACCTCTTCCTGTTGTTTGTATGGATTAATTGCACGTAACAGTAGTGATTTCAAAGAAACTTCGACCTTAAAAACTGTATTCAATGCTTTCATAAGATCAAAGTTAGAATACGCGTCAGTTGTATGGTGCCCCTTCTATCAATATCACATTGATAGAATAGAAGCAATTCAACGACGATTTTTAAAACTGCTAAGCCTAAAAACCGATGGCATTTGTCCTCCAATAGGAACAACCCACTCTGAATTGCTACGTAAGCATAACTTTCGCAGTCTCGAAAAAAGGCGTGAATATTAAAGGTTGCACTAACCTATAAAATTATCAAAAGCATAGGTGACATGCCCAACATTACTGGAAAAGTTTAATATTTGCATTCCTAGAATCTGTTCCAGACACCCGAGTACTTTCTATATAAAAACATCTCTCACAAATGTTCTGGAGAATTCTCCGATCAATACCATGTGTAAAGTGACAAATTCTGTTAGCGATAATTAAGATATATTTAGTTGCAAATTGTCAAATATAAAATCCCACTTCCTAAAATGATTGATTTGTCACCTATAATAAATATAAAATGTGTAGTCTTTATAGTCACTTGTTTGTATCATTTGTAGTGTTTGTAGACTTCACAGTCACTTGTTGGTGATGTATTTATTATACTCTGTTATTTCCTGCTCTGTAATTGGGATATGTCCCGTAGAGTATTGTGTTACAAATAAATAAATACATTTTCAATATGATGGTTTACAGCTTTCTCCATGATGTTTGATGTCACTGACAGCAAAGCAACTGGTATATAGTTATTCGGAAGATTCTTCTTGCTCTTTTTGGGAAAAGTTTGTACGTGAGCTTCCAACTGTTGAATAAAATAATTTTAAAATGTAAAATTGAAATTTCTGCGTTGCATTTTAGAATGGCTATCGAGTAAATCCTTACAAAATCAATACTTTCTTTTTTTATTTCTTGACAGTAAACCCCAATACAGAATCAGTTAGATTGTCAAGTTTTCAGAATCATAAATATTGTAAATCAAGTATTAAAGAACATGAAACCGATGTTGTAATGTAAAAGTGAATGAAGTACGGCACTGAACTTTCCAACACAATCAATTTACTTTCCTTCACTTTCCATATATAAATAAAACCTTCATGTCCGACAATTGATTGCACCTAAATCCCCACATCCATACCAAATTCTAGCATATCCAAACGTCGAAAACATCGAATAAATTTTTTATTCACCGTCGTCGACCAATCTAACAATGTGGTTTGTTGACAGGGCAGAGAGGGCTCATCCCAGTGGCCCAGTGAATTATCCGCCGCACTCCACAGGAGATTTCCCGGACTGTGAGAGGTGAGTGTCAATATTTGTGTGGTGCGACCGATGGATCAAAACTTAATTGACGACTTGTGTTTGCTAAGTGGGCACTACCTGTACGTTATTTGATTTGAATAACATGGAATTAGGGTAACTGAAGTTGGTACTTGATTGACTGAGTAGAATCCATTTGAAAATCGATAGGTTATCCAATGCCATGTTCCTAGCAAGAAAATATTTCCGTGAATGATCTGGAAAGAATAGTTCTTCAATTCTTTGCATGTTACCATCACTTACGTAGGGTCTTCCAGCAGGAACTTCTGAACATTCATAACGGCCATATTGTTGAAGCTACATCTGTCAAATTAGTTGTCATTTATTGAATCTGTCTTGCCAAATCAACATGGGCGGATATGGCATTGAACAACGCGTGTAAATAATATTGTTTCATCAAAATGCGTGTTCTGTTGGGCAACGTACCGCACTCTTCGCCCATTAAATAGTCTCCAGAATCGTCCTACCGAGACGACTATTCGCAATGTGGTGGATAAACACCCCTACTTGGATAAAACACAAGATATACCAAAAACATCGCCACTGTCTGAGAGATCGTGCAGGAGAATCCAAGACAGTCGATTTCGCGTCGCTCCGCTTTTCGCAGACCATAACTTGCCCGAATTTGCATCGTTACTTGGGTCAGCACCCGTACAAAATTCAACTGACCCCTTAACCTTTCGATACTGACGTCCGGTCTGTCAGACCGACGCATCCGATTGGATGCCAAATAACAGGGGGGGTCCAACCGCAGATATTTGATATATTTGATATTTGGCAATTATTTTTTACCGAAAAATTTATGAGTATCGTAGTAGATAATACAAACAAATACATAGAGAAGGTGAAACATAATTATTCCAAAGAAACACATTGGAAGTCTACGAATATCCAAGAAATGAAAGCATTATTCGGTTTGTTGTATATTTCAGCGGCAAGGAAATGCAATCACGTTAACACCAGTGATTTATTCAAAACAGACGGAACCTTTATGGAAATTTTTCGACTGGTCATGACTCTTTACAGGTTTCGATTCCTACTGGCCCATATTCGGTTTGACGATCAAGATACCCGAGAAGAAAGACAAAGTTTTGATAAAGTCGCACCAATTCGGGAATTGTTCGAGTGCTTTGTTTTTCAGTTTAAACAGCCCTATTCTTTATTCGAATATGTAACAATAGACGAAAAATTAGAAGCGTTCAGCGGGAATTGCCAGTTTCGCCAGTACACTACTTGATTTTCGTCAGGAGGAACATTCCCCATTATGCGGAAAATATAAGGTTTTCGCAAGATGAATAATTCAAACCGATACTACTACCCAAACTGATAAATGGATCATCACTGGTAGCAGGAGGTTGCATATCTTAATGAGGATCTAGAAGTGATTTCGAATTGTGGTGAAAGTAACCAGGTTCAATTCAATGCCACAAAAACCCAGGCATTGGTATTCTCCAAGAAGATTAATGTCTGGCCTCGATGAGTTTGTTGGGGGTTAAAATGGATACCAACATATCTTGGCACAATCATGTCGCTGGAATTGCAAAGGCTGCTTCTCAAAAGCTTGGAACACTGTTCCGTACCAGAAAACTGTACACACCTCAGCAACTTTTGATGCTTTATAAAGCTCAGCTCAGACCTTCTTTGGAGTATTGTTCTCATGTATGGAGATCTGCCCCCAAACATGAAAAGAGCCATCTTTCTGATTGGAGACGCGAACATCAAGTGCAACCTTGATAGTCTTGAACATCCAAGAGAATTTGAAGATTTGTTTTTCTTCTATAGAGAATTTCACATAGTGCTTGAAGTATTTCATTGGCTAATACCACAACAGACATTGAAAAAAGAGCATGATCAATATCATAATTTTATGGAGAATTACTTCTCGTCTGTGTAGGACAGATCTAACGAAAACAACAATGCTGTTTGTTATTCGACTGATTCCATTGAACCTATAACGCATCTGTGAAACCTTGTTCTCAGACAGGATTTTCAGCTAGACTGGAGTAGAAATAGTTCCAATGCAGTGATTTTATTGATTCGAATAAAATCTTGCTGCTAGACGAACTAGAAGCATTTGCAAAAACTCCTTCTGTGAGGAAACAAATATTTGTCGAATATCGTAGTATTAGTCAGATAAATAGTAGTTTCAGGCAGAAATTTGATGGATTCGAGGGATGGATGTGAAACTAGTGAAAATTGGATAAAAGTGTTTCATTCATTTCATGAAAGTTTCAAACATATAATAATGATGTTGTCTTCAATATTCCATCAACAATACAACAATGTATTGAAAAGAAAGTTTTTGGCTTTCTACTATTCCATCTTGATACAAAAAAAATGTGAGAATCTGTAGTAGCCCTTTCAGGCGGGCTTTCTTCCAGTTTGTGTCTGAAAGTTACTCCTTTGCATGATCTACACATCCATGTATAGAGTTACTTATTTTTAAATTGATTACTTCCTTCCTTTCATTGGAAGATTCCAACATTTTTTCGTATCAAGATGGAGTAGTAGAAAGCCAAAAACTTTCTTTCCCAAAAATTTATCACTCCTTAAAATATAACCCCTTCAATTCAAACAATATATGATTGTGATGCACTGTTTAGAACCATCACCAAACCGTTATTCCAACAACTCGAAACGTGTTTCGATCACAAAGTGATCATCTTCAAGAGGAAGATCAATCTCTTCTTCCACTTGAAGATGATCACTTGGTGATCGAAACACGTATTGAAGTTTTGAAATAACGGTTTTTGGGATTGGGAAAAACTCCAGCAATATTCATTTTTCAACAACATATATAGAGTAAAATAAAAACAGCAGCAGCCTTATTCTAATGAAATAAATCGCGAAATTCATAATATAAAATGCTAGCATGAATAGATTGAGTTTTCCCTGAGTTTTTCCACCTGCCACGCTAGAAAATATTGTTCAACCCCATCAAAAAATGAAATAGGAGAAGAGATAAATCGAAAACAAACTGAATAAGAACAATCCTCACATTAGTTTATGCAAATACGTTTTGGGTTTGTGAAGTGAACAGATAATTCCTGTATAAATTCATAGTTTTGAATAATTTTAAAGGGTAAGAGATTTGGGGTACCTTATATAATAATAAATAGTTATTTCTTAACTAATGAGTCATTTTGGTAATAATCTGATTTTAGGTCTGACTGTTTCGCGTATTCGAATATCCAAAATGCTACATTTTGAGAGTGGTATGCTAGTGATTACTATATTTGAGAGTTACAGAAAAGGTCATTGTATATTTTTTTCATTCAAGCACAATTAGCAGATAATGTTGGCCCCTCAATCATCAATTTCTACTCTCCTAAACAGAACTTTCATATCAAATTTGTGTCACAGACCTATTTATCGGAACACAATGCTGAAATATATCAAGCTCTAATTGATTTAGACAATCAATTGAGGTTCCTCGAATTGTTCTATTCAGTTCATTGATAAGGGGTCTGCCGGATTTTCATTCAATGGCAATTGTTTTCGACTCGGTTTCGTCCCAAAAATAATTGATTGGAGCGACAGACATATCAGAATCGAACTAAGGGTGGGAAGTATTTCATGACATATACAGGGCATTCCAGTTGAAAGAAGCCGAAGTAACAGTTATTCAAAACAAAGCTGATGAGAATATAGTCGACGAGTGAAAACGAATTCATCAGAAAATCCACAGGCTTAGCGAAAAATTATTGCAATCCGTTAAAAATAACAAAAGTAATGTATCTGAAAAACATCAAAGATCTAAACTAACTAGCATTGCTGAAAACATACCATCAAAAAGTCGATTTTATTAACCGGGGTTTGAAACATTACAAATCACCTGTTTTTGATGACCCAAAATCAGAAACAATCAATATAATGACTATCATTACGTACTGTCATCGATGACATGAGTAACTTGAACTCATTCGTGACGGAAAGTCATAATTTTATGAACGAATTGAGTGTTTTTGAAGTTTCCCTATTTTTGGCACGTTAAAGAAAAATTAGGAGAGTACATTTCCTCAATAACCGCGCACGCCGTCACGAAAAACCGACACCTTGAAGTTAGCTGTTTCTTCTTCTTCTTCAATTTATATGGCCATCGCTTCTTAATCGAGTGCATTTGGCCAGACTCCTCCTGTCCATAATTAACAGAAGCTCAATTTTTGTACTAGGGGGTTACCAGTCCTCCCAATATGACGACCTCGTCGATATCCAGCCTGGTTACTGGCTTTGGTGGCCGCTAATTCTCTCAAAATGTCTTCCACTTCAATATTGTTTCGGACTCCACTCCGATCACGACATCCACGTGCCATCTTTGAGGACTGTCGTTAACGGCACAACCGGCCTCTATCGCAATCAAAGAGGAAGTTAGCTAGTCAACATTTATTATCAAAATCAAGTGAATTTAAAAACATCTACGTTTTTTTACGTGGAAACAGGCAACTGTTTTCACGATTTCTATTCAAGTTTTTTGAACCTACAAGTGTTTTCTATCTGGTCCTCCTTCATTCTCAGTATTTTATTATAACCATTTTTTCACAACAAGGATTCAAAGCTTTTATAACTTCTGATTATTATATTGAAGTTTTGAACTTCGCCTCTTGGTTGTTCTATTCCATTTCACCCAACAGAGACTATTTTTATTATTATTATATGCGAGCGCTTTCACTAGCAGGCTGTGCTATCAGCTTCATAGCTCTACTCAAACTGAACGTTTCATCTTCTTGTTTGTTCTTTTATGCGGTTAGATCGCTTCAGTGGAGGTATTTGTCCTCTCCTTTCATCCGGATCATGGATTCAAAGATAATTTATTGTGATAATACGTGATGAAAGTGTGATTTTTACATATCACTTTGAGTACGTTTGTAGAATTTGACGTTAGTTGATGGCTTGTATTTCATCAGTTCGGACTTCCATTGTCTAATATAATATAAATTGATTTAAAATTCCTGAAAAAATATGAAAATAGATTAACCGAAAATAACAATTTTATTTGAACAAAAAAAAACTGAAACTACAAAGAAATAACATGAAACCAAACAAATATTTAAATTAAAATTAAAAGATTTCAAACCAAGTTATGTCACGATATTTCGATTGTTAGTATCCACAATCGTCTTCGGGTCATAACTGGAATCATTCCTCCGAGATCCGACTATTTATAGGCCATTCGAGTGTTTTCACCTATCCCCTCTTCTCTCTCTCTCTCCGCTTCATTGGTTTTTAGCGGGAGATGACCGCTTAGCGGGAGTTGGTTGTTTTCCGTTTGATTAGAGGTTTCCATATGTTACGTATCTCTACGCTAGCTTGACTAAATGCGTTGTTGGACAACATATACGCGGCTTTTTTGAATTTTCTCCTAAGCCAGTGTTCCTCTTTATGGATGATTTCAGCTTGAGCCCACTTGATATTATGATGATGAGCCCAAATATGCTCTACTACTTCGGATTTGTTGATTTCTCCTCGCTGTGTGTGTTTCTTGTGCTCAGCAATGCAAACTTTCAATCGCCTCTCAGTTTAACCGATGTATGATTCTCCGCACTCGCAGGGTGCAAAATGCAATTCTTGGAATCGCGTTTGGTGGCCTGGTTTTCGTGAGGCTGCCACGGATAGTGTTCCCAGATCTGAAGCAGGTCCTGATGTTTTACTTGGACCTAATCCTTGGTATCCTTTCCGATAATCCTCTGATGTAGGGAGGTACAAGTACTGGTTGTGGAGGCTTCTCTTCCTTGTGGAGCTCTTGCTGTCTTCTAGCTAAAGTCTGTTCTACCATCACTCTGGAGTAACCATTCCGTTGAAAGTCGTTTTTGATGATGCCTAGTTTCCTTTTGAGACCTTCCTTTGTATTACATGGTCTAGTAGAGTCTTGATGATTCTCTCTTAGTCGATTGATGGTGGTTGGATTTCTGGTTCAGATACTGTCCTGTGTGAGTGGGTTTTCGATATACAGATGGTTTCCATTTATTGTCGGTCCTCTTCACCAATACGTCTAAGAAAGACAATTCGTTGTGGACTTTCTTTTCCATTGTGAAAGTGATGGAAAGGCTTACGTTGTTGATGTGCTTCAGGATAGTGTCTAGTTCCACATTCCCATGGTTCCATATTATGTTTGTTCAAATAAAATTGTCATTTTCGGTTGATCTTTTTTGATTTTTTTTCAGGAATTTCAAATCAATTTATATTATATTAGACAATGGAAGTCCGAACTGATGAAATACACTACGAAACATTGTCAACTACCTTCAAACAAACATAGATACAAATAATAATTATTAAATTCCGGAAAAATTCAATCATTCCAAATATTGAATCAAATGTTTTTCTCTTGAAGTAATCTTGGAATTTTGAATAGTAAAATTCATCGTTGGGTTGTCCCATATACAGTGCAACATGATGATAGTATCAAAATAAATTTCAATAAATATTTGGAACACATGAATAAAATCAAACGAATAATCAAATGAATCACTGCGATAAATAATGCATAAAAAACGCAGTATAGCTTCTTACGTGAGTACATAAGTACACACACTCCTTTTTTTAATATATTATCCAGACTTGTTACTAAAGAACCGGTATGGCAAGTGTCTCACGGCAAAACATCAGATATCTACCAGTGGGAATGACATTCATTAAGGTAAGTGGAATTTTACCTCTTTCATTAACTATATTGTGTAGCAATCCTGTGAATGATATCTGATTCAATTCCATAACGAATATTTGGAAAACAAACTGAATCGGGAAAAGTTTTTTTTGTATAATTCAGTGTTTATATAAAAATATTCGTTTTGATTTTTTCTGTGTAATTCAATGTTTATATGAAAGTAGCTGTTTCGAAAGGGCTTCTTCTTTAAGTTCGTGGTTGAAAGTTACATCTTTGCATTTTTTCAAGAACACATCTTTGTTTAAAGTGAACTATTTGGAATTCATTACTTCCTTTTCTTTGAGAGATTTTCAGAGAAACAGAAAGTCAAAACGTTTCTTTCTCAACTATTCAACTACTCAGAACCATTGGTATATACAGTGAGATTCTGAAGTAACAGATGAATAAATTTTCTACGTAATTGTGACTGCATATGAAAATTTGAAAACAGTCAAACTTTAACATATGAAAATACACTTTCTCAATAAAGTTGTCCAACTCCCCTTCAACCCTCTAGAGTTGATAACTGTAAAAATTCCAAATGAAAAGGGGTAGCGGGTAGTACCGCGTTTGAAGAGGTTTCCCTTCAGCAAAACGACATTTTAACGATTTTCTCCTCCACCCAGTTTTTTTTCTAGATGCTATCGATAGACAGACAAACAAGATTCTGTTTGAGGGTGATTGACAATGTTTCATGATGAATTTAACTACTTCGGACTTCCATTATCTATTATATAAAAAGATTCGAAACGTCGTGAACTAACGTGACTTGGAATCTCTCCACTTTTATTTTTATTTTCTTTTTTCATTTCTTTATTTTCATTCTTTCAATTGTTCTATTTTCACTTGTATTTTATTACGATATTATTTCATTTCAGGTTCATTTTGGTTATTATAATTGTTATTTTCAGCTATTCATTTTCAATTCTTCTTTTTTAGTTGTTTCAGGAATTTCAAATCATTTTATATAGTAGACAATGGAAGTCCGAACTAGTGAAATTCAAACAAGATTCTGTCTGTATGAAACTAAATATTGATGATTTTCTATTCATAACTGAATCACTTTGTAAAATTACTCTCTATAATCGCATAAGATTCCACTGCACAATATTCCTAGCATGTTCATCACACCCCCGTGCTCCTCATCGTTGATTACGGAATTTATAAACTTTTCTTGGCGTGAAAGTTCCTTATAAAAACGCCATCAGTCGCCAAGTCGGAAAGGTCCTCCGTCTCCAAGAACAGTGAGCGACAAAGAAAGCTTAATTGATTCACGAATTAAAACACAAACTTCCATCATTAGCGGTCACTTGTTCTGTTTCAGAATCTGCTCAAACTAACAATTAAAGTGAGACAGAGGAGGATAGGTCAACCTCTGATTATAGTAATCCCGATCGAAGTGGTTTATGGTCGACTAGCCTCTGGGTTTGAGGATACTATTACAAAGCATTCAGACCGCAACGGAAAACGATCCGGGGTGTATCAACTACCTTGAGGAGATAATCCAGGCATGGATCATGTGGAGTTTTCTAATTTCAACTGCGAGTATAATATGTGGAAATTTTTGTAGAAAATAAAAATAACTATAACTCAAAATCTTTACGTGATGGAAAAAATTTTTGATGTTGAATGGTCAGTCAGAATGGTTTCAAAACTCTCATCTATAGCCATTATAATATAAGTCGCAATTTTTCTTTATTTGTTGACTATTATTTTTGTGCTTCTAACGGAAAGATTTTTGATTATAATCAGATACTTTTCCTTTTTGGGAAAGGAAGTTTTTGGCTTTCTACTACTCCATTTTGATACAAAAAAAAGGATGAGGGATTCTTCCAGAGAAAGGAAGGAAGTAATCAATTTGGATGTGTAGATCATGCAAAGAAGTAACTTTCAGACACAAACTGAAAGAAAGTCCTCCTGAAACAGCTACTTTCATATAAACATTGAATTACACGAAAGAAAAAAAATCTTTCTAAACAAATACTTCGATATGAACACTGAATTATACGGGAGATACTTTTCTCTACTCAGTTTGTATTTCAAACATTCGTTGTGGAATAAAAATCAAATATCTTCCACATGAGTTCTTTCTTTCATTGGAAGATTTCCTCATCACTTTTTTTTGTATCAAGATGGAGTAGTAGAAAGCCAAAAACTTCCTTTCCCAAAAATCGATCACTCCTAAAAATATAACCCCTTCAATTCAAATAAGATTCCTCTTGGCTGGGATTAAATCAAATAGGTGAATGAATGTCATTACGATGTCATCGATGACATAAGCAGATCAAGCTTATTCCGTGACATAAAAAAATCATGATTCATGCAAAGCTTCGGGGCAAGTGTCTTAGGGCGAAACTTCGGTGTATACCAGTGAGGGTGACAGTGTTCCATGTAAGTGCAATGTATTACCATTCTTTCAAAGTAGAACTCATGTGAATGATATCTGATTTTTATTCCACAACGAATGTTTGAAATACAAACTGAGTAGAGAAAAGTATCTTCTGTATAATTCAGTGTTCATATAGAAGTATTTGTTTCGAAAAAAAAAAATTCTTTCGTGTAATTCAATGTTTATATGAAAGTAGCTGTTTCAGGAGGTTTTTCTTTCAGTTTGTGTCTGAAAGATAATTCTTTACATGATCTACACATCCATGTATGGAGTTACACATTTTCAAATTGATTACTTCCTTCCTTTCTTTGGAAGATTCCCTCATCCCTTTTTTTGTATCAAGATGGAGTGGTAGAAAGCCAAAAACTTCCTTTCCCAAAAATTAGTCACTCCTGAAAATATAACCCCTTCAATTCAAATAAGATTCCTCTTAGCTGGGATTAAATCAAATAGGTGAATGAATGTCATTACGATGTCATCGATGACATAAGCAGATCAACCTTATTCCGTGACATTAAAAAATCATAATTCATTAATGAATCGTGTGTATTTTCTATAATGTTATCCAATTTGGTACTGAAAAGCATTGGGGCAAGTGTCTTAAGGCGAAACATCGATGCATATCAGTGAGGATGACAGTGTTCCATGTAAGTGCAATTTATTACCATTCATTCAAAGTAGAACTAATGTGAACGATATCTTATGTTCATTCCACAACGGATGTTTGGAATACAAACTGAGTAGAGAAAAGTATCTTCTGTATAATTCAGTTGTTCATATAGAAGTATTTGTTTCGAAAAAAAATTTTTCTTCCGTGTAATTCAATGTTTACATGGAAGTAGCTGTTTCAGGAGGACTTTCTTTCAGTTTGTGTCTGAGAGTTACTTCTTTGCATGATCTACACATCCATGTATAGCTTATTTTCAAATTGATTACTTCCTTCCTTTCTTTGGAAGATTCCCTCATCCCTTTTTTTGTATCAAGATGGAGTAGTAGAAAGCCAAAAACTGTCTTTCCCAAAAATTATTCACTCCTAAAAATATAACCCCTTCAATTCAAATAAGATTCGTCTTGGCTGGGATTAAATCAAATAGGTGAATGAATGTCATTACGATGTCATCGATGACATACGCAGATCAAGCTTATTCCGTGACATTAAAAAATCATAATTCATGAATGAATTGTGTGTATTTTCTATAATGTTATCCAATTCGATACTGAAGAGCTTTGGGGCAAGTGTCTTAAGGCGAAACATCGGTGTATACCAGTGAGGATGACAGTGTTCCATGTAAATGCAATTTATTACCATTCATTCAAAGTAGAACTCACGTGAATGATATCTGATTTTTATTCCACAACGAAAGTTTGAAATACAAACTGAGTAGAGAAAAGTATATTCTGTATAATTCAGTGTTCATATAGAAGTATTTGTTTCGAAAGATTTTTTTTCTTCCGTGTAATTCAATGTTTACATGAAAGTAGCTGTTTCAGGAGGCCTTTTTTTCAGTTTGTGCCTGAAATTTACTTCTTTGAACTCCATATCCATGTATAGAGTTACTCATTTTCAAATTGATCACTTCCTTCCTTTCTTTGAAACATTTCCTCACCCCTTTTTTTGTATCAAGTTGGAGTAGTAGAAAGCCAAAAACTCTATTTACCAAAAATTAATCACTCCTAAAAATGTAACCTCTTCAATTCTAACAATTTTCCTGTTCTCCACTGCCTTCACGATACAGAAAAGAAAAATCTAAGTATAGGAGTTTTTATAAGCGAATGAATAATGTGTGTTAATCTAATGTCTCCAAATGAAAACTATTTCAGTGGACCAGCAGAGAATTGTGAAAAGGAACTTCATATAAATTCACTTCCCAAGCAGAAAACGCTGTGTATTAGTTGGGAAAAGTTCATATTTGCTTTCGATTTTCAGTTCATATCTGACTCCATTTAGAAAGAACTGAACATTTCTGTCTGGAAGAAATCCCCTACAAAATCCCTGCACGATATCTACAGCGAATAAATTCGATAATAAACCTTTCATTTTTTCATAACATAAGATTCAGATTGGGATTACAGAACAACTCCATGTCGAAGGACTCTTCCTCGAGAGAGAAAGATTCTCGTGTAAATATAAATCCGGATCAGAATTTGATATAGGAAAAATGTACTCATATTCAAATGCCTTAAGCGTTTTTTCAGAGCGTAGTATGAAACTTTCAATATGCTGAAATATCGGATCGGGGATTTCTCTGAATTATTTTTGAAACCAACTGACAATGTTTATTTTTGTCAAAAATATGATCGGATTTTTGATGATGTTTTATACTGTTCAGGAGGCATAGACTCACTTGAGAGTTGAACATTCGGTTCGAGCATAAAAACAAACAAAATGTTTTGTGAATGATTCATTTATTGAAGGAACTGAAAGCAACTTCTTTGAGAGTTCGATATTGAAGAAATATAATTTTATGGAAAGGTTTTTCAATGAGCTCTATCAAAATACCACAGTATGATAAATCCTGGAGAATAATTTATTTTTCATTAAAACATCCAATGAAATCTTTCCATTGGTATTTTTTTCAATAGTAATTCTACGTCACGGAATCCAATTCTACCTTCAATTTTTATACTCCATACTGATTGTTTGTTTCTTCGCATTTTGTTTGTGATATGTTCTTTCAACTAGTTCATCCACTTTTCTTTTGGATATATAATCTTCCACAATATGAAAAATAAGTAAAGCGGAATCAATAGAGAATCTGCTGAAGTAGAATGAAGGGCAATTTGGAAAATCAACCCCAAAAAGTTACTGCGTATTATAAACTACCGAAGAGAACAATTAATCAGTAACTCATCGTGTTCATGAATTTTGCGTACAAATTGAAAAAATCAATTGAACAAAAATCAAATATTTATACAGGGTGTAACTGAATAAGTGTAAAACTTCCAAGGAGGTGATTCCTCATCGAAAAAAAAATAGGATCTTTCATATAAAGTAACTTCATTGGAGCATCCCTTGTTAAGATACAGCCCCTCAAAAGGGGTACATCAAATTTGTAAAACAATGTTTTTCACAAGCACTGAAAAAGCTACAATATTGAAATTAACCTGACGTTTTGTGCTACCAAACAGACAGTTAGCCAGAAATTTATTTGGTTTACCCCATGGTTGTAAGGGGTGGAAAACGCCACCATAAAATTTATTTCCAATGTTACTTTTTGTCTTATCATTTGTTTACCATTTGAAAATTTAATTTCGACAGCCTGTTTCACTCTAAATAAAAAATGTCTCTTGGGTTTTTTGTTATTTTGTAGTTAGTACCTGCTTCAAACGATTAAAAGGTAATAAACAAAACTAATATATTAATAACAAAACACACAAAATGTAGAAATCATAGTAAATGTTCAATATGTGTACCTTCAGACATTACGCGTGCGTCTAGACGTCGGCGTATTGAGCCACGTATTCGCTCAAATATTCCTGGAGTCTCTCTGATTACCCTGCACGCATCGATGATGCGGTTTCTTAAGTCCTCTACATCGCGAACAGGAGTACGGTAAACCAAATGCTGTAAATGGCTCCAAATAGAGAATCTGAGAGGATCCGGGATTGATCCGGGGATCGAGCGGGCCATTTATGTGGTCCTCCTCGACCTATCCACTGATTTGCATATGTTTCAGTCAAATGCTGACGTACTACTTGACTGCGGCGGGAGCCCCATCATGCATAAAAAACATATCCCTTCTGACGCCCAAAGAAACTTCCTTCAGCAGTAAAGGACGCACTTCTCTTAAAAATTGAACGTATGCCTCACCATTTAATCAAGGAGGTAGAAGATGAAGCCCAATTAAATCATCTCCAATAACTCCGAGCCACACATTAAAAGAAAACTGTTCTTGATGGTTAGTTTCGACAATAGCGTGAGGGTTTTCTTCATCAGCTCATATGTGGTAAATATGAAAATTAATAATCTTGTCTCGAGAAAAACAACATTCGTCTGTGAATTCTATCGTCTTCAGAGAGTCACAATTTCTTATAATCATTTCCAGCATCCAATTGCAAAATTTAAGACGGTTCCGAAAGTCTCGCGGTAACAGTGCCTGTACACGTTGCTGATGGTAATGGTATAAGAGTTGTTCCTTTAAAATCCGAAATACCGTCATATGATCAACATTTAGCTGGAAAACAATTTTTCTGATGCTGGTAGTAGGTTGTTCTTCAATCAAATTAAGTACTGCTTCCTCAAGCTGTGGTGTTTGTATTTCTCGATGGCGACCACAATCCTGCGTTCTTTTGTCGAATGAACCATATTCTCGTAATCGTTGATGAGGTCGAGCAAATAATCTATGTGAAGGATGCTGCCGTTGAGGATACATTTCAGCATATCTTCTAGAAGTTTCTACCCCATTCCCCTGCGACAGATCGTAAACGTAATGCATATCAGCAATTTCCTCATTAGTGTATGCCATTTTAATAACAAGTGAATTATTAAAGTAACAAATGAAGAACAAAAACACAACACACAATTAGTATTAATTCAATTTCGAAAATTCACAAACTGACACCGTCATACCAATTTAATTGTCACTATCGCTAATAGCGACCTACTAGATAGATTAGTTTCGTATTTTCGCATTCATGACGATGTATCTCTGTATTTGTTCGTAAAATAATTTTTTGCTGTGAACTGGTTTATTTTGGGCAAAAAACCCAAGAGACATTTTTTGTTTAGAATGGAACAGGCTATCGGAAATAAATATTTAAATGGTAAACAAATGATAAGACAAAAAGTTACATTGGAAATAAATTTCAATGTACTTAATTTCTTTTAGTGGTCGATGTTTCGAAAAACATTTTTTTTCCGTTTCCAGATCTGAAGCATGTTCTGATGTTGTACTTGTGCCCAATTCTTTTCATTCTTTCCGATAATCCTCTGATGTAGGGAAATGCAAGCACTGGTTGTGACTTATTCTCTCCCTTGCGACGCTCTTGCTGTCTTTTAGCCAAAGTCTGTTCCACCATCGCAATTCCGTTGAAGATCATTTTTGATGATGTCTTGTTCCTTCTCGAGACCTGCCTTCGTGTTACAGATCCCAAAAGCACGGTCTAATAGAGTCTTGATGATTCCTTTTTTAGTCGAATGATGGTGGTTGGATTCGTGGTTCAGATACTACTGTCCCGTGTGAGTGGGTTTTCGGTATACAGATGTTTCCCTCTTAGTGTCGGTCCTCTTCACCAATACGTCTAAGAATGGCAATTCGTTGTGGACTTCCTCCTCCATTGTGAAAGTGAAGGTCTTACGAATATTATGAAGGTGTCGTCAACGTATCTCAACCAGACTCATAGTTTCTTGTGGGCTTCTTCAATGGCCAGAGTTTCGAGCCACACCATATATATGTTGGCTATGACTGGTGAAAGTGGCAATCCCATTGGCAGTCCCTCATGTTGTGTAAAGAATTCGTCCTTAAGTTGGAAATAACAGTTTCGTACACAGCATCCTTGTTATTTCATCTGAAGCATATTCATCCCTTAGTGTAACCATCAGAAAGACCAGACGAAAATATATAAGCTTTCAAACACTTTATCTGTAGATAGCTTAGAACTCATCTGGAGAACTGCGTTATTGTGAAATGAACTTCCTGAAAACGATTTTTCAAATGGACATAATCTCAAGCAATTCAAACCCAATGTGAAACGCTACTTTCGCACAGGCACCGCTCTGAGCGCATCTCAAGGATTATCCTGTAGTGCTTGTAGTGCTAAATAAAATCAAAACTAAAATATGATTTTTCTTTGAACTTCTTTGCGGGTGGGTCCGTTTTGATGAGCACGATATAAAATTGGCGACCATCCTCATTGAGTCGGGTCATAGGCCAATTAAGGATAAGTTTAGCAAATCGGGATTATCTGAGAGAAACATAACTTCTCGCGATTGATCAAGGGAGGTTTCAAAAAACTCATGACGGTATACCCGCGATTTTTTCGGGAGTTTTTTGAGAGACTATTCGCAAGGTCTTTGCTGAAAGCAGGGGCCTCAAGAGTCGGTCACGGGCGGTATTTGGAAGACAGTTTTCGTGTTTTTTTGAGGAGTCAGCGCGGAGGAATCAAGGGGGAATTTCGTCGAGCAGAGTCAGGTGTTCCGAACAAGAAAGGATTTAATATTCGAAAACGGACGGTTGAAGCGATTTTAAATTATTTTTTCTGCCGTGAATGTGGAAAGTTCGAGCGGGAATCGAGCTATGTAGTGCGAAACAATAGATAATGATTCCGTAAAATTGAGATGACGATTGCTAAGATATCTTTTTGGATAAATTGCGGGATTAGCCGGGACGCGCTAGACATGCAGTGGTGAGTTACCTGTACATGTGTGATGACCGTTAAATGAATTTTGAATACAGAGTGGGTCTAATAATTGAGTCATAGTTAGGTAGCAGTCCGAAAGTATCGACTAAGCTACGTATTACAGTCTCTGGCGAGTTACGGCGAAGGCACGAAATTTGAGTTCTACTCAAGATTTAATTATTGCTATTTCCTTTTGATTTCTGTATCATTTTTTTCCGTTCCTTAATTATTGAATTTATTAGTTTTGGATTCAAAGCCGGATTTCATTTCAAAATCTGGCATAGTTGAAGACAACATCGGGCGCCAGGTAAGTAGGATATTTTCTTTGAAGTAATTTTATTCACCTACTTTTAATCATTTTCAGATCAGCACTAGTACGTAGTAAAACAAATGACACTTTCCATAGTAAAAAAAAAATACAAGCAAGAAATACAACTCTAAAAAATAAATGGGACTATTTACGTATGCAGTTTCGATGAGAACAAGTCGAAAAAAGAAAAGTTATGAATTATTTTGATGGTTGATCAAGAACTTATCATTTTTCTCGTAGTGGCAACTTGTAAAATGTGTTTTATCATTAGAGGTGGTTTTTGAATCGACATTAGCATTGGGATTTTTGTATGGTTTCCATAGAAGAGGTTAGACAACTAACTTTACACATCTATGTATGTTTTTTTCATGTTCACTGAAGGAAAGTCGCCACATAATGAAATCTATGTTGCTCTAAAGCTTTTTTTTAATGGATAGAATAGAGCAGCGCAAATTTACATCATGCTACAACCTCTTAGTAAGACGTATCTGCGAATGCTTGTGATCTCTCTCAGCTGCAACTGAAGACCTCCTTCTCCTTCGTGCAGGAGGCCGAACTCCAGCTCCTTTCGTAATTGCCTTGACATCCGAAATTTGAGGTGGAGAAATCTGAATCTGGGACAATAGCTGCGAAATTAGTTTGACCAAAAAATCACGGCAATAACGAGCGGGTTACAAATGGTTATGACTGAATCATAATTTTAACAAATGGTAACAGACAAGTAAAAGACGTCTCATTACAAGTGATGGTTAAAGGGCACGACAGCAGTAAAGGTAGGTAGGTAGGTCTGAAGTGAGTGGATCTATTCGCAACCACCGCCTCCACCGCAACCCATAAGGATTTATTGTGGCTCACACCTATTCACACTCGGCCAAATAAACCCAGTTTCTTAACGAAGTAGTTTGTATGGTTAGTGGTCTTTCAGGTCAGAGGGTGAGAGTAAGAATCTGCCGAGCTCATAGAACCTGATTCGGTCCCCAGCAGGGCAGGCACAAAGTATATGCTCTGCAGTTTCATCATTTTCCAGACAGAGGCGACACACACTGTCTTCCGACAGTCCAAGTCTCTGCATGTGATGATTCAAATGACAGTGACCTGTAAGAAGGTCTGTTAGACATTGTAGTTCATCCCTACTGTAGTCCAACAACTGTTCGGAATCAAGCTCCGAAGGGTGAATAAACGCCTTGGAGTGAGTCAATCCTTCAAGATTCTGCCAGAAGTCCATAACTCTTCTTGCCATCCAGATGTTAAGTGTTTGTTTGGCAAAGCCCAAAGCGATGCTAATCACAGGTTCTGGTCCAATGAAACCGCTTGCAGCACCCTCCTTTGCAAGAGAGTCAGCAGCTTCATTGCCTTCCAGGCCAGTATGGCCAGGAATTCAGACCAGAGACAATCTGTTTAGTGTTCCTATCAAGGAAAGTCTTTTTTTTGGCAGTTTGAAGAGTAAAGGTAATCGCATTGCCGACTTTTTAGCCAAGGAAGCGACTGGACTAAGATTTTTAGGACCCATGGCACCTACAGCCTAATGACTTCGACAATTGCGAAACTAGCCAAACCTCACACCCATGCTCAATCCCTAAAGAGATGGGATGGAATCAACAGATGTAATCTTGCCAGGATCACCCTGTTCGACCCTGAGAAGCTGGCGCCGAAGAAGTATATGGCGATGACCAGGAACAATCTACGCTTGACAGTAGGATTCCTGACTGGCCACTGTCAACTAAGGAAACACCTCCACAATATGGGGCTAGTGGACACACCTCTATGCAGGATGTGTGAACAGGAAGATGAAACTGTCAGGCATGTCCTATGCGAGGAGATGTCTCCTAGTGACCTGTTCACCTTCCTGGAAAGGACAGGATGGACGATGACCTAGGCGGACAACTCTTCGGGAGGAGGGGGATGGGTTACATGTGGCCTGAGTGCTGTGGGCCTACACTTACCCTCCCTACTCTACCGATACAGAGATACAGATACAAGTGATGACCATTCATGAAGCCGTAGACATAACATAGATACCCAAAAATAGTAATAAATATTAAGTCATTCCAAAGAACATTCATCCAAATATTTCGGTCTCCTTATTTTTGATCATCAACAAAGCCATTAGTAGGACGAAATCAATATTTACGGTTCACCAACATCACTCCAGAATATTGAGTGTTGCTGAAACGAAAACTTCCGGAAACTTTCATTAAATTTTAGCTCAGGTAAGCACTCTCGAAAGAACAGTTCTGAGCCACTGATTTATAGTATTTCCTTCATTACGTATCTTTTCACGAAAACGGAATGAACCTTGCCCTGAAAACCTGATCCTGTTACATATTTTCCTCATCGAACGAGAACTCGCCTCGAGGAATATTCCTAATCTGAACATTTCGCGAGAACGACTGCACGTGAATAACAGAGATGGCTAAACTTTGATTCGCCGTTTTGGGAAAAACGGCTCGTACCTCGTAGCACTCTTATCACGTCTTTTGGTATCACACAGTCATATCATGAGCACACATTGCAGGTATTATGTAGCTACTCATTTTAAAAGGCTGCTCACAGAACATATCTCAAGTTTTACAACTTATCTGTTCGGCAGTCGCCTCACATCCCTCTTCGAAGAGCGAGATAATTTATAAATCCGAACTTGAATTTTCCAGAATGCCAATCAAGTAGGCGGAAATGTGGCTGCAGATCGTGGAAATTAGATGGAGAAAAAAATGAAGGTGATTCTCTTTTTGTTTTTTTACAGAATGTGGATGATTATTCATGGAAGACAGATAAAAATTTTCATCAGGCTGAGTGAATCATCAAGTAAAGCAATGATGGACTTAAATAATCATTTCACCAGGTTACTTTGACACTCTTTTGTTTATTATTAATAGAAAATTCCGATTTCTGCTTCAATAACATTGCCAACTTATCTTGGCACAATCATGTCGCTTGAATTGCAAAGGATGCTCTTCAGAAGCTTGGAACACTGTTCCGAATCAGAAAACTGTAGAAATCCCAGCTCAGATCAGAACTCCTTAATAATAATAATAATAATAATAATGATAATCTTTATTGGGTGAACTACAATATAACATCCAAAAGGCGAAGTTCAAAACTGCAGTGTAGAACACTACAGGTTTGTTCTACCTCTTTCCACAGACAGCTACGAGAACTGGCAACAACAAAAAAAATAAAACAAATAGAAACGAAAAACAAAAAAAATTGAAAAAGTAATACATTATACACCTGATATCAATCAGCATTCCAATAACAACAAAAAAAGAATATACATATGGATAAACTATTGAGTATTTAAGTTTGTTTACCTAATAGTTCAATTTTCAATTTTTGCCTGAAATTACCTATTTTGAAATGTTTCAAATGAGGGGGAAGTTTATTGTAAACGTTGCATATCTGATACGTAAATGATCGTTCGAAAAATTCATGAGTGTGTAACGGAGGAGTTAATAACCCTTTATGCCTTACATTCAAGTTGTGTACGTCACTCCGAAAAGTAATTTTATTATATAGATCTTATTGCAGATAACCTTATGATAGAAACACGCTGAGTGTAATGACCTTCGGTTTTCCATATTGAGCCAACAAGTTTCTGACAGCTTTGATGAAATTCTGTTCCTTCTACGTACCCCATGAATAAGGCGAAGGCAGAAGTTTTGAATCTCTTGGAGTCTTTTCTTGTTCCTAATTGTGAGGCATGGTCCATAGAGTAATCTGCATAGTTCAAAGATGAAAGAACGAGACTGTCACATAAAGCAATTTTTGTATTTTTAGGGAGGAATTTTCGATTTCCGTAAATCAGCTTGAGTGAAAGGTAAGCTTTCTGGATTGATTTGTTCACATGGGAATCAAATCGGAGATCACTATCTATAGTCACTCCAAGATTTTTTGCTTCCTTCACAATTTCCAATACATTAGAACCTATACTAATATTGAGTTGTTATTTTACAACATCTCTGTGATTTTTTGGACCGATTATCAGTAATTTCGACTTCATCAAGCACATATTTTCAGCAAAGGATGAAAATGTATCGAGATCATGACTGATCCGTCTATTAGCATCATTTACTCTGTGTGGTTCAAAAGAATAATAGATTTGGGTGTCATCGACATAAAGATGTACACTGCAATACTGAAGGCATTTCACTAATTGACTGGTGTATATCGTAAATAGGAGAGGGCCAAGAATTGATCCCTGTGGAACGCCTGTTTTTAAATTCAAAGGCGTGGAATGTACTCCATCAAGAACAACTTCCTGGTATCTATTGTGTAGATAGTTTCGAAAAAAAAAGAACTGAATCATCTGACAAGCCAATGTAGTGTAAGATCGATAATAACAGCTCATGATTGATGGTGTCAAATGCCCTGCTGAAATCTAGAAGAGCCAGGACGGTACATTGATTTCGATCACTTGCATTGAAAATATCATCGGTTACCTTCAGTAGAGCTGTAGTAGAGCTGTGACTACGTTTCAAACCCGACTGTACTGTTGGTAGTAATTTATTACTATCTAAGTGTGAGCGAAGCTGTTGTCCTATAATTTTTTCTATTATTTTAGAGCAAGCAGGAAGGATACTGATGGCCCGCAGATCTTTCAGTTCTACTGGATTATTGTTTTTTGGTATCGAAGTTACCAATGCTGCTTTCCACATAGCCGGAAAAACGTTCTTTTCTATACAAACACGCAAACTCGTGTTTAAAAAGACAAGATAAATATATTAGAACGGACACTCAATCAACAATTGAAACAAAATATCAACATATAACAACTTATCCAGATTTCCATGTTAGTCCTTTAATATTATCAAATAACTGAGTTCTCAGCTGTTTTGCAGAGCAAGTTGCCCGAGAAGTGGGGATCACGTGATGTTTGTACGCGCAAAAAAGTTGCGCAGAAGCCTAATCATGACTGAGAAAATAATTTTGTTTACTAACAAGCCGATTATTATTAAAAATACAAGGTACGTAAAAATAATAAAAAATAGAGCACATTCAGTACTTTCATGAATATATTCGTGATTTAGGCACTCGAAAACATGAAAATTTGCAAAAATATCCAGGGCAACACAATTTTTTTTTTGTAGAGCTGTGTAATGTCACTCTTGTCATTACAGTAAGCTTTGAACATGACATTACTAATATCATATATCTGAAAATGACATTTTTAACATCAATGGCCCAATTTTGTGAAATTTTTTCATCAATACTCAATTGTGAAACTCGGACTACTTGTAAGAAGTCAATTTTTGTACATGTAAGTCCATTTTTTTCAGTTCTATATTGTTCTCTATTTCATTCTAGCTTCAAGACGGGTAGCCAAATACGATCGATTTCTAAGGAGCTGTTCGAAATACAATTATCTCCAGTAATTTTCAGAATCGCAGGACATGTTGAAACATCAAATTATCATTCACAACCCTCTTTGGCACCCCTAACAGATTTCTCATTGCCCCCAATGATGTGGTCTACTAACTCCTTTAATCGAAAAGAAACACGCGCAACCTAGATTCTCTTCCAACTATTCCGCTGTATTAGTTCTAGTCTTGTGATTTCTCTTGTGGTGTCCTCGATGGGCAGGACTAGTTGCCTCAGGAGAATCCTGAATTATGTTATAGTTGTTGGAAATTGCATCGCCGTGACGCATCAGCTATTAGTGACATCACCGCTGGGAGCGACAAAAGAAGGTCGTGGTAATTGAATTGTCGCCAATCGACGAACATGGCGTCACATCGTGTGTATATATGTGTGTGATGCTGGTGGTATGAATATACATGATGGTTTCTATCCCTACTCTAAACGCTTCATAAAGTAAATCAGTATACTGAAATGAAACGAACAGAAAATGCTTCAGAATTATTGGAAAATTTTCATTTTGAGGGCACCTCAACTTACGTATTTTGATGCGTAGATTATGAATCCGAAAAAAAAAATCGGCGCTCTCCCTTATTTACAAAGTTACGGCCCTTCATAGTTCAAAAAAGAGCGACTTTTCACAAAATAAACTATTTAAAAACACAAGCATTTATTTACTTGGTCACTTTCACACATTATTCTTTCTTCTTTGATACTTTTCACTTCAATAATCAACATTTTTCTTATAAAAAACTTAATCTGAATACGAATGCTTCTCCTGGTGACATTCTTTTATTTCTAGGTTAGTTACTAGTAATATTTCAGAAAAAAGCGGTTGGTATTTGCTTCCGCTTTCTATTTCAAATTCGTAATACACTACCAAAAACCAATTTACGATCTGAAGAATGAACATTTGAATCACTTTAGGAATATTGACTGCATCGGTCGTACCAACCATGCCATTACATTAACCTTAAAAACGTAAAATACAGAGATATGTTACCAAAAAGCAGCTCCGTACATTTTTTAATATTTTTATTGGAAGAATGTTGATAATTGAAGTGAAAAATGTCAAAGATGCAGAAATAAGATGTAAAGGTGACCTAGTGAAAGAATGCTTGTGTTTTTAAATAGTTTATTTTGTAAAAGAGAAGGCTGAAAAGTTGCCCTTTTCTGAACTTTGAAAGCCGTAACTTTGTAAATAAGGGAGAGCGCCGCTTTTTTCTTTCGGATTCGTAATCTACGCATCAAAATACGTAAGTGCACCCAAAATTTTTTTCAAAATCGCCGGGTGCCCTCAAAACGAAAATTTACCGAATTTTTCAACTCAGATATGGTGATGAACTTTACATATCCTGTAGCATTTATATTTGTTTTTTTTTAAATAGTTCTGGTAGATTTTACAAAAATCCCCATTTCGTGGACAATTTCTCATAAAGAACAATCTTGATTAGCATAATTTTTGTAACTGACCAATCCTACATTAAAATGAAAGATGTTTTCACTGTGTGAATTTTTATGTGGTACTATTTGCTTACCCATAACGTTCATTTGATTCCTCACACTTCCAGTACCCACACATTTTTTTGTTTTATTTCTGTCAAATGCACCATAGTCCCTCAAATTTCTTTCTAATCGTCTGAACATTTGGATGTTCGGAATACGACATACATATTCCTTGCAAAAACAGGATTTCTATTCAATTTTGCATAACTAAATAGCATATCAATCCTTTCATCATCTGAATACATCTTTAAAATGTTCATAAACGTGTGACAGTTTTCAACAGATATCAAAAACGCATTAATTTTTCCCAGCAAAGCCTATGTGTTTAAGATGGTAAATGAATTGAAATGCTATTTGACCATATTAAATTATACAACAATCGAATTTTGACCAAAAACTGATGATTTCGTTACTGCCAGGGTTAAGAATTATAAAAGTATTACGAATTATAATTGATTAGGTTGAAATAAGCCTTGAAAGAAGGATTACAGCAATACAAAAATTTCCTGAACGAAAAAGTACGAATTTTCATCGTGTTTAGGGTACCTACCTGTTAAAATCAGTGGATTGTCTGAATTATATTTTGAAGAAATCAAAACAATTTACAAAAAAAGTAACGACAGGACCGTAATTTAAAATTGTTGTCACTGATGGTGGTAGTCATATCAAATGAAACGCTGTAAAAATATCAAATGTGATGAACACTTGGATCGAGAATTAATTGCTTTATCAATTTATGTAATTAAAAAAGACAGGTCCGTGTTAAAAAAAAAAAGGTGAAGATGGTCATGTTGAGATGAAACGTTTTATCGAATATTTATTATTACATCGTCATGGTACACTTCGAATACAATGACTTTTTTTTCCATTTTTTGTTATTCTCCGAAATAACAAATCCATTCGAGTATTAATAAGAAAACAATGACAAACTAGTTTTGATATATATACTTCTCACCAGGGAAAACACATGTCTAAAGGCGGATTTCCACCAAGCGGACTTGCTTGCGACTAGTTTCGTTTTCAGAAACAGAAAAAAACATGTTTCGGTTCTGAAAACAAACTCGAGTTCCACCAAACTGGTTAGGTTAGGTTAGGTCTGAAGTGAGTGGGTCTATTCAACCCACCACCACAACCCGCAAGGGTTTATTGTGGCTCACACCTATTCACAGTCGGCCAAACTGAAGAAACTAGTTTGAGTCGTTTGTTTCATTGTGAAATGTTTTTTGTCGTTTTTGCTGCTAAAACAACAGTTTTTATCATGCCTTCTCTAGACGATATTTTCATAATTGCCAGCGGTTTCTTCATGAATGATGAACTAGGAAAGAATGGAGAACTGAGATTATCGAAATTCATACCCACTACAGATTAACACTTCAAATAAAATAATGTCACATGAAGTCACTAACCAAAACAAAATAGTAAACGGAATAGTTGCTTTTTGTTATCGCCCGACCGTTTTCACATAGCGTACTCTACAAAAACACAGACAAAACACCAAAATCTTTCTGATATTTTCGCCTGCGACACAAAGTTTTCAAAATGTTTTTCATTTTGACGCCTCGAAATCGCGACAGTGGCTGTTCTGTTCTGATTCAGTCCGTTTGGTCGGGATCCGTCTCGATAACCGCAGAAGATAGAAATAATAGAAAATTAAAATCTGGATTTTCTAGAACAGAAATTAAAACATTCAGAAGAAGCTTTGAAGCAAATGGGTGCGAGAAAATGCAGCAGGAAACTTGTTCTAAGCGAGGAAATGAGAACAAACAAAAGACCAGTTCAGAAATACCATTCCAATACCATTCAATGGACAAAAATAATCAGGGATTGTTTTGAAAATGTCAAAGGATAAAATGGATTCCTTGTCTAGTCAAGGTGTATATGGCATGACCTACAGAGATAGCAACTGATTACCAGAAACGCTTTTTTTGCAGGGCAGTTGTTTGAATGAATATTATAGCTATTTCATGTAACCACAGCTCTAATAGCTATAGTCTATTTCAAAAGAGTGTAGAGTAATAAATCATGAAGTGTCATAAAATTTGCCTGTATTTCGTTGTCGTCCATGGGCGTAGGCAAATCTTAGGATTATTAAACTTAATAATTAAAGTAAATTAAAAATTACAGACATAGATAATAATAAAAGGCCATTTTTGGGAAGTAATTTGGTCTAAAACTGAGTACCTACATGTATTTAGGTAAGTAAAATTTCTTTAAAAAAGATTAAGATTAATTTTAGTGGTTCTTGTAAACTTATTTAATATGCAATTTGGGAAAAGGGAAGAGGCTTATAATTGCTCACATTGGAAGCGAAGACGGATTTTTAAAAGAAGAATTGTTAAGCTTTGAGTCGTGCCGGACGGGAGATTATCATGAGGACATGAATTCGGATGTCTTCGAAGACTACTTCGGGGAAATGTTAAAATTTCTTTCAGCTGATTCGGTCGTGGTTATGGATAATGCAAGCTACCATTCAAGGCGCTTAGAGAAGGTACCAACTTCAGCTTGGAGAGAGCAAGAAATTATTAACTGGCTGTCAAATAAAGGTATTCAGTTTGAGACGAATTCAGTAAAGAAGGAACTACTAGCCATAGTGAAACAACATAAATCTCGCTTCATGAAATATGCCGTAGAAGATGTAGCAGAAAAGTATAAAGTAACTGTGCTGCGCCTACCGCCATATCATTGCGAATTAAATCCTATAGAACTTATATGGGCACAAGTTAAAGGATATGTTGCAAGGCACAATACCACATTTAAAATGAAAGATGTCAAGGTATTGTTTGATCAAGCCATTATGGAAATCACATCAGAAAACTGGCAAAAAGCAATCCAGCATGTTTTAAAACAGGAAGATAAAATGTGGGAACTGGACAACTTGGTCGATCAGGTGGTTGACCCTATAATTATAACACCAGGGGATGATGACAGTTCTTCGGATGAAGACTATACTGATGTAGAATAATTTAATTGAATTGTAAATATACTGTAGCGGGATAAGCAATCTGGACAGAGACCAGTGTATCAGTGACAGTGACACTTTTGCTTAGGTTAGGGTTTAGAATCAAGGGTAGTCTGAATAATTATTTTCTCGGAAGGTTCTCGAAAATTGTACCTAGTAATCTCTAGAACATTCAATTAGGGTATAAATAGAGTGTTGTTAAACGTTAAGGGAAGTTCACAGTTTTAGTATTGTTCAAGTGTCAAATTGTAATAACGTATCCAGTAAAGTTCTTGTCGTTTTTGTGAATAAATTGATTTAAAGTCCCCACAAGTGTTTCAATACGTAAAGTTCGTTCGTGTGTGTTTGTGAGTATTTCCCGATTTCGGTTCGTATATATTTTATTGTTACATTTTATATTTTTTTAATAACACTGTTCTGCTGTATTAAATTTTTATTTCCTTTAATATAATTTTTATGAATGCATATTCTTTTGGCAATTATCCCACTAGCGCGCCTCTGGCTCAGTATTTATCCGTCGATAACAATGGACAAATCCCTTAAAACAGGGTGATACCTACCTGCTCTTTATGAAACGACATAATTTTGCAATGCGGACTAGGGAAGTGACAGAATTTATTGACGGATCACCCTGTAGCGCTTTTGAATACTTAATGAGATTTTATTACTCTACACTCTTTTGAAATAGACTATAGTAATACTTGACTATTGAAAGTTTGCAACATTTTTGAATATCTGAAGCCGTTTGAATTCTCATCAAGCATTGAAGCCTCAATAATATAATTGAATCCTTATGATCCTCTCCGGAACTTTCTTAATATCATCACTAATCAACTTGAAAAATTGATTAAGCATATACTTTCACTGATTTATATTCTTATATATCTACCCGAGCAAATCTGTTGTTGGTCTGTTCTAGTCTATTCATCTGTGGAACTACTGAACCGATTTATACAATTAATCTTATGAAATGAACTTTAAACGTTCAATCCAGTCTCGTATATAGCTACACAGTAGGTTGAACGGACTGACGCCTATCAGAAAACAACTACTCCCCTGGCTAATACCATGAAAGGCGTTTGATTATATCCGACAGGCGTCAGTGCAGGAATCTTCACAGAAAATTTCCTGCATATGCAATTGACAATACAACTGAAAAAGTCTACCTTCAATTTTGGAACGGGCACACTTGCAGACTGGTTTCGGGCTCTTTAGCTACTCGTCAGTGAAAGATAGTGGCCATCATCGACCTAAAATCAATGATATTCCATAAATGAAAATCGGAATTCTTTCAGAGTACTTCCCTACCGAAGAAAAAGTAATGAAATACTCTGGAAGAATTCCGATTTTCAATTATGGAATATCATTGACTTTAGGTCGATGATGGCCACTATCTTGCACTGACGAGTGGCTAATGAGCCCTAAAACCGGTCTGCAAGTGTGCCCGTTCCAAAATTGAAGGTCGACTTTTTCCGTTGTATTGCCAATTGCATATGCAGGAATTTTTCTGTGAAGATTCCTGCACTGACGCCTGTCGAATATAATCCAACGCCCTTCGTGGTAATAGCCAGGGAAGTAGTTTTTTCTGATTGGTGTCAGTCCATTCAACCTACTGTGTAGGTATATCCGAGACTGGCTTGAACGTTTGAAGTTTTTTTGGATAACCCACTGATTAATAAAAAAGATTTATACGTTTTTTTACAATTTGAAAGCTCCATTATCCTATTATCCATAAGCGACATATGCTACTTTCTATCCCGATATCCCCACGGGATCATGATCTACGCGGGAGAATTTTTTATATTATATAGTCCACGTTAATGAAGTCGAAAAAAAATTATTGTATATGAATACATTCTGTAACAACTGAAGTTATGACAACTCTCCAAAATGACGACTGAAAATATAAAAGTTTATCGAATCTGTGAGCTGTGAGCCTAAACTATGTGCACGTGTGGAACCAGAACGAATAAACAAATATGGGTAGAGGGATACATATCTTTTGTCTTTATATTATGAGTTTCGACAACAATGTTTCATTTTCTATAATTTTCTCACGAAAAAGATACCGTTTGTCAATTTTCCGATCATGTCTAAACTTGTGGACTCCGCCAACTAATGAGTTGGAACTTAGCTTTGTAATAAAATAACTTAACTTTCATGGAAACACAAGTGATGATTCTGAAGTTATTCATGCACACTCTTTTCACAAAAGAAAATTAAAAACGTACGGTGCAAAAGTAGATGTTTCTCAGAGGTCTGTTTTGGGACCTCTATCATCCATCATCTTTTCGAATAACTCTGCTGAATATTTGAAAAGTGGCTCAACTATAATGTTTTCCGAAGCTCCTCTTATAGCGAACCCAATCAAGGCACAAGAAAAACTTCGTGCTATGTCTTCCGACTTGATAAGTACCTTCGCATAAAGATTATTTGATCTTTAACCTTGATGAAAGCATATAAATTCACTAATTGAAGAAGACACTGGAGATTGACATCAACACTGATATCTACTAATAGGTTAGGTCGGATGTGAGTTGGTCTATTCCACCCTCCACCGCAACCCACAAGGGTTTATTGTGGCTATCTACTAAAAACTAGTTTACTGTATAAGAGTGAAAAATCCAAATCAAATCATCATAAATATCCAACTATAGGTGGAAACGAAAATAAATCATAATTTGAGCAGTTATAAAAAGTGTCCACGGTAAATAGATATCAGATTTTTAACAAACTTTCTAATATATAAAAGACATCAGAATGAAATAGTTCAAGAAAACTGTGGAAAATATATCTGTTTGACTGTTCAGTCAAATAATTTATCAATGTTGTATGTATCATGTGAAACAGTTTCACTCTAGTGAAATATTTTTTGATACGTTGGTTTCCCACGAAGTTTGACACTTCTTGAAATAAAAAACTAACCACCCATGATCAGGAAATGATGAAACATCACGATGACCTATATCATATGTTTTCAAAAGCAGAATAAACGATGCAGAAATTTTCACAATAAATCTCTCCCCATTCAAACGAAGCCTCAAAATCCGTCTTCGAATCTCCAAACAAATTTGTAACACCGATTTCCTGTTCTCATAAATAATATATTGTTGTGGTTTGTAAAAGTTTTGGGGCGTTTAAGTCTTCACTACAACGGCATATAAATTACGTATAAAGGACTACTATGAAAAGAACATGAGAAAGAAGAGGTAGGTAGCCAAGTATTTGTATGTGGAACATATCGGATATGATTCCACTTCCTTTCCGCCTTTGTACTTCAGTAGCAAACTAGATAATAGTGACAAATATTCAAACAGCTTCACAAACAAGTATGTTTTGTGATTCAGATTCGTTGATAGACACACAAGCATGGCTCGCAAAAGGGTTAGACATGTTTATGGTCCAACACAATCCAACTGTAGTAGTTCCTTTGTTATACACTTAAATACTGGGACATACACTGCCTTCACGAGATAAAGCTGAATCAGTTTCAAGTACACCATTGTTGTAAATTGTGACTGACGTGACGAGAGTTGAAACCTTGATTGTTTTGAATGGTTATATTTTGAATGAACATATTTAATTTAACCATGAATCAATACATTTCTGAGTAAAATAAGAGAGAAAGCTATTACAGAGGAGAGTGTATTGAAGAAAAATTGAAGAAAATGGAACATTAACAGCATTCTATAAAAATGTTAATGATATCTTTCCTAAAAATACACCCCTTGCAATTTAAACGAAATCAAATCAGCCAATGAATAGCATAAGGTGATGACATCGATGACATGATAATAACAGTAGTGAAGATATTTATTCACCTCAAATATAAATTGAAATAATGCAATAGAAAAAAGACATTCAGTGGTGACTTCGATCACAACCTTGACCAGATATTTTTCTCGAGAGAATTTATCTATGTTTGAAGGTGATTGACAATGTTTTATGATGAATTTCACTAGTTCAGACTTCCATTGTCTAATATATAAAATGATTTGAAATCTCTGAAACAACAAGAATTAAAAATAAATAGCTGTAAATAATAATCATATTAAGCAGAAAAACCTGAAATGAATAATAGTGAAATAGTAAAAAAAGTGAAAATAAAACAATTGAACGAAAAATAAAAATAAAGAAATACAAAATGAAAATAAAGATAAAAATAAAAAAGTAAAGAGATTTCAAGCCAAGTTAGTTCACGACGTTTCGATTGTTAGTATCCACAGTCGGGTGATGCCTTATTCAATTCCATAACGAATGTTTGGGATACAAAGTGAATAGAGGAACGTGTTTTTGTGTAAGTCAGTGTTTATATGGAAGCACTAGTTTATTCAAGTAGTTTAGTCAGTTCGTGTCTGAAAATTAATTCTTTGCATGATCTACACATTTGTGTATGGAGGTAATTGTTGGAAAATTCTCACGTTTTTTTTTGTATGAAGATGGGAAAGCAGAAATACAAAACCTTTTTTTCCCAAGAATTTTCTTCACTCAAAACAATCCTTTTTCTCCCGAAAAAAATTGAACAGAATGAAATTATTGAATCTGTTCTGTCATATTTATATCAAATACCAATGTTGTAAATAAATGCTTGATTGACAGCTTTTTTCTTAGAAATCTGAGACAGACTAATATAGTAACAACAAGAAACTTGGCCACTTACTTAACTGAACAGTTAAAATCATTTGAAAATGACTGAAGGTGTTCATCAGGGAAATATTCGAGGGTCATTACTATACACCATATTCTCTAATAATTCTTCTACTGAATATCAAATATTCTCTTTACTACGGTAACGTAATTTTCTACAAATTAATAAAAGTTGCTTCATTCAGAATGTTCTATCCCTCAAAGTGATAATCCGGCCGCTATGAAATTTGTACATGTGTCTTTTGAAGGTTATGGTTGACTAAAAATTATATGGATTCAAGAATAATACTGCCATCTGTTTGTTAACTTACGAACTTTTCGGCTCATTTAGTAATTGCTTTCATAGCATACAGTCCATTGCCTACGATTTGGGTTTCTGGTTTACTTCCTTCAGAAGTGGTTTCGTTACGAAGGTTCAAATGTTTAATTATGGTCCACTGTGGTGTTGAATATACAAACATTCAAACATTTATAATGTTTTCATTGTAATGAACGAAATTCATTCATTCACATCGAAATTATTGTCGCAGTTCATCATATAGAATAGTTTTCGATGTTCAGAATAATTAATGAATCATTATTAAACTGATGAAATGAATAAAATCGTTTGTTAATATATTCCATGCATATATATTTCACGAATTCATAACATTCAGTTCGAAAACCGCCCAAACGAAATTTTGGTGAGAATATTCAGATACCACATCGAATTGTGAAATAGCATATTTCAGGTCTCAGACTGAAAAAATCCTTCAATTATGCAAAAATCAACTGGTGATTTTTCAGATACGATCCTGGAACTGTATTTGACATGAGTAACAGAACAAGTGAGAGGAATTTTATTTTACACATGTTTCTGAAAATATTCAAATTTTTTACAAGCAATGGATTGTTTTCACAAGTTGTTCACAAAATAATGTACTCAATTCTCCCATGTTTAGAAATTCTAAAGGCGGACAAAACCACAAAACAGCAACTGTATCGATTTTGAGGGAAACCTCAGTTGTCAAAGTAAGAAACATTTTGAAGACTTTGTGTCGCGGGCGACTGTTTTTGTCAACAACAAAATGTCCCGTCGGCAGGCGGAAAGATCAAACGGTTTCGGTGTTTTGACTGTGTTCTTGTGAACAGAGTTCAGAGTTCAGTACATTCAACAAGTTCTCAAATTCCATTTATTCTTATGTCATCATTTATCAAATCTGCCATAATTTCATCCGTTCCATAATCTATTTGTCTTCTTAACAATGATCTCATCCAGTATTTCATTTTTTTTTCGCCTCTTCCCCTCAAAAGATTTGATTATGAAAAACTCGCAGCCCATTATAAAAACATATTCTAGAGGGGATATGATGAAAAATGGTCTTGTAGTGGAAACGGTAGAAAAAATTTCACTACAAAGCATGCGACTCAGATAACTTTGTCTGTGTGAAACGAGTGTTTTGTTTCTGTTCTGAAAACGAAAGATGTCGCAAGCGATATTTTGTAGTGAATTACTTATAACCAACTACAAAACTGAAAACAATAATAACAACAGCGAATAAACTAAACACAATATCAATTTCCGACCGTTTATTATAACTAATCCGACGCCCGTTGTACCGTCGAATCCTTCGATACTACAGCAATGAACGCGTTGGATGAGAATCTCATCCTAAGAACGGTTGAAGGTCCCCGGCAACTCGGGCGGATCATGTGGTAGGTCAGTCTACTGGTTGCATTATTCTACTGTGGAATGAGCATGTTTAAAATATAATCAGTGCTTCATCACAAATAGTGATGCAGATTTTGTGCAGATTAGGTATATTTCAATTCCAAACAGCTTGTGATGAGTTACACAGTGCATTTGATCTTTGCTGCTCATATATATGGAGCTCAATATACCTCAAGTTCTTTGACTTCATGAGAAGTTATGCATTTATTCTCATGAATTTCTCGTCAATAATAATCTCAGAAGAGTTGAAAAATTTGAACACATTTAGTATACACCTATTTCATTTTTACCGGGTAGCAATTCCTAATACTGCAACTGAATGAGGAGATGAATGTAGGGCTCATATATTTCATTCCAAAATACCTCTATGGGTATAGATCAGGGCTTATTAATGGCCAGTCTACGAGGGCGGTCTGGAAAGTTTCCAACCTAACGAAGATACACGACATTCTTTCAGATTTTTTTCATTTTTCAACATAGTCTTCCTTTCAACTCTACACACTTCTCCCAGTAAGTCGTCCAGATAGTACTCGGATTTTTTCTCTGCAAAATAATTTTTCAAGAAGATAACTGCCTCTTCATCTGATGAAAATCTATGTCCTCCGAGCGCAATTTCCAGAAGAGGGAACAAAAAGAAGTCGCCTGGGGCTAGATCTGGTGAGTTAGGCAGATGGTCAAACAGTTCAAACTGTATTTCATAGATTTTTACCATGGAAACCGCTGAGGTATGAGACGGTGTGTTGTCTTGGTGAAATATGATTTTCTTTTTCTGCAAATGTGGCCGTTCTTCCGCAAATTCTGCTTTCAGCTTGTCAAGTAATGATGCGTAGTATACTCCTGTAATGGTTTTTCCTTTTTAAAAATTATGGACCGAAGTAACGCTACGAGTATGCCAAAAAACAGTCGCCATCACTTTCCCAGACACAAAAACAGTTTTGCTTGTTTTGGATTCACCCCCCTCTGCAGTCCAAAGCGTGAACTGTATTTTTGTTTCATCTACAGCGGCGCCAAAACTCGGATATTTTGTGCCTGAACTGCGCCAACACAGCGTTGAAAATGTTCATTCGAAAATGATTTTGATCTAACGTGAGCGAAAGCGGCATCCAACGCACAGGCAGCTTCCTCACGCCTGAATTTTTATTCAATATGTGACGAACGTTTTTTTAACATGTTCATAACCTCTGCTTTGTCAGATAACATAAACACGAAGTCTTCGAATACAATATTTATTCTAATCCCATAACGAACATTAATAAACAACACGTGTGGACTCCGAATGCTTAGCTGTGACTGTTCTCATTCAACCAATACAGGGTTACTCGTCATCTCCTACATTCGGCCATCCTGCAAAAGGTCTGTCCTCAGACCTTATTCTGACCTGAGAACAAAAAAAATATTAGAAAAATTCAACAGAGCAACGTTTATTCAATGGTGCCGTTCACCAAAGGTAACGTTCACCTTCTCTACTTACAGAGCAACGTTTGCTCAGTGGTGATGTTCATCAAAAGTAAGGTTTACCTTTTCTACTTACAGAGCAACGTTTGCTCAATGGTGACGTTCACCAAATGTAACGTTTACCTTTTCTACTTACAGAGCAACGTTTGCTCTCAATGCTGACATTCACCAAAGGTAACGTTTACCTTTTTTACTTACAGAGCAACGTTTGCTCAATGGTGACGTTCACCAAAGGTAACGTTTACCTTTTCTACTTACAGAGCAACGTTTGCTCGATTGTGACGTACACCAAAGGTAACGTTCACCTTTTCTACTCACAGAGCAACGTTTGCTCAATGGTGACGTTCACCAAAGGTAACGTTTACCTTTTCTACTTACAGAGCAACGTTTGCTCAATGGTGACGTTCACCAAAGGTAACGTTTACCTTTTCTACCTACAGAGCAACGTTTGCTCAACTTACTTTTGGTCGTCTTGTATACTTATCCATTTCTTAAGATGATCTGGAGACATAACTGTTCTTGAGCGTCTATTACCTTCTCTGAGGTCTTCCACTTCGTGACAATTGTGAGCTACATGTCCTAAACATTTACAATTAGAATACACAATACGAGGTTTTATACAATTTTTAGCTATATGTCCTGAAATACCACCTATTACAGCATCGATTAAATATTCATCAGGAATTGCCAAATTGAGTGCTTTTAATTTTGACAACTTTTGAAAACAATAGTCGCCTAAGTTTTGACCAGGTTTTGTTTCATAATTAGCAGCACTCTTTAACAAATTACAAAATGGAACAGACTTACGGAATTGAAGTTTCATTAAACGTTTTACTTCTTCCCAACTTGCGTCATATTTGGCATTTTCGTAGAACCACTGCCGTGCGTTGCCTCTAAACCTCCCCGATATCAGCCGTATTATAGAATCATCATCCGAACCATATCTTGCAGCCAGATAATCGACTCTACCAAGTCATTGCTCCACCACTGAGTCATCTTGAGACGAATCGAACGAAGGAAATAGAAACTCGTCACCTGTTTGATGAGTGTACTCAACCTGCCTTTGTTTCAATCTCTTCAATTCAGATTTCAATCTTTTCAATTCCCGTTTCGTGGAAGCATCACTATCACTACGGGCACTACTTGAGGAAGTACACTGTTTTCGCGAAACCGATTTTTTCTTGTCTTTACGATTTTCCCACCCATTTTCACTTCAGAATTCTGTACAATATTAGATCATCATCAAACGGCTGTCTTTGTCATATAACATAAACACGAAGTCTTATAATACAATATTTATTTTTATCCCATAACGAACATTAATAAACAACACGTTCGGACTCCAAGAATGCTTAGCTGTGACTGTTCCCATTCAACGATCCAGGGTTACTCTGATACAGCTATCTTGGCGTTCGTCTATCATCATTTGGTGAACTTGGTGATGTTTTCGTCAGTGGTTGCAGTTTCTGGATGTCCCGAATGTTAATCGTCTCCCAAGCTCTTATGGTCGCGTTTATATTCAGCTGCCCAAAATTTCACTGTGGTACAAAATGACTGAAACTTTGACGAGTAACTTTCAACAAATGAACAACAAAATTTACTAGCTTTTATCTACGAGTGCTGCTATCTTCATGTTAGGACGGAACATTTCTCATACCACCCTCGTAGGTCTCTAACCTCGCGGCATGTGCGCGGGAGTTGTGATGCATTAGCACAAAATCATTGTTTTTCGTTCCATCATTTTTATCTCAGTCATCAGAATATAAAGTCATAGAATGTGTCGCAAATTAGATCATACATGCATCATCAATTTGATATCAAAATTATATTTTACTCAAACAGTTTCCAAGAAAATATCAACGTCCTAATGCTGTTTATATTTAAACAAAGCTCAACTTCACCGTATATTTACCAAGAGGGACGTCTTTAAAAATAATTCTCAAACAAGTGCGTCACAGTTTATGAGGAAAACAAACTCCAAAGGGGCTATTGTTCGAAGGCTCGGTTGGTTTAAAATTCTCAATTTTTATAAGGCAAAGCAAACAAAGGGTATTGTGCGTCAAGCGAATGTGTTTCCCTTTGATCTTTTCCTAAAGGTTCTTATAATCTTCCTCACCTGAAAGCTAATCGGGACACATCAAAGATTTTGTTTTACGGCGTCTACTTTGTTTTTAAATCGCCTTCTAGGTTTCTACCGCTTCAATTTGCTGTTTCCGGATTGTTTTGGAGAGCTCAATTTACTTTGTGCAGAGATGAATATGTATGAACAGCAATTCCGAAGAAGTGCAGAGTAATTAGTGTGAAAATACGAGGTTTGTTCAGAAACAGACGAATTTTAATCTTCTCAAAAACTCCCTCTTCATTCACCAATTTCTATATTGACCCCTTCAACGGTCTTCCACTCAGATATAATAAACAGCGTTTTTCCAGTTCTCGAAGAATCAATTTTCATATGAATTCTTTGGTATGATCTGGAGCTCTCTCAGCGATTCTCTCCAATGTTCACAAAACGGCGTGCTTTCATGCGTGTCAATCTTGAGAACAGGAAAAAGTCGCAGGGGAATAAATCTGGTGAATAGTGCGGCAGAAGCCTGATTACGGTGTTGTTTTTGGCAAAAAAATCACGAACAAGCAATAACGAATAAGCAGGTGAATTTTTGTGATGCAAAAGCCATGTTGTAATGATCACCTTTTTTTGAGATTTGAACATTCGAAACAGAACTATTTTCACTGCCAACATTGAAATTAATTAGCCTTTGTGCATTATAAGCTCCCAAGTTTATTTTCCCCGAGATATTAACTCTATTCTTTTTGGATTCCAAGAAAATTTCACAATTGCCTTATATGTACCGTAAAAAAAATTGTTTTGGATTTATCAACTATCCATCATGATGATTCAGTTGTTGGAAATAACCTGCCAGAAACGATTTCATTCTATAACCTAACAAAGGGGGAGTAGATACAGTGGATGAATTGTCATCATCTCATAACATTTGTCGCAATTGTCGACGTTGGCCTCTAACACCATTTTTTTCCTTAATGAATACGGCTGGCATCAATTATCCATCGTGAAAATAATAATGGATTATTAATGAAAAGAAACGACTATCTCACAAAATTGGGATTTGAAATGTAAATGATTACCAAAAATCAAGAATGGTCAATTTTAGGGTACCTCGGGAGCTTAGAATGGCTTGACATAGAATCAGAGGAGAAACCGAAGAACCTTCCGCGAAGAAACCATCGTTCAATAAACAGCGGAGATGTGATTTTTGTCCTCGCAACCGTGATTGTAGAACAAAATACATATGTGAAGGTTGCGAAAAAATTTTATGTTTGGAACATGCGCAAATGTACTGAGAAAATTGTGCTCAATTCAGAAGAGAATAACTTTTTTGTTTTTTATTTTTGACCTTGGTTGATCGTTTCTGATGATGACTCTATGTAATTTTATTTATGTTTTAATGTTTTTGTTCATTTCCATTGTTACTTTCACGAAATAAAAAATTTTTCTCTGGTAGTTGTTTTTTATGCAGTGAAAAAAACACATCAAACAAAATTCATTTCACTTTATCATTCTGTTTTTTTTTAACGAATAATTGTTTGTTTCTCTAATAAGGCGATATGAAAATTGAATTTTTGTTATGAGAAAATAAAAAATCCCAGCCAAACGTTTTTTAACTAAAAAAATTAACGGGGTATATGACACCCCACATATCGGGAGATGTTAAACGTGTCAGACGCCGGGTTAAGCTGTTTCAAAATTCGCCTGACTAGACGTTGTCGAAAGTTAATTTTTGGCATTGTGGATTCTAATGTATGAATGGTGGGTGGTGTCTTTCCCAGGAACTCAACTGTGGATTAGAACGTAAATTTTCCAGCTAGTAGATTTGCTTCTTCTATAGCTGTTATTGCAATTGAATCATCCGCTTGTTTTTGCATTAGAAAACCATGTTGATGGTGGCTTTAAAGTTGGAGCACCCCAAATACTTAATGATGTGTTGACAGACATCTTTCTCCATGAGTTTTGATAACATTAATAATGAAACAAGACGAGCATTTCTGATGTTTAGGAGAAGTATTTTTCTGGATCCAATCCAATTACTAATTGATACTTGTTGTTGAAATCCAAACTGTTATTCAGACAAGTACCACATTTAATCATTTATTAGAAGGTGGTTGACATGAAATGCGCATTAAATGATATTTCACTTGTGGTGGCTCCTCCAAGTAGTTCTCAGTCAATAAATTGCTTGGTTGATTCCTGGATACAGTTGCATCTAGGGTCAGCAATCGATCCACATATATCGCATAAGAAAAACTCCTTCAATTCGAGAATCAAATAACCTCACCGTCTTTGATTGATCGCCGCGTAATTCCCACTGGAGCACTCATATTGAATGATTATTCAAGTTATGCTGACATCGTCGGTCCTTAAGGCATTATATCAACGGTCCCATCTCTTTGGTCGGGCACTTCCTTTCGGGTCGTCACTTGATTAATATACTACCCTTTTATTCCGGATGTCTACTAGGCCAGATGCCCGACCTCCGAGCGATTTATGGGACTCCTGGAGGAGTAAACTGAGCGACTCTCTCATTTTTGCTAGATGGAAAGCGTGTCATGCGAGTGGAAAATTAATGGAAGGGCGGAAATAGTTTTGCGCTTTGTTGTTTTCAAGGAAAGAAGTGAGATACCAGAAATATTCTTCGATAGATTGATAATTCAATGAATGTCACAAAGTTTTCTTTCATAACAATAAAAATGTTGTGCTGTAATTTGAATGAGTTACTTAATGGAAAACTTCTGCAATGATCTACAGAAATATATAGCATAGAGTGAACCATCGAACACGTCGAGTTTATTATTGAGGGAGAACTAATGGGTGAACCAGTAATGAAAAATGATAGTTTTCTATCAAATATAGCTTTTCTGTTACTGGATGGAAATTGAACTGGTGATATATACTTGGATTGTTTGAAACCCTCCCAATTCCGCAACCCAGCTTGAGTGTTGGAAACTCACAAGAATTCATCGAGTAGATCAAAGATGTGAGGTTGCGAGAAGGAGAGATCTTAGTAGCCTTTGACGTATTCCTCCGACACTCAGGCGGCATTTGAGGTGGCCAGCTCATTTCAAGGGTTTAAGAGATTCATAGGGTCAATCTAGCTTGGGTACGCAGATATGAGGGTCACAAGGGCAATGGGGAGGCCGATGTTCAAGCCCATAAAGGCACATTCAAGGCTATGATCGGCCCAGCGAAATCGGGGAAGCAAAAGCATGTATAAAGACATCCATAAATTCAAGTATGCCAGCCGAATCGACAGATTGGTGAAATAAGCTTCCAAGATTGAGGCAGACAAAAAAGTTCATGCAGAAACCATCGCCCAGATTCACGAAAGACTTGCTTAACCACAACCGTAAGGTTGTAAGGGTAGTGGTGTGTCTACTAACGGGGCATAGCTGACTCAGAAAACATAATATGAGTAACATGGGTCTCATAGGAGAAACCCAAGGCAGATCCTGTCAAGAAGAGGAAGAAACCGCCTTGCATATGATCTGTGAATGCAAAGCGATAGCAAGGCTGAGACACGCAACCAGAGGGTGCCAGCTATATGAAGGGGTCAGTGTCAATGCTATGGAGTCTCATCAAAGATATCAAGCTAGACAATGAGCTCTAACAACCAAGAAACATCGCAATAGCTAGTTCCCCGACAATATAATCTAATCCTTTGACGAATCTTCGTTATTACCAAGTGTATACATAAAAAACAATGAATATTGATGGACTTCAATCGCAACACCAAACCGTTATTTTCAACATCTCGACACGTGTTTCAATCACCAAGTGATCATCTTCCAGAGGAAGAGGAGTTTAATCTTCCTCTTGAAGATGATCACTTGGTGATTGGAATACGTGTTTGGGTGGTAAAAATAACGGTTTGATGTTGTGATTGAACTCCAGTAATATTCATTACTACACCTAAGGTTCCAAACAGTGCCTCACAAACACCAATAACAATTGAATTTTTGAAGAATCTCTCAGATGAAATAAGTGGTGGAGTAGTCGAAGAGTACACCCGTCTTACCAGAATTTGCATGGAACAAAATTGCTTTCAGCAACATGAGGGTACGGCAATGAGAAACCCGTTGTCTCCTTTCATGGCTAATCTGTTAATGAGCATATTTGAAATGAGAGCAAGGGAAGATTCGGATTACTTTCTACGAACCTGGATCCGATACGTGGATGATGTATTTGCATTTTCGATACGAATAAAAGTAAACAATTCGAAAAAGTTCTAGTTCAGCCCCAGTTTATAAGTATAATAAAATAAGTATAATTGTTCGCATGGAAATAATTTTTATTTTCATTTTAAAAATGTTGAAGTATAAATAAATATCATCTGTGGAAACATCGGATCATTCTTTCTTGGCCAAGAGACTGTCTCTAATTTTGTTTCGGAATGAATTTAGTTTCATAGTACGAAGTGATGGGTCGATCTCATTATAAAGCTTGAAGACATTCTAGGTGAAGCTTCTTCGGAAGAGAGAAGTTTTGTAAAGTGGAAGCGGGATATGACCCCTATGACGTAAATTGAGGTTACGAATATCTGTCCTATATTTTATTTTATTGTGAAGATATGGGGGACACTGTTTATCGATTACTGCATGAGTTGAAATGAGAAAATGAAGATTTCGACGATCTTGCATTTTTAACCATTTTGCAGATCTTAACTTGTGAAATATTGGATCATATTGGATCAATCTGAGACATGATTTCTGAATTTTTTCTATACGACTAATATTGTTATGATCTAAGCATGGTCCATATAGAACGTCATGAAAGTTAAAGTGACTCAGGACAAGTGTATCACTTAACGTTTTTTTAAGTGTGAAAGAACATGCCAATGAGGGTAAAGCATTTTCAATGAACAATAAGCCTTTTGAAGACAAGAGTTAATATATTTTTTAAATCGAAGTTCTGTATCTAAGTGTAAACCTAAATTTCTTACATCACCTGTAAATAGTAACTCTTCATTTTGAATTTTAATTCTTATACTGGTTTCAATGTGATATTTGTTCTTTCCAAATATCATTACTTCAGACTTGAGTGCATTGATTTTCAACTTATGCGCATGTGATACTTCTACTAATCGCTTTATATCTTCAGATATAACTTTTTGAGCCTCAAACCAATCTTCTGGAGCAAATGAGTGATACAGCTGTGTGTCATCAGCGTAAAAGTGGACTTTACAAGTTGTAATGCTCGAAATAAAATTACTTGTGTATATACTGAATAGTACGGGGCCAAGTATAGACCCTTGTGGAACCCCACAAGTGATATTTTTCTCCTAATGACTGACCTACAGCTGTCTCCACATAAGACTAATATCACTGTCCGAAAAACCTATAAAGTGTAAAATAGAGAGTGAAATTTCGCTTTTGAATAATTTAAGAGAATGAGAACAGTTGTTTTTCCTGATGTATCTGTCTCTCTGAAAATATCATCAACAATGTTAAGTAAGGCAGTAGCACAACTGTGTCCCGGTCTGAACTTTGATTGTTCAGAAGGCAATATAGTATATTTTTCAAGATGATGTCTTATCTGAAAATTCATAATTTTTCCAATTACCTTCGACAGACATGGAACCGAGAACCACCGAATGGAACATGGATAACAAATCAGACGAAGATATTGAATGGAAATGTAGTTGTCCAGCTGCTCTCAATATGGAAGGTATATGGAAACAAAAAGTGCATTTGATAAGAACATTCCGATAAGAACAATTAATTTGTACAGAGCGAAATACATGATGTACTCTAGGCCTTTAAACCATATGTCAGTTGATCCCAGTGATCCAGAGGCAATTACACCCGATCATTTCTTGCTTGTTCGACCTGGAGGTGTTCAGTCTTACGAAGGATACCCAATAAAAAGCAGAAAACGATGAAAATATTCAAAGTCTCAGCTGATTCATATGGGAAACTGTGGGTAAAATAGTATCGACCCACACGATAGGAGTGTCATGAAAAACTGCTTCGCTCAAAGAGTCGATGACGAGGCACTCCGAAACAATTGGTTATTGGGACTAGTGGAAAAAAATTTCCAGGAAAAGATGGAACAATACGTATAGTCAGAGTGAAAACCTCCTGATAGAACTGTGTATCTCTTCTACCAATGAAGAGTACAGAACATCTGATAGAACTGTGTATCCCTTCTACCATTGTAGAGTACAGAACATCACGGGATGGAAAATGAAGAAGATGAGGATGAAAATAATGTTACGTAAATATAACAGTTGTTGAGAAATTAATTTGTCGAGAGAAAAATTCTGTCAGTTCTAATTCAAAAAGCATTTTTGGCAAAAGTTTCAGCAGTTCCATATAATCGTTTTTCCAATAACAAATTACCCACTATCCATAAAAATTCAACATATTTCCTATCCTTCACAAGTAACAATAGAGGTATGGTAAAAACATAAAAATAACGTCAAGTCAATTATTAACGATGAGACTGGAACCTTTGGTGTGAAAGTTGAATAACTTTTTTCGAGATCAATTGCCCTAACACCAAACTGATATTTTTGCACTCGACGCGCGTTTCGCCAACGAAGTTAGCATCCTCAGGAGAAGAAAATTGATGTAGCCTGGGAATTCAAGGTCTTCTAACTGGAACCACAAATGTGCGGTTGGCTCCTGTTGTTGACTCCGTGCATATGTGTTGTTTCCTGCTTTCGGCAAACAAGTGTTGTCCATCTTTACACTCGGCTGCACCGCGCTGATGAGGCCAATAGCCAGAAACACGTGTCCGCGGTTTGCCCCCCACTTTTTGGAGTGTTATGTCCAATAATTGTTTATTTTTTGATTTGCATATCATACACACTCAATAAAATCTTTGATGATGTGTTGTTTTTCCGGATGTTCATCCGTTGTGTACTATTCAATAGTCGACGTTTCGACCTCTCGAAGCGAAGCAGTAACTCGTCTTGATAATGCCATCTGAGATGATGGCGAAACGTCGACTATCGAATAGTACACAACGGATGAACACCCGGAAAAACAACACATCATATTCCACCATCCGTGAAAACCTACATTGTAATATATATATATATATATATATATATATATATATATATATATATATGAATATTTATATATATATATATATATATATATATATATATATATATATATATATATATTCATATACATATTCATATATATATATATATATATATATATATATATATATATATATATATATATATATATATATATATATATATATATATGAATATTTATATATATATATATATATATATATATATATATATATATATATATATATATTCATATACATATTCATATATATATATATATATATATATATATATATATATATATATATATATATATATATATATATATATATATATATATATATTTATATATATATATAACTGAATTCATATAGTAACTGTCGAATATCATTATGTTCACAGCGCTTTTTTGACGTGATATCCGGATTATGAACGTTTAAACTTTCAGTTATGACACGCAAATAGACTTTTCCCCGAAAGTTCATCTTTCGTTTGATGGTATAACATAAAAGTTTATATTCTCCGCGAATATCAGTAAGTTTGTAAATTCTCAATAACCAACGAACCTTCAAACCAGAGGCCCTGAGTTTCATAAGTTCGTCATCATCCGGGTATATAACTATCACATTATTGCATTCTTCGTAACACCCATTATTGAAACATGACAAACAACGGAACATAATATATGTTTGATCCAAATGGGCAGTTGAAGTGATTGGTGGAAAGGAAATCACGCAACGCAAATAATAAACCTTCTTCTCCCATTTCCTCTTTTCTATTTTTTCGAGCATCAGCAACATCGTTTTATGAGAATTTATTATGGCAGGGTTCCAATAGCGCCAGGAAATTGAATATTTCATGAAGATAATCTGTTTGAGTGGGATATAGTTAAATTTAACAACAGGTCGTTGAAAAGCATATATATATATTTTATGGGGGATTCCATATGTTGACGTTTTACGTCAACAAATAGACAAATATTTTCATAAAAGCATGTTTTTTACCAACGAAAAAAAGTGTTCAGGAAATGATCCTCAGATGGATATGCTATCAAAAGGAAATGAAATGTAATCTGATTGAATACATGGTTTTCAACAACGTGAGGAAATAAAAGATCAAATTAAAACATGTTGTTAAAACCACCTAATCTTAATTTTTGTTTTCGAAAATGAATCATTAATATACATTATCAGTCAAAGTTTTTCGATTTCTGCCATCACTTTATTGGATTATTTCCCAAAGTTTGCCACTCTCCGCACTTTGAGTAGAGAGTACAAAATTTAATTTCCATTACTCATCGTTTCCTCATATCACTCATATCTCAAACAGGTATCTCTGTATCTGTAGAGTAGGGAAAATGAGTGTAGACCTACAGCACTTAGGCCACATGTGACCCATTGTACACCCTTCCGAGGAGTTGTCCTCCTAGGTCATCGTCCATTCTGTCCTTTCCAGGAAGGTGGACAGGTCATTAGGAGACATCTCCTTTATATCGCCGAACCCACATTCTCTTTGGCAACCTTGAGGTGTCTCACGGCGGCCTTCGTGAAAGTTTTGGAAGGTGTAGCGACTTCTTCAACCTTCTTGGGGTTCCCTCCGTGGAGGTGAACAAGTGAGGGAGCTTTCCTGCAAGGGCAGCCAGTTCCTTGCCCTAATTCAGGGCGGATTTCTTGGCGCCCGCCGTAGGAAACGCCATTGCTATTGGAGGTGGAGTGGGGAAGGAGGAGGGTGCACTTATAGTTGCTGCCACTCCTGCCTCTTTTTCTCCTTTTGACCTCGGCGCCGCAAATACGGTTACGCCTTGGCCTTTTTATTATAAAACGAGGTGATCTGCCATGCCCAGCATCAATTCGAGTGGTGTAGATTCGGGTGGACATTTCTGTGTCTGTTTTTGTATTAGTTTCATTCATGTGTGTTCTCACGAGTGGCAGTGGAAGAGTTAGTCTCTCTGACAGAGCCCAACATTAGCAAAGGAAGGCTTAGTACAGTGAGGTTTCGCCCGCTTCCCCAAGGGGATCGTTCGTAACCGCATATCACCCTGCGGTCATTCAGCTGTCGGCACGATTCCTTACACCTTAGCTTGGGTAGTCTGGTCCACGGTGGCATATTTTGCAAAGGCTTCCGAGGAGGTTTGGACAGGGCTTTCAGTTCCCTGGCCGTTCCCCTATCCGCCACCTGTGGACGCGCTCGATAGGTAGCCCAACCCACGGGAGCTCAAACAGGTATACAAGGTGTTTATCAAACATGCGGCAAAAATTTAAAGTACCATTCCTTGGACTTTTCTAAGGATATATTGTCCTTTGATGATTTTTGATAAGGAGCATTGTTTCGAAGATACGAAGAAGCTTTCAACAGAGAGCTTGGACAGCCTGAGCTCAATAAACTGCGCCACCCGATAACCCCGGATGACGTTCCAAGAGCCCTTGCGGGCTCCAGTCCCAGATGGGCTGAACACTTATTGGTGGAAAAAATTACCAAGCACCCACCGCCATCTAGCCAGAGTTTTCAACTCATGGCTGGACGGAGAGCAGTCAATTCCGAGTTGGTATGTCGAGGGGCGGACCGTTCTTATCCCCACAAGCGGAGATTTGTCGATTCCTAAGAATTACAGGCCGATAACATGCTTGAATTTGTGTTATAAGTTGTTTACAAGCATCTTATACACACGAATACTCACCGCAGCTGACCGAGTGTTCGAACGGATATATGAGCAGAGAGGTTCGAATAGAGTAGTCGCTGAATGTAAAGATAACCTGATAGATGTATAACGCTTGACTCGATACAATATAAGCGTAACCTCTCAATGACCTGGATCGATTACCGTGAGGCATTTGATACAATAATGCATGAGCTCATCTTACAATTGCTCAGATGCCGTCCGGTACTCGAAAAAATTGTGAGATGCATTGAACAACTGATACCACTTTGGCTAACTCGCTTCACCATAACATCTGGTCAAGCAAGAGTCCAAACAGTGGGTCACTTTCAGAAGGGGTGTATTTCAGGGTGATTTCCTCAGTGTGTTTCTCTTCTGCATCTCACTATTGCCATTATCCGTTGGGCTCAGAAATACTCGAGGGTATAATTGTGGCACCCCCGGAAACCGGAGGCACAAGGTCACCCATTTGTTTTATATGGATGATCTTAAACTTTATGTCTCTGGAAAAAAGGTTTCATCAGTCCTTGAGGGTGGTGGAAGAGTACACGCATGCTATCGGGATAGACAAATGTGCAATAGTACATCTCAAAAGAGGACGATGCGGGGACTACGGAGAGGATGTGCAGCTCGTAGATGGAATCATCCTGCAACATTTGGATGCCGGAGAGACGTACACTTACCTCGAGGTGGTACAGTCACTCACTCTCTCTCCGCGGCAAGTATCATTACAAACTTAGACATATCTGGTCATTCTCAGGTCGAGTGGGCTGAAATCGGAAACTGAGGGGTTCATCATGGCTTGCCAGGATGGTGTCTTCAACACCTTACTCTACCGCAGTCACGTGATGGATATAGAGGTTCCTGACACAAGCTGCAGAGGCGCCCGAAACCCTAATGCACTTGCTATCAGCATGTCCAGCATATGCGGTCTCGGCTTATATCCATCGACATAACATGGCCCTGAGAGTGCTATATTACCATCTACGGCACTCTTACGGTATTGACGAGACACCGGTGTTGCCCTACGCTTCGGGGGATATTGAATCCGTTGTGGGGAACTATTCGAGATTTTCTTTTGGAACTCCGCAGACTCTATCCAGATCACTCTGTTAAGAATATTGTTCTGATTATTGGAGTCCTTGGTGAAATGATGCTCTTTCTACTCTCGAATTTCAAAATCATACCGGCTGGAGCTGGAGCGCCTTCTGAATGTATCGGGGCTTCGGGGGATAGGCCTGACCAGCGCATACTTCGGCAAAAAAATAATAATAATAAATAAATGGGTTTTTTTCATTGACATACATTGTTCATAACTGAGAAGTAGATATAAAAATCAATGAAAGGGCGAAGTTCAGCCAAGGCTGTTTTACAACTCAACCTAGGGGATAGCATGTTTTATATAGAAATATAAAAATAATTACCTAGTATACATTGGTAAGTGAGTAGTTCATGAATATTTGAGGAACTAAGAAAAAACCAAAGGTTATAAATTCCAAAGTAAATATTAAACATCTATTTAGGTTAAATGAGAAAAAATATATAGCAAAAGATACACAGAAGTGAGACAAAGAGAAAACCATATGAGCAAGGCATAACATGAATATATTATCTATCCAGAAGACTTCAGATATGTTTTCAACTTTTTCTTGAAATTACATATAGAGTAGTGCCTGAATTCACTGGGCAGAGCTTTATATTGTTTGATAGAGTTGTAAATAAACTACGAGAAAAGCAGGCTGTTGAGTGTTGTGGAATAATAAAAGTGTGACGGTTTCGTATCCTTCAATTATTCTGAGATTTGAAAGCTTCATATCTTCATAACTTGGTTTTTTATAAATGGGGAATTCATGTGTATTGAGTAGGTGGAACTGCCAGGTCTTAGCAATCGGTAACCAACCTGACTCCTCGAAATTGGAGAATATATGGTTGAATTTTCTGACACCATAAGGAAGACGAATGAAATAATTATTTTGTATTTTTTGTAAGTGAGGCATCTCATCTTGCTGAAACATACTATTAGTTGAAAACTCATTTGGGCTCGACCAATATCAAAACTGGTAGATAAGCAAACGTGATTTCTTAAAAGAGCCCACCAGATCATTTTATATGACGCCTCTAAATGTTTTTGAGGGAACACGTGACATATGAAGTGTACGATACATATTCACAATTCATTTCAGGATTCGTTATTTGTTGAAGAATAGTATAAATCCAAATCAGATAAGAATTTGCGATCATTTGCAAAGACGGGAGAGTGATAAAAAATAAGTTACCATTCAGTAGTTCGGAGCCTAAACCAGTATTTAATACCAACATCGTATTATAGTTTCTCAAGTTGAAACCCTTTCATGTCACAATAACAAAACAAACAAATGATCAACCCAAGAATCTATTTCATTTCCTCTCCCTCGCTTCCGCTAAACGGATACATTCCTCGAATATGTAGTTAGACGACACAGTTGGACGATTCGGAGATTTCATCTCGACAAAAACGGCCCTGCGAGTCCCGGAACATGGGGAAACTTGGGCGGTATCCAACGTTTCCTCTGGTATCCGGATGGAATTCCTGGCCTCAGAATATCTCCTGCGGATTCCGGCAAGCAGGACATCTGCTCATCCTGAGTGCCACCATCTCGGCTATCAACATGCTTCAAGGACATTCATTAACAGTGAAGAAGACGGCTTCGCTTCGTCGAGGGCTCCTCTCGAAAATTTAATGTGTCATGAGAGATTCAAGGCAATTCAGCAGGCTGAAAATTGGGTCGAGGATCCCTTTGATCAAAGGGACTATTGAAGGGTGAGAACAATAGTTATTTATATAGCAAGAACGAGATGGACAACAGTTTTTCAATGGTTTGTTGGTTGATGGTTTGTAAGTTGTATTCACGATATAAATGTGCAAATTTCTTAAAAAATACAGAAATTCAAATTTTGTTTCAACATATTTACTCTATCATCATTGACTAACATACAGGGTGTAACATAAGTACGTTAAAATATTCAAGTGACGTATTCCTGAGACAATTATAAGAAAAAAAACTTTATGAACTTGTGTCCGAAAATGTATATTAAAAATATTATTCACTACTTTTATAGGAAAAGATAATATCGATATTGTTAAAATTATTTACAAATATAAGCACTGAAATGTTTTGCCCGAGTAACTCAAAATATGTCAGATCTTGACCATCTTCAAAGTAAAGGTCGTTGAGATAAGGAGCTACAAAAACAACGACCCAGTTCTTGAACATTGTTAGTCCCATGCCTAGGTTTTAGGTTTGGATTTTTCTTCTCAAGAGGACGATTGATGTATAGTGGTAACATTCATTGAAAAAACCATTCATGTGTGTATTGAATGTCATAATTAAATGTTTTTTTCAAATTCGCATCGTCAACCGAAATCATTTCCGAATAAAATTAACCAATCGCAAAATTGAAACGTGACGAATCAGCTTTATCCACTCGAAACTTTTCAAACGATAAATTAACGAATATTCCCCAGGGAGAATCCTATTACCTGTATTTTTTGTTCGGAAGCCAAATTTCCTTTTCGGATTCATAATATCGGTAATTTACAGCACTTACTTCGGAACCCAATCGGTGGAAACTGAAATGCGTACTGATAAAGCACGTAGAGAGAACGGTATGGATTTTATAGGGATTATAAAGCAGTAGCGTTCCTTTCATGATACTCTATTCAACATTTTTGTTCAATAAAATAGCGAAAACAAGAGTCATCCCTTCAAACTGGTCTGGGATTATTTTCGAAAAGATTTACAAAAAATAGGTTCGCTGATGATCTTTCGAATTATATAGGCATTGCCCTAAATAACAACACCTTTAAAATTCCCATTGAAATTTTCGAGAAGAAGCTGATGACCTTGGCAAATGATAATATGCCCCTTGAAAGTAAGTCAGATTTTTAAAGAACAAATGCATCGACATTGTATTCATTTTCACTCGCGCTTTACAGCTACAATCACGACTAAGAAGAAGAATGGTATATGCTTTATTCATAAACAGTAAGAGAAAATACGAAACCAACACTTATTTATTCTATAGCAAATACTCTATCAGCCGGATTTGTCAAGAGAGCGTTGATTAAACGTTGAAAAGCATCAAGAAGGCGTCTAAAAACCGTCAAAAAGCGCCTGGGACCCATCAAAAAACATCAAGAAAGGTCTAGGAACAGTCAGAAACGACATTTTGCAAGTTTTCTAGCAGTACGTAGATGCAATTCGACGTTTTTTAGACGCTTTATTGGCGGTTTCTTGACTCATCAATAACGTCATTTGACATACCTATTCCAGATGTTTTTTTGTTTGCAAATCTGGCTCCATATTACTCCACTTTCCTACTACTTCCATCATATAGGTTCGAGCAGTAAGATGATATGAATCCTTAGTTCTGATGGTTTCACCGATCTATGAGAAATTACACCTGGTGTAGTGCAAGTTGACATTTTGAGCCCTTTGCTGTTCTTGCTATTTATTGCCGATATGGAAAATGTCTTCGTGTGGAAAGGAACTGAAGTAGTTTACCTAGAAAACACATGAATAGTCATGCTACTTTACACATATGATGTGGTGATTCTTTCAGAATTAGAAGATCAAATTAGTAAAAAATCAGGAAGGCTTGAAGAATCTAAAGCAAATTCAAATCCAAGATAGGGTGGATGTAAACATTGACATGCCCTACGCACGTGATATTGCAACAATCTAATCAAATACTGCCGAACAGTATTTGATTAGATTGTTGAAATATTAACAGATCCTCTCGTTGATTGTGGTCATTTTCAATCATATCAGTGAGAAGGGGTTTAATAGTATCTTCCAGAAGCTCCAGATACATTTGTCCGGTTGAATTTCCTTCTAAAAATTCCACCGAAAATTCCAGCCCATACATTTAATTTTTGTGTACGTTGAATATGCACTTCATGAAAAATGTGAGGATTTGAATCAGCCCAATAGCGAAAATTATGGCGACTAACTGTGCCATTCAGAAAAAAAGAACATTCATCACTGAAGCAAATAATGTTGAAAACAAAATGTGGATTTTCCACCGCTCGTTCACTTACTAACTCGCAAAATTGCAAGCGTCGATCGAAATCATCTTCATTCAGTTCTTGCGTTAATTTAACCTTGTGAGAATGAATTTTGTGGGTTTTTAAAATACGCCAAATGCTAGTTCGTTACACCCTGGAAACAAATGCTAACTATCTTGTGTTCAGAGGACGGTCAAGCTCAACATGGCCCAGAATTGCCACTTGTGTCGCCTCATTTGTTACTGGTGGTTCGATTTGCCGTTTTTTATTTGCTACATATCCAGTTGCGCGAAATTTTGCAATCAAATCGAAAACATACTGTCGCAACATATTCTCCTTATGTTTTTGATTGAACAGTTCAGCAGCTCTTGCAGCACAGCGTCTATTTCCATAGTTGAGTTCAATCAACTAACTCAACCTTCTCTGCAGTTGTATAACCCCCTCTCAATAAAAATCGACCTGTCTGAGCGTTTTTTCGAATTTACAAGATTAGTACACAAAACCTCCATGTCAAGTTTTCGATGGCACACCCTGTATGCATATATTGCAAGTTGAATACAAATTTGTTGAAATAATTAGTTTGTGATTGACAATTCTGAAATCCAGAAATTGAATCAGGTTGAAAAGTGGCGAAGAAATAATGTTTTTATATAATGTCAGTGAATACTGTGCTTTCAAAGAGGACGCAAAAAACCGGAACATTTTGTGAACTTTCAATTTAAAACCAAGATCACCAAATCGTTTCAATTCATCTCTGCCTTCAATTGAAAATGCTCCAGTTCTAATTATTGCCACAAATTGAAACTTACACAAAGCGACTCGATCCAATAATGCCTTTCGTCATTCGAAATTCTCGAACATCTGTCTAATTATTTTCAAAAATTACGAATCTGGCAATATAAAACAGAGCCATTTCGCAAGTCGTAGCAGCGGTACCAATATTTGTAAGTTCCAAAGCTACTGAATTAATTAACTTTTCTCTCGTTTCCACCCGTTTAATTCAATAGGGTTATTACAGATGCGACGCGAGAGGTCGAATTTTCCTTTATTTCAAGTCGAATCAGGATCGTTTCCAGATCGAACGAGAGTAGTCACATCCGGCCAGTGGCAGTCCGGAGCTATTATGAAGTTGAAAAAGTATAACTTTTTCCGTAATTTGACTAGCGTGATGATAAATGAATGTGATTTGCCTTCAGTATTCATTGTCTACTGCCAGACGAGAACTCGATTTCCAACTCTGCATATTTCACCTACAGCCATCATATATATAAACGCAAAAGGAACAAATGAATATTTTGTATATTCTCTCCTCAACTCCAAGCACGAGAAAAATAACATTACTGATATTACTCTACTTGACATACGGCCACAAGTAATCCCGACCTACTTTGAAATGAGTTTTCTTGGGTTTAGTGAATCTCTGTAAACTGTGATATTTTGTGAACAACGCAACACAAGACATTAAATTTCGTCAGCATGAAAATTGGGTGCTCGGAGTCCGATGAAATCGACAAAAGCCGTTTCTGCCTGGTCGAAGTGCTTGAAAAGATGTCAGTTGGTCTTGGGAGTACGGTGGGTGAGGCATAAATTCGACACTCATTCCGTTCACTTTTCGGAAGTGCGATTTGTGAAACATGCGAACGGGGGTTGTTTCTACAAAGGCTCCATCCAGTACCATTCCGTCATGTAGACGGAATGGTACTCGACTCGAAACTTGGATGGTCACGGCCTCCCTGTTGGCAGGGGAAGTACAGCCGTAGCACGAACGATTTGGAATAAAAATTCCTATGAAGATGCATAATTTTTTGGTTCTCTAAGTCCAGTTGATACAACTTATCCCGGGTCCACTTCACTACTTCAAACCAGTAGAGTAGGATTGGAACGGCTAGAATATTCATAGCAGCAATATTGTGCTTCTCCGACTGTTTCGATGACCAAATCTGTTAAAGTATGTGCTGATACTTGCCGGGAATAGAGTTCTTCACTTCTGTTACTTCTATACCCTTGAGTACCTCTGAGTACAACGGATAATAGGGAAAAGTAGAGGACTGAGGGGATCACTCTGAAACACATTATTATTATATGACTCAACTATGATTCCCATGTAATTGTTCATGAAAGAAGTCGTTTCAATGTCTATGTGAAATTAATTGTTCCTAAATCGTTTTTCCTTACGTTTGTATCTGAAATGCTCTACATATTTTATGAGAAATTTATATTAACCCATTAGTGGACAGCGTCCCTTTAAAGGGTTCAGTATAAAAGTGGCACCATTACTGATTGGAGGGGGAAACATTTTGTTTCGCACGTTACAATCTGTTAGGGAGACCAGTCGTGTTTATCCAGCGAAGAGTTGACTCATTGTTGCGAGAAAAAAATTATCCGGACAGCACAAAATGGATGCATCTTTGTACTCTTCAAAAAACAATGAGTGAGTTTGAATTTTCATGCAATTTCGTATTTTGCTCGTCCCTCTTTCACTGTGAAAAGTTGATGAAGGTTCTTATACATAGAATAAAACTGATATATGATTTTTGTTTGTGATAATATTCCAAAAATGACGTTATATTCGTCACGTCCCTCAAAAGGGACGCTATCCGTGATGACCTAGCGCATTTGAATTTTTTGCTTTTTCAGATTGTCTCTGGCTGAACTTGTTGATATTTTGGAAGAAGAAGATAATATTCCCCAATCTAATATATACATATTACCACCTGAAGACGAATATGAGACCGGAGTTGACACTGATGAATCAGACGATGAGCATATTGGTGATATCAACCATCTTCCACGAGGAATTCTGAGTCAGCCATGTCAAATGACAGCGTTGTTTCCAGAAAGTGAAGAATATTCCGACTCCGAAGACTCATTGCCCTTGTCCCAATTACAAAAGCGACTCAAACTAAACCAAGGAAACGCGAATATCGGAAAAGAGGAACCATATACAAAATCGAAATGGTTTTTAGATCCAACAGATTTACCTAACAATAATATGAGCACATTTTGTAATCCAAAAGAGGTATCGCCAGATGCAAAGCAAGCGTTAACACCTACAGATTTTTTTCGCTTATTTTTCGACAAAAAACTACTGGAAATGATAATAGAGGGAAGTAACAGATACGCTTTGCAGAAAAATACAGAACTCAACCTGACAATGGACGAACTATATGTTTTTTTGGGAATTCTATTACTATCAGGATACGGTAAATACCCTAATAAGAGACTATTGGTCGAGTGAGGATGACGTTCCCAAAATGGTGCAAAATAATATGAGGTTAAAGAGATTCGAGAAAATCCTAAGATTCATACATTTCAATGATAATAGTAAGATTATAAAAGATGATCGTCTGTACAAGCTCCGACCGCTCATCGACCAACTGAACGACAAGTACAAGAAGCATGGTGCTTTGGACGAAAACCTCTCAATTGATGAGAGCATGGTGCCTTACTATGGAAAGCATTATGCAAAACAATATATTCGTGGTAAGCCGATTAGATTCGGATATAAGAACTGGGCCCTGTGTTCAAGTAGCGGATATACAGGCTGATTCACGGTGGATGGCACATTAGACGTTTCTGGTGAACCAGACAACGGATCACTTTGAAAATTTAATGGAGGGCATATTCGGACATTCTCTAGCCAAATAAAATATTTTCGACAATGCGGTGTTGCCGCTTCTATTAAAAAGCAGTAGCAACTTTGATTTTTCAAATGGAACACTCTGTATATAATATTATTTTTGGAATCTCCAACAATTGCCCGACAACTTTTCTTGATATTTCCCTATACCTATCTGTTTTCGTTTTCGAAATAAAAATTAATTTCAATTTTTTTCTTCGAAAATCATGACTTCTAAAAATGCCGATATCTTTTAGTTAAGAAGTACTATGATATCGAAATTTGGTTTGGAGTTAGATGATACTTGGACACTTCCCACACATTAGCCTAATCTCCGTTACTTCAATACAGGGTGGTAAAAAATTACAGTTTTTTCGTTTGCTTGAAAAAGTTGCTGAAATTTGATTATTTTAAATGGAACACCCTGTATATTATTGAAAATTTGGAAAGCTGCTGAAATTTGCTTTCTTTCTATGTATAATCATACCTATACCTAACTAGTCAAGTTTCGGACTTATGAACATTTATTTGTGAAAATGTCCCTTCAAAATGGTATTTCCATTCGGTATTTGGTAAGCAGGCCATGATTACTATTTGACAGTAGCGTTGTGACATTCTCCTAATAATATCGACATTTTCGTCACTTCAGAAGTTGCAAATACCTTCAAAACGATGGAACAAAACTATTCAAACGAAGTTCTTATGAATTTGTTTATTATTTTTGGACAGTGTGACAAAATTATCAGCAGAACATGTAGAAAGTTCAATGAAATGTATCCGAATCTACCGCCAATGAACCTCAAGAAATTTATACGAATTCAGAACAATTTCAATGCATTTGGATCAACTTTAAAAGCACCAAGAAACTTGCCTCGACCCGTAACTTTCGAAGACAACCAGATTAATGTCTTAGCATATTTTCACGCATTTCCCGAGTCATCGATAAGAAGTGCTGAAGAAGATTTGGGTATAAAATATTCATCGGTTCAAAGAATCTTGCGAAGACATAAAATGCATGATTATAAATTCACCAAAATTCAAGCAATGAAGCCTCAAGATCCTCAATAGAGAGAAGAATTTTGTGAAATGTTGTTGACACGCATTCAAACAGATCCACTTTTTTTAAATAAAATTATTTGGACTGATGAATCGAAATTTTCGAGAGAAGGGATTTTCAATAGAAAAAATCGTCATTATTGGTCCAGTGAAAATCCTCACGTCACAAAAGAAGCCGGATTTCAATAAAAATTTAGTTTTAATGTCTTCTGCATGTTGATGGACAACAAATTGAGGTACGTGATATACGAGGAGTCATTAACATCCAGAAGCTACCTGAATATTTTGGAGAATACTGTAGACAGTTTCGTGGATAATCTGCCACTCGAAGATAATCGAAACTGTTGGTACCAACTAGACGGAGCTCCTGCACATTGCACAAGAGAAGTGAGCGCAGAACTGGATAGACTATTTGACGATCGGTGGATGAGGCGCTTGGGACCATGGAATTGGCCAGCGAGATCACCCGATCTTAATCCATTAGATTTTTATTTGTGGGGAATGTTTAAAGAAAAAGTTTACAAAATACCCGTGCGTTCGAGAGATGAATTGTTAGAAAGGATTGCCCAAACATTTGAAGATTTGGATCCCAATGAAATCAGATCTGCCACCACGAAAGCAGTCAACACCCGCATTTTAAAGTGCTTGGAAGTGAACGGCCAGCGATTCGAACATATTTTGAAATATTCCACATGATTGTTTTACTTTTTTATAATTATTCATATCAATATTTCCAATTTCAAGTTTCTTGGTGCTTTTTTAAAGTTTATCCAAACATATTGAAATTGTTCTGAATTCGTATAAATTTCTTGAGGTTCATTGGCGGTAGATTCGGATACATTTCATTGAACTTTCTACATGTTCTGCTGATAATTTTGTCACACTGTCCAAAAATAATAAACAAATTCATAAGAACTTTGTTTGAATAGTTTTGTTCCATCGTTTTGAAGGTATTTACAACTTCTGAAGTGACGAAAATGTCGATATTATTAGGAGAATGTCACAACGCGACTGTCAAATAGTAATCATGGCCTGCTTACCAAATACCGAATGGAAATACCATTCTGAAGGTACATTTTCACAAATAAATGTTCATAAGTCCGAAACTTGACTAGTTAGGTATAGGTATGATATACATAAAAAGAAAGCAAATTTCAGCAGCTTTCCGAATTTTCAATAATATACAATAATATACAGGTAATATTCAGCAACTTTTTCAAGCAAACGAAAAAACTGTATTTTTTTACCACCTTGTATTGAAGTAACGGAGATTAGGCTAACGTGTGGGAAGTGTCCAAGTATCACCCAACTCCAAACTAAATTTCGATATCATAGTACTTCTTAACTAAAAGATATCGGCATTTTTAGAAGTCATGATTTTCGAAGAAAAAAATTGAAATTAATTTTTATTTCGAAAACGGTAACAGATAGGTATAGGAAAATATCAAGAAAAGTTGTCGGGCAATTGTTGGAGATTCCAAAAATAATATTATATACAGAGTGTTCCATTTGAAAAATCAAAGTTGCTGCTGCTTTCTAATAGAAGCGGCAACACCGCATTGTCGAAAATATTTTAGTTAGCTAGAGAATGTCCGAATATGCCCTCCATTAAATTTTCAAAGTGATCCGTTGTCTGGTTCACCAGAAACGTCTAATGTGCCATCCACCGTGAATCAGCCTGTATGTATGGATTTGAAATATACACAGGGAAAGATACTTCTAAATCTAAACAATTTGGTATTGGAGGTGATGTAGTTATGTCATTGCTCCAACAGGTAGAAGTACCACCAAATCGAGGTCATAAGCTATATTTCGATAATTACTTCTCTAGGTTGCGTCTTCTTTCACATTTGGCCAAACAGAAATATTGTGCAACCGGAACATTGCGTGAGAACAGGTTGGAGCAGTGTCCAGTATCAGATAAGAAGACCTGGAATGAGGATCAACGCAGAACTTGTCGTTTTTTCAGAAATGACAACTCCCTGTTAGTGCAATGGAAGGACAATAAAGTCGTATCTATGGCCTCTAATTTTGAGGGAAACGATATGGTGAGTGCATCTCGTTGGGACAGGAACTCAAAGTCCAAGAAAAATATTCCCCAGCCGCAAATGATATCAAACTATAATAAATGTATGGGTGGGGTTGATAAGCTTGACTCTTTGGTTGTTTTGTACAGGACCCGGATAAGGCAGAGGAAATGGTATTGGCCTTTGGTGGCATATATGTTGGATGTATCATTAGTGAACGGATGGATTCTAATTAAAACATTGAGGCCTAATGAACCAGGCTTAGAATATTTGTTACAGTTCAGGAGATATATCACCCTAAACTTTTTAGGATCTTTTGGATCGAAACCACATCAGGGCCGAGTATTGCGTCCAATAGATGGTCTAAGGTATGACAACTTGGGCCATTTAGTTATTTATAATGAGATTGACCGCCGATGTGGACATTGCGGGAACAAAAGTCCATTTATATGTGAAAAATGTAAAATTGGGTTACATCCAAAAGAGTGTTTCAAACTGTACCATTCTATCTAGTGCTTTTCAAGTCTACATTGTGAGTTTTTTGTTCAATAAATATATTCAGCAATGTTTCTTGGATGTTTGATCAGGAGACGTCAGGTACGTCAAAAAACAATGATACCACGTGTTTTTAATCATAGACAATCCGAAGTTACTGGTTGCTTATCAGTTATGAGTCTCAAAACTATGAAAAAAAAAATGTAAAAATGAAAAATATTAACTTTCCCCACTAATGGGTTAAAGTTGATGCCTTTTTTTTTTCGAAATAACCCTCCCTTCCACCACCTGAATAATCATTTGGGAATTTTTGAGTTTTTTCCATTGGAATTGAGTGGGATTGGCAATATTCCTTTTATGAAATCATGACCAGAATTCGTGAAGTACGAAAAATCACTCACTAGCAGCGCTATTAGTTCGATGGGGACAAACAGTGCCTAATTCTCATATAAACATATGGTAAAGTACAATTAAAAAAGAATGTTTTCAACAGAAGAAGATGTTCCTGGAGCAAAACTAAAATTTGCAACTGTGAAGGATAACAATGTTGTAAAATTAAAACGTGGCTTGCATGCCGTAATTTAAAAGTAACTGAAAAAAAAGTGAATTAATAATAGACAGGTTAGTATACAGACTTTAGTGAAAGAGTAGCGGTAGATTCAAACTGTAATAAAAGAAATTTAAAATAATTATGAATTTCAGATTCATTTCCCAGTGAAATATGAATCAAATATAGATGGTAATGACATAAATTAAATTAAATATAATAAATGAACATAATTTAATGAACGATTGAGGTTATATCTCATTCTAATCAATGATAATCAACTATGAAAAATTTACTGTTTATTTCATGTTTAGAGCATACATATGAATATTTATTTATTTTTTGCACTGTTTAATCCACTCTCCTCGAAGCATATATCCATTTCTTACATCTAACCTCGTTAATATGAGGTTTTATAAATGGTATAAAAAACATGTTTTCTTCCGGATATCGATTATCCGACATATAATGTGCAAAAGAGCGATGCTTTGTTGGCATTATACTAGCACAAAATAATTTTTTATATCAGATTTATATTTTTAAACAATAAATTAATATTATGTAAACAATACTGTTTTACATGTGAATAGTTTATGTTTGTCCCTACCACTAGTGCTGCCTCTCGTGAGACGTTCGCTGTACTATTTATTCTCAGGAAAAAGGCTCATTGAGGAATACATATTTTTATACATACATAGCAATCCAGCAAAGCAATTGGTCATAAAGACATTATTTTTTGTGATCTTCCAATTTTCATTTCAAAACAGAAAAAGTACAGAAACGACACTGGCCTGAATCATTTTCTGCCCTTTGAGATCGATCCGAACTTTATCGTCGTGCCAAGAGGGATCGAAGTCTTATAAAAGGAAAGCGGGTCAAAAATCTCCAAAGGTCTCTCGGCTGTTGTATCAAATTCACTGAGCGGTGAAATTAACCTATGATGGAGAGATACAATTTTTAATAACTTCATAATCGACATTTCAGAATATACTCTGATTTGAATGGAGAAAATACACCTCTAGTAGTTTAGAGGAGGGGATATAAGTAAGGGGCAGTAATGAAAATCTCAGACTCACAAAAAATATTTAAATCATTATTGAAGAGTTTTCTATTGAAATGAACGTGTTTTGGTTATGGAGATGGAAGAATCTTCATCAAAAAATTGATTGATTTTGTACGAAAATAATTTAAACACTAATTACAGACATCGGTGGACAGAGAGTTTGTTTTAGAAGAAATTTGGAAGACAACTCAAACTGGAAATTTTCTACGATGCTTTTGCTGATCAAAAAGAACTGAGCAATTGGAAATTTAATATATTTTTGCCTGGCAGAATCTACAGAAAAGGGACTAATCATTCATATTTCTTGCTTATATGATTTTTTTTTTCATTTAGTGTTCGTGAATTATCATCTTTCTTATTTCGACCAGTTTCAGTACATATGGCATATATGCGGACTTCTGAATTTTAACAATAGATATTGTTGCTGCTACATTTGCTGTTATTAAAGCTACATCTGTCAAAATAGTTGTCATGTTTTGCCAAATTACCATTAAGGGATAGAGCATCCACCAAAACGTGCGAATAATGAAAAGTTTCATCGAAATGGGTGTTCTGTTCGAGCAACGTACCGCACGCTTTGCCCATTTTGCTCCCATAATCGTCCATCCAGGAGGACAAGTAAACGGCAATATCTGCCGAACATCGCCGTTGTCTGTGAGAATGTGCAGGAGAATTGGAGGCAGTCAATTTCGCGTCGCTCACAAGAACTCGACCCTTCGCAGATAACAACTTAGCGAATTTTGCGTCTTGACTTGGACCAGCACCCGTACAAAATTCAACTGACCCAGAAACTGAAGGTGACCCATCATAGACAATGACTTGTGTTTGTAGAATGGGCTCCGGAGTAGTTGCCAACTGACCTGAATTTTCATCTTCAGCGATAAGGCCACGCCTATTTCTGGATGAATTGGTACGTGAACAAACAAAATTGTCGAGTTTGGGACGATACCAATCCACAAGAGATCCAAGATCATCCAATGCATTCCCAAAAAGTCACTGTTTGGTATGGATTTTGGGCTGGCGACGTCAGCAGACCATATTTCGTTGAGAACGACATTCACCAGGACATCACTGTCAACGGCGAGTACAATTGGTCGATGATCACCAACTTCTTTTGGCCTGAATTGGATGATCTGGATACCAACGACATGTGGTTTCAACAGGACGGCGGTATGTGCAACACAGCTCATGCTATTTTTGATATTCTGCACAAGCGATTTGAAGGCATGACCATCTCACGTGGAGATGATGTGAAGTGGCCACCGAGATCGTGCGATTTGATCCCGTTAGACTTTCTCTTGTGGGGTTTTCTCAAGTCGCAGGTGTATGTTAGTAAACCACAGCGGTCCTCAAAGCGGTCAAATTCAGCCTGTGCCAGAGGCATGGAAAAGTGAACGTTTCGTATGCGCTCCACCCAGAGAAGCTCAAATTGGATATTTTTGTTTGTATTCCCGACAATAATACCTAAATAGGTAAAGACGCATTCAGATAAGGCATTTCAGGAAAACACTACATCTTTTCAGGTTATTTTGACAAACAATGTTAGGCATATTTATGTTGAAAAAATAAAATGAGTGAAAACACTTATTGGATTTCACTAGTTCGGACTTTCATCCCTGAACCAATTAAAAAAAAAAGAATAAAAAATGAATAACTGAAAATAACAATTATATTAAGCAGAATAAACCTGAAATGAGATAATATGAAATAAAACACAAGTAGTAATAGAACAATTGAATGAATAAAAATAAAGAAATGAAAAAAAAAAGAAAATAAAAATAAATAAAGGAAGCCGCATACATGTTGTCCAATAACGTATTCAGCCAAGCCAGCGTAGAAATACGCAACATATGGAAACCCATCATCCAGCGAAAAATGGTCAACTCCCGCCAAAACGGTCATCTCCCACGGAACCAGTGAAGCGGAAAATGGAAAGCAGGGATAAGTGAAAGTATTTGAACGACCTATAAATAGTCATGTCTCGGAGGAATCAGTACAGTCATCACCCGAAGACGATTGTAGATGCTAACAATCGAAACGTCGTGAACTAACGTGACTTGGAATCTCTCCACTTTTTATTTATTTTTTTATTTTAATTTGGTTTTTTCATGTCTTCATTTTTATTCTTTCAATTGTTCTATTTCTACTTGTATTTTATTTCATATTATCTCATTTCAGGTTTATTTTGCTTTTATAATTGTTATTTTCAGTTATTCATTTTTAATTTTTCTTTTTCATTTTAGTTGTTTTAGGGATTTCAAATCATTTTATATAGTAGACAATGGAAGTCCGAACTAGTGAAATTCATCATGAAACATTTTCAATCAACTTCAAACAAACGAAAACACTTATTATTTTAAATGGTTTCAATGTACTAAACACTAAAAAATGAATCGGAAATTCCTCGGTAGCAGTCATCACACCACTCTCCTCAGTCATCTACTGTATTGATCAGATGAAAAAATAATAAAATCGTTGGGCGTAGCGTAACGTGAGTGATTATGTAAATACTACGTCCAACGATTTTATTATTTTTTCAACTGATTAATACCGTAGATTGTTGACGAGAGTAGTATGATGACTGCCATCTAGAACCTTCCGAATCATTCTTTAGTTTTTAGTACTTTGAAACCATTTGACATATTTTTTTTTTACTCATTTTTTTTTCGAATTTTCATTCTCTGATTTTGTTACTCAATTCCTCTCATTCTCATTCTATATGTATCTGGATAATCAGTGTTATATCTTTTATGAATCAGGCAAACAACTTCGAGAATAAAGATGCTGAATAGAGTGAGGATTCGGTATTTAACGAGTTGTCTACAACTATCCCTATGGTTTGCCCCTCATAAAAACCGCAAAGATCTCTCGTGCAACACGAAGACCTGATTCAATAGTTGTTTACTACAGAATCCCCAAAATGCAATGCCATACCTTGGATGAGACTCTACTAGAGCAAAGTAAGTCGATCTAGCAGTGAATGTATCAAGTTCATTGGAGAAAATTCTTACACCAAATGATCCTGAAGCCAATGTTATGCATTAAAATGTGATATGTTCTTCAAATTCCACCTGATTGTCAATATACAGATTGAGAAATTTAGTGCAAGTCGTTTCTTCTATCTTCTTACCATCTAATAGCAAGTTGTCATAGCTAAACTTGAAAATTCGAATTTTGGTCTTGTCCACGTTGAAGGAGAGAGAATTAGAATCACACCACTGTTTGACTTTTTCTAAATCTAATGATATCATTTGTTTCAAGTTGTTAGTATTTTTTTCATGTCTTAACAATCATCATTGGCAAACATTGTGAATGACCCTTCAATATCGACTGTAGCAAGATCGTTGAGGTATAATAGAGATAAAATGAGCCCTAGAACACATCCCTGAGGCACTCCGCAATCTATAGCCGAAATGTCCGAATATGCATTATTGGGATCTACCTTTGAGGTACGATTGGAATCATTCAAGACATGTCCCTCTTATGCCATAACAGTACATTTTTTATAAGTATATCATGATTGACACGGTCGAAGCTTTCGAGAAATCACAGAAAACTACCGAAATTACTTTCTTCTCATTCTGATTCAAGTATATTTTTTACAAAAATGAGAAGATTGCATCATTAGTGTTTTAGAGCTTTGGAAGCCAAATTGATATTCATTCAATATCTTTCCATTTGATAAAAATTTCAACAATCTTTTCTTCACAAGGTTTTCGATTAATTTCGAGATAATAAAGAGATGGGTCTGAAGTTCGAGGGGTTGGTGACCTCTCCACCTTTATAGAGAGGTGAAACAACTGATGTCTTCAACCCTGAAGGAAATACTTCTATCACAAAAGATTTGTTAATTACCTCAGTTAGTACAAACAGAGCTTCTATCGGTAGGTTCTCAAGAAGTCTTCTAGTTACCTATGCCATCCAACCCATCAGACTTATCGTTTTTTATTTCCTTAAGAGTTTGTTTCATCTCGTAAACATTTGTAGGTGTTAAGTTGAAATTATCATGATATTGAATTTGATCAAGATAACTCAAAGGGGAAACAGTACTTCAGAACTTCAACAGTACTTCATTCAGATAACCCACATATTGCCTACGGAGTATTTTTTGATAGACTATCAAAGTATTTGGATACAGTACAGAAATTAGGGTGAGGTCAAAGAAATTGCTTAAAATAAAACCATGGATGACAGATGGTCTGCTTAAATCAATAACTCACAGGGACAAATTTAAACAAACATTTTTGAAGAATTCTTCAATAAAAAATGAAACTGAATATAAACTGTACAGAAATTACTTAACTAATCAACTATGCGTATCAAAAAATGAGTATTACTCAAATAAAATTGTGGAAGCAAAATATGACATGAAAAAAATCTGGAGCAATGTAACCGAAATAACTAACACCAAACTAGGAATAAAATTGAAACATTTTGATATTGTAACTGCCAATGAACTTGAAATTCCATCAGATACAGAGAAAACCAACTATTTTAATAAGTTTTTTGTTGAAATTGGGGAAGACATAGCCCGAAAAATCGAGAAACCCAAAACAACTATTGTTGAAAACCATGTAAACATGTGCAACTCATTATTTCTTCAACCGATAACAACTAAAGAACTGATCACTGTTATAGCTGGACTCAAAAATAGTGCATCTCCTGGACCTGATGGAATTTCTGTTCATATTATTAAAAAGTATCACACTTACTTTGCTATACCCCTCTGTCATATATTAAATTTAATCTTCGTACTAGGAGAAATACCAGCCTCCTTCAAAGAATCAATTACAGTACCAATTTTTTAGTCTGGAGATAAAAAACTTGTAACTAATTATAGACCTATAACACTTATAAACAATTTTGCAAAAATTTTGGAAAAATGTATAAAAAAAAGAATGGTGCATTTCCTAGAAAATAATAATTTTTTTCTCAATGTCAATTTGGTTTCAGAGAAAACAGGTCCACTGAAAAAGCCATCTTTGAAGTAGTTAATATAGTTAACAATTCTTTTAAAAATCAAGACAAAACTATCACTGTTTTTTTAGATTTAGCTAAGGCCTTTGACACGGTGGATCACAATATACTTCTTCAGCGTTTATATGATTCGGGTATAAGAGGAGTAGCATTAAACATCTTTGAGGATTATTTGTCTAATAGGATTCAGAGAGTTGAAATAAATGATTCAATTAGTGAACCTCTATTAATAACCATCAGGGGCTACCTCAAGGAACGGTGCTTGGCCTTATCTTATTTCTAATATACATAAATGATATTTTTTTAGTGAGGGACTTCGAAGGTAATATCACTTCTTTTGCGGATGATACAGCATTAACTTTTGTCGGGACCACATGGGAAGAAGCTCATAGAAAGGCGGAGGTAGGCATAAATATAATTTTCCACAGGCTAAGTAATAATTTATTGAGTGTTAACGTCAAAAAAACTAAATTTATTACATTCTCCTCAACAAAGAAGGATCAGCCCACTATTACAGAGATTAAAATCCATAAACTTACTTGCCAAAACGATAGACTATCTTGCACTTGTCCCTTCATAGAAAAAACTGATACAATAAAATACTTAGGGGTCCTAGTGGATCAGTGCCTTCGTTGGAATGATCATATCGACTATACGGTAAAAAGATTACGTAAGCTCACTTACAAATTTTATCAACTCAGAAATATAGTCAGTAGAAAAATGTTGCTTACTGTATATGATGCCCTGGCCGAGTCCATTTTAGGGTATTGTCTAATAATATGGGGCGGAATATTCAAATCTTCCTTACGTAATTTAAAAATGATCCAAAACTCACTCATAAAAATTATGTTCAAAAAGAATAAATTCTATAATACTCAAGCGTTATATGAAGAGAGTGGAATATATATAGTGTAAGAAAACTGTACACTTTCCGTTGTATATCATGGACAGCCAATGTTACGAGTTCACTTGTTCAGAATATATATAATACTCGTTTACACACTTCTCAGATTACAAAGGTTCCACGATGCCGACTTACAATAAAAAATTTATCACATACATTGGACCAAAACTCTACAATTCTTTACCACCGTCACTAAAATGTATCAGAAGTTATACTAAATTGAAAATAGAATTGAAAACATATATCAATCACAACTACCACAGATTGGAAACAATACTGGATAGTTGACTAATTCACCATACTGCAATCACTCAAAACAATGTCACAAGCTGTTGTTTCTGTTTCTTCTTTCGTATTTGATGCTCTAGTTATGCTATAAGACTGCTCATCATTTTGGTCGTCCTTCTAGGACTTTCCAGAACTATTTAGTAGGTTCATCTTAGTTTGTAAATGTATTGTTTGTATTGGATTCGTGACTGTAACACAAGCTTGGCTTGGATAGCCACGATCCTTCATAGATGTAAGTTGTAAAGGTTACGTATATTTTATATTAATCTGAATTGAATAAATTTTGATTTGATTTAATTTGTTATTTGTTCGGCAATGGAGCAGTAAAAATTATTCAAAGAATTCGGATCACTGCTGACGAAGATAGCCTTCCTTCACCTCGAAATTCATTATTAATTGCCCATTTCTCTCTAGTTTCTTATTTTGTGATGATTCAATTATTTTTGAGTAGTAATTATTTTTTGATATCTTGATCAAGCTTAGGTAGATTTTTCTATATCTATTGAAATACTGCATAAAACCTAAATTCGATGTAAATTTTTTTATTATATGCAAGGATCTTAGAATCTTGGCAGAAATTTTTAAACCTGTTGAGATCCAAGATGAAAATCCAAGTTTGAACATATACTCCTATGTCTGCTAGGGCTGCACATGCCACCCACCCTATTCTCATTGATGAAAATACTTATTCAAAAGAGTTAGTTCAAGTGTGAGATTGAGTCGCCTGGTATATTCCCAACGAGAATTGGGATAATACATCACGCAAGACATAAGAAAAAACTACCGAAAGCCCAGGCAGCAAAAATAACCTGTCTTGCTGTTTTTATTTACTCGGCCTCACGCACCGGAAGATCCGGAATCTCAACACGTCACGTATCGACCGGAGCTGAAGATCCACATCTAAGCTTGCACTATGGGGAGTCGTCGTCCTTTTAACCCCAATTCCCTTATAATTATTTCCAACCAAACGGAAACTGGCCAGCGTCCTAGGGTTGCTCTGGCTCAAATGTGATATTTTTATCAATCAGCCAAGGCGACGAAACCATTTCGTGATCCCGTTCTTTTCTTCCAGGGAGGAAACGTCAGAAATTTAATTTCTGGTTTGGACTAGGTGACATGAGAAATAGAAATAGGAGGTTGACCTTTCCGAGAAAGACTACATCGAATTGTAATTGACCATCGGATGAATTGAAAGGTGAATCGACAAAAACTCAGTGAATTTTCTATACTCTGTTTTTTGAAAGTCAAAATTGATAGATGCTCATTGTGAATGTAAAATGCTCAGATAAAATTTATTGATTCCGTTATGACTTCCACACCTGTTATAAGGGGTTTGTTATACTTTACCAGATCAACGTTATTTTTGTATCGCAAGCGGGTCGCGAACAGAAGATTTTATGATCGTTCGGGTCATATCAAACCTGCAGTGGTGTGCGTTTGGGTATTTCATCAAAAATTGAAATACAAATGATATTGTGATTACATTTCAATTTGAAGTATTCAAATGAGGAGTTATGCTCATAGAATATATTAGGTATAAGCAAAAATTATGTGATGTTATCATCACAGATAAGTCCGATGAACCATCGTCGAATGCTATAGTTGAAGGTTCTACAAATTCCTCAACTGAATGGCCTTATTTCCACATGTTGTTATTTTCCTTTATAAAATGTTCAATCCATTGTAGCAGTATAATAATATTTCGTTTCCCTGCCATCTTGTGGACTACATATTTCGTGAAACGAACTTCATTCAAACATACTATGGACAATTGTACTTTTCAACCATATTTTCATCAAATGGTATGATTTCTTGTCGAAGCCATTCAATGATATTCGATTTTTATCCGCTCTCTCTATGCATTAGTTGTTATTATTTCAACTTTTCTGGAGTGATACTTCGACAAGAATACGAATTCTGTTATAAAAATTAGAAGAATTTTAATGTTTCTCAAAAAAAAATTCGTTTCTGCATCAATTTCTATACTGTTTCTTTTTTTTGGTTTTGGCTTTCCTGTGCTCTTCCATTTGGACGATTATACTTTGGTTTCGATGTCGTAACCATATACCCATGATTCTTCACCAACCCTTTTGAGCTAATATCGGTCGCCGTTGATGTAATAATAATAATAATAATAATAATTATTTATTATTAACCATAGGTATCATAAAATATTCTTCAGATCACATAACGGGGTAAATAAATGGATTATGCTGGGTCTTAAAACCAATTCTTCCACATAAACCACAACGAAAATAAACATTCTAGCTATAGTTACACCACGATATAAATTGAACTCAAATATAATTGAGGAAATATTCTAAGAAAAAATCTTGTTTCATTGCCCCTCGAACGAATGTTTTTTGGCATTTTTTTTGAAAGTGTGAATTGATGTAGAAAAATCGGGAACATCCAGGAGATTGCCGTGCAGAGATACCTACCTGGTAGGTGAATGACCTTTTATAAATGTCATTATTGAGTGCAGGAATATGGATAATATTTTTTCTCCGAAGATTGACGTTGTGCACATCTGTCCTATATATAACGTTTTCATATAAATATTCAGGATTTTTTAATTTCAGCATTTTATAGTAAAAATTAAGAGCGTGTAATTTGAGTCTGTTATACATACTCAACCATCCCGCGTGTTTCAGCTCATTGAAAATTCTTCCTCTCCTCCTAATGTGATACATCATTTGAAGACAACAATTTTGAACTTTTTGGATTCGAGGTATGTCAATTTATACATGACCATACACAATGTCACAGTGATTGAAATGGGACAATATCATAGTATCGTTCAACATTTTCTTCACTTCAAAACCGAAATAAAGTGTCTGCTGATATATCAACTTCAACGACGCGTAGGCCTTCCGAAGTTTTTCGTAACATGTGCTTTGAAACGTAATTCAGAATCTATGAGTAAACCCAAATTTTTGCTGCTGTCTCTGAAAGTCAGCATATCAGCCCCTGGGATCATCTGCATTTCACTCAAAGTTTCATGTTTGTGCATATCGCTAACAAATAATGCGACAGAAGATTTATTACAATTTATAGTTAAAAGATGATCATTAGAAAGATTAAGGAGGATTTGTAAATTACGATTGATTTTTATATTAGCTTCCTTTATATTTTCAAATTTAAATGCACAATAAATTTGCGTGTCATCGGCAAATATGTGGTAATTGCAATATGTCAGATGATTATGAAAATTGGAGGTATACAAAGTGTATAAAAGTGGTCCCAATACACTACCTTGTGGAACCCCTTGGTGTAATTTAACAAGTCCTGAACGATGCTCTGGGACAGTTTTTTATCAAAATTCAGTGATTTTGGAAAGAACTTCGCTGCCACACCCTAAATGCCCAATATTTCCGAAAAAATTTCATGGCATGAGCCAACCAATATGTTGACATCCTCAGCAACTTTACTGATGGTGATTTCGCGATTCTCCATATTAATTGTCTTCGCCAATCGAATATACGTAACCCGCGAAATTTGAACTTTGACCTCATTTTCTTGAACAGACCTCATATATCAATATACGCATTGATGTACATATATGTTAGCTACAAAATAAATACTATAATTATTGCTGTTTAACGTAGTTTGAATATCTAATCTAGACACAGACACTTTTAGACAAAGGGGGAAAGGACTGTACCTAAGTACTTTGAAATGTACAGAAATCAACAGATTCAGTGAGTTTCGTTATTCACTTAGTAACCGAATAAAAATAGTTGAGAAAGTAATGGAAAATAATAGTTTGAAAATCTGAAAAAACACGCTTTAATAGCAACACAAAGAAAATAATTTGAAACTAATTTAAAATTGTGTTCAACTTCGATAATAATTGTAATCACTTTTGATAAAAAATAGAAAACTAATTAATACAGTTTATTGTATGATTTTCACTATGAAGATTTTAACAAAAGCTTAATCATACTGAGAAGCTTCTTCAAGCGTTAACTCACGCATGAGGAAGCTAGTGAAAATCATATAATAAACTTTATTAATTAGTTTCAATATGGATTTTCATCAATTACCGGCCAATTCTATTTGGCTTTTAATTAAAAAAAACGTGGGATACTTAAGCATGCGCAGACAGCGTGGTTGTCTCACTGGCTATCACACAGGGATTGTGTGAGGAAATTATTCAATCCTGGCGATCTTGATCAGGATAATGAGAACTTATGAACTTATGAAATGATTGTATTGTCATTGATTCTTGATAAGTGTACAGAGTTCAAAATGAATCTGTCCGTTCAAAATTAGTCAAAATCGAGTCCAAAGGAGTCGGTTACAAACAAACGTACAGGTGGAGTTAATAAAAGCGTGTAAAAAAAGTAAATGAGCATTACGAAAATGTATGAGTTTAATCAGTTCGGACTTTCGTACGTAATAAAACCCTGAAAAAAAATCATAACAAAATAAAAATCAATCAGAATATTAAAAATTGAACAATTGAAATGAAATAAAAATTCAACGAAATCAAGCCAAGTCAAGAACCGTCGTGACAGTAACAGGGCTTGAAATATTTTAATTTCATTTCATTTGTTGAATTTTTAATTCTTATTTTATTGTGACTTCATTCTAGGGTTTTTCCGCTTGATATAATTGTTACTTTCAGCTATTCCTTTCAATTTTATTTTTTATTTCAGAGATTTCAAACCGTATTATATTAGACAATGGAAGTCCGAACTAATAAAATTCAATTTCAATTTATCACAAATCGTCCTGTACAGATATTAATATACATTACGATTCTACCCATACAGACAACACAAAGTAGCAACTTATAATAGCATGATTCACATATTAGTACATGTTCCTCTTTCAATAGATAATTTCAATGAAAGACCCAATATCATCAATCAAATTGCAGTAAACAATGGGTTTAAAGCCGAAATAATAATCAAAATACTTTCTTAAAAAGTCTACACCAAAGCGATTCCACACGTTTCTCCTATTGATAAGTTAGATAAACAAAATTATAGAGCTTTATCGTATTTTGGAGAATCAACCGAAAAACGAGATATTAAAATTGAATTTAGAACAAGTAATACGTTGAGAAAGTTAGTTAAAAATAATAAAGACAAAACATCCAAATTCGAGAAATTGAGAGTGAATAAATTAAAGTGTGGAACGTGTCCTAATTGGTCAAACTTGCAGAACATTTAGCAGTCGAATCCAGGAACATCATATGAGATATGGATGGAATTCTGAAATAAAATTATTCCCTGTTCAAGCACTGCTTATGTTGATTTTAATAGCTCCTACAATTTTGAAAACAGTGTCTGTTTATCTTATTTATTTATATATTTTATCTATTGACTTCCTTATTTACCTGTTACTGTCTGACTATTCGTTCATTTAGGATGTATATAAATATGTTTGTGTGTGGTATTTATGTGTGTTTATATATGCATATTCATTTATTTATCAATAATTGTTTTAGCTGTGCACTAAAAATCGTAACCATATTTCAGTATGACACATACATCAAACCAATGTATATGTATAATGTATAGTTATTATAGTGAAACTCATTTATACATGATTAGCTTTGTCAACGAGTTTATACTTCGGACAATAAAGCATATTTGATTTGATTGAGCTATGTAAATAAGAAAACAAGTTCAACATGTTCAAATCATATTATGAAAGAAAATCATATCTTCAACGAAGAGTCCGAAATTTCACACACAGAAAATGAAGGTTTGAAACTGAGTCGTTTGGAAGCACTGGAAATTAATAAACCTAAAAATTCAAACTTTCCAATGAATGTCCAACTGAAGAACCGAGAAAGAATCAGTATTATTGATGTAGAAGTGAACATGCTTCAGGTGATCATAATTGAACAGGTACCTCAGGTAGAGGTTTAGGTGATTTGTGGAAGGTAGTCTCAATTATGGTTACCTGTAAATATAAGTGTAAGCAGTAAAGTTGCTGCTATTCAAATCACTGTTGATAAAACTACTGTGATACATAATACATTCTTCAAATGAAGTTTGTGGAGATCAAGTCGTGAGTTGTAGTTTATAAAATTACTATGGATCTTCATCAAGTAACGGTCGAATCAATCAGAAAAATAATAAAATTCACCATGAAACATTATCAACGACCGTCAAACAAAAAAATTTATATTTCATACTTTCAAAAAATCTGTAGTGTGGAACAACATTGTGAAATTCCACTTCATAAAAACCTCATCCCAGGCCCTTCCACATCAATCATCGCATGATTGCCGAAGTTGTTTCAAGCTTGAACTACAAAGAACAAATAGCTGTTATTTACTGCTAACAAGTTTATTAAGTCTGGAAAAAGTTTATTATTTTATCACGCGATCGTTTACACAGTCCGGAATTGATATACACCATACAAAATTCCCGAGAAAACGAAAGGAACGCAAAGTTCATAAATATAAGAAGGGACTGAAAGTGAAATGAAAATAGATTTGACACGCAAATGCGACCATGTCTTCACGCATTTTGCGAAAACGGTGGGGCAATTTGTCGTGAGGTGGAAAATAATCGGATCCTGTTCATATTCAACAGAGAATGTACCTCGGGAGAAATTCTATGCGACATTTTTCCGATATATCGTGTATAAAACCGCAACTCGCATTTTTACAAAATTACAAAAATTGTTTGTGTGAATGTACGAAATTATATACCCGAAGAATGGTATATGAAGCAAGTGTTGAAAAATTTCATCCTTTTCAACAAAGAGAAAATGAGTAGTAACGCTCCAGTTCCAACATAATAGCCAAATTAAAACCATACGCTCGGATAGTAGGGAAATCTAAATGGGCGTTCCACAGGGATTGATCTTGGGTCCAGTTCTATTATGTGAATTATCTTGATACGATAATTGGTACTGCGAACGAAATGTATTGGAACAATTCATACAGTTTCATCTTTTTTCAATAGTAGGAACCTATTTTTCAACTAACTAGTTTGTTGATCCGATAATTTTCCTGAAAAAAGGTTGGTTGGGTAACAGGACAAATTTTTGCTTAAAAAAGAACTATTGTTTTCTTGCCGATGTTTCGAATATAATTAAATTCTTGTTGAGGGCTCGAAAAGTAATTTATTCGTGTTGATGATGTTTATATTTCAAAAACCATCAGACACATTGCATACATATTTAAAAAAATTAAAAACATTGCAACAACTAAATTTCCGAGACAACACCAACACAAAACAACATGATACATACATTCGATAAAACTCAGATGTTCTTAAAAATATTGATTGTTGTCCAATTAACTGCTTTTTTAATTGTTTCAGATTCTCCTTTCTGGCGGCACTATGTAGTGGGAATGATTTTTCAAAATTAGAATGTACCGTTTTATGATGTCTCTCAATATTTCCTTTTTTAGCAACGGAGACCGAAGAATTACATATCAAACATACATTTTTATCTTTAACTTCTGTAAAAAAGTATTGTTCTTCCCATTCCGAATGGAAGTGGTATGTCTTTACCTTCTTACAACTGCTTGCCATAATATTATTTTTGTTGTTCTCTACTAACCCAACCGCTGGACGTTGGTTACGCGTTCAGTTTTAAACTAAGCGCAATGTCGCCGCGCCGTGCGTATTTATCCCGTTCAAAGCAATCCAGATGCATTGAAATTGTTCTGAATTCGTATAAATTTCTTGAGGTTCATTGGCGGTAGATTCGGATACATTTCATTGAACTTTCTACATGTTCTGCTGATAATTTTGTCACACTGTCCAAAAATAAAAAACAAATTCATAAGAACTTCGTTTGAATAGTTTTGTTCCATCGTTTTGAAGGTATTCGCAACTTCTGAAGTGACGAAAATGTCGATATTATTAGGAGAATGTCACAACGCTACTGTCAAATAGTAATCATGGCCTGCTTACCAAATACCGAATGGAAATACCATTCTGAAGGGACATTTTCACAAATAAATGTTCATAAGTCCGAAACTTGACTAGTTAGGTATAGGTATGATATACATAGAAAGAAAGCAAATTTCAGCAGCTTTCCGAATTTTCAATAATATACAGGGTGTTCTATTCAAAATAATCAAATTTCAGCAACTTTTTCAAGCAAACGAAAAAACTGTATTTTTTCACCATCCTGTATTGAAGTAACGGAGATTAGGCTGACGTGTGGGAAGTGTCCAAGTATCTCCTAACTCCAAACCATAGTGCTTCTTAACTAAAAGATATCGGCATTTTTAGAAGTCACGATTTTCGAAGAAAAAATTGAAATTAATTTTTATTTCGAAAACGGTAACAGATAGGTATAGGAAAATATCAAGAAAAGTTGTCGGGCAATTGTTGGAGATTCCAAAAATAATATTATATACAGAGTGCTCCATTTGAAAAATCAAAGTTGCTACTGCTTTCTAATAGAAGCGGCAACACCGCATTGTCAAAAATATTTTAGTTGGCTATAGAATGTCCGAATATGCCCTCCTTTAAATTTTCAAAGTGATCTGTTGTCTGGTTCACCAGAAACGTCTAATGTGCCATCCACCGTGAATCAGCCTGTATAGTATATACTAAATGAAGATATTCATGAAGAATCAGCGCCATAGAGGTGGGATTTCTCATCCAGTTTGTGACAAAATCCTCCATATTCCTATTGAAAATCAAATTTCCTTTTTTTAAGTATAGCAATAAAGGTTATCTTGCCTTTAAGCAGAATCGAGAATCCCAAAAAGCTTTCCGAGTGTGGTTTCGCCACACATTGGGATTCTCAACTTTCTCAATCTTCTGATATCTTCTAATATCCGAAGCATCGTTTCAAACGTACCGAACACAAAGCATTCCGCATCAGCAGTCATTCATACCAAATCGCCTTGTTAAAATTCCCATAATTCACGCTTATTAAACTCCCAAAAGCCTCGAATTCGGATCCCCAAATATTGATGCCCACTAAAAGGACCAGATGCATAAGAAAACCAAACATACTACGTCGATTCCTATTAGATCCCACTAAACGACTCAATATGGAGTTTACCTGAGCTTCGAAACAATGCCAAGATACGGAATAAGAAGGCAAACACGGCATTGTTAAGGGTTTATATTTGCGTTACACCGCACCTGGCGGTTCTATTATAGATGTGTAATGATCGAGGAAACACCGTATAGATGTACGAACGAACGATATTACCGTCTTATGGGGTAGATGATGCCACCGGGTGAGATGCCTGGTATTATAGGAAAAGCCATCATGCATCAGCTTTGTTCCATCGTGTGAAATGGGTTCTTCCTTAACAATTTTCAGTGTAATGAGGACGGATATGTTCACTTTGTATCATCAGATATGTTGACGTTATATGCTATCAGACAATTAAGGGTTGTGTTTAAATGAAAACAGCTCTCGTATGTTCAATTTGCCCTTCTACAGGGTGTTTCAAATTCGATCCTCACCATTGGGATCTTGGAAATTATGAGAGATACGAAGATGGTTAAATTAGGGCAAAGTTGCGCATTTACCTGTCTAACAATTTTTCTGGCATTATTTTCCGAAGGATTCGAAAATAAATTGCACATTGCCACTTTTTCGACTTTCACGAAAGAAGAAAAAAAAGAGATGAAAATTTATTACAAATAGGTACGACAAAAACATCGTTAGGACATCGGAAATGTATTTAAACTCGTATCCTGAAAGACGACAACCACATCGGACTATGTTCAAGTTATTGGATCAAAATCTCACAGAGTTTGGTTCATTTGAAAAGCCAAGGAAAAAATAAGAAGACAGAATGGACCAGGAAACTAAAGAAACTTTGATAAATGAGGTATGCATGAGGTAAGTTAGAAATTGTGTCCTGCTACACGCCAAATTGAATATTTGTCATACATGTGCTTAGAGACATCTCAAAAAATGCGGTTTAAAATATTAGAAAATACACATATCTCAAAAATTGCATCCAGGCGATTAGAATTTCGTTATTGTCTAATAAAAAGACCTGATTTTCCTGTTCTGCTGGAAAATGTAATTTGGACAAATGTGGGATATACAACCGAAATAACGAACACATTTGGAGCATAAACCATCCCAGGCATTTCCGAGAAATTCGACCTCAAGTGCGATTTAGTATTAACGTGTGGACAGGAATTTACAAAGATAGAATTTTCGGTCCACATTTATTTGACAGAATTATGAATGGAGAAACCTTTCTCTACTTTTTAATGTCGGTTTTGAGGACTTTTTGGATGATCTACCTTTGGCTAACTATAACACCATCTGGTTTCAACATGATGGTGCTCCACCACACACCACCAGACTATTAAGGTTTGGTGATAAATGGAGGATGTGCATCCACAACCGATGTCCTGGAATCCAAAGGGAATGACGAGACAAATGTGCTGTCTTCCGTAATGCTATATGTTGGATTTTTGTACTTTTCCAATTAGTCGATGTGAGAAACGAAAAACTACTTTGAAAACAACTATTTTCATATGAACATTGAATTATTCGAAAAAATCATGAGAAGATGGTTCTGTAATGACGAAGTAACACCAAGTTTTTCTTCCATTTCGAAAAAAAATCGAAGGGATGTGAAATTATGTTTGAGAAATGTCATTTTGAAATTGAGATTTGACGAGTTTCCAGGAATTCACACATGAATTTCAAATCACGTAGCAAACAAGGAAGTACATCATCAACACACTGTATAATAATGGCTGTAAATCGAACCGTAATCAAGCATAACAATTCGGAATGTGCGTTCCACCATTATCAACCCCTGCACACATCTTTTCTCGCCCTTTCAAGGAAACATCAAAACACCTTACTCATCAATCAGCATTTCCATTCACCGAAAACCGTTGTTAGTTGCCTCGAACCCGATTAGTTGTATTCACCAGATTCTATCCGACATCGGGTATTTGCTTTCTTACATCGACCTCCGTTTCCAAAACAAATATTTGTTCACGTCAGTCAAACAGTTCCCAAGTTTAATTACCGTAAAATATTGTAATATCGACAGCAAAAGTCTCTCGTGTTACTTTATCAACGTTCCTGTAGGTCAGATGACTGGTGGAAGTTACTTAGGGAACCGATGAATTTTAATAAATTCGAATCTGAGAAGAGAGGTGAATGAGACAGACGTGACTTGATCATTCAGTTTGTGAATTGGAAATTAATCATGGATTTATCAGTAACAGTTCTCATTTATGTTACTAGGACTAAGCTATATCCATCCAAAAAACAAAGTAACCCAAACAAAGATAGATGCGTGATAGATGCACATTTGCATCTATTGGGTAAAATAAACAAGCCTCCTTTCGCTGGCCAATCAGATTCAACTGCAATCGGCTGGCGGAATTCATTGTTACAATGTCAGAGTGGTCAGTTAAAATTTTTGATATATCAAGAACTGATACGGCTGAAAAAACTGCTTATTTATGTCCCTACACTCCAACTAAAAAATTTCCTATAGCTAGCCGCATGTTATCATAAAAATTGGGTCGTTCCTCAGTGCAACTGTGTACAAGTAGCCTTGTCTGGGAGATCACGTGCACTATGCATGATAATGTTTTGGAGCACTGTGGATGGAGTATGGTATACTTCCTCAAGCAGTAGTAATTGATAATTTCCAAGTTGCTGTTTTATCCCTCTCTCTCTCTTTCTCTCTGTCTCTCACATACACAGTCTCCTAACCAACGCGCATCTTAAGGGAAGTCGTGAGCTGAGACTTTGAAGTCGCTTCCTAGTTTAGACAAGCTGTACATAATTGAGTCGGCTAAAAAGTGTAAATTATAGTATTTACCCCCTTTTATTTTTTGTACTGGAATAATGAAATTAATTCATGTATACTTTATTTTGAAGTAAAATTGACAGATGGATCTTTCAAGATGGCGACTGGGTGCAATTTGGGAAAAAAATTAAATAGAAATGGGGGTCTTGTGATACATCTTTTGAAGCTCCTCACGAATACTTAACAACCCTGAATATGAAGGCAATATATTCACCTACTACAAAATGGCGAAACATTTAATAATTTCCCGAAGAAAAACACTTTAATATCGATATTTCTAGAAATATTCCTTTTTATCTATCACATGGCAATTCCAACAACCCGATAAGGATTGTTTAGTTATTTTTTGTTTATGAACACGACAAAAAATGTCAGTACGACAATGAACATCATTGTTCAGTTCGAATATTCTCATTCAGTTTTCAGTTTTACTAGTAGAAAAGTACTACGTCAACAATCTCTGAAATCGTCAATTCTCGTCCATTGGAAAAAAAATTAAAGCGAACAGTTAGTGTCAAAGTTAGGGAGCATCACATTTTTTAGGAATTTAAAAAATATATTTGAACAGTTGATAACTTCCCATTACTCTCAAGTAAATTCACCACTGAGGTATGGGTTGTGTCTATGAGGTAATACTATCTATGCACGGGATATTTTCATCAGGCAAAAGAAAATTGTGAGACTGATGGCAGAAGTTTCCTATGATCATTCATGTAGAAATATTTTCTCTTCTTATAAAATTGTACCTCTTGCAAGTTGATATATTCTTGTAGTATGCATCTATGTATTTAGAAATATTGACAAATTTTATAAAAATTCCAATATTCATACATTGAACACAAGATAAAAATGATATTCACGTTCCATATGCGAGACTCAATATTACTTCAAATTCTCCTAATTGAACGGAATCTAGGATATATTATCAACTTTCGTGAATTATTGAAGCAACGATGACGTTATTGAGCTTCAACAAAAATTTCATGAGAATTTCTATTGGAAAAATGTTTAACTCACTAGATGAATATCTCGAAGAAAATTTTTGAAATAAATTAATGCTTTTTTAATGTATTACCATGAACTTTTATTGTGACACCCTGCTTATGTAATATTTTTGTTTCGTTTTGTATACACTTCATTTTATTTCAATGACTATTTTATATGTTGAAAGGAATATATTATTATTATTATAAATCATTGATAGATTTTTCTTAATTGAAAACCAAAAAATTGAAGGGGTTATATTTTTAGGAGTGATTAATTTTTGGGAAAGAAAGTTTTTGGCTTTCAATCACTCCATCTTGTTACAAAAAAAGGATGAGGGAATCTTCCAAAGAAAGGAAGGAAGTAATCAATTCGAAAATAAGTAACTCTATACATGGATGTGTAGATCATGCAAAGAAGTAACTTTCAGAAACAAACTGAAAGAAAATTTTCATGAAACAGCTACTTTCATATAAAAATTGAATTACACGAAAGAAAAAAAAATTCTTTCGAAACAAATACTTCTATATGAACACTGAATTATACAGAAGATACCAAAAAATGTTTTTACTTTTGAATTTCCATTAAAATTTACCATATTTTCTATGCGAAGCACATTTTATTGTAATATATACCTGCCTGAACAGCTTACTTGATCAAATCAGACATACCTCACTAGAAAAAAGGATGCCGTCATAATCAATCTAATGTGATAGTGATTCAAATAAGTACTTTATTGAATTAATAATGAAACCCTTGCATCTAAATCAATGTTTTCAGTAGTAAATTATACTTAGTGTGTGAATTGAAATGGCAACTTCAGTTTTCTCTCCAGTAAAACGAACGAGCCAATGTGGTTATTTTGTAACAAAAAAATTATCATTCTAATGTACAAGCGCTCTCATACACCAAAATTCTTCGTATAGCGTTGATACTAGGTGGAATGAGTTTTGAAACCATCGATATATAAGTTCGAGAATGGGAGAATAATAATAATGATAATTGCCTCATCAAAAAATATATGAGATACATTATTTGTTTTTGCAGTGATTGAAGGAAAAACTTTATGGCAGAAGGGTGTAGTGTCAGTTGAAGCTGTTTATCATCTCAATATATTGAACATAAACAGGTAGGTAGGCATCTAATAATGGAAATTAAAAAAAACATATATTTGTAGTAGCCGACCCATTAACCAAGTGATACATCCATAGTAGGCGGAGCCTCATCTGGCTTTTTTTAAGATATACAGATAGTAATCCCAGAATATATTAGAAAATGAGTCATAGTTTTTGTTTTAAAGAAACTTCATTTAAATAGAGCAGTAGACTGTTCAAGTACAAGTAGTAGATTGCATTATCAAACATTCACTTATTCAGGCTACGCATTGTCTTCTGAGTAGATATGTAGAATGACCAGTAACCAGAACTCTGTGAATAAGGGTGCAGAAATGAAGTTAATGCATTTTTTCTGCACACCTGCCACCGATGTAATCAAATTTTCGGACTCCAAATGCAAATCAGATACAAGAATTCTGAATTGGCTACAAACGAGATGAATCAGCCGAAGTAAAGCACCCACCATATACAATATCGCAATATGATATTAGGGACATCCTAGAGTCTCACACAATTTGACGGGTGGGATATTTCCAAAAATGTAGCTGTGGAATCACCAAAACCACTTCAAAGAAGAAAAACTGTGACTGAAAACTACAAACTTGCAATTAGAAGAAGAGCACAATCATTTCATTCCAAGAAAGAAATACCATTGACAAAATAATAGGGATATTACTGGAGTTTTTTCCCAACACCAAATCGTTATTTTTAACACCTCGACACGTGTTTAATAGATAAGGCAAAATTGTAAAATTAAGTTAGGTTGGTACACCTGTATGGTTGGTACGCTTGGATGATTTACCTGTATGGGTTACCTTTATAGCATAAATAGGATTAGCTCCCACTAGTTCTTAGTTTTAATCTTCCTCTTTGAAGATGATCACTTGGTGATCGAAACACGTGTCGAGGTGTTGAAAATAACGATTTGGTGTTGGGAAAAAACTTCAGTAATATTCATTACTACACCAAAGGTTCCAAACAGTGCATCATAAGAAAATAATGGGAGCCTTGAAAGAAGACCAGAGTGAGTCTCCTATGATAGGCAGCAAGAAATGGCGGGACATGGTAAGAAAATTGAACTTCAGCTAGAGAATACAAAACAGAAAATGGTTCTGGACGAAACTTGGATTCACGAAGGATATACCATTGGAAAGTTTTGGCAAGACAAAAACTTCGTCAAGCATTTTCAGAAGGCTAGTCCACCGGATGAAGACCGCCTTCCGGAAAAGGAAAGCGACTGATCATTACCCACATTGAAAGTGTTGATGGTTTGGTTGGGGACGGTTTATTGATTTTTGAGTCAGAGCATTTTGGCGATTACTTTGATGACATGATCGGCGATGGGTTTGAAGAATGTTTTGAGTAAATGTTAGAAATCATACCCACTTAACCCTGTAATTGACGCCATTTGTACTTCAATCAAAAAAAATAAAGAAACCGTGGTAGGTTTAGAAAAACCACTCTTCACTTATATTTTCTTCGGATTCAGATGTTGAAGAGGGATTTTTGCTTTTGAAATATTGAAATAAGTTTTCATGAACATTTCATACACCTGTGCAAGCGGAACTTTATTAGATTCATTCGTTAACAATTCAAGACTTTTCATTCATTGATATATCCGACACTGACAATTACACTGACACACACCGGAAAAACTTCGGAAAGTCCAAAATTGGGCTGAAGAAAACTTTATTACTGTTGGAAGCAGTTAGTTACCGTTTCTAACTTGTTATTTGGGTGTTCAACCTTCCATAATGACGAAAATTAACAGAAGTAAATCGATAGAGAATCCGCTGAAGTGGCGGATTCTGTATTGATTAAACTTTGTTTATTTTCCAGTAAAAAACTTCGACTCTCCCACAAACAGTGTTTTTCAAACAGTAGGATATTGTTTTGAAATCTTGTTGAAACAACCAGTCTGGCATTATAACTCAGCAATAAATACAGCCGACTTCCGCCAAAATATCGAAACGCGTCGTAGATGTATGAATTTATGGTTTTGTTATTATTGCTGTTAATATACAACTGGTGAAGGCCTCATTTCCTTCGTTTTCCGGTTCTTTATGTTCAATTCTTTATGTCGAATTATGGTTGTTAGTTCTGGAAAACTCGGTCAATTGACCAAAACAGACGACGCCGACGTTTCAAATTTGTTGTTCGAGTATGATTATTTCAAATTGTTCAAATATTACCAAGAAGTCAATTCTTTCAGTGTGTATTTTTTATTAGTAATTACATAGATGTTTATTAACAATGAATAGTATAATAAGAAACAAATAAAAAACAAATATGGAAATTTAAAATTCCCCATAGTAATAATATGAAAGAAATTGCATAGTCCTAATTGTCTAACGCTTTCTGAAGCGTTAAAAAACGCTGTAATGATGAGTTTGAATTTTTTTCGTTTCACACTGAACCAAACTTCTTATAACGTTCTCAAGCAGCTGTTTCCACCCAACACAAGCTTAAAACTTAGACTACGCGAGTCACTGATCATGTCAAAACTCATTCCGACAGTACCTGCTTAAGACAATCGAATGCTCTTCAACTACAACGTATTCAGAATAGCTGTCTATGTTTCTCGTTTGGTATCCAGAAATATGACCATATATCCTGAGCCATGCAGAAATCAGAAAGATCAAAAGTTGAGAAACTTAAAACACTGCATCCACTCACCAGCACACATAACATTTTGATATATTGTCAACCTGATTATTTACTGAAGAAGCTCAGAACATAATCAACAATTAATAGTTTCACCACATGAAACAAATCAGTTTTATACCGAAAGTTTTTTTTTCTCTTCTTTTTGTCTGTTTCAATTGTACTTTTTATGGTGGATAAAGACGTATCATTATTAAAAATTCCTTCTTCATTTTTGGTTTCGTTTCCATAATCCCAAACGATCCTCACAATCTTGAAGCAAATTCACTTTCAACTGAACGATCTGAATAATGTAGTTTATTTTACTCGTTCTAGATCATCCGAACGGAAACGTCTAGTGTCCCTAGACGACTTTTCAAAGAAGCACATGCATCGAAAAACAATATGCCAAAAGGCAACTCCATATCGTGAGTTGAGGCGAATATCGGATATATATTTCTCCGGCGAAATGAAAATTGGTCAGAGGTGGAGTCACTACATAGCATCAGGCCTAAGAGATTTTTTGGAGAAATCAAAATGGTGTTTGGTCAAATGCTAATGCTCTAAACTGAGTTTCAATTAACAATTAGAACATACACATGGGATAATCAACTTCAATTTCATTCATAATAATAATTTAAAATTTTCACAACATAGAGTTTTTTTTCCAATAAGCGTTTCATTACATAGTAGCATCCAAAGTTGAAGTAGTACTACTGTGATTACTTGAGAAAACAAAGTACTAAATCAACTATGAGGACTGTGACAGGATAAGCAAGTCAAAAAAACTCTTTACAAAGAAGACGCAGCAAACGATATTCATTGAGCATTATCAGGAAGAGTAATATCTTTAATGTTATTCACTAATTTTTTTTTTTTCGTTTTTTAAACATTTAATTAAAACAACGATAATGATATGTATTATTCATACCTAATCGCGGTTTGAAATCATTGTGAATTTTAATTATTCATATGAGCATTTCTCAAATTCTTACACATGAAGCCGTTACAACCCAACCAGCAAAATTGTTTTATAATTTCATGGTGCTGAAACAGTTTTATTTTGTTGGTATTTTATAATTACTTCCAAAATGCTAATTGATTATATTAGACGAGCCGTGGACATCATACAGTTGTAAGTAAAAAAAGTGTTTTATAAATTTGTCATAGGAATAAAATTCAATATCCGTTATGAAATAGTCACAAAATTATCACAAAAACGTTATTACAACTAACTTATAAAACATATTTTCCTATGAGCGTAAATTGTTTTGTAGCAGTTTTATAGCACTTTTCTGTGAGATTTTTATGCTCTTTATAAAACTATTTCAAGATTATTTTATAACTGCTTCCTGTATCTTCAATGTAATTATTTTATTGGGATGCTTTCAAACACAATTTTGTGACTAGCGTCCCAATAACTATATACCTAATAACGTCGTGTAATATTAGTCATTGGAAAAAAAATAAGAAAAGTTGTTCTTTTTAGACGAAGACCCACATAACCTAATGCTTCAATTTTGTTTTTGCTAAAAACAGGAAAAGGTTATTGACGATTGAAATCCGTCAATTTAAATAATAATAATGATAATAATAAGAGTGCTACGTACCATCTACGGCACTCTTACGGTATTGACGAGACACCGGTGTTGCCCTACGCTCCGGGAGATATTGAATCCGTTGTGGGGAACGAGAAGTGCCGAATTTATTGAAACTATTCGTTCCCCACCCTCAGGCTCATACAAGCTAATAAGCCTGATGTAGTCCTTCTCGACCACCAGACCAAAACGATATTTGTCGTGGAGTTTTCAGCTCCTGGCGAGACGAATATCGTCAGAAAAGAGGAGGAAAAACTGATAAAATATCGAGATTTTCTCTTCGAACTCCGCAGACTCTATCCAGATCACTCTGTCAAGATGGTCTTTCTGATTATTGGAGTCCTTGGTGGAATGATGTCTTCTCTACTCTCGAATCTCGGAATCATGCCGGCTTACCGCACTGGGGCAGAAATCTTGGCCGCACAGATGCAGAAGGCTGTCATTCTTGGCTCACTGCGTTTGCTAAGGGCACATGATTCTCGGACCCAATGATCACTTACCCCACGGTGTGGGGAGTGGTCATTGGTTGATTATGCTGGCGCGCCCTCCCGAATGTATCGGGGCTTCGGGGGATAGGGCCTGACCAGCGCACACTACGGGGATAATAATAATATTTATTTGTAGTTCCATATAAATACAATAAATATACAATCTATAAAAATTATTAAAAAAAACTACGAATAAGGCTAGAAACAACATGTACCGGAAGGATACTGTTGATCTTAGTTCTAGCCTTGAAGAAAAGAAAACTAAACGAGAGAAAAAACTATGAATGAAAAAGAGAGAAAAAAAAAAGAAGAAGGAGAGAGAAGGAAGAGAGAGAGAGAGAAAACATGTCAAATTTATTACTGAAAATTTTTCAGATGTATAAAATCTATGAAATCAATGGCTTTATGATTGAGCAGCGATGAGATATTTTTTGTAACAGCACTTAAATTAAGAAACTTTACTAACTTTATATTTTTGTGGAATATTATCGTACAAACTATATATATTATAACTGAAGGATCGTCGATATAGAGTGGTTCGATGGGGCGGCGGAGAAAGTAACCCTTTAAACCTCAAATTTAGAGTGTGTACATCGCTACGAAATCTTATTTTGTTATACAAATATGATGGAACTTTGTTAATCAATATTTTATGAAAGAGGGTAGCCGAGTGTAAAACACGTGTATTTTCCATAGTCAACCAATTGGTTTCCTTAAGTTTATATGAAATTCTGTCATATTTTCTAATCAAAATCAAAAAATCTTCATTTCCGTAGATCTAGGGAAGGCATGGAAAAAGTCACATTACTCAGTACAATTACAATGAGGTCACAATCATAAAACAACATAATTATAAGATATACTATATAACATTTAGACCATAAAAGGGATACAAAAATTAAAATTTAAAATTCCAAATCAGACTGAAAAAATTCATCAAGCGAATAAAATACCTTTTCACATAATAGTTTCCGAACTTTTTGTTTAAAGAGCTTTACACTAGTTATTTTTTTAATGGATATTGGGAGCTTGTTGTACAGTTTTGTTGACATGGTATGAGGTCCATTAGTGACCTTGGCTAACTTATGACAAGGAATTGAAATGTTATAGTTTTTTCTCAGGGTGAAGCCCGAAAGAAGACATGTATCATCTCTGTTCTGAAACTTGGAGCAATTTGATTTAACGTAGATTACGCAATAATACCATATATATACATAAGGCATGATTTTTGAACTTACTCAATTCTTAAAATATCTTTTTTATCCAGGCATGAACAATACACAACATCACAATATGCAAAATGACTCAACACAAGAGCATTTGTTAATTTTATTTTCAAACTTATTGATAATAAATGACGATGAGGATAAAGCATTTTCAAACTCATGTTACTTCTTTGAACACATTTTGTGACATGTTTTGTAAACCTTAAATTCACGTCCATTTCGATACCTAAATTTTTTGACACGTTCGTGGGGCATATTACTGTATCACCAATAACAATATTAATATGTCTCTCCACCAAGCTACGATTAGTACCAAAAACAAGCAGATTAGTTTTGTTTGAATTAATTTTGAGGTTATGAGCTTCAGATGCTGAAATATGACGAGCTGAATCTTCATTCAATTCTTGATTAGCAGTAGCAACGTCATTAGGGTTAAATGATAGATATAGTTGAGTATCATCCGCATACATATGTGAATTACAATGTCTTAAAACAGAAACTAGATCACAAGTGTATATGCAAAATAATAAGGGTCCAAGTATACATCCCTGAGGCACTCCAAATTTAATAAATTCACTGCTTGATTTTCCCTTCGAAGTTTCTACAAACTGTGAACGATCTTCAACATAACTTTCAATTAAATTTATAGCAGGTTCAGAGAACCCGATGAAGTTCAAAATTGTAAATAAAATTCGATAACTAATAGTATCAACAGGAGCACCAGGTTCATATACACTCAAATCACTAGCTCAAAACTCCTTTGAAATTTAGCCTTCATAATCGATGAAAGAAGCTTCTCAGCCATAACATCCCGACAGATAATATTTATACAAACAATTCGTGAGAAATCCTATCTTCATTTTTATAGAAATCTACAGCTTTAAAAGTAGTCCGACTCTGCCGTAATACCATCACTCCTAGAACTAAGTGTTTCTTAACAGTTTTATAGGGGTAACATATAAGCTAAAATACGTTAAAACTCCTGCTATTGATAACAAATTATTCAATACAACGACGCCATTTTAAAATGATGTCATTAGATGAGTTGAAAATATGAAATACTGCACATATATTTATAAATGAAAAGTACATAGATATTATAAGATTATATTATTTAGAACAAACAGAGTTAATTTGCGACTAGAAAATGATAAGTCGACACAGTGAATTTTTGTATAATTAATAATTTTTTCCAAAAATTTTATTAAAAGAGTGGCGCGCTTAAATTTTACTAATAATAGGCTATATATTTGTCAGTGAAATTTCATTCGGAGTTAAAATATCAATCTCTGAAGCACAAACAATGTCTTTGACAGTTTTAGAAGAACATAAGTGGAATTAATGAAATGGCCCCCACCTTTCTTTTTGTTAGTTTTCAGTTGGTGACATATCTATTATATTTTCCTAGTGTCCAATACAAAATTACTTCTTGCGCATTTAAGAAAACATTTTGAACACTTTTTATTTTATCGTTATCGTTTTAATCTGCATTATATTTTGTAAAGCTCACTTGGAATTACTAAAAAACTGTTTTAAAATTGTTTTTCAATTATTCTATAAGATTCTTTACGAATAGTGTAAGAAAATTTTATAGTAACTGCCGAAATGTTTATAAAACTGTTTTGTAGTGTTTGTGAAAGGCCTTACAAAATATGAATAAAGACTATGATATTTTATAAAACGGTGCCAATTTCCTATTTATAGCTGTTTTATAAACACATTGAGAACATTTCTGAGAGAAATACAGTTTTATAATTTGTTTCTCCGAAACGTTTTCACAACCATTATAAAATATAAAGTTGCTAGTTGGGAAATGCCACCACAGGTCTAATTAGAAAGTTGGTTCCATTTAATTCAATGGGGGAATTGTGTTTAGGTGGTTGTAGGTTCATCACTTCCATTCATAACTCGCTGTAATGACTTTTTCTCGCCATTTCCTGGTACCTTCAGAGTTGAAGAATATTCTTTCAGAATAGCGCTGGTTCCTTAATTGAGGAAATCTAAAGGTTTTCTAACGTATTCTTTTTTGTCTGTAGTAGTAACAGTTGGACTTTTGTCTGTTCTCGTGAACATGACGTCATATCAATTTTTATTCAATTGAGTTTGCAAATTCGATTTTTTTATTGAAACGGATTCAATGATATGGTTCAGCCTTTGATATATTTGCAGACACCAACCTTTGAAAAAATTCATGATCAATTAGGCATTACGTAGGTAGAATGTTGAATGATCCAACATATAGTACACGGACTAGTCTTATTACACTCACCGCTTTTTCTGTTATTACTAACCGTCAAAAGAAAGCTGTTTAAATTTCATGATATTCTACCCATAAGTTTGTCATAAGTTTGTCAGTTGTCAGTGATAAGAGCTAAGAGTCACTACTTTTGGCATTTTCAAAACAGAGGATCAAAAACAATGTCGTGTTTTGATTGATTGAAAAAATACTAAATCGTTTTGAATGATCGCAAAGTGGAGTTGCATGAGTTATCTCAATTAATGAATATACTTTATTGTCCAAGAAAAGATATTTTCATTGACAAAGCTTTCTATAATCTAAAGTCAGTACATAATTAAATTTGACAAATAGTGTTCTATGTACCACAGGTCGACAAATACAAAAATTTTCACAACACAAAAAGTGAGCATCATCTCAAAAAATTATTTACATAGCTTACTATAATCTAAATTGAATATATGTATGATTAGAGTTGTAAATAGTACATGAAATAAGTTGATCAGTTGAAATTGAATGTAAGGACTGTGATGCAAAATATTATGGACAGACAAAAAGATCTATTAAAGTAAGATATAAGGAACACATAGCATATTTGAAATATGGAAGACCTGAAAAATCAGCAGTCGCCCATCATATTTTGCAACAAAACAATTCCCTAGACTCCAGAGTGTAGAAATACGTAAACACAATACTATTATGAATAACGATGACGGACCTATACCGAATAGCATACTATACAGGGCTTTTCATGATGAGCGTTAATTAGCCGTTTCTGGCAATCTATTCAACGGATCAACCTGAAAATTCCACAGTATGCATAAGTCAATATGACCTACACGCCTAAAATATTTTAGACGAAGTGGCGTCATATTATGATTCATTATCACTTTGTCAACAAATTCATATACTATTTCTTCATACCTATCTATTACCGTTTAGAAGATATAAATTAATTTCGATATTTTTTTTACCAAACATGAACTTTTATAAATGCTGATAATCTTGAACTCTCTTGCACTAAAACGATTAAATTTGAAATGGAGTGGAGTGATACTATGAGGATCTTCACTCCAAGTCATATTTTCATTTGCCTCATACAGGGTCTTCAAAAAATGCAGATATTTTGATCTGATGAAGAAATGAGTGGAACTCAATTTTTTCAAATGGAACACCCTGTATATTTCAACATTTTTGAGCTCTACATCCAATTTTAGATTAACTTTGTTCAGATAATACTATTTCTATTTTGAACCGTTTTCGAGATAAACTGTTTCAAACGGAAATTGACATGGTTTCCTTGTTCATCACTCATTTTTGTAAAACAGATTTCGTTTGATGTTTCTCAATCAGTCACAGATAATACCATGAAAAGATAATTATTAAAATAGTCCTCAACCATCGAATGAAACTTCTCTTCAGACAATAGTTTCATTAACGCTGAAACACGAACTGAAAATTAAGAATTTGACAAATTGTCACGTAGGGTATACCTATCTCCCTTTCGGCCTCGTGCAGAGAAGCATTTGGAAATGCATGAAAGTATCCCAAAACTGTTATACCATTGTCATCATCATCCACTTTAGTCTTCTTACGAATGATTTTTGGACGGAAGGTTCCATTCAACCTACAGTTTTTTAGTAGTCGATTTATCACATTATTATTCGGCTTCGGAAGTTGTGGATATCTTTCATGAAATACTTGGCATGTTCTACTTGCAATTCTATTGCACTCACCATAAATTATTAATAAATTCAAGAAATCTTCATTACTGTAACCTAATCTTGACATTATTCTATTATAATTGGTAGCTATCACAATCAGTCAAAACCACCAACGAAAGTCTGACGTTAAATAATTAGTTTATTTATTTTTCCAAAGCACACTATTAAAAAATAGTAATGTGTACTGTAGTACGTTAGAGACCAATACCTCAATGTATACAAATTGTAACTTTTTCTAAGGTAGGTACATACCAATTTCGAATTGACTGATCTGGGACAGTTGAAAAACTGGATCAAAAAGAAATATCACTTAGTATAAAAAAATGTTGAATATCCAAAATAAGTGATGAATTCAAAAAAACGAACAAGAAAACCATGTCAGTTTCCGTTTGAAACAGTTTATCTCGAAAACGGTTCAAAATAGAAATAGTATTATCTGAACAAAGTTAATCTAAAATTGGATGTAGAGCTCAAAAATGTTGAAATATATAGGGTGTTCCATTTGAAAAAATTGAGTTCCACTAATTTTTTCATCAGATCAAAGTATCTGCATTTTTTGAAGACCCTGTATGAGGCAAATGGAAATATGACGCGTAGTGAAGATCCTCATAGTATCACTCCACTCCATTTCTAATTTGATCGTTTTAGTGCAAAAAAATTCAAGATTATCAGCATTTATTAAAGTTCATGTTTGGTAAAAAAAATATCGAAATTAATTTATATCTTCTAAACGGTAATAGATAGGTAAAGGGAAATAGTATGTTAATTTTTTGACAAAGTAATAATGAATCATAATATGATATTATATACGGGGTGTTCTATTTGAAAAATCAAAGAAGCCGCTACTTTATAGTAGAAGCAATAACGCCGCTTCGTCTAAAATATTTTAGGCGTGTAGGTCATATTGATTTAAGCATACTGTGAAATTTTCAAGTTGATCCATTGAATAGTTTGTCAGAAACGGCTAATTAAAGCTCATCATGAAAAGCCCTGTATAGTTTGTTAAAATATTGTTGTTGAGTTTACTGATTACTACATGACACATTGCAAGAATAAATTTGGATAGGCAATATTGTGAAATTAATTTTTATATAGCTGAAAATTGTTTTATATAAACATATATTGTAAAATAATAGATAAGGCAGAATTGTAGAATTAATTTGAGTTGGTACACCTGTATGGGTGGTACGCCTGGATGGTTTACCTGTATGGGATACCTATATAGCATAAATAGGGTTAGATCGCATTAGTTTCTAGTTTTAATCTTCCTCTTTGAAGATGATCACTTGGTGATCGAAACACGTATCGAAGTGTTGAAAATAACGATTTGGTGTAGGGAAAAACTCCAGTTCATTACTACACCAAAGGTTCCAAACAGTGCATCATAAATGGTTACCTGTAGTATATGAATATTAATGTAAGAATAATTTGAAGTATTCATACATTTGAAAAAGCTACTGTGCTAGCGAAACATGTTGTGATTATATTTTTTCAAATAAAGTTTGTGGAGTTCAAATCGTGAGGTGTAGTTTTTGAAAGGAGTAGAATTTAGTCAGTAGAAATACGCTTTAGAAAGATATTGTATATGGAAACACATATTGAGGTTTTGTCAGTGAATCAATTGAAAGTTACTGGAATATGTTCAGAAAAATTACCATTTTTCTTGCTGCAATTTCAACCGTATCGATGTATAACGAATACCGCTACATAGTCCACTGTATATTTCAAAATCCGTTTCAGCTACGAATACAAGTTTAATGAATATGGCAGGAGATTGGAAACGAATATAAATTTCTACTATTGGTAGAAGCACTTACGAGGCCGTTCAAACTCTGAAATATCGTGAAGCACAAAGCAATATACTTCGGTCCATTAGCCGTCTGTTGAGATAAATCAACATATAGAAATTCAACAAAAGCCTTTCATAGGAGTATGGCGGGTCTACAAGAGAAGGCCGGAAATGGTTTAACAAAAAAAAATAGTGAAACGTTTACTCCGGCACAGAAGAGTGAAACGATCCGATGGAGATCGTTGATATGGAATGACATCAAGTATGATAGCAGCTTTCTTTGAAATATCCGACGAATTCTGTATTGGAATGACGATAAAGTGCCCTTTTGTTTCACAAGCACGTAACCGGTCGTTATAAAAATTGGTGCTGGGTGATTTGAATAACATTGTCTAGTTTTTGAATGTCACTTGTATTCTAACATTCAAAATATATTCTTGGAGAATTTGTCGATGTTTGAATAATTATAGCAGGTACTTGAAACAATATCAGAAAATGATGAACAAATGGAAACATGCTAATATTTTCAATCATGCATAACGAATAACAAAAAACATATTAATTCGATACAAAAAACAAAATAGGAAGAAAGCCAGTTTGACTGAAAAGTGAAATCAGTTATTATAATGTTTATAAAAACTCGTTTGGTCCTGTTCTACTAGTGGAACGAATGAAATGGAATGAAATGAGAAATTCATGTATGAATGTGAAGTAGACATGGTTAATTCTGATTCTGCTTATGAATACTTAGAAAAGAATTCCAATTATGAACGTTTATAATACAAAAGTACGTACAATCGTCCTTAAAAATCTTGATTACTGGGCTGATTGGAGAATTGAGTAGTGAATTATTGCGAGGAGAAGTTATCTGTTATGTAATTTTTTGCCACAGAATTAGCCTTGGACTATGAAAATTAATATTCCTGTATCAATTCCATTGTAAATGATTGTTCAGGCCAAGCAATCACATATTTGTAATCACTTCTTTGTTCCAGTGATTGATAATCAAAAGTGTCTGAAAGTTCATTGATTTTATATCTTCTACAGGAATAATTGAAAAACACTCAGCTGGCCACTCAGGCTGGCCTCTTATGCTGGCAATAGGGTTGTGGTAAGAAGTTAGCCAAATAATTGAAGCATACTCCAATTTGCTCCTGATATTATAGGTATCATATCTTCAGACTCACTATATCAGTAAAACTGACAGCTTTATGCACAGTATCCAAGTAAATTCATTGCAGTCACAATTCCTTGAAGCTTATACATATTTCGATAGTACAGCTGTACAGCTGTGAATTTCATTGGGTTACATATTTTCAAGTCATCAGCGAATGCGAAAATAATAGAAAAGAGCGGACCAAAATCAGACCCCTGTGGGACACCTGAGGTGGCTATGTAGTGAGCCAGATTCTATAATCTGAGGTCTATCAAGTGAATATGATCGCTTGACCTGCTCACCTGCTCTGAAATTTTTATCTATCAACATTCTAATTTCTACAGAAAGCATCATTAAATAATTTCATTTCGTTCATTACGTATGCAATAAACAATGACAATGAAATAGATAAGGTACCTTACCTAGTAACATTACCAGTTCAGAACTGTTTTATGATCCTTTATATGGAAGACAACCCTCAAAAGTCGAAATTCATGAGAACTGAGTGTTCTCATGAAATCGCATTCAATGTGCGATTTCTACTTGTTGATTATGGCAAAGTGATGAGAATTTATGGTCAGCACTTGATAGTAATGACTTTAATCCTTTCAGTCCTTTCTGTGGGCTTATTTGAATTCAATGTTCTCCAAATCACAACTAGAAAGTTTCTTCGTTCCAACAAGGAAGCTCAATCAATAGAATAGTCCAGCTTATGGTTAGCATTCTTTAAATGGTTGACGTTTTGGGAATCAATTATTTTCCGTTTTCAAAACACAAAAAAATATCACTTTTGAACTGTATCTCCAATGCAAGCAGCTGAATTTCCATTGACACAAGTTGAGGTGAACTACTAGAAAATTTCTGATAATTCAGAATTCATTTTTCATTCAGATGGCATATAGGATTCATAAATGAAAAATCCTGGAGATTCCAAATGAATAAGTGCTTTCCAGTTCTTGTAGTTCACTTTTATCAGGATCTTTCTGTAGCAGCAATCAAAAGAAAATATTCTTCTATAAATTATAGGAAAGTAGAAAAATATCCTCTCTGAATGATAACTATCTGTATCCATATCTGTAGAGTAGGGAGGGTGAGTGTAAGCCCACAGCACTTAGGCTACATGTGACCCATTGTACATCCTACCCAGGATTTTCTCTCCTAGGTCATCGTCCATCCTGTTTTTTCCAGGAAGGTAGCTTTATATCGACAGGTGTAGGCCAAAACTCGCCGAACACACACTACCTTATTAACGGTAACTCCAAACACTCGCATAGGACATGCCTGACAATTTCATCTTCCAGTTCACACATCCTGCATAGAGGTGTGTCCACTAGCCCCATATTATAGAGGTATTTTCTTAGTTGGCAGTGGCCATTCAGATATCCTACTGTTGAGCATAGATTTTTCCTGGTCATCGCCAGATATTTCTTCGGCGCCAGCTTTCCAGGGTCGCCCAGGGTGTTCCTGGCAAAATTGCATCCTTTGATTCCATCCTATTCCTTCAGAGATTCAGCATGGGTGTGACGTTTGGTTACTTCCGCAATTGTCGAAGTCATCAGGCCGAAGGTGATACTGGGTCCTTAAATTCTTAGTCCAGCTGCTTCTTTGGCTGAAGAGTCGGCAATGCCGACCTTTACCCTTGTCGTGCCCTTCAACCCACCTCAGGATAATGTTATTATCTACCGAGGCTTTGGTTAAATCTTGGTGGCACTCTAGTACTAGCCCTGAGGTAACACGTTGTCTGTTCAGGGCTAATAGGGCTAATCTACTATCAATGCAGATTGTTATATTTTTGCCAGAAACTCCTTTCCTGGTTATTTCTTTTGTGGCGATCGTGATACCAGCCACTTCTGTTTGAACCACGTTGGTATTTTTTCCCATCCCCCACTTAATCCTCAGGCTTAGTGATCTGAAGTAAACTTCAAATCCTGAGCTTTCTTTGGTTTTTGAGCCGTCTGTATATATACACGTATTGCATTTGTAGAATCTGACTCTGTGTTCTGTTTTATTTGTATTTTGTAGGGTTTATTAAACACACACTTGGGTTCAATTGCATGATAAATGATAACTAACTAACAACTCTTTCTTGGAAAGTCAATCGTAGTCTTTTTCATCGTCTCTTATATTCGCCATTATGAATTTTTGAAAACAAGTCTTTTAAAGGCGAAAAACTATATTTTACAAATATTTAGTATTATTGAACATCGTATCTACCACCAGCAAAAAAGTTGACAACCGCCACATTCTTTATATTCCTTCAGTGATCGAGAAAATGTAACAATTACAAGATGTCCGAAAAGCGGACATCCAAATGAAACCAGGTAATAATAGAGATGATTTCCAGTCAATTCAATCATATCTATATATGAATATCCAATTGATGATGATTATTTTGTTGCACTTCTTCATTGAACTCAAAAGAACCTATCCATGAGTAATGATTACATGTATGCAATTGATGACTTGTTCATTTTTCGGTAATTCATGATCACTTTAATGAAATGAATAAAATAAAACACTTTTGTCTAATTACCACCACTTAATTTTATTTATACGGCCGGTGTCGAGTTTAACACCATTATCAAGTATAAAACTGAGTTTTACATGCATAATTTTCGCTTCCAGGATGAAATAATGTTTCGAAATGTGTAATTCAAGGTCGGTCGGTAGCCAGGCGGTTTGACGTGGATTCTTTTTTCACTCACTCAAATCGGCCGTCGTGTTGGTCGGTGGTTCAAGCCCCAGGCTGAGGGATCGATTTTCACTAGCTATCGTCCAACCCGTGTTAGGAATCACACGTTAAAAGGTAAGACTTCGTTAATCCTTAGCTTGCACAAGTTTCGACTTCTGAGGGTTGTCATTCGTATGGGTTCGACAGCTGGTTAACGAAAAAACATATTTTAAACAGATTTTGAACAGATTCCCGTTTTTAAATACGACAAATGATTGTACCACAAATAATCAATGAATGAAAAGTGACCCATTCAATTCAGATTTCTGTGAGTCGGAATACTTTTGAATACGAAAAATCAACAAAATTTTCGGTGTGGTTTTTCAATTAGACATACTATATCAATACTTCGTCGCTTGGGCTCTTCGATTATTTTCTCAACAAGTTTTTGTCTGGGTACTTATTGTCAGATTTCTCACATTTTGTGGTATTTCCCGTTTTGGAGTTTGTGGTGTTCAAATTCTCTATTACTACATTCAATATAAACTTTTACAAATGGCTCAAATTTTTCGAAAATATGCAAAGTTGCACTTTGTTTTTGGACTTTGGGTCATAAACTGTTCATACACGTGTATCAATGTTATTGTCAGCTTTGGAGAATAGAAAGACCTAGTGAAGAAAAATATATAGTGAATATGGCAAATAAGAAGTATTTGTGGGATATTAAGTTTTTGGACTCATAGTTCATTGTATTTGCTATTGACTGAGACCTAAGTTATGGCATTTTTGCTTTATCTTTTCCACGCCATAGATTGAGGAATTTTTGATCAAATATACAGAAAATGTCAATAGCTTTTGAACGATCAACAACAACCTTCATTCATTTGAACGTCTTTTTTCGGTAGATCCTGTAACAGTATACGGAGTGTGAACTGAAATAGTCAATCCGTTTCGAATCTAATAATTTCCACCGGAGTTTCACAAACAAACAGTGAACGAAAACGGCTTGAAAGTCGACATAACCCCACAAACGAAAATCCCTTTAATATTTCCGCAATAAACAACGACCTTAATAACCCTCTGACAAATGCCCGATTTTCATATTCACTATTTCCCTAACCCAATCCCACTTCCATTGTTCTCCATAAAGATCCAGACTTCCACTGAAGATTATTTCGTGCTTATGTAAATACACCTCGAGACTCAAAAGATTCATATTTCTCTTTGTTCGCAGATTTCGCGGGCACTCTTCTGGACGGACCCTTCGACTTCCTGGAGCGATAATATTCTGGTGAGTATGCATAGGAGCGGTTATAGCTTCGACTTTTATGACTTGCACTGGAGTGATGGCTAAACGGTTACTGTCTTTAAAAAAATGTGAAGCGTCATGGGACGTGAAACATCAATAATAATATTTTGTGACTCATATGATGACTGTTGAGTACTGAAATATTTATAAAAAATATATAATGGAAATATTCCTGAAAAAAATTTGATGTGTTTATTTTTTTTTCTGTACAATATAAAATCACACACAAATATAGCCTTTTGCACCTATAAATTAGTACGGAAACGCATACTTTATTTTCTGAGGAAGGTTCGACACCAAAGCATCATGAACAACAGTCCTGGCGGTAGCAAAAATTCCTTGGTTATCGAGGAATGTAGTTGTTGCCGTAAATATCTGTCAACTTTTCTCGAGACGCTACTAAAATAGCCCCAGGTGTACAAGTGTCCTATTTCTTGCACCCTCGACTTGCGTAAACATAAGCATGAGCTCTGCCTTCCGGAACAGCCAAAACCTTGTGTCCTGCACCATCGACGCTAATAACGTCATTATGATTAAGAGCCTTCAAGGTATTCGAAACCATTCCGTCTCGGTGCGATCTTGTAGTAGTGATGATGATATTATCCTCTGGCGGCTCGATGGGATCAAATTCTCCGATGCCAGCGCCTACCAGACCCCACAGAGTCTTTCATGGAGTATCAGGAACCGTTTTGTAGTTGTAATAGGGTTGATGGATCAATCCTCCCACTGCCCTACCACTGACAGATACTCCATGATCCCTCCATGATCTAGGAGTCCCTCTGCATATTCAGAAGTTCCATCAAGGGGATCTACCCATACCTTCAAGGTATTCGAAACCATTCCGTCTCGGTGCGATCTTGAAGTAGTGATGATGATATTATTCTTTGGCCGGTCGATGAGATCAAATTCTCCGATGCCAGCGCCTACCAGACCCCACAGAGTCTTTCATGGAGTATCAGGAACCGTTTTGTAGTTGTAATAGGGTTGATGGATCAATCCTCCCACTGCCCTACCACTGACAGATACTCCATGATCCCTCCATGATCTAGAAGTCCCTCTGCATATTCAGAAGTTCCATCAAGGGGATCTATCCATACAACAATGTCTTCAGGAACAGTATTGACAAAAGAAGGTGGACAATTTGCGGAAAGAACAGATTGATCACTCTCTGTCAGAATCCAGTCACTTGGTTCATCAGATTCACTCAGTTGTCCCTCCTCTTCTATAATGGTGACATCAGGAAATTGCTTCGATAGAGATGCAACTATGCATCGTTGCGCCGATCGGTCTGCTCCTGTCTGGACATCATTTTTCTCCAATCCCTTCTCAACAGTGCCCAGTTCACCCTTGGTCATAACATATTTTAATTATTTTTTCGGCTCGTGTAGCAGCAGTTAATGATGAAGCCAACAGTCGCGTAATTAGAGGCGCACTTTGAGCCATTTTTAAGGATATGTCCAGCAGTGATGTTAAAACACAAATGAAGATAATTCAGAGATTCGAAGAATCCAACCTCATTCACAAGTCAATAACAGTCAGAACAGTCAAGCGGCGTTGGAAGCTCTTGACTCCTACCGAGCAACGTCTAAATTGGTAGCAGATTGCCAAAAACGACTCCCCTCGATAGGAAGACTCAACAGATTGTTTCTAATCTGGATTCCTGGCCATACAGGCTTGGAAGGCAATGAGGCTACTGACTACCTTGCAAAGGGGTGTGCAGCAAGATGCTTCATCGGGCCAGAACCTATCAATGGCATCGCTTTAGGCTTTGCCAAACAAAGATTGAACACCTGAATGGAAAGAAAATTCATGGACTTCTGGCAGAATCTTTCACGATTGGCTCATTCCAAGGCATTATATCACCCTTCTAAGCTTGTTAACAAACAGTTGTTGGACTACAGTAGGGATGAACTACGATGTCCAAAAGGCCTTCTCACAGGTCACTGTCATTTGAATCATCATATGCAGAGACTTGGACTGTCGGACATACTTTGTGCCTGCCCCGCTGGGAACCGAATCAGGTTTTTAGTGTTAGGCAGAGCAGTACTCTCATCATTTGACCTGGGGGACCACTCACCATACAAACTAATCGGCTTCGATAAGAAGCTGGGTTTATTTGATCGAGTGTCAATAGGTGTGAGCCACAATAAACCCTCGTGGGTTGCAATGGAGGATCGAATAGATCCACACTCACTTTGGACCTAACCTAACATAACCTACTTCAAATATCAATGGAGAGCATTAATATTTCTATCATAGTTTCCATTAGTCATAAGTTGTGAATAAAACGGTTTCTTTATTTTGAAATTGAATCCTACACGATCGAAAGATACATATTATTGAACACTGAAATTACTAATGGCAAACAAAAACACACCTTGATCTTCATAAAGTTATAGTTAGTGAACTATTCGTTTAGAGTACTATACAGATTGATTGTGGTACTTAAACTTGAATATCAATAAGGTCTTAGTGGCCAGGGTTCTTTTTCATTTACAGCAAATGATACGATTGGAGAGTTGTAACTAATCAATAACAGGCCTAAAATCATCTTTTACACCATACAGGGTGTAACTGAATTAGTGTAAAACATTCAAAGAGGTCATTCCTCATCGAAAAAAAGATAGGATCTTCCATGTAAAGAAACTTCATTGGAGCTTTCCTTGTTAAGATACAGCCCCTTAAAGGGGGTACATGAAATTTGCATTACACTTTTTTTCACAAGCACTGAAAAATTTACAATATTGGAATTAACCTGACATTTTGTACTACCAAAAAGACACTTAGCGAGTAATTTATTTGGTTTACCCCATGGTCGTAAGGGGTGGAAAACGCAACCCCTAAAATTTATTTCCAATGTAACTTTTTGTCTTATTATTTGTTTACCATTTGAAAATTTATTTCCGATAGCCCGTTTCATTCTAAACAAAAAATATCTTTTGGGTTTTTTTGCCCAGTTCGCAGCAAAACATTATTTTACGAACAGCTACAGAAATACATCGTCATGAATGCGAACTGGATTTATTGTTATTTTGTAGTTAGTACCTGCATTAAACGATTAAAGGGTGATAAACGAAACTAACTTATTAATAACAAAACACCCAACATGTAGAAATCATAGTAAATGTTCAATATGTCTACCTTCAGACATTACGCATGCGTCTAGACGTCGGCGCATTGAGCCACGTATTCGCTCGAATATTCCTGGAGTATCTCTGATTACCCTGCACGCATTGATGATACGGTTTCTTAAGTCCTCTACATCGCGAACAGGAGTACGATAAACCAAATGCTGTAAATGGTCCCAAATAGAGAAATCGAGAGGATTGGGATCCGGGGATCGAGCGGGCCATATCTGTGGTCCTCCTAGACCTATCCATTGATTTGCATATGTTTCAGTTATATGCTGACGTGCTACTTGACTAAAATGGGCGGGAGCCCCATCATGCATAAAAAACATATCCCTTCTGACGCCCAAAGGAACTTCCTCTTGCAGAACTGGGTGCACTTCTCTTAAAAATTGAACGTATGCCTCACCATTCAATCGAGGAGGTAGAAAATGAGGCCCAATTAAATCATACCACACGTTAAGAGAAAACTGTTCTTGATGGTTAGTTTCTACAATAGCGTGAGGGTTTTCATCAACCCATATGCGGTAATTATGAAAATTAATAATCTTGTCTCGAGAAAAACTACATTCGTTTGTGAATTCTATCTTCTTCAGAAAGTCACAATTTCTTCTAATCATTTCCAGCATCCAATTGCAATATTCAAGACGGTTCGGAAAGTCTCGCGGTAACAGTGCCTGTACTCGTTGCAGATGGTAAGGGTATAAGAGTTGTTCCTTTAAAATTCGCTGGAAAGCAATCTTTCTAGTAATGGTAGTAGGTTGTTCTCCAATCGAATTAAGTACTGCTTCCTCAAGCTGTGATGTTCGTACTTCTCGATGACGACCACAATCCTGCGTTCTTTTGTCGGATGAACCATATTCTCGTAATCGTTGATGAAGTCAAGCAAATATTCTATGTGAAGGATGCTGCCGTTGAGGATACATTTTAGCATATCTTCTAGAAGCTTCTAACCCATTCCCCTGCGACAGACCGTAAACGTAATGCATATCAGCCGTTTCCTCATTTGTGTATGCCATTTTAATAACAAGTGAATTATTGAAGTAATAAATTAAGAACAGAACAACAACACACAAGCAGAGTATTAATTCAATTTCGAAAATACACAAACTAACAGCTTCATACCAATTGAATTGTCACTATCTCTTATGCTTATAGCGACCTACTGGATAGATTAGTTTAGTATTTTCGCATTTATGACAATTTATCTCTGTAGCTGTTCCTAAAATAATTTTTTGCTGCGATCTGGTTTATTTTGGGCAAAAAACCCAGTTTAGAATGAAACAGGCTATCGGAAATAAACTTTTAAATAGTGAACAAATGATAAGACAAAATGTTACAATGGAAATAAATTTTAGGGGTTGCGTTTTCTACCCTTTACAACTATTGGGTAGACCAAATAAATTTCTGGCTGTTTTTTTCGTAGTACAAAACGTCAGGTTAATTTCAATATTGTAACTTTTTTAGTGATTGTGAAAAAATTGTTATACAAATTTTATGTTCCCCCCTTTAAAGGACTATATCTTAACAAGGGATGCTCCAATGAAATTTCTTTATACGAAAGATCCTTTTTTTCGATGAGGAACCACCTCCTTAAATGTTTTACACTTTTTTAGTTACACCCTGTATATACTAATGACAAACAAAAAAATGCCGGATTTTCTGTCAACTTGTAGTTAATGAATTATTATTTAGGAGTAGTGTGCATATAGTGCACTAGTACCAGTACTTGGAGCGATGTTGAGGATTATTCAACTAATCGCCAGTATTTTGATATACTAATTTCTTCTTGAACTTTGGACACTACAGATTTTCTATTCTACCAACTTTTTTCCACGAGTTTCAGCAAATTTGACGTGTTCCTTTGAGACTGATCAGACTCGATGCACTCGAGATATATTCGTTTATTATACGACTCCACATCTCCTTTACTTATTTTTCTCGCGTTATATCATACCTTTTCCTTCCACCCCCAACTCGACCTGCGCTCCACAATTTATTGGGTCAGCCCGAAGCTGTTGCCTATAAAACGATACAGCCACCAGAAGAAACCGCATAAAACATTTTTCATATCCAAGCAGAATTTCTCGAATAAAACTTTTTACAGCGACACAAAACAAATTTCAATAAGAGACAGCTCGGCCGAACACGTTGTGAATTTAGAGATGATGGCCGTTTTTGCGAGGTGCATCGGAACGGCGGTTCATCCATCATACAATTTTTAGACTTTACTTTTCATAAATACATTAAAATCGAATGAGGGCTTTCATACAGTTTTAAAGTGCCTCCGAGACTCTATCAATAATAAATCGTATTTACTCTAGCCGCTAACGAATTTCCAGATGAAAAAAGAGCTCTTTAAAATGCACTATTCTGTTTGAAGTGTATGAGGAAAAATCTGATAGAAATGTGGTTGATGAAACCAAAAATGATTCTTGGTTGGAAACAATAGGGATATGAATATTTGAAGTATCTTCCGCAACTGAGCTCTCATTCAGTAGTTTGAAAAAAGATAAACAAGTTCAATTCAAAATTTTCATTTATTATTCAGTTCTTCTCAGAAATATTATTCTCTTTCCTACCTACCTACCCTATTTTTTACTAGTTCAGACTTGCATCATCCTGATATGATTCGAAATCTATGAAAGAACAAATAAAATTATAATGAATAGCTGAAATGTCAATTATATTATGCAATAAAACAGAAAATGTAAATACAATGAAACGAATAGAATAATCAGGATTGAAAAATGAAAATGATCACAAAGTGACAAGAAATTAGAAGTAATTGAAAAAGAAATTTAAAAAAATCAAAACAGGACTTCAAACCAAGTTACTTCACTACGTTTCGAATGTTAGTATCCACAATCATCTTCAGGTGATGACCGTATGTCAAACCATGTATTGATTTCTTCAAAAATCATTCTTTCTTGAAATTTACAAGGACATATTCAGGATTTTTACTCAACACGGGTAATTTATCTACAGACGAATATTCTTCCATGAGGTCCAACATTTATTTTTGTCAATATAATCTACAGTGTGTCTCACTTCTTATGAAAACACCCCCATATCTTCCGTGATATTCGAGGTAAAACGATGAAACTCTCTGGACTGATGGAAATGCTCAAAATGCACCTACCACCTGAATGGGGTTGGCCAAAGTGATATACACTGTCCGCCACTCGCGATGGAACACGATGGAAACGTTCTTTCAGGAAGCTGGAGAGCCATACACAAAAATGATCCGACAAACCATAGCATCGAAGTTTGGCCAGCAATCCTTCATGACATACACGGTCAAAGGCCTTAGAAATATCAAGCAGAATAGCTCATGATTCTCCATGTTTCCCGATTGCATTATTCCAAATGTAATGTACTTTGTTTGATAAGAAATTGTTTCTTATGAAATCAAGAGGCTGATACTTTTCTATAAGGTTATTTATTGTCACAGGTTAATATGTGTGTTCACATCGAGGCTGTAAAGTATACTGATTTTGCAACGTTGTCAGATTGTTCTCAAAGTATATATTTCTACATACATTACACGCCCCTTTCAAAATAAAAAAAAAGAATACATTATAAAATTATTTCAAGATAAATTTAATCTTTGTGGGGGCTTAACGATTCTACCACTCCTCGTTTGGTAATGACTGGAACTTGAGTTCGAGGCAGACATTGTTTCCCCAGAACACATCGTATTATCTTGACTTGTTCCTGGAATAGGATCTTCCACATCTGGATACTTTTCGGGAATAGATTCATCCTGCTTGGGAGAAACAGATGGTCTGAATGATTGTCTATTTCTTCTATACTCCGTTCCGTTGATTAGAACATTGTAATCATCATTTTCTGATTTGTTAGTTATAATTCCAGGCTCCCATTCTCTAATATGTTTTTGGACTGTTACAGGTTGGTATATATCAAGCTCAGGCATTTTTTTAGTTCCCGCATCATAATATTGTTTTTGCAAATTTTGTCTTTCATATAATTTATTCCTTACCCCTTCCAATGAGAAGTGAGGTTTCAATATTTCTTTAACTACTGGAAGTGTAGATCTCAGTTTTCTTCCCATGAGAAGTTCACTAGGAGAAGGTATGTCCTGTTTTGCGGTTGTATTATAATTCAATACCGCAAGGAATGGGTCCTGTTTATCTTCAATTGATTTGCGCAAAAGATTCTTTATCGTTTGAATCATGCGTTCTACCATACCATTAGAACGTGCATAATGAGGACTTGAAGTGGACAGCTGAATTCCATATTTTTTCGCAAAATTTTCAAATTCATAAGAGTTGAATGGAGGCCCATTATCAGAAAAAATTTCTAACGGTAAACCATGAGTTGCGAAAATGTTTTTCAGAGTTGAAATGACAGCTGTCGCTGTTTTATTCATCACTAGGTTGACTACTGCAAACTTACTAAAATAATCAACCAAAACCAAGAAGTTTGAGTTATTTAAAGACATGAAATCAATGCCCACTTTCCACCATGGATATTCTGGAATTTCATGAGGCGTTAAAGGCTGTCTTTGATTACTTCTTGCATATTTTTGGCAAATATTACAATTTGACACCATTTTTTCGATGTCATCTGTTAATCCCGGATAATATATTGAATCTTGGGCTCGTTTTTTGCATGAAACGATTCCTTGATGTGATTGATGAATCACTCCTAGCAGTTCATCTTTCAAACACTCTGGGATAATAACACGTTTTTTATAAAACAAAATGTCATGTTGAAGAAAAATATCGTTTCTTATCGGCCAAAATTTTTTGACATCATTTGGTACCTTACTTTTGTGATCAGGCCAACCCTGAAGCACAAAAAATTTCAATTTTTGTAATGATTCGTCTTCTGAAATAGCTTTTTGCAACCTTCTCTCATTCTCTCGTGAAGTAGCTAGAATAGAGAATACTTTGAGGTTATTTTCCAAATATTCCGTCTTGAGAAAGTCAGAAGTTGGGTCTCTGCTCAATGTATCTGATACATACATTTCTTTCCCTGGCACGTATTTTAAAGTGAATTGATATCTGAGAAGTTTAAGTGTTAAACGCTGAATTCGAGGAGATAATTCATCTAAGGGTTTTTTTAATAACCCTAGTAATGGTCGATGATCCGATTCTATGATAAAGGCTTGTCCAAATAAATAGTAATGGAACCTTTCACATCCGTAGACCAAGGCTAACAATTCCTTTTCGATGTGATTGTAGTTTTTTTGAGTATCAGTCAGTGACACTGATGCGAACTCGATTGGTTTATTATCTTGAAATATACAAGCACCAAGCCCATAGGGACTTGCATCCACAGATAACACGGTTTCCTTTGATGGATCAAAATAAGACAAAGTGGTTGCAGAAGACACGAGACGTTTCAGTTTGTCAAAGCACTTTTGTTCATTTTCAGTCCAAACCCACACGATTCTATCACTTAGTAATTTTCTAAGTTGATTGGTCTCTTGAGAAAGGTTAGGTAAGAATTTAGACAGGTAAGTAATCATTCCAAGGAATCTTTGAAGTTCTTTCTTGTTTCTGGGTGAGTGCATTTCTTGGATAGCTTTAGTCTTAGTAGGATCTACTGATATTCCTTCTTCACTAATGATGTGTCCAAGAAATTGAATTTTTTTAACACAAAATTTGGATTTTTCTTTATTCAAAGTTAAGCCACTATCTTTGATTTTGGTAAGAACTGTTTTCAAATTCAAGTTGTGTTCTTCCAAAGTTCTACCGAAAACTAAAATATCGTCTATGTACACGATTGTGCCACTAATACCATCTAATATTTCGTGAATATATTTTTGGAAAATCTCTGGAGCTGATGAAATTCCGTATGGTAACCTTAAGTACCGAAATCTACCGTAGCATGTTGTAATGGTACACAACAAAGAGCTTTCATAAGTTAAAGGCACTTGAAGAAAAGCTTGAGAAGCATCCAAGAGCGTGAAATATTTGGCTCCAGCCAAATTGGAAAACAAAATTTCCTGGGTCGGTATCTGGAATCTCTCACGTTTGATATATTTATTTAATGTACGAGGGTCCATACAGATACGGACATCACCATTTGGTTTTGGCACCACTACTATTGGATGTACCCAATCAGTTGGTTCATTAACAGGTACAATTATATTATCCAACACCATTTGATCTAGTTTATTTTTGACCTTCGATTTCAAGGCCATAGGAATTTTTCGCGGTGCACTCACGCATGGAATCGCGTTGTCACCCAAAGTTATTCTATATTGACGATTGATTTTACCTATGCCAGTAAAAACGGATTCATGTGATTTAAGTATATATTGTAATTCATTATTCTCGATTACACTAACATCACGAACAATTTCATGTCCAGGTAATATTTTCAATAACTTTATCGCGTCAAGTCCCAAAATTGAGCATGGTTTATTGGAGCTCAACACATAGAACAAAATTTTTCTATTCACTGATTTGTAGTTACAGTTCAAATATAATTGTCCAACAACATCAATTGAATGACCTGAATAAGATGACAAATTCGAATTAGTGCGACTGAGTGCCTTATCACTAATTCGCAATTTTTTAAAGTCACTGTAGTTCAAAATATTAACTTGGCTACCAGTGTCTATTTTTAAATTCAATGAATGTCCACCGAAATTAATTTTTTCAAACCATTCCACTGCATTAACGTCAGTTTGATTGGTAATAGACCACACAATTAAATTAGGATCACAAGAGTCATTATTCAAATGTTCAATATCATCAGTTTCTTGCACTATTTCATGCACCCCCGATTTATTGTTAGGGCAACATTTTCTATAATGTCCCTTTTTTTGACAGAAACTGCATATTCTATTAAAGGCAAGACACTTACCGAATTGGTGAAAACCATCGCATCGATTACATCTTTTATTTACATTACCAGCTGTTCCTGATGCCGGACCTACAGATTTCTCGAAATGGCGGGTATTTTTTCTTGGAACACTCCCTTGTCCGAAAAATCTCTCAAAAGATGCTGAAGTAGATGCCTTGCTGTTGTCACTTGCACTATTATTTCTGTAATAATGTTTATTCACAGCATTCACGCTCACAGAGTCTTTCGCGATTTCTTTTTGAGTCAACATGCTATTTTCCATCGCACGACACGTAGTAATAGCATCGTTCAAACTAAGATCAGGTTTTTGTAAAAGTTTTTCCTGAATCCTTGAGTCACGCACACCTAGCACAACTCTGTCTCGCAGAAGAACGTCTTTTTCCACAAATTCACAGGTCGATGCCAGTTGTCGAAGAGCAGTAATGAACTGATCAAACGATTCACCAGGAAGTTGATCCCTCTTGAAAAATTTATAATGTTCAAAAACCAAATTTTTGATGGGGTTACAATACTTGTCGAATTTTTCAACAACGACGTCCAGTTTATTTTTATCTTCTTCTGGTGCATATTCAAATGTATTATAGATTTGTATTGCTTCAACACCCAACAAACTCAATAAAATGGCAATTTTGACTTCATCTGGCTTGCAATTTTTTCCGCTGGCCATCAAATACAATTCAAATTGTTGTTTCCACAACTTCCAATTCGATGAGATTTCACCTCTGAATGAAAATTCTCCAGGTGTTTTTAACGGTTCACCCATTTTTTCAACTGTACCTATTTTTATACACAGACTTCAAATAATTCACCAAACAGAAGTCTTTTCACAAACCCGCAAATTTATTAAAGGTTTTATTTGCGTCAACATTCACTGATAGAATTTATATTCTTCCAAGAAAATTGTTCGTAAACACCATTTGTCGACGAAAAAAAACTTAACAAAAACTGCCAGTGCAATTCTCGATGTTTTCAACTTAGCCGTTTTTTCTCAACGGTCGAACTTTTTTCACGACTGGTTTCGCACGAATTTCGATAACCGTCTAGCACTTTTCCAAGTAGTGTTCTTGCATAACCTTATAGCACTTTTCCGCTGCCACCATGTAATGTACTTTGTTTGATAAGAAATTGTTTCTTATGAAATCAAGAGGCTGATACTTTTCTATAAGGTTATTTATTGTCACAGGTTAATATGTGTGTTCACATCGAGGCTGTAAAGTATACTGATTTTGCAACGTTGTCAGATTGTTCTCAAAGTATATATTTCTACATACATTACAGGTAACACAATAGAAGGTCTCCTGTTGATCTTTGTTTCCGAAAGTTACTTTTTAAGTACGATGACGGGCACTCCATCAGGACTGGACGCCTCGTTGATATTGAGCTGTTTCAGAATTCGCCTGACTAGACTTTGTTAGAAGTCATTTCTGGCATTGTGGATTATAGTATGGGAACGGTGGTGCCGTTCCCAGAAAATTCACTGTGGACTTGAACGCAAATTGTTCAGCTAGTAGAGTTGCTTTTTCAATGGCTGTCGTTGCAACTGAACCATCCGCTTGTGTTAGTAGTGTTAGTAATTGTGGATTTTGTGAAGTTTGAACAGCTTCAACTACCGGCCAGTAGGATCTAAAACCGTTGGGATTGGCAAGCAGTTCATCCCTAATTTCCTGACTATAAAGTTCTTTGATTTTATTTTGTTCTGAGTTTGTAGCTGTTGCGATAGTATACAATCAAAGATTGCCAAAATAATCGTAACTCAATAGGAAATATTTGATTGAGGATCTGAAAAAAATAATTCCAAAATCATCCATCCCATCAACTTTAGTTTCCATCAATATTGATGACCATATCTATGCACTATAAAATGAATACTAGAATTCTGAAATGATTCAAAAGCAACATATTGTCTGCGTATTCATTAATATAGGAGTTTCTTAATAATAATCACAAACATTTTTCAATTCTAGATGCGTTTCTCTAATAGCGTAGCTTCCTACCGAGGAAGCGTCAAGAAATAAAATGATTTATGAAAACTGTTTAATTATTATCACGGATGAAGTCTTTGAGTTCAACATTTTCGAATTCTGTATGTGGAACCCTTTGGTTTTCACTCAATGATCGAAACATATTTCAATTCATCAGACTTTCTTTCTGAATAAATTTTCAATGATAATCCGATTGTTCTTTCCAATATCATATAATTCAATTCAATTTGATGATAATTTGATATAATACAAAAATATTTACGAAAAAAACTGGAAGAAAGTAGTTATTTCCCAAAGACATTCTCTAAAATGGACCTTTGATTTTGCAACTTTCAGTCACCAGGAAAATCAAAAATATTGTTTTAAAAAACGCGTTTAAAAACCTGTTATTTAAACAATCCGTGTCATATCTGTAGCATTTCGTTTCCTGACAGTTTTCATGACCTTGGGTGACTTACTTTCCCAAAAGTACCCCTTTCAAGGGTTGCTTTTGGGAAAACACCCCTTGAGAAAAATTATAATAGTGATCAGTTTGTCAGAAAAAAGGTTATTTATGTTTTGTGTTGTGAAATGACTCCATTTCAATGCTGTGAAATGAAAGAGGTGAAGGGTATTCTAATTTGTTGATTGAAAAAAGAATAATACTGGATGAATTATGAAACAAAGTCATAATTGCTTGTTGATTGTATGTTATTTCTTTGTAATTTCAGTTTTTTGTTTGATAAAATTGTTACTTTTTGGTTAACCTTTTTAATTTTTTACAGATTTTTTCTGGGATTTCAAATAAATTTATATTATATTAGACAATGGAAGTCCGAACTGATGAAACGAAGTCAAATAACATCTTCGAAAACTTCTGGACTGAATCGTTCATCAAAAAATGATCGAATGATAATGGTGAAGCAGGAAATCAGAACAATTCTTCACAAAACCTTATCTCTTTCAGAATAATAGTTGATCTCTCAAGCAATTCTGATTAATTGAAAAAAAATATTTCCAATTCCACGGTAATACTTCCACGAACAAATTCTTTGAATGATCAACTATTCCGCGGGTTCAACCGAAAAACTTCGGAAAACTGTCTGCAATTTTCATAGAAAGTTATACTCGATGAGCATCTCAAAGGGAATTGCTCTCATTCGCTATAAATTTCTTTCCAGAACATTCGCAGTATAAAGTCAAAACTCAAATATATCAATAAAACATCAAACATAAACTTTTTATTCGATGACCGCATTTGATATCCGAGAAGAAAATATTTCATAACTTCATAAATGCTTGTAAAATAATAAATGAGAAACTTTTCCGAATGGAACACGAGGTAGAAAATAGATTCCGATATAAAGTTTTCATGTGCGATAAGGAAAAATAAAAGGCAGAATGTAACGATAATTGCCTAGTTAAGGAGAAATACGGTATAATGTTGGGGATGCAGTCAAAATTGCTGGGCTGTTGTTTAAAGAATACTCTTTGTTATATGGTCGAGCTTTCGAGAATGTTTATGCCCTTTATCAAGACATCTACAATAAATTGGTAACATTGAAGCAAAATTGTAAAACAATAGATAAAAAAATACTTACTAACTTGAGGTTATAGTAAAAAGTCGAACGTTTCACTGAGAAACAAACTTAATACTTTTCATTATGTAGAAAAGTGTCACATATTAAATTTTTATGGTTTAAATAAAAAATATATATAAAACTTATTCAGAAGTGACATTTGAAGGATTTGAAATTTTAAATTTTATTTTAACGGCCATGCATGGCACTTACTAGTGGCGTGGTAGCAACTAGAAAGAAAGGAAACAGGAAATATTTGCAAATTGATAATTGACATTATGACATTTGAAGTTTAAAATTTGAAAATTGACAGTATAAACCAAAACAGGATTACCAAAAGGCACACCAACAGCAATGTTGACACTAGCAGTTTCAAAAGGTATCTGAATATGGATACAGTGCTGCCAAGTACTCATAAAAAAAGTGAATATCAAGACTCAGCACTGCTTCCAAACTCACACACAATCTGTTACTTTGGGAACCTGGGGAAGTCAGTTACAATTTCAAGATGTAATTATAAATATTACTGAGGTTGTTAATCTCAGTCTTTTTGTTCATGTTGTTTGTATTCCTTTTGATAAAGAACATTTCTTTAAACAGCCGTTTCTGTAAGTTATTTTCAGTACACCGAAGTTAGAGTATTGTGTACTGAAAGTACACAAGTACACAAGTAGATAAAGGGAATAAACATTCTCGAAAGCTCGACCATATAACAAAGAGTATTCTTTAACCAACAGCCCAGCAATTTTGACTGCATCCCCAACATATATATATATATATATATATATATATATATATATATATATATATATATATATATATATATATATATATATATACATATACATATATATATATACATATATAATACATATATATATATATATATATATGTATATATATATATATATATATATATATATATATATATATAGGGGAGACCGGGGCTACAATTAACAAAAAATATATTTTTAAAAAAATCTGTTTAAAATCTGTTTAAAATCTGTTTTTCCGTTAACCAGCTGTCGCACCCCTACGAACGACAACCCTCAGAAGTAGAAACTTGTGCGAGCTAAGGATTAACGAGGTCTTACCTTTTAACGTGTGATTCCTAACACGGGTTGGACGGTAGCAAGTGAAGATCGATCGTTCAGACTAGGGCTTGAACCACCGACCAACACGGCAGTCAATTCGAGTGGTGAACAAAGCACCCACGCCGAACCGCTTGGCTACCGACTGACCAGTTGTAGTCAAGAAATAATTCAACATTTAGACTTGATTTTTGAGATACATGATGCTAAAATCATTCAGGTATTACGTAATGATCTCAAAACAAACTTAATAGTAACGATGCCGTGGTGGTTGTTAATTGTTACCTCAGGTTTGGGGCTAGAATTACCAGGTATGGGACAAGTATTAACAGAAGTGGTAAAAATTAACATAGGTTATGTTAATATAAAGAAAAATAAATATATTTGGGATTATTTTATTAATGAAAGTGTAATTATTATAGCCTTGCATGGAACTCGTATTCTTATAAACTCACAGTAACAAAATCACAGAATATCTGAACATAAACGAAATCTCAAAATACGTTTGAATATTTCAACGTAACAAAGTAAAATCTCTCTAAAATAAATATTTTTCAGTCTCAAACACGACATATTTTTTATATTTAAACTTAATTAGACATATTATTTAAACAACATCATACTATGAGGTAGAAAATGGCACATTTTTTTTCTTAAAAGCTAGGTAATGAGTTTTTAATAAACATCGTCAAACTTGATTATTATCGTCTTTAGACTTGAACAACGTATATAAAATGTAGATTAATACAAAATCAACAAAAAATATCAAGGATTTCGAACTATTTTAAATACCTACGAACTGAAAGAGTATCTATTCGTATTCACCATCTGAATTACAATTCAAACAACAGAATGATGTAATATCACCTCTGATACATCCTGCTTGCGCCCAGTCCTTGCAAGAGATATATTTGATCTATTCACCAGCTGTTGTATCTTCAATATAGGAGGCACCGCAAATGATACAAAAATAGTCATCATCATCGTTGGAGCTATTGCTTTCATTCAATATCCTTTTCTTCACTTCTCCTACTGTTTCGTCTTTATTTACATTTCCTTCAGCCTCTTCTTTACCTTTTCCCGTATCTTTTTTCTTTTCTTGATTCTGGTGTTTTGATGTGATTCTCCTCTTTTTCTTGTCTTTAATATTATGTTCTTCTTCTTCAGCATTTTTTTCCGAAGTATCGGTAAAAATAGTAGACGTAATTCGTGGTGGAGCTTTTGGTAGAGGTCTTATGGTTTCAACTGCAAAATCACTAGCTCCTTCATGCATGCCTGACGGTCCAGCTATTGGTTCACAAGACATTTGCGATATAACATCAGTCACGTTAATATCTAAATTTGTTACTTCGTCTGAAACTTCAGGGTTTTTCAATCGTCAGGGTTTTTCTATCGTCATCATTATCAACAGTTGGTTCAAGGACTAGTGACTGGTTTTGATCGCTGGGGTCTGGGCGGTCCATGATAAAAAAAGGCGCAAAGTCAGATTCTTGAAGAATATCTTCGTTGCACGGCCAGATGCCAGACTTTTCAAAAGCGTTTATTATATTCGTAGGGTTTAAAGCCAACGGTAGCGCTTCTTTAATAATGCCAGGGAGGTCATATACAGACATTACTTTTCCAAGTTTACTGGTGATCCAAGAAGTTTGTGCTCTGTTTATATAATTTTTGAATGTCCCATAAACACCGACATCAAGGGGTTTCACAAAATTAAAAAGAGAAACGTAGCAGAGCTCAAATTCCTTTGCGACATCCCTGTAATTTCTTTTTTTCTCAATAATCTCTAGAGCAGCCAGCTCGTAAACCTCTATCATGTGGTGCCACGCATAGTTGCCTGTTCTCATGCTGCAATACCTAAAGAAGAAACATATAAAATAGTGATTCACAAACATTCAGCTACTCTGATGATACTAGCCCCCACATCTGGGGTAGGTATTAACAAGTTAATTGTAGCCCCTTCCATGAGTTAATTATATCCCCAAAGGTAAACTTCAAGTATTAAATAGCACAATGAAATATTGGTAAATAGGGCGAATGAGAAATTTAGAATTGTTAAGTACAAAATATGCTTTTAGGGAAATAAAAAACATAATCATAACATTTTATAATTATTGTACAAATAAAAAAATTTTGAACTCCAAAAAGATCGTTACCTGCTTAATAATATCGACCAGCACACAACTCACTCACTCTCATGACGCGCGGAGCGCAACTAACCGACGGCTGTGGCATGCGGCGCGATCGAGTTATCAAATTGAGATACGCACTGGAGATGTAGTATGTATAGTTATAGAAAAAATTGCTTGTTAATACCTTCCTCTCTTAATTGTAGCACCAGTCTCCCCTATATAGTGAAAATCATACAATAAACTGTATCAATTAGTTTTTTTATACGAATATATACAAAGCCTCAAATTACAAATAGTAGAAGCAGATTTTTAATAAAGACAAAACACAAGCCCTACGGAAAAATCCTTGAAGTGCTCTAAGAGCGGTGCCTGTGTGAAAGTGGCGATTTTCATTGGATTTGAATCGCTGGATATTGAATCTATTCGGGAAAACGATGTCAGGAAGTTCATTCCACATAAACGCAGTTCTCCAAGTTTATTTTTCATAAATGCAGTTCTCCAAATGAAAGATTTCCTAAACAGTGAAGTTTGAGGTGTATACTTAATTGAACCTCAAAACAATGAGCAGCCACAGTCCGTCACGTATTTTTGATATGTACCGTTCTAGGAATGAAATATGTCAAGTCACTTGAACATTTACCGTGAAAGTATCTATAAGAGAGGGACAAATCCCCAACCTCTTTTCGATATTCCAGACTATCGAGGTTGCAAGTGATGTTCGCGTCTCCAATCAGGCGGATACCTCTTTTCTGGATGAAATCCAGCAGCTTCAGAGTACGTTAAGGGGTGGAGCACCATACATGAGAACAACACTTCAAAGAAGGTCTGATGCATTATGAAGCATCAAAAATTGCTGAGATGTAAACAGTTTCCTGGTTCGGAACAGTGTCCAAGCTTTTGAGGAGCAGCCTTTGCAATTCCAGCGACATGATTGTGCCAAGACATATTGGTGTCCGTGTTAACTCCCATCAAACGTATCGAAGCAGAAGCAGAATTGTCTGTCCTGACATTATCATAACCGGTTCGGAGACATTTATCTATTTGGAGAAAACCGATGCCTGAAATTTGTGGCATTGAATTGAAACTGGTTAGTTTCACTCCAATTCGAAATCACTTCTAGATCCTCAGTAACATATGCAACCTCCTGCTGCCGGTGAAGATGTGCACCCGCAGCCGATGTCCTGGAATCCAAAGGGAATGACGGGACAAGTGATATACAATATTGATATACAATATACAATAAAAAAAAGATTGGAGGCAATATGGATCCCTGAAGAACACCAACGTTGATCACTCGTGATGTACTGTTTGGAACCTTTGGTATAGTAATGAATATTACTGGAGTTTTTTTTCAACACCAAATCGTTATTTCAACACCTCGATATTTGTTTCGATCACCAAGTGATCATCTTCAAGAGGAAGAATAAACCAATGCTGATGGTGAGAGTATTCGAGAGATATCCATCGACAGCCACTTGCGGGGAACGTTCTTTCAGGATAGATCGAAATACTCTGAGAGAATATTATTCAGTGGATAAGGTACTTAGCAAAAAGAAGATTGATCGCAAAATGGAGGACGATTGACAGAACTAGAAAATCCATTGATCTGTTCTGTGTTTCCCCGTTCGAACTATTGAGGCATGGTGCTTGGGTAGTCCAGTAGCCAAGAAATTGTTGAAAAGCCAACCGTAGTGAATAAAACTCGTTCCATACAATTTCAAAATTGGCAATTTCCTAATGTTGAGCATGATATGTGCTTGAGTGGAAATCGCTTTAATGAAACGAATGCATTTATTTTGCATTATTCCCAAGCTTGTCAGCCCTTCATGTGGTAAACAAGGTCCATAAACTATGTCAGCATAGTTAGCGAGAGGATAAGAGAATCGCAAAGCATTTTTGTACTGGTAGTGTCTAGATCCCTTTGAAGATGAATAGTTTTTCAAGGTTTAGGTAGGTTCTCTTTTCAACGAAACCTAATAATTTGGAGAACTTGAGCTGCTCTTCACAAACACCGAGGCATTCAGTTTCAGATACAAAATAAATAAATTCGTTGTCAAGGCGATTCAAGTTGAAGGATGACCTTGTAAAAATATTTTTGCTTTATGCTAGGCTAAGCAAAAGAAAGTTTTTCTCGGTCCACTCCTTCATTGTTTTAAGATAGTTGTTTATTTTTACCGGCGTTGTTGTTGGCAAAGATATGCAAAGTACAGTCTCCCATTGAATGCTGAAGGTCAGATATAAAAATGGCAAAAATTGTGGGAGCGAGTAGCGAACCTTGAGGTACGCCTTTATTGAAATTCGGGTGCCGAAGTGAGTCCTGTTAGGATACACTGACAAATTGTGATCGATTGAAAAGGTAGGATTCTAGCCAGTCCCAAATTCGATATTATAAAAAAATCCTCATCGTTATGTAACGGAAAATTATGATAATCGTGTTCAGTTACTTCTTTGAGAAAATGGAATTGTGATACATGATAATAGAATATAAGAGTGAGAATGAGAAGCCCAAGCTAGTAATTATCGATATTCTCTATTATTTATAGGAGTTCACCATGTCAAGATTTTTCGAAAGAAAAAATGCGGATTTGCGGGAAAAACGTAAGATTTCATAACACCTCATGAGACATGAGAAAGAGATTTCATTCTATGTGATTTCTATTGATTTCAAAGTACAAATTACCGTGTTAGGAATCACACGTTAAAAGGTAAGACCTCGTTAGTCCTCAGCTCGCACAAGGTTGTCAACTGCTGAGAGTTGTCGTTCGTATGGGGGCGACAGCTGATTAACGGGAAAACAGATTTTAAACAGATTTTTAAGCATTTCACAAAACATTTTTTTCACTATCAGTTTAATTTAAAAATATATTCATTTATAAATTTATGTTTCACGAATGACAAAGAATTAACTACTACGCATTCAAATTAACCAACAGTCCAAAACATTACTTGATAATATATGAAGAATCATTACCAAAGAGTACCATGGATTTAAGAACAATGTTTGAAGTGAAATTTCTACAACAAAATGATAATTTTATTCGCTCTGGAAAACTGAATTTTTTGTATACAGAAAATCAGAAAGCAGGTCAAGTTATAATTTTGTTTTCGTGAGTAAGCAAAGAGCAAAAACATGTTGAGATCAATTTCGACTTGACAAGGGATGGAAGTTCCAAACAAAATGTTGTTCATAAACATGGTTCCCTCAGGGAATACGCTACGATTTTGTCATCAATAAAAGAAATGTTTTCTTTTGTGTACTTACATTTTCTTCGTTCCATTTCCTCCGTTGAGGGAATCCTGAAACCATACGAAAGAAAACATCAGCGATTTATAAAAATATGGAACGTCAACAAATTTATGAAAATAATTTCAGATATCGTCTGAATGTAATTTTATCAGAGGTTGATGATATTTGATCAGAGTGGAGTATATTATGTGGTTTTCAGGAAAGAGTTCTAAGAAGTTCATTGATTTTTGACACCCCACGCATGGTTTCCATCAAACCACTCCCTTCTCTTCCATTAAGTTAATAACTCAATTAGCAACACGCAGGAAATGGTTCGTATTACCAGCAAACACGTATACACCTATGTTACGAAAATTTACATATCAGGCATTCTAATACATCCATAATTATCGTGAAACACTATTTACTGAACTTACATTGCCTTGATTCGGGAAAAATATTCTAGAGAACTCTGAAATATGAATTCCAAAGGGAGAAAGTATTGAAATACAAACAGTAGGTCAAATCGAATACCCATGAAGCACATTGGTAAAAAGGTGAAGGTGCTGGTCCACTAGTATTATTTTCGCAAGAGTGTTTGAGATGTTTCTTGAGAAGATAATATACCGTCATGTTAGCAACATTATTAGCTCCAATCAACACGATATCATGAAAGGACGTTCAACCATCACCAATCTTGTAACAATCACTCAATGTATTGTGGAATAGATTTAATAAAAGCTGAGACATTGTCGCAAGAGAAATAGCTCCACTCTTATGTCACCCGATAAACAAAATAATAATAGAAGGAGTATGTCCGTCACAATTCAAAATTGCTAGTATAAAGCCCATTCATAAAGAAGGAGACAAAAATGTTCCATCAAATTATAGACCAATATCATTGATATCAAATTTTGCTAACATATTAGAAAAAATATTGAAAACCAGACTTGACTGTTACTCATCGCGAAGTGATACTCTTTCTGCCAAACAATTTGGCTTCCGAAGTGATAAATCGACTCAGGATGCTATTTTCTTCCTAACCAGACAAATGTATAATGCACTTGACAAAGGAGGGGTGTCACTTTGTTTGTTTCTCGACCTTGCTAAGGCGTTCGACACTGTCGATCATTTCCAGTTGTTGGAAGCCTTAGACAGTATTGGCATCCGAGGAAATGCTTTAAAATATTTTCAATCTTATTTGGACTCAAGAAAACAATTCGTGGCTATAAACGGATGTATAAGTGAAGGAAGAACTGTACTTTGCGGAGTTCCACAAGGAACAGTTCTAGGGCCAATCCTCTTCGTGATTTATATAAACAGCTCACTCACCTTGCAAACATGTGGAAATATCATCAGCTATGCTGACGATACGGCTATCTTTTATAGCGCAGACTCTTGGGACAACTTGAAACATATCGTTAAAGAAGATTTCAGCCACCTGATAAATTGGTTTAATCACAAACTACTCACCTACCGCTGAGCTGTTATGCTTCCAACTTGCCTAATTATGAAAAGTTCTCTTTCAACAATCACGGAACTACTTTTGAAATTAGCGCAACCGACCAAATCAAATACCTTGGTGTCACTGTTGACAGACACTCAAGATGGAATATACATGTCGACAACGTAACAAATTCCCTCAGAAAATTAATATATAAATTCAGAGTATTATCAAAGATGCTTGATATGCCTGAATTGATCACAACCTATTATGCACTCGTTGAATCTAGGCTCTCGTATGGCATAATAGGCTGGGGAGGTGTAGCTAGCACACATTTAAATAAATTACAAACTTTACAAAATATGTTGATCAAAATACTATTCAAAAAAGAGCAATATTACTCCACAAATCTCCTATATAACCCTATATAACGAAACAAAAGTTTTTGATATCAGACAGCTATTCTTTCATAAAATTTTGATACATCAATACAAAAATAAAGATAGCCTAGTTTTAGTATCGCATTTCTATCATACAAGAGCAAACGTAAACGAAAATTCAACTATGCCTGTATCCTATAAAGCTATTGTGCAAAGATGGCACTCTTACCTTGGACCAAGACTTTTTAACACCTGGAGTTCAGAACTCAAAAAAAGCTTTAAAAATACATCAGGGGCATAGATCGAATGAAAATACATGATCTTATTGATATGAAAAATTCCCACCAATCATAACAGGAAATATCAATGTGTACACATGTATCATCTAGTTATTCAATTCTGGTAAAAACAAATTGACTGTATTACCAATCTCAATGTATATATGTACAATTTTGTCTCTGAATATATTAAAAAAAATGAAAAAAAAAATATTTTTTATATGAATTCTGAAATATACTTACTAATCATACATTATATATGTGAAATTATTGCTAATAATCATTATGTGAAAGGTGTTTTATAACTTTTATACTTTATTATACATTATATACTAACCACACTTTGAACATTGTCGAGTTTTCCACTAATAGCTTTCTATGAAAGCAAAGAAATCATGTTAATCTCACTTAGTCGACAAACCGCACAAAATAACCTCAAGATAAGTGAATAAAAACAACGGACAAGATTATCTTTTGTAGGTTTTTTGTTTATTTCTTGTAATTTCTTCATTCTTTGTAAATTTCCAATGTTAACCATTGCCTTTCATGAAATAAATTGATTGATTGATTGCCAGTCTCAGACTGATGTCACACTGATTTTTCTAAAGTAAGCGATCGACAGACTGGACCATAGTATCCTGCTCAACAAGCTTTCGACTTTTGGGTTATCCAATGACCTGATTACTTTCATATTTTTACAACTGTGAGCAGTACGTTCAACTCAATGGCCTCAAGTCTGTCGAATATGTAGCCATATCTGGTATACCACAAGGAACAAACCTAGGACCCCTACTGTTCGAAATGTTCATTAATGATATCGGAGCTGGGATTGATGTCAATTTCCTTCTATACGCAGATGACTTGAAACTCTATCAGGATATAACATGTTCTAATGATTGCGAACGTCTCGCCCTTAATCGTTTTACTACATGGTGTCAGAAGAATAATTTATCTCTCAACATATCCAAATGTAATTTAATTTCTTACTCACTGAAAACGAATTTGACATTACACAACTACAATTTTTGTAGTCTCGAGGCGAGGCGTAAATATTATTCATTTCTTTTTTGGGTTCCTAGACGGTCATCTAGAAATAGTGTCACATTTTATCTCAACTCGTACAAATATATTGAAAACATCTCCAATTTATACAATGTGCGATACCTCCAATTCTGTTAGTCATGTCCTAGATATATTCAACTGCCAGATTATACAAATCAAAAGACATTTCTTAGCTTACTGATAGTTGTGTTTTTAATTTTTTTTATATAGATTCACAAATTATATTACGTAAGAATAGTGTAGAATAGTGTATGAAATAAATAAATAAATAAACATGGTTGGCAGACCTCTGATGTGGAGCAACTTATTGGAGTGTGGAAAAATATTTCTTACACTGTTTTCCATTATCCATATTTCAATTTCTACCCTACGTTATGTTATACATTTTTTACGCCTTTGATAATGAAATAAAATATTGATGCATTATCTATCAAAAACATCAACAGATCTAATGAATGAATTGAGAACATGCTGAATAGAGAATTTTTCAAATCGATATACATGAGAAATATGGGAAAAGTGTCTTTTTCTTTCAAGATAATCATTTGAGAATGTCATTATAAGAAACAGACTTTTGTTGTTTGTCATTCGACTACTTTCATTCATCCCCTCTTCCTTCATTCCGATTCACCGGTTTACCGGGAAATGACCGTTTGGCGGTAGTTGACCATTTTTCGCTTGGTTATGGTTTTCTATATGTTGCGTATCTCCACTCTAGCTTGGCTGAATACATTGTTGGACGGCATGTATGCGGCTTTCTGTGAATTCCCTCCTGAACCAGAGTTCCTTCCTGTGTATGATCTCAGATGGGAATCACTCGATGTTATGTTGATGGGCCCAAACATGCTCTGCTATTCCTCATTTGCAGGTTTACCCTCGCTGTGTGCGCTTTTTGTGCTCGGCAATGTGGACTTTCAAAAACCAAAGAAATCTATTTGCTGTGAGGCAGGAGTCCTTCCTCTCAAATTCAAAAGAAACCAACAGATCTTGAAGTATCTGGGCACTTTCATCACACTCAGTACACGCATTGATGTTTCCTAACAATAAGAGAAATAATTATGAGGATAGACCAACAATTACTCGGCCAGTTGAAATTTGGAACAAACTATCACAAGGTAACCTGACTGAGGAGTTTCCTCGCATTCTTCCCAGAACCTTCTGCGAAATTACACCTTGCAAATCAGCAAATCTGACTGATGAAAAGGACTTTAATAATGTTATGACGAAAACAAATTTTTTGAGATACCATCCGTATGTGTAGGTGCGGAAACTATTTACACGGACTGCTCCAAAGCAGATGATGGAGTAGAAAATGCATTTTATATGCCAGGAGTCAGTCACTTTTGATCTGAATTATATGTCATCTGTCAAGTTTTGAGGTATTCTAAATTAGTGAAACAAGTGGTTTAGACTCATTGAGCTCTCTCCAGGGTATGGCAAAGATTTTTTCAAATTATCTACACATAACCGTATTGACCAACTGGCTAATAGAAAACTGAAAAAATATATAGTTCATTTGGTCACCGTGACATGTAGGAATACCTGAAAATGAAGCAGCTGATAACGTACTCCGTCAAGCAGCAGGTACAACCGAAATCGTTGATATAGGTACCTATATTCCAACGATCTCCGAAGAATAGTGAACATCGGGATCAAACAAAACTAGCAATCAGACTGATATAGTAATAATGGGAAACTCGAAGCTGTCAAACCCTTTTGTGTAAGTTGACACGACGTGAACAAGTGATCCTAACCCGCTTGAAAATAGAACATACACGTCTCACTTCATCATACCTATTGCAGGGCGATGAAACAGGAGTAAACCATAGAATAGAAACAGTTCATCACATCTTGATCGAATGTCAAGTTTACGAACAATTCATACAGACACTGAATGAGCCTAATACACTACAAGATGTAACCCTAATCAAAAATACGTTGAATTTCATAAAACAAAGTAACATCTACCATAAAATATAACCAAGAATAGACGTTCTAGGCTGAGAAGTAGTAGTTATTGACCCAGCAGTCGATGCTGCCTAATCAAACCAAAGAAAATACTATTGATATATCTGACACTGAACTTTAGTCTTTACTGTTTTTTATAGACGTCATAAAATTATCATTCGTTCTGTAAGCCACGTCCAAGTATTCATTTCGATGTTGTTGATGAGTTAACCAAATTAAATGAATATCTTATAACGCTTTTCGACCAGCAAAATTGTTTTATAATTTCATGGTGCTGAAACAGTTTTATTTTGTTGGTATTTTATAATTACTTCCAAAATGCCAATTGATTGTATTAGACGAGCCGTGAAGATGATACAGTTGTAAGCAATAGAAGTGTTTTATAAATTTGTCATAGAAACGTTTATAAAATAAAATTATAAATACGTTATAAAATAGTCACGAACTTATTACAAAAACGTTTTTACAATTAACTAATAAAACATTTTTTTCTATGAAAATAAATTGTTTTGTAGCAGTTTTATAGCAATTTTCTGTAAGGTTTTTATGCTCTTTATATAACTATTATTTTATTACTGCTTCCTGTTGCTTTAATGAGATTATTTTATTGGAATGCTTTTAAACACAATTTATGTTTATATTCATTCAAAACGCTAGCTCAAAGCTAGCCTTTATAATCGATGGAACGAGCTTCTTAGCCAAAACATCCCGACAGATAATATTAATCTAAACAACACGTGAGAAATCCTGTCTTCATTTTTATAGAAATCTATAGTTTTAAACGTAGTCTGACTCTGCCGTAATACCATAACTCCTAGAACTCTTTCTAAACAGTTTTATAGGGGTAACATATAAGCTGAAATACGTTAAAACTCTTGCTATCGATACCAAATTATTTCATAGAACGACGACATTTTAAAATGATAGCAATTCGGAATACTGAAATTAGATAAGTTGAAAATATGAAATACTGCACATAGGTATAGTGATATTTACTGATGAAAAGTACATAGTTATTATAAGATTATATTATTTAGAACAAACAGAGTTAATTTGCCACTAGAACAATAATACGTCGACAGAGTGAATTTTTGTATAAATAATAATTTTTTCCAAAAATTTTAATAAAAGAGTGGCGTGTTTAAATTTTACTAATAATAGGCTATCAATTTGTCAATAAAATTCCATTCGCAGTTCAAATATTGATCTTTGAGGCACAAATATGTCTTTAACAGTTTTATAAGTGCAAAAGTGAAATTAATAAAATGGACCTAATGTTTATATTTGTTAATTTTTACTTGGTGAAATCTATTATATGTTTCTAGTGTCCATCACAAAATTACTTCTTGCGCCTTTGAGAAAACATTTTAAACACTTTTTTATTTCATCGTTATTGTTTTAGGTTGCATTATATATTATAAAGCTCACTTGGAATTACTAAAAAACTGTTTTAAAATTGTATTTCAATTATTTTATAAGATTTTTTACGAATAGTGTTGGAAAAATTTTATAGTAACTGCTGAAATGTTTATAAAACTGATTTGAAGTGTTTGTGTAAAAAGCCTTACAAAATATTAATAAAGACTTTAATGTTTTATAAAACGGTGCCAATTTCCTATTTATAGCTGTTTTATAAACACATTGAAAACATTTCTGAGAGAAATACAGTTTTATAATTTGTTTCTCCGAAACGTTTTCACAACCACTATAAAATATAAAATTATTGCTAGTTGGGTTATTATCGTTCCTCGAAGTGAGATAGACCTGGTAAATGCCTTGTTTTTTGTGTAGTTTTTTGGGCTCAAATTATTGATTGAGCTCTGGCAGATGTGGTTAAAGTACTTGATAAATTTCTGGTCAGCTCCTTAGAATTTATTGTTCAAGAAAAATTAATGGCAACTGACAATTTCACGCCGATCCCAATTTAATGATATCAGTGAGCTGATCACAGCCCACTCCTCATCATCACCTATATTCTTCGAGAAGGGAGAGCCAGAAAGAATAGTTCGCAGACCACCAACCCACGCAAACTTTCCAGTCTCGCCAGTTAACATGACACGTCTTTGTGGGAGAGCGGATATATTATAAACAGTTTAGGAGTTTCGGAGTTTCACAACTCCCAGCTGGAATTCGCTTCCCTAGCCGCGCAGACTGAAAGGTATGCAGTAATTTATCATTACCCCACGAGAAAGAAGAGGAAGTGTGGGAAAAGTTTGGAAGTGGAAAAATGTTCGACTAATGGTCCATATATCCTTCATTTAAAGTCCTGGAAATTTCAGTCTAATTTTCCGAAAGCGCACCAAAAATTCGTAGACAGGTGAAAAGTTTTTAATGAATTGCTTTCTTCTCTGTTGCGTTCATGTGCAGATCCATTGAAAAGTTCGAATTCATGATTTGGTGTCAGACTTGGCATTCGACGTGAGCCTTTTCATAACTTTGAAATATCAGAGCACTGATCATTAAACACATAATGAAGATGAAAAAATATAATTCCCCGCGTGAAAATCTGATCAATTCCTGGAAATATTCGAAAGGAAACTCTTCCATCATTATTTCTTCTTTAAATAATTATATCTCGTGTTTAAAGCAATTATATTCAATAGAATATGTGGTCACATGGTTTCTCTTTCAATACCAAAATATGTTAAAGCTACAAATTTCTTGATTTCTGATTGTTTGATCTAGGGGTATATTAATATACAGTGTCTCGATTAAAGTGCGCACCAAATGGGAAACTTTTTTTTCGAAACGTTTCAATGAAGTTCAACTTCGGCACTTGTTTGTGCTTCAAATTTAACTTAAAATGATGCGGCCAACTGCAACCCACTGACGTTCAATGTTTGAAAAATTCAAATTTTTTTTTGAAAAAAATTGAAAAAGTGCATTTCTAGAACAGTTATTGTTGCAATAATGTTGTCTCTTCAGGAAAGAATAGAAATAGTTTTAATATGTGGTGAGAATACACCATACCAGCAAGTAGCTTTACATTTTTTCTACACCCGTACTCTAACAATACACTTATATGACCATAATCCGTTTTATAATGATATCCATTATGATATAGATTTTTCATAACGATACAGATTATCAACCAATAGAAACCCATAATTTTTCAATCAAGAATCCTGTTCATTTGTTTGTCCTAGATTCTAACCTAAGTAACTAATTGCTTTATTTGTCAAAATCAGTTTTCATATTACCTACCTATATTATCAAAATGTCTGAAAACAGCGATATAGAAGGAATACCATCGACTCCAATATTTTTAAAAGATCAGATTAATTACAGTTGTTATATTCAATATAAATATAATTAGAATCTTTATAGTTTTCATATTTATATATTCATGATGATACCATTAAGTTTGTGTTTTTTAAAAAAAATATGAGTTAATTACTGTAAATGTGTTCAATATAAATATAATATTTATAGTTTTTCATTATTTATCGGGTTTAAAAAAAATAGCGTATGCAACTCTCTTGTAATGGTTATTAATACACTCGCATATACCATACAAAACTCGCCTTCGGCTCGTTTCGTATCCCGGTTAATGCTCGTGTCTTAATAACCATCATTACATGATCGTTGCATAATATACTATTGATGAACGACATCCAGGAAAAAATGTTCAATATACTACTGTGTCAAGGATAATGTCGAAATTCAGAGAAACAGGATCCGTAGCAAATCAATTTAAGAAAAAGCACACTCCAAGTAAATATGATGAGGAGGCCCAACTTAACATCTGTTTAAAAGTTATTGAACACGGGCAAACGAGCATAACCGACATTACAAAAAATGCCGATTACAAGAGAGAAAGTGTTAGAAAAATTTTATTAAAGAATAAATGTTGGCCTTACAAGCCAAAATTTATTAACACATTGAAAGAACGAGGTTTTGATGTCCGTTTAGGGTTTTCATTCTGGTTTCAAGGAGAGAGAGAAGAAAATGTAAAGTTTCCGTATAAAATTTTATGCACAGATGAGGCAACGTTCTCTTCAAATGGTACGGTGAGTTCTCAAAATTGCCGATGGTGGGCCCAAGGAAATCCCAATTTCACAGTTGAATGTGGTGATCAGTTTTCCTTTAAAACTAATGTATGGTGTGGGATACTTAACGACCAAATAATTGGGCCATTTTTCTTTAGGGAAAATTTATCATCCGTCGGTTATCTCAACCATTTAAATAATGAGGTTAGTAAAGTTCTAGAGAATATGCCTTCAAATATTGAATACGACCTATGGTATCAGCTTGATGGCGCACCAATACATCACACGGTTGCTGTAAAACAGTCCCTCCAACAAATGTTCAGAGGCAAAGTTATTGGACGTAACTGGGAACATTATTGGCCATCTAGATCACCCGACTTGACGCCTTTAGACTTTTTCTTGTAGGGTTACCTGAAACAAAAAGTGTACCGAAGTAGACCATTTACTGACATACAACATCTGGAAAATACCATTCGCGAGTGCAGTGCAAATATAAATCCCCGATTTATTAAAAATGCAGTTACAGATGTCAGTAGAAGGACCATAATTTGTATTGAACGTGGTGGACGACATACTGAAATGTAGGCTATAAGTGTTTGACATCCTCATTTAGATCAATAAGTAATTTTTTGTACCCATTTGTATTTTCTATAATATTATTGTTGTTTAAAATTTATAATAATAATAATAGTTCTATCGAAATTATTTGAATTTTTTTCAGTTGCCTCTGCTTTTTCGAAAGCAAAGGTTTGTTTAAGAAAATAGCCAAGTGATTGAAACTTTGCACCAGTCATGTTAAAATTTTTATAGCAAATTTTTGATTTCTCTCCAAAAATGTCCGTGTAAGTAAAAATGTATCAGAAAAGTTAAACTCCATGATGAGTTTGTTATGTACACATGAATAGATGACAACTAACCGAACTTGTTTTTTAAAATAAAGGGGATATTTGTCAAAAATAAGCAAAACGTTAACTTCATCCTAGTTGCATAAAATTTGGCATGTCGATATAAAATTGCCGTAGACACAACTTTTTCAAATAACTTTTTGTTATATTCGATCTAGAAATGCACTTTTTCAATTTTTTTCAAAAAAAAAGTTGAATTTGACAAACACTGAACGTGGCCAACTGCGACCCACTGGCAGTTGGCCACATCATTTTGAGTTAAATTTGAAGCACAAACAAGTGCCGAAGTTAAACTTCATTGAAACTTTTCGAAAAAAAAGTTTCCCATATGGTGCGCACTTTAATGGTGACACTGTATATGGGAATTTGAGACTTCGTTTTCTGACTATTTTCTGGATAGTGTCTACGTTGAAATTATTATTATGTTCTATCTGTATTAATTGTTTCAATTTCCCCATTCAGATTATTAGCAGACAAAGGTAATGATTAATGTTCTGTGTAACAGAACGAAATGGAAAAAAACCCACTCACATGGCAAGGTATCTGAATCACGAATCCAACCACCATCAATCTACCAAAAGAGGAATCATTAAGACCCTAGTGGGTCTTGCTTTCTGACCCTGTGATACGAAGGAAAGTATCAAAAAGGAAGTAGCACCATCAAACAAGATCTACAACGGAATGGTATCTCTAAAGTGATGCTGGAACAGAAGACAGCAAGAGCCTCACAAGGAAGAGAAGCCATCACAACAAGTGTTTGCCCTTCCTTAGGACTAGAAACAGCATCCGTAGCAGCCTCTCGAAAACCAGGCCACAAAAGGCGGACTGTGAGTCAAGAATTGCATTTATTGGATACCCTGTGAGTGCAGCAAATCCTATATCGATGAAATTGAGAGGTCTTTGAAAGTCCGCATTGCCGAGCACAAGGGAAACACACATCGAGAATAAACCAGCGAATATGAATTGGAAAAGCAAGAGCACCAACATAACATCAAGTGATCCCAAGTTGGGATCATCCACAGGAAGGTACACTGGTTCGAAAGGAAGTTTAAAGAAGCAGCATATAAATTGTCCAACGACGCATTTAGCCAAGCCAGCTTGGAGATACGCAACATATGGAAAACTGTAATCAAGCGAAAAAACGGTCAACCTTCGCTGAACCGGTGGAGAGAGGAAATAGGGGATATGCGGATGCGTTCGAATGAGCTTCTTCTCTCGGAGAAATAGTCCATTCATCACCGGAAGACGACTGTGGATATTAACAATCGAAAAGTTGTGAAATCACTTGGTCCGAACTAGTAATAGTTATTTATGTATCAAGGGAATTAGGAGGGCCTTAATTGCCGATGGCAAAGTTTGCGTCCCGAGGGCCTCTGGCCCGAGGGACAGCAATTGCCTGAGGTTATTAAGGCTCATTAATTCCCGTAGTACATAGATAATTTTATTTCTGACCGATTTCAATAAAATTTTGTTCATTTTTGAAACGGAAAAATGTACCAATTCATTACCTTCCCGGTATATTTGAATCAGGTACCGTTGATTATAGTAGAGTTTTCTTGTTGCTAGGTTGTTGCTATGTTACTTGTTTATAAACAGAACTTTGTTATCAAGCTGTGTTTGCGGTGAAAACGTATTTTCTACCCCAAATATAATGGAGGATATTTTGAAAAAAGCTGAACAAGCAGGAGAATCATTAATTCCATCGAAAAGTGAAGCCGGAAAAATGTTATGCCAAAAGATGTCACTGAAACTGTATTTCTGGCATATTTTCAAGAACTGGTAAGGAATTTTCTATGTTTTTCGGTAGATTTGGTAGTGATTGTGATTGTGATTGACGAGATATCACCAAGTTCAATGAACTACAGACTTTTTTGAAACGGAAGAGTAAGAGTTATAAGCCGAAAAAGTCTGCTGTTTTATCTCCTAAAGATGTTATCAGATTCCTAAAGGACGCTCCTAATGATATTCATTTATTGCATAAGGTAATTTTTTTCTTATTTTCCTTTTTGTGTGTATTTATTTCCTTTTTTTTGTTATAGGTTGTTTTGATTATGGGTTATTTTGGAGGATGCAGAAGTCAGGAACTTTTGAATATGAAGATATCGGATATAAAGGACCGGGATTCCGTTATGGTAGTGAACGTACCGGAAAGTAAAACTGGTGTATCGAAGAAATTTACAGTTGTGGATGAAAAAGAGTTCTCCGCTTTGCCTTTATTAAGACTTTATATGTCTTTGCGTCCTAAAGGTATTGAAGGATTTTTTTTTGAGCTTCCGACAAATAAATGTACATCTCAGCCAATTGGAACAAACATGTTTGGGAAAATCCCCAGCAAAATCGCAATGTATTTAGGATTGCCAAACTCATATTCCTATACGGGACATTGCCTTCGTCGCACTTCTGCTACTGCTCTAGCCAATGCAGGAGCAACTATGACTAACTTAAAAAGACACGGAGGTTGGAAAAGTTCCACGGTGGCGGAGGGGTATTTGAAGGATAGCATCGAATTGAGAAATAAACCGGCGCGTATGTTGTCTACTTTGTCATCAGAAGAGGCAGGTACCTCGACTGTAGTGAACTGAAGCTCCAGCCATACAAAAGAAGAAATTGTTTCCAGTGGCGGAAGTAATTTTCAGGAAACATTTCAAAATTGTACATTTATTATTTGTAATGACGTGAATAAATAAAATATGGTTCAGTTTTCATTTCTATTTATTTTTACTTGTGAAAGGTAGAGGAAATTATAAAATCTATAATGTCCCAAGGGAGTTATGACCCTCTTTATTGATAGCGTAACTATGACGATATAAGCTTATAATATCCCGGTCAGAAATAAAATAGATTAACGTGTTTCGCTATACTATAGCTTTCTCAGGCGTTCTTTCATCACGAATAGGCATCAAAGAAATAAAAATAACATGATTGCATAGAAAATTCAAAAACCTTTCAAACAAAGATTGGGCTTCTGTTCCGTCATAGGTTTTCACACTGATGATAAAACCGATACGTATTTCGAGCTAAATGCCTCTATCAGTACAGTGCAGTTGAGTGTAGAAATATATATTAAACAGGTTGCCAATAATCATTATTAAAATATTTTTTTGGGTTTTTCATATTCACATATGAGGAACCTATTCCAAAATTGAAATATTTTTACTTTTGATCAGCAGTATAATTAGGTAAAATGTGAAATTCGATTATAACATTGAATTAAATACATTAGCATCAGTGAATGGCGTATATAAATAATCATCAACAAATAATTCAATATAACATAAATTACAAGATCATAGTAATGTTTATTCAATTGCCTATTGACAATTCAATAATTGAAACAGTTGATGTAATAATATCTAATTGCGCTTTGGTCGAGCAGATTATTATTTCTGGTAACAAATCATTCTTTATTGTGATTGTGGTAACATATAGGGGAAGCTTCAAAATCCTTTGTGGACGCTTAGATATACGTTGAAATACAAATACCTACATTTCAAGAGATTCCAATAGGATTTGAATTCATCTCAGTAATTTCTTCAGTTCCTTCAATCTAACGACATGGCTTACTCAACACATGCAAGTGCAGTGCTTCTACAAAATTCTATATTTACGTTTATTTCAAAACATTGTATAGTACTTTGCCTAATCCTTTCGAAAGTACACTCTTCAGAGAGGTACTTCAGGGATGATACGTATATTCAACTCTCTCCATGGAAGAATTCGTAAATGAGGAAAAAAACGTTTTTGAAAAGCACTAGACTATCGTTATATTTCAAAATTCAATTTACCAGCCCCATAGTATTCTTGATTCGTAATTTCCATGAACATAAGAAGCATTTTGAGCGTGATTTATAATGATTATTATGAAAATAGTATTGATAACGATGACAATAATATTGGAGAGGTCCAGACCTCTCATTTTTTGTGATTGAAAAGGAATTTCACAATAGGAGAAAATGCATCTAGAGTCATTCTTCAATTATCCCATATTTAATACACATATTGTTCACTCACTAGTAACCTAAATAAAATGTTAGTGTATACATTGCAGTGACTACAATACTTGAAACATTATGAGAAATATTAAAATAGATTCAAAATAGTTCTCAATCTGTCAAGAAACTATTTTTTATTCATGTACGGAATGTTACTTTGAAATTTTATTGTTGAGTACTGAGGAACTGTAAAGTTTTCTTCATTTATATTATAAACAATCGAACATCTCTTCAATATAGAGTACGACTAAATTGGCATTTTCTATGAAATTATTTCCTGCTGTTATTATTTCTAGTTTCGACCAACATATTTTCTGAAAAAAAAATGAAACTTTGATTTTTTAACACTAGTCCTAGTTAGAATGGCACCATGAACCTAAATGTTTCCAGATTTTTGTTATCAACGAAGATATTTTTCAACAACTGATGTTGGGACACCTTAATTGAGAAACAAGAAAAAATTTGGTTCAAAATGTATTGAATCGTAAAACTCTAGTTATAACAGATAGCCCTTGAATTTGTTTCTGAATCACTGTTTTGTAAATCCACTTCCTAACTGTGCTGTCAATGAATGAGTTCTTTATCAGAAACGGTTTATGGGACCCCACTCCACCCTGTGAGATGTAACTCTGAGTCGGGAGAAGAGTCTATAATATAATTATACGTCAGTGAAATATAGTCATAGTTGGATAATTTTGTGATTTCCCGTAAACTCTAAAACTCTCCAATTTCCATCATGATTGGACTGCTGATTGAAAAAGTATATTTAGATCATTACGGAATGAACAACCATCAAACAGAAAAAACTGATTTAATAATGATTCTGCAGAAATACTGAATATCGTTTTTGCTTTGGAGTCATATCAACGACATGTTTCCCCCACATGTACCAAGCTAAGGTTCATGGCTTCTTGTGAGCTCGTTATGTATCCAACTGACCTTTTTCCTAGTCCCAAAGCCCTTATTCACACACTCTCTCTTTCTCTTTCTCTCTCTGCCTCTCCCTATTATCTGTTACACAGATGCTACAACCGTCGTTTGTTTCTTCTCCTACCCTTCATATTGGATAACATGTACCTTGTATTGTCCTTTATTTCCAATTAGAGAAAAGATCCACTGATTTTCTCTGTGATCAGAAACTCCATATATGACTTCCTATGGAGTTCTCTGAGGAAAGTTATCATAGTCGTGAATAAAACAATTGAATTCCATACCCGGTCAGCAATTTCGTATTTTATAATAGTTGCGGAAACGTTTCGGAGAAACAAATTATAAAACTACATTTCTCCCAGAAATGTTTTCAATGTGTTTATAAAACTGTTATAAATAGGAAATTGGCACCGTTTTATAAAACATTATAGTTATTATCAATATTCTGTAAGGCCTTTTACAAACACTACAAAACAGTTTTATGAACATTTTGACAGTTACTATAAAATTTGTCTAACAACCTTGAAAAGTAGTTTTGTAAAGACTTTCCTTACTACACTTCTGCAACATATTTAAGCGATACCTATAAAATAATAAGAAAGTAGTTTTATTAGAGTTTTTTAGTAGTTCCAAGTAGGCGTTATAAAATATAATACAGCCGAAAACGATAACAATAAAATGAAAAAGTGTTAAAAATGCTTTCTTGAAGAGGCAAGAAGTAATTTTGTATTGGACACTAGGAAAATATAATTGATATGTCACCAACTGAAAACTAAGAAATATAAAGGTTGAATCCATTTTAAAATTCCACTTTTGCACTCATGAAACTGTTGAAGACATTGTTTGTATTTCGAAGACTGATATTTTCACTGCAAATGAAATTTTATTGACAAATATATAGCCTATCATTAGTAAAATTCAAGCGCCCCACTCATTTATAAATGTTTTCGGTGGAATTATTAATTATACAAAAATTCACTCTGTCAAGGTATCAATTTTCTAGTCACAAACTTAACTCACTTCATTCTAAATAATATAATGTTATAATATTTATGTATTTTTCAGCTGTGAATATCACTATATGTGCGGTATTTCATATTTTCAACTCATCTAATTTCAGTATCCCGGATCGCTATCATTTAAAATGGCGTCGTTCTATAAAATAAATTAGTATCAGTAGCAAGCATTCCAACGTATTTTAGCTACTATGTTACCCCTATAAAACTGTTAAGAAACACTTAGTTCTGGGAGTGATGATATTGCGGCAGAGTCGGACTGCTTTTAAATCTGTATGTTTCTACAAAAGTGCTTGTATGAATGAAGGATTTCTCACATATATTATGGATGAATATTATCTGTCGGGATGTTTTGGCTAAAAAGTTTCTTTCATCGATTATAAAGGCTAAACGATGGGTTTCAACCATTATAATAACCTTTTTCTGTTTTTCGCAAAAAAAATTGAAACACTAGGTTAAGAGGGACAATTTAAAGTCTTTTTTAGTATTTCCAATATACAGGGCGACTCAAAGCTTCCAGAAAGTTTTTTTATGGAACACCAAGTCATTTCTTCGTCTATTTGAAGCACTTCGATCTGAATATAAAACTATTATACCCCCAATGAATGTTTTAAATAGCCACCATCGAGTTATTATTTAATTTGTTGCTGAAGAACTAATTTCCACCACGATATCGGTGGTGTCCCACTAGAATAACTGAACAAAAATATTCTTACTAAACATAACTGAAATTTTGAAGAATTTTTCAAAGCTGTGATTATTAATCGATGTCAGCTGGTTGTTCTTGAATGCTGCATTTTATTCTTGGTGGCAGCAAATATATATTAGCAAAAGTAATTTGATTTTATAACAGTTATATTAGTGTTTTTGAATTGTAGTTAATATATCATAATATAAAATATTTGAGAAATTATCATTGAAGTGACAATATGGTAATGAAAATAAAATAGTATCTGAAAGCATTCCAATAAAATAATTTCATTGAAGCTACAGGAAACTTAAAATATATATAATATATATAAAATATATATAATATATATAAAATAAGCTTGAAATAGTTTCATAACTATCATATCAATCTCTCAGAAAAGTGTTATAAAACTGCTACATAACAATTTACTTTTATAGGAATATAAGTTTTCCGTGATAATTTCCTGACTATTCAATAATGTTTTTTTAATTTTATTTTATGAACGTTCGTATGACAAATTTATAAAACACTTTCATTGCTTACAACTGTATTGTGTTAACCGATCATCTAATATAATCAATTAGCATTTTGGAAGTAATTATAAAATACTAATGAACTAAAACTGTTGCAACACCATGGAATTATAAAACAACTTTGCTGGTTGGGTAGTTGCCCCATCAAACAAACATGGGATACCTCAACTGCAATGATTCTGATTCCACCAGAATCGATTCCAGTAGAATCGAAGACCTTCATAGTTGTATCACCGAACAATTTTCAGACTTTGAATTCCTTTTAGAAAATCGTTTCTCTTACCAAGCTGAAGCAAACGACAAACAGCAAATTTGTCATCGCTCCATTTGATAAACAAGGTAGGTACTTACCAACCGCAATCCCAAAATTCGCCCAATTCCTCGTATATGGAAAGAAACCTTCAGGTATATGTATTCGGTGGGTACATACTTTGTGCCTATATCGTAGTGGCCCGCATCGGGTTTTCAAAGTTTTGCCCTTCACCATCGGACCTGTAAGATCACCCACCAAACAAACTAACCAGCTTCATTGAGAATCTGGATCTATTTGCGGTGATGTTTTGATTCGTGTGGATTACAATGATCTCTTGCGAGTTGGAGTTGAGGCATGAACAGGTCAAATTGCTGGAAATCTAATCTAGCCCAACGCAATCTGATACTTTTTCAAAATTTTCACGTGCCCTGCCCCAACTACAACTTACGACAAAAAACTTCACACACTTTAGGACAAGAAAATACATTTATATACATCTATAACCTATTTAACTCATCAAGAGCTCAGGAAAGACATTGATGGTCTTTCAGTCAGTATATAGTCCTCTAACAAAAAAAGAATACAAAATTTCCTTCAGGTGAAGAGTATGTTATTCTTCGGAACCCAAAACATTATGGATGGATGATTCACAAAATACCATTGATGTTCTTTCAGTTCTTTTCTATCAATAATCACCCTTCGTGAATCACTCCTATTCATATCCCACATCTATACATTCACCTATGCACACATCAGATCCATCATCGTTATTGAACCAATTCATAACTTGTTGAAATTCAAATCCCCAATTCTATATCTCCTCCCCATATTTCGCTTCGCCTCGCTATAAATTACATTCGGATCAGATACGGTTGCAGGTCATAATGAAAACAATCGAAGACGCACTAATGGCACAAGAGAGGATGAATATTCAGCAATGATAATGGGAATTATAGAAGTTCGTAATGGGAAACTCTGCATTAATATTCCATGTTGATACGTAATAATGCACGATATTCTGGCGAATACTTTGATACTGATAATGGCCTGTCTGGCATTAAGGAGGCGATTACAAGGTGGCTTTGTTCTGGAACAGAAGAGGTGGAAAATGGTCTGTAAAACAGATTTTATGTAGGAACAAGGAAGTTTATCGATGGTGTGGATCAAATGACAGAAGAGTATTCTCAATTGTAATCTTTGCTCATTGAAGAAATATTTTTATAGAACTCTATGAAGTGTAATCTTCTTCGATCATATGGCAAAACTGTTACTCAATGCGAAAAAACTGTTGAGATAACTAACGTTTCACATGAATAAAATCAGAAATCAATTGAAAAGAACTGGCTGATACTTGACGAAGATCCACAATAAACTAATTAGTACAGTTTATTGTATGATTTTCACTATAAAGGGGTTTACAAAAACCGCAACACGTGTTTCCCTATACAATAGTTTCCTCAAGCATAAACTGTTTACGCTCATAGTGGAAATCATACAATAAACTGTATTAATTAGTTTTAAATCAGAAATTAATGTTCGTTGTTGTTACTTCTTTTACTGGTTTTCTAGCAAAAGTTCATTATGAACTGGCAATATTGTTATTAATAAGTTACTTTTATATGAATTTTATATGAAGTTCGGACTTCCATTGTCTGGTATTATATAAAATGATTTGAAATCCCTGAAAGAACTAATAAAATATATTATATAATGCAAAAAAACCTGAATAGGAGTGATAGTGAAGTGAAAATAAAACAATTGAACAAGAAATAAAAATGGGAAATTTAGAGATTCCAAGTTATTTAATAACGTTTCGATTGTTAGTAACCACAATCGTCTTCGGGTGATGACTGGATGAATTCCTCGGAAAGATGACTATTTATGGGTCATTCTAGCACTTTCATTCACCTCCACTTTCCTTTTTACGCTTCGACGGTTTAGTGGGAGATTACTGTTTGGCGGGAGTTGACTATTTTTCGCTTGATTATGGGTTTCCGTATGTTGCGTATCTCTACGCTAGCTTGGCTAAATACATTGTTGGACAACATTTATGCAGCTTTTTTAAATTTCCTCCTGAACCAATGTTCCTCCCTGTGTATGATCTCAGCTTGGGACCACTCGATGTTATGTTGATGGGTCCAAACATGCTCTGCTATTCCTGATTTGCTGGTTTCTCCTCGCTATGTGTGTTTCTTGTGCTCAGCAATGCGAACATGCAATGGTCTGTTAGATTCATCGACATAGGATTTTTCAAACTCACAGAGATTCCGGTAAATGCAATTCTTGGAATCGCAGTCCGCGTTTGGTGGCGTGGGGCTGCTACAGATAGTGTTCTGATGTTGTACTTGGACCCAATTCTTCTTATACTTTCCGATAATCCTCTGATGATCCAATTTCCAGGGCCGTAATTTAAAAGGGAATAATTCACACAATTATAATCGAATATTACTGAAAAATTTCGAAATATAAAATTGAATTTGATTTCTCAGTATGAAGTGAACGTCTACGATCCAAAAACTTCAACAAAAAATACAGGTCCGTATTTAAAAATTCAAAGATGGGAGTGGCCCAAGTCAGATGACACCCTGTATAAAAGATTCATGGATATATTCTGACAGCCCACATCAAGTTCCAATAGAAAAATGTGAACTGATTTTCAATATGTCTGCGAATAAAGAAGAAGATGGGGATTTTTTGGTTTTTCCTGTATATCTCCAGAACCAAAAGAGCTATTTTCGAATTCTTTACATCACTGAATAGGTCTCTGAAATACACAACTTTGCCATGATTCAACCGACACTCTATCTCTTATCGTTTACGAAATCCCCATGTACAGAAACGAATTTGAATAGCCCTGTATATGTTAGCATTGGCAGTCCCTCATCTTGATTAAAGAATTCGTCATTCACTTGGAAATAACAGTTTCGTAAACAGCATCCAAGTATGATCTGCTGAATTTTTTTAAATCTGTTACTCTGTTAACCAGTTTTCGCCTTCCAAAAAAGGCATCCCTCAAAAGTCTAAACTTGTGGTAGCTAAAGATGAACAAGCTCTCACTTTTAAGTGCCTGTTTGCTCTTATCGTGAATAACACAAAAACCCAGGAAAGGAACATAACATTCTCGTTCGAAAGTAGAAGGAAAAATTTATTTTCCTGTTTTTGTCCTCGTTCCCACTCGGTATTATGCACACTTCATGAAATCCTCATTCGAGGTAAAATCCGGTTACACCGTTATTCCCGGGGGTGGACGCTGCGTGTCGCCAGGGTAGCAATAAAAAATGATCCTGGGATTTATTTTCCATTTATATTTCACAGCAAAAGCATGAGTGTATAATATTTTTTCGGGTAATGTAGAGGGACCATGAATTGGAGCAGAGGATGAATTATCTACCCTCCAAATTAAATATTTTTTCGGGGGAATTAGATTACCTACTTTCATCCCCTGTGAAAGGTAAATATTGAAAAATTACAGTCTAGTCAATACTCTTCTTTCAAATCCAGTTGAAAAAAAAACGAATTACTTTCCGTTATGGACAAAAAACTACTTCAACAAATGTTTCCAAAATGAAATAAAATATCAAAGCATTCGGCTATCGATATCGAGCAAACTTCAAGGTGATAGAAAACATTCAATCATGTTTCATGCTAATATAAAAACTTGACATTTGTCGTGTTGAAGAACATCTGCAGCATACATTTTCAATGAGCTTCATCCAAAGTGCACCGTTGACAACAATCGTTTGATACCTTATTTTCAATTCACTTTGTTACAGTTGTAGTAATTTCTGTCACGATAAATAGTGACAGATGATAAATTGTTGGTTCAATTGAATTTTCATGACATCAATTTGATAAAACTTCATTTAAACGGAGTCTTAGCTTTCAAACGATACAAGAAATTAAGGAAAAAATACATATCATCTTCAATATCAGGTTGTTTCAAAAGTTTCGGCCGTTTTATCTACCTTAAACTGTAACAACTCATTGAATATTCATGCAATTCAAATAAACGTCATTTCAATCAGTGCACTTTTGCCAATAACACAGGTCGATTAATTCCGTCAGAATGAAAATGGGGTACTCGGGATTGGATGAAGTAGACGAAGGCTATTTTTGCCTGGCCGGATTAGCGAAGGTCCCACCGGTGAGGAAGCCATCCAAAAAGGATCGTTAAGATTGTAGAACAGACCTCGAAACGTGAAAATTTATTTCAATCGCTCAATTTGGGGTACCCACTATTGGAGCTTTTTGCTGTTTCCAATACATTTTGAAGCAGTTGTTCCGCCATACTACGCACCATTTGTGATGGGTCAATATCCATCAGAATCCTCGAATCTTCGTCCTGGATTACTGCAGGTCGACCACTTGCTCATCTTCGAGGCTGAAGTCTACGCAACAGAATTTCGTAAACCAATGTCGAACATTGAGTTCATTAACAGTATAATTGCCAACTGCCCGCTTCATTTTATGTGTAATTTTAGTGGAGCTTTGTTTCAATTTGAATTCGCAGAGAAAAATTGGCCAAAAATCGCTCAATTACATCATACATTAGCTGAAAAATGGCAAAAATGAAAATATGGAAAAAATTAACATCATCAATGTATAGAGTACAATATTCTCTATCGATCCCAATATGGGATCCAAATATCGTGTTACCCAAATATGGGTAACACGATAGAAGGTCTCCTGTTGATCTTTGTTTCCGAAAGCCATATTGATGATCGCTCAAGATGTTGAAGCCTTCCAAATAATTGAGGACATGGTGGTTTACGACTTTCTCCATGCTTTTTGATATCACTGACAGCAAAACGACTGGTCTATAGTTATTTGGAAGATTTTTCTTGCCCTTTTTGGGAATAGGCTGAACGCCTCCTAACAAGAAGGAGAGACCCATTTCTTAAGACAGGTTGAAAAGTCTGCAAAATACTGGTGTCGTTTCATTTGCGCACTTTTCAAGTACAATGACGGGCACTTCATCACGGCCATTGTAGATTCTTGTATGGAAATAGTGAATGGTGCCTTTCCCAGAAAATCGACTGTGGAGTGGGACGCTGATTGTTCAGCTAGTAGATTTGCTTTTTCTATAGCTGTTGCAATTGAACCATCTGCTTGTGTAAGTGGTGGAATTGTGGATTTTGAAAAGTTTTGATTAACAGCTTTCGCAACCGACCAGAAGGATCTAGACCCGTTGGGATTGGGAATGGATAAATGGAAGGGGTGAATGGAATTGACAGCCAGCAAAGGACTCAACGGGTTACCCAAAATCAGTGCTGCGCTGCATGAATAAAACTTTTCGTCGAATCGAAAATAATTTTGAGACTAACAAATAGTAAGTAAATCTAAAATTTGTTTTTTCATTAGTGACCATGGTTTTTGTCTAAGAGACGCTCAACCAGGTCAATTTTTCAAGATGACGGAATACTGGGAAATAATTTTTGGACAAAAAAATATATTCATTCAGCATTATCAGGAAGAATTACGTTTTTAATATTATTCACATGTAAATTAACTATTTGAAATATTTCGTCGATCAGTTTTTCTCCAAAGAACAACTACTTCAACTCTGAGAATCCCGATTACCATATAATTTATATCAAAATGAATGCATATTCATGCTCCTGCAAACTTGTTTATTTTCATTAGCAATTCAAGAGGTATATTCCCACTAAGTTATTCCGAAAATTACTGTAATATTCCAAACATTACCGCACTCGAATTGCATAAAATCATCAAAACGACATCCGAGCAGTCCTAATGACAGTTTCTGAAGTTGGCTAAGCCAGCAAAGCACAGAAACGGCAATGAACAACAAAGCTGGACATTTGGGTTAGACGCGAGTAAAGAGGGTAGATGGAGGAGGTCAATGCAACGGGACTAAGTAGTCTGTGGAGGCAGACACACACATAGACCATTGTAAATGACGAGTGAAACTTATTGCGGTTGCCGCCAACTTGGAACATTGCAGAGCCCTGCATGTGTTGCGATAATTTCTCTGACACTACGGTGATAGTTGTGGAAGTCGAGTTTTCAGGAAAGGTTTGTGGAATTGAAGAAGAATTAAGGCAACCGAGAACCCATATAACTTCCAGTGGAAAGCGGATTTGAGGCCACTGCATAGTTTTCGATTCCACCTACATTATGAGAGGTGGTTTGTGAAAGTGTTTCAAGAAAGTTTTCAATTATTTTTGGCAGTGGTCACGATATTTCTAGCCTACTCGTCTTTGTTATTGTCTGTCGAAATCTGATACGGCATCAAATTAACCCCAGATCCTCTTTACCAACATAATACATATTTATCCATGATACCTTCAGATTATCTTGGATGAAATGCTTAATCGTGAACAGTTATCGATTCTTTCCATTTCATTTTTCATTCATACAATGCTATTACAATTGGCACTACAATTTCATGGCATATAATGCCTATGTTGATATATCTACATGAATGTTCAACTTTCCCTTTCACAGGATAGATGGACTTCATATAGACTTGTGTCAATAGACTTGTGAACAAATCAATCAATCAAATCAAATGACCTCTGAACTATCAACTACGAACTGCTTTATACGGTAATTTTTCCCGGTAGAGAGGACTGTATCCTCCGGAAGAAGGAAATATTGAGAGCAAATAGTTGTTAGTTCAAAAATTGATCCAAAACACCTTCAGGCTCTGGTGTAGGTGTTTTCAGTTATAGACCCAGGACATAGATATCAACCTGCCTATGCGACTGTATTTCAAGCGAAATCTATGCTATTAAACTGTGTGCTGAGGGTTTAGTAGAATCCAACGTCAAACACAAGTCAATAAAAATATTCTCGGATAATCAAGTGGCGTTGAGAGCTCTTGGCTCTTAACGAGCAACGCCTAAATTGGTAGAAAATTGCCAAAAACGACTCTCCTCAATAGGAAGAATTAACAAATTGTATCTGGTCTCTATTCCTGGCCATAGTGGCCTGGAAGACAATAAAGCTGTTGTCTCCCTCACAAAGACGCGTGTTGCAAGCAGCTTCATCAGATTAGAACCTGTCATTGGCATCGATTTAAGTTATGCCAAACAAACATTGAACACCTGGATGGCAAGAAGATTAAAGGACTTCTGACAAAATCTTCCAGGGCCTTCGAAATCCGAAACCAAACAGTTTTGGGACTACGGTAGGGATAAACTATGATGTCTAACATGCCTTAATACAGATCACTGATGTCTGAATCATCATATGCAGAGACTCAGAAGGCTGTCGGAAGTCAGGGTGTGTCGCCTCTGTTTGGAAAATGATGGAACAACAGAGCATACACGTTGTGCCTGTCCCGCTGCGAACCGAATGAGATTTCCAGAGTTTGGCCCACTTTTACCATCTGACCTGGAACATCACTCACCATTAAAACCAATCGGCTTCGTTGAGAAGCTGATTTATTTGGTCGAGTTCCAATAAGCATGAGCCACAATAAACCTTTGTGGATTGCGGTGGAGGGTCGAATAGACCCACTCACATTTGACCTGACCTAACCTAACGTAACCCCCTTTCATATGCTTCATGTAATTGTGTTATTTGGATTTCCTATAATCAATTTTCCTATCATTGGTTTGTATACTTGAAAAAGTAATTTTCTCGAGCTGAGATTCAACGCAAGCGATATATGGAATTGGTTCAATGAGACGACTGTAGTTTTTAATCAATCAACTGATTTAGTGATTCAATAATTTTTTCAATAACAATTAGCTGGGTAAAATTATTTTTCTGTCTGATTATTTCAAAATTGTTATATTTTCAACACGAAGAAATTTTTATTAGAGCCCTGAAGAAGAATTTAATTGAATTTGAAACGTCAAACAATTATTATAGTCTAAAAAAAAGTATTCCTGTTATCCATATAACTTTTTTTGATGAACAGGTAGGGGAGATCCTTAGATCCTTATACCTTGGGACACTTTTCTTCAAACCTTCATAATTTGAGCAAGAATTGAATTGAAGCATTGATTTTTTAAATACCGTATAATAATATGATCATCAAAATATTATAATGCTAGGAGAATACACACGATGCTTCATTTGTGAGAAAATTTAAAAAAACTGATTGGGTTTTATGTTTCAAGGTACCAAAGTAAGGCTTGTACTGTGGGACACCGATATTTGTACCTTCGGACAAATATCTTCAGGATTTTTATTGAAATTTAAAAACATAATACATTTTAATGAGCCGTAAAAATATGACCCATATATACTTATCTATCAGATAAAAAAGTGACACCTGAAAAATCAACTCTTAGAGAGCAAAACTAATGAAAAGCATAGTTTTTTTTAATAGCATTTACTTATAATCACTTTCTCTTAAAAATTAGTAAGAATAAAGATTTCACATATACCTAATTTAGTTTAAGAACTTAACAGTTATGCTTTGGAACTTTGGTTATTACCAATAATTAACAATTAATTTACGAACTAAGGCAGATCGAGACAAGACAATAAAATATATCCTATTTTTTGGACTTTGGACCACATTTTTGACAATAATTATCAAAACTGGTGCAATCTTCGTGCACCCAAAAGCAACAAGTTAAACATTGAATCCAGTCTTCTTTACGTGAGGTAACAAAATAATTTTCTCCATATCCGACACAATTATTTTCCTCTTGATCATCATCACATGGATCGTCGTCACTTTCTAAAATAATAATAATAATAAATTGGCTTTATTGATAATACAAAAAAAACAATACAAAGATATATTTGAAAATGAAAATAACTTACAGGAGTTTCTGGTAGTCCTTGGCGAAGTCTAGCTCAAAGCTATTGTAACTCAACCAACAAGCACCACTCCATAATGCAATCCAACGTACAAAAATAAAAGCAATTAACCGTGATGGCACCACGAAATGAGAACCGTAAATAAAATAATAATTCGTGATTACCTTCTAAAGATAGTTGATAAATAATTCAATTTAATTGATCTGTTGTCTCAAAAGCAAAAGTTGATATTACTGACTATCATAGATATGATTTTTATATTTGAATTTCCTGATATTGAATCTCTTCAATTGCATAGTTAATTTGTTTTTATATCTAATGTTTCTTGAGTGAATATTTTCACGCAGAATTAGTTTTTGTATTAAAAGGGGAGAATGGGAAAGGGTGATCAATTTATGAACAAAACAACCCAAATGATGAATCATACGGTTTTTCATATTGAGCCAGCGGGAGTTTTTAAAGGCTTCAGAAATTGAATCATACTTACGAAGTCCATAAATTAGGCGGCAACAAGAATTTTGCACTTTTTGTATTCTTTTTTTATCTGAATCATATAAGTATGGCCAATATATGAAGTCACAGTAGTTGAAATGGCTTAGCACCAAACTATCACAGAGCATTCTTTTTAGAGGTTGGCTCAAAATAAAACGATTACAGTATAATAGTTTCAATGACATATAAGCTTTTTTCATTGAATTTTTAACATGTCTAGTAAATCTGAGATCAGTGCCAAGCATCACCCCTAAGTTTTTAGCTGTATTGACTGGAGTCAAGATAATATGACCTAGTTCTAAACGGAAATTGTTTTCTGCAAATTTACGATTCTTCTGCTATCCAAAGTGCATCATCATTGTTTAATTAGGATTAATTTTCAAATCATGTTCACTTGATAGCCCATTGATCAAGTCAAGATCAGTGTTGAAGAGATTTTGTGCTTCAGCACACTCATCGATTTTAAAGTGCATGTAGAATTGTATGTCATCAGCATACGCCTGTATTTTACATTTATTGATGGACGAGATAATGTCAGTAGTATAAATGATGAACAATAAAGGTCCAAAAATGGAACCCTGTGGTACTCTTGATAGGATATCAAGAGATAAGGAGTGATGACCATCAACAACAACTTTTTGAGATCGACCAAGTAAATAAGGCCAGATGAGTAATAAGGCAGCACTATCAAAATCATGATATTTGAGTTTCATGCAAATCAGTTCATGATTGATGGTATCGAATGCTTTCGAAAAATCTAGTAGTACCAGAGGGCTAATCATTCCCTCATCAAATCCCTCAACAATGTCTTGTGTAACAGTAGCAAGAACTATAGCCGTGCTAAAACCCTGCCTAAAACGACATTGCGATGGTGATAACAGATTATTGGTATTGAAATATTCATTAATTTGTAAATAAATATCTTTTTCAAAAATTTTACTTATGGTTGAAAGTATACTGATAATTCTGAGATCAGAATAACAAGCTGGATCATTATTCTTGGGAATGTGTTTCCCAATGGCAATTTTCCACAAGTCTGGTTAATATGAACGTTCAAAACAACAATTGATGATATATAAACGGGCTACAAAGTTTCAACATTCTGATTGAAATATTATCAACCGCTGAAGTTTGACTTTTAATATCATTCAGCATTTCATGAATAGCTTCTTCAGTGGCGAATCGAAATGAGAAGTTATCTTGCCTGATTAAATAATTATTTCTATAAAATTTAATATTTTCATCACAAATATTAGAAACATTTTGGGCAAAATAGTTGTTTATTTCATCGGGATTCGAGAGGTGATTGGATAATGAATATTGTTTTTTTGAACGAACATTGAGGTTAGAAAAAGCATTCCAGGTTTTGCGTAGTATTTTTTCAGAACAGACAGACCTGAGATATGCCTTTTTTTCAGTTCTAACTATTGACAAGGTATAATTTCTCAATTCTTCATACCTCATACTATCATTAACAGATTTAGTTTTTTTGAATTTTTGAAAGGCTTTATCACGTTCTTTCATAAGAAGTCTGAGATTTTGAGTGAGCCAAGGAGCGGGTGGTTTGGTTATTCTAACTTTTTTAAGAGGGCGTGTCTGTCAAAAGTAGAGATTAAAAATGAATTAAAATGGTACAATTTATTATCAATATCATTTTCACTTCCAAACCACGGCAACTGGTATGAATCTGATAAAATAGTATGCAAAGTGAAATTGTCGAAACAGCGGTATGTTACAAGTTTGGGTTCTATTTTGAATTTCTTTGTTAAATATTCAACATAAACTAGCCTGTGATCTGAAATGCCTTGGGATGATTATTATTACTTACGAAAATCGGGCCAATGAGCGTGCTAGAAACGTTGGTAATTCTAGTAGGCTCATTAGGAATTTGTTCTGAATTTCAACATTCAATGCAGTTGAGTAGGGGATTGGGTAGTTTGAAAAGTTCAACGTTGAAGTTTCCCATGCATATCACATCATCAGAAACAGGACAAACAGCGGATAAAATATTATCAAGGTCACCAATCGTGCTCAAAAAATTTGTATTTGGAGGCCTGTAAAATATCCCTAAGGCCAGTCTCCTACATCCAAGTTTCACTTCAATAATGATGAATTCAAGAGATTCTTCAACCACAAAATCAAAAGTTACTTTGTTGTATTTCAAATCATTTCTAAGATAAATTCCGACACCCCCACCTCTCCCTTTTCTATCCTCACGTATGAACTTGTAACCATAAATTTGAATCAAGTTAGAATCAAACTGATCGGTCAGCCACGTTTCAGAGAACATTACAATATCAAATTTGTTTTCATGTATGAGTACAATGAGGCCATTAAAGCCTGTAAAAATTGACCAGGAAAAGCAGATTGTTTACTCATTAATTATATTCATGATATAAGTATTGAAAATATAGAAATACGGCAAATATTTTTTTTCCATATAACTGACACATCAGTGTCTTTCTCTAAACTACAATATTCAATTTTTTTCTTGAAAACTCTCCTTTTTACAGTCTTCATATTTTTTCATCCCACAAAATCGTTCACCTAGAGCCGACCCTGATCCTGCACTCGAACAGTTCGACGATTGTGATATAAAGCAAAGCCATTGTTTAACCGGCTTCGAATAAAAATGAAAGGCTTTAAGATAAAGGCAAGTTCCCAGAGCCATTTCCGTTGCGAAGTTGAAGCGTTTCATTTCCTGGTGTTTGATACTGATTTTAGAGATATGGGACGGCACATTCTGCGATAAAATAAAGTGACAAAGGCTTTGACAGGACACAGCAAAAGGAAAATGTTGCAGTGAATGTTGGGTTTGAACTGATGCTGGGTTATTGCAAAAAATGTGGTGGCTTTCAATCGAATTGATGGCTGACTAAAACAATTTCATTTGAACTATTGATTTGTCACCAGTGAAGGAAAATTCCACATACACTGTATCCGTAAAGTATGGAACAGATTCATTTTTAGCTAAACAGGTCATTTTAAGAAATAATCCTGAAACACGTTGATTTTTGATGTTAATTTACCGTATTTCAAATAATAATCTAATATACAGGGTGAATTACGTTCGAGTAATGACGTCACCGTCATTTTTTTTAAACGGAACACCCCCATTTTGTCTCAATTTTCGGATTACTCTAGCTGAGCTGATTCCAAAAATGTATCACAAGTTGATTTCAATTGGTACAGGGTGGACAAAAATACAGTAGTTGTGTGTGTGCTAATAAAGTAACGCGTAACATTCTTTATTAGGTAAATTAACAATATTATCAAAAATACTTATTGTCTAGCGGACATGACTTTATATTAAATGTTCGAACTGCAGCCCTTGCTGTATTTGACAGTAACCCAAACGGTGTACAAATTCTTGTTGAACCTTGTGTATGGTTTCTTGCGTAATATTGTTTATTTCTGTTCGAATTTTCACTTGTACATCTTCAATATTTGCTGGTTTCGTTTTATTAATAACATTCTTCAGATGGCCCCACAGAAAATAATCCAAAGGATTTAAATCTGGTGACCTCGCTGGCCATTCAGTGAGTCCACGTCCACCAATCCACCTGTTCAGAAAAATTTCATCTACGTACCTTCTAACATCTACAGCATAATGTGGAGGTGCACCATCCTGTTGAAACCATAAACTTTCATCAAAACCTCCAGGATTACGTCTGCTGGGAAATAAATTACGTAAAGTAGGTACGAGATACCCCCTTAAAAACTCAAGGTACTTTGCCCCGTTTAAATTACCTTCAATAAAGTAGGGTCCAATGATTCGATTTCGTACAATTCCAGCCCATACATTTATCTTTTGAGGGTATTGTGTATGATGCTCACGCATCTACTGGGGGTTTTCTTTTGCCCAGTATCTACAATTCTGACGGTTAACCTCACCATTTAACGTGAAAGTGGACTCATCAGAAAAAATAATGTTTTGTATCAAGAGAGGGTCTCGGTGACATTTATCCATCATTTCTTCGCAGAATTGGAGTCGTCTATCGGGATCATGTTCGTTTAATTCTTGCACAAGTTTGATTTTATAAGGATGCCATTTTTCAAGCTTCAATAGTTTGTGTACCATTGTTTTGCCAACACCGATTTCGCGACTAACTTTACGAACAGAAGTGTGCGCATCGGTTGTGAATTTACAAGCGGTATGTAATTTCACACTGATTCTTACCGCCCTAATATAACCACATACGTTCAACTGTAAATTCACATTTTCCCTATTTTCAATGAATCAATCCTTTCCTGAGTGAATGAATAGGTAGAAAGCCGACTTTCAGTCTAAACCGGATTTCTGTAACTTAGTATTTGTAACACTTAATATTTGTAAAAGCTTTATCTGATTAATTTTTTCATGAACACGAGTATTCGTTATAAATTCACCAGTGGTATGTAATTTCATACTGATTCTTACCTCCCTAACATAACCACATAAGTTTTACTATGAATTCATATTTTCCTTATTTTTGAATGATTCCTTCCCTAAATGACAAACTTAGTAGAAAACCGACTCTCAGTATGAATCAGATTCCTGTAACTTAGTAAATTGTTGACCACTTAGCAATTGTAAAAGCTTCATCTGATCAATTTTTTCATAAACACGAGTATCGGTTGTGAATTTACAAGCGGTATGTAATTTCACACTGATTCTTACCGGTCTAACAAACCTACATAAGTTCTACTGTAAATTTACATTCTTTTTCTTTTAATGAATCTTTCTCTGAATGAAAAAATAGACATTTAATATCTCGGATACTAATTCATGTTCTAATGCCGCAGTCGACAGTATCCGTTCCGTGCAAATGAGTTTTCGCCGCCTTCCGAAAAACTTTCGGCAAACTTTATGACTTTTAATGAAAAAAATCGCTCCGGATGATTTGACCGGTCGATGAATGTCTCCCGTCGAAGACGTCGGCCGCCTTTTGAATATTCAGAAGGGCGTTACTCTAGAGGGCCGGGTTGCGGTCCCTTTAAAATTTGCAGATGTGTAATAAACGGAGCCCTTAGTCAAAGGTAATTATATCCTGAAAATGTATTTGTTCGCGTAATTAAATCTAGCGGGGCCTCTCGGAATCAGTACTTTGTCGGCGGGTAAAAGCTTAATTTCGTTAAAAGACAAGGAAGTGAAATTCTTTGCAGATATGAGAGCTTTTCTGGGGTGACGGCGTCAATCAACTTTCATCCAATTTATCGCGGTTTTTGTGATATTGAGGAGGATGTTACTCAGTTGATGAGAGAAAATTTTTAACAGCCTACGATATTTCTGATCGGTCGATATTTTGCAAAATTTTTATTCTCATGATACTGAATGCACAAACTCCACAATGAATCAATGAAATCAATTTCACAATTATACGGATAGTGAAATGAATTAAATGGTTATAATAAATACAAATCGTAACTTCATAAACTGCACCTCACGATTTGGTCTCCACAAACTTCATTTGAAAAATATTTCATCACATGTTTCGCTAACATAGCTATCTCCATAATATTTGTTTTAGTGACGAATGTACATTTTTTTTTAAACGACAATGTTCACAGACAAAATTGCCTTTATTGGACTGACACTAACCCTCACGTTTTCCGGGAAACACATACCCAATATCTAGAAAAAATTAACGTTTGGGCAGGAATATTGGGAAAACATATTGTAGGACCTCTATTTATTGATAAAAATTTAACAGGAGAACTGTATTTGAATAAGCTAGAAACTACTGTTGACCCTCTCGTCACTGAAATCGTCGAAGCGATTCCTAATGAATTCAATATGGATATTGCATTTCAACAAGATGCAGCACCATCACATAACTCAGGACAAGTAAGAAACTATTTGGATACTACTTTAAGCGGTCGTTGGATTGGCCGTCGAGGTCCAACAGAATGGCCAGCCCGCTCGCCAGATTTGACACCTTAGGAATTTTTTATTGGGCTATTTGAAGCAAAAGGTGTACGAAACTGAACCTTTTTCAATATTGGATATACGACAGAGAATAATGAATACTTTTAGAGATATTGGCGTTACTGTGTTCGAAATTGTTCGGCGTGAAATATCGGATAGGCTGTTCGTATATCAAGAAGTTCGAGGCAACCATTTGTAGCATCTTCTGAAGTGACCTCAAGCTTATTACCTCATATTTTATAGTTAAATGTCAATGTTTTCATAATAATAACGTTTTGGCAGTATAATTGTCTTATATCTAGTGTTCCACTCAAAAGAGTTCGTTAGTGGAAATGGTAATTTTTTTTTCTGAGAATTATTCACAAAAAAAATTACCTTTTCCAGTAACGAACTCTTAAGATATAAGACAATTATACTGCCAAAACGTTATTATGAACATACACAAATCTAAAATTGAACTGAAAGCCATCGATCATGGTTATCCTACTCGAAAAAGAAATACAACTGTGCAAATTCCCAGATGTGAAAAAAATATTGGACAACGATGTACAAGCTTCTTAGGTCATAAATTGTACAATCATTTTCCTCCAGAACTTAAATTGATTAACAACATTAACTCATTCAAACATAAATTAAAAATTTGGATGCAAACCACCGGAAGACTGTTTTTTAGTGATATAGTCAACCACAAAATTTTATGAAAACATAACTTTTGTAAATCATATATTATTCCATACTCTAATCTGAATATATGGTGATGAAATTTATGATTACGACAAAATGCTTCGATTCTGACGCAAATTTCTCGAATATGGCTCCTCATTATTACCGTATATATTTCAGTTATGAGTGATATCGTTATTTTCGCTTTTACTGTATATATTTTAAATACAAGTGTTGTCAATATATTCATCTATTTCACCGTTTACGTATGTTTTTATATCATGCTTACTAAATATCAACTTACTTTTTCTCACTCACGCACAAGCAACCCCTTGCTTCTGTGAGCATACATGTTTATTATTCTATATTAATTGATTGTATTAATTTTTCTATTTGAAATAAACAGTATTATTATTATTTATTATTAAAAGTTTCGCCAGTTTGTAGTAGTTGAAGATATTGACATTATATTCTAGGGTTGTGAAGCATTTGTCAGGAGCTTCAAAAGACGTGTCACAAGACCTCCCTTTTCATTTGAATTTTTCCCAGGTGGCGCCCACTCGTCATCTTGAAAGTTTCATCTGTCAATTTCACTTCAAAATAAAATATTCATGCATTAATTTCATTATCCCAAATTTAAATTTTTGACCCGTTCAAAAAATAAAAGGGGGGAACATTAAAGAAAAGCACTGTATAATAATATCCACACATCGGAAAAGTCTAGGGATATTTTTAAAAATGGCAATAATTTTTTTTTAGATCGCTTTAGGGGAAAAAAAGTTGACGGGTGATTATTAAACGAATGTAACTTACAACAAAATTTATTAAATTGTCAAAAATACATGCGCATATAAGCAAAATTATAAAAAAATATGGCTCTTTTTTGGCACCCCGAAAAAAAATCATAATACAAAAAAAATTGGAATCAGTACAAAGTATGGCCTCCACGCTGGTTTATTACGGCCCTACATCTATCGTTCATCGACAAAATGAGATTGTCAATTCTTGTTGAGGTACATTTGCCCATTCAGCGATTAAAAGCTCTCTCAATTGAAACGTTGTGTGAATGTTCCCCGTGTGCGGAGTAATTCTCCGTTGAAGCATGTCCCACAAATGCTCGATAGGATTCAGGTCCAGTGATTGTGCTGGCCATGGCAATACATCAACTCCTTCGTTGGTGAGCCAGTCAGTCACTAGACGCGCGACATGTGGACGAGCATTATCGTGCATTAGGTGGAAGTTTTCACCAACAGCACCAGCAAACGGACGGACGATAGGTAGAAGAATGGTGTCGAGATACGTTGAGCTGTGAGGGAGCGATTTGGAAAAACGAGATCGGTTCTGCCGTCGATCATGATTCCGCCCCATAGCATTACTGTACCACTTCTGTATGTGTGGACTTCCTGGACGTCTCTCAAACGTTCATTATTTCCAGGTCGTCTCCACAATCTTACCCGACGAGAATCTGGATGAAATCCAAATCTGGATTCGTCTGTAAACAAAACTGTGGCCCAATCATTTGCATCCCAGTTTTGATGTTCTTGACACCACTCTAATCTTCTACCGCGATTGCCTCTCGACAAAGGTGGACATTAAAGTGGCCTTCTGTTGTGGAGATCTGCTTCATGTAGTCGATTTCTGACAGTATCACGACCAATGGTTACCTGGTGCGTCTACTGCAACACGTTAACCAACTCAGGTGCTGTGATTGTCGGTTGTCTTCCTGTGGTTAAGACCAAAAATCGGTCTTGAACTGCAGTTGTAGCGCGTCCTTGCCCTGGATGTTGTTCGGCTGGACTACCAGTTTCACGGAAACGCCGCCACAATCGACTGATAACACTTTGGGAGACCCCCAAACGAAGAGCTACATCATTTTGTCGCATGCCACCTTGAAGAAGCCCTACAGCTCTATCCATCTCAGCCAATGGTAAATGATGGCGTTCCATGTTAAAGCACAATATATCCAGTTTAATTGCTGAGCAAGAACTGCATAGAATGTACAAACTCGACACTTTCAGATTATTCATTTTAGCCGAAAACCTACAGTTTGTAAAAAACTTGATAAAAGATTAGTTACCGTTTTTGCAGGCTTTGTTCAACCCATAGAAATCTACAGGGTGGTCGAGTGTACCAATTTAATCGAAATTAAACGACCTCATGCATTTATTTTTATGATATTTAGTATGTTATAAAAATATCACTAGACTTTTCCGATGTGTGTATTTTACAATATAGAAAATTGAATACCCTAAGGATTCATTGGGTTTCAATGAATGTTTTCCGACATTCATAAACTCAGACCGAAACGAAACACGATCGTGATTCCATAATTTTCTTTTTTTTTATCAAAATGCCATATATGCATCAAATTCCCAGGAACGTATGATATTTACGATCGGGTAATTTCATAACTTACAGAACCGTATCTAATAATACGAATGTGAGCAATCTACATATCCTCTCTTGATATTTTACACCTTGTGGAGCAATAAAGATAATGTATTTATTGCGGAATTTAAATTGGCAGTTAAAATATCGTATTACGTGAGGGTGAACTCACAACTGGATATGATCCCGAGGACATTGCCGCGAAACATGGGCGGGTAATCATTTTTTTCTCAAGGGTTCAGTCATGATAATTGGTGCAGTATTTTGAAGAGCCTGTAGCTTCGACATGACCACAGGACTTTTAACATTATTTTCTTTATCACATTGCAGTCTTTTTTAATCAATTTCTTAGTTATAAAAATCAAACCTTGTCAAGAACTAGATCAAAATCAACAAAGTAATCTAAAACATCATCATGCATAGTGCACGTGATCTTCCGTACAAGGCTGCTTTTACAGAAACGCACTAGTGAATGACCGATTTTTTTTCAATAATATGCAGCTGAGTATAGGATACTTTTTCAGGTGTAGTATGAGAACAAAAATTAATAGTTTCTTCAGCCGTATCAGTACTGCCATTTTGAAAATTTTGAACTTTAAAATACCGTATACGTACACACCAAAGCGTTGAAACGTGACGCACCACTCTGACTCTGTATGAATTTCGCCAGCCAATTGCAGTTAAATCTGATTGGTCAGCGTGAGGAGGCTTCGAGGGTTGCCTTCTATATTTCGGGATTAGAGAACAAAAACAAATATTAATCATCAAAAATCACTTTATTGTTTTTCAAAATATTCCCCATGGAGATCTATACATTTTTGCATGCGTTTGTCGAAGCACTTTTGCCACTCTGATTGAGGTATCTCCAAAACATTTATTCTGAATGCAGCAACTGCTTCTTCAGGTGTCGAAAAACGTTGACCTCTCAGTTTGTTTCTTACGTGCGGAAATAAAAAGAAGTCATTCGATGCCAAGTCAGGACGATACGGCGGATGACTCATCAAATCGATGTTTTGGGTGCTCAAAAATGCAGTTGATTGAGCCGATGTGTGAGAGCTCGCATTGTCGTGGTGGAGAGTGATCCGTCTTCGGCGGTTGGTTTTCCGTGAGATCTTTGGAAGACAACTGGCAAACAAATGGTTGTGTACCACTCAGAATTGACTGTTTTTCGTTGTGCGACATGTCTAGTTTTTCTGAAAAAACAGGCGACCATTTGTTAGGAAGTGCTTCGGGCGCGAACAACTTTTGTTGGATTTGGCTGTTTAGTTTTGGGCTCATACGCGTAAATCCACGATTCATCACTTGTCACGATGTCATAGATCTGTTTCGGAGCACCGCGTCACTCAAATGTTTATGCAATATTGAATGTATGCTGGTCCCACTAATGCCTAAGGTTGTCTCAATCTCACGATGGGTCACATGACGATCTTGCAATATCAGTTTGCGCACAGCATCAATGTTTTTCGGAACAACAACTGATTTTGGACGACCTTCACAAAATTCATGTGGGAGTGAACTACGACCACGATTGAATTCACCACACCATCGATAAACACTGGTCATTTATGGAGCTTCATCGCCAAAAACTGAATTGAGTTCACCAGTTGCTCCTCACTCAGATGACCATCGTTTTGATTTCGGAGTGAAGTGATGGATCCATGTTTCATCCATTGTCACATATCGATGCAAAAATTCCGGTTTGTTATGTTTGAACATGGCCAAACACTGCTCAGAATCATCAAAACGTTCTTGTTTTTGGTCAACAGTGAGCTCGCGGGGCACCCGCTTTGAACAGAGCTTCCTCATAGTCATAGTCATGCAAAATGAAGCCAAAACGTTCTTTTGGTATCTTTTCAATGTCAGCTAACTCAAGCGACTTTACTAACTGCCTCATTTGGACGTCCACTGCGTTCTGCATTATCGGTGTATCTACGACCACGTTTGAAGTCAGCAAACTAACCTTTAATTGTTGTTTCTGGTGGAGCGGAGTCCTTATAACACTTTTCGAACGATTGCTTCGCTTGACCGGTATTTTTTCCCATCAATAAGCAGTGTAAAATTGAAACACGAAATTGTTTCTGATTCAAAATATCAAAAGTAGTGACACTTTCAGCAAAGCTTTCATTTGAAGGTTGGTATTAACTGAAAAAGCGGTAAATACAATTAGACTAGCGCCATCTAGTTGAAAATAAGACCTCGTTAATCCTCAGCTCATACAAGTTTCTACTTCTGAGGGTTGTCGTTCGTAGGGGTGTGACAGCTGGTTAACGAAAAAACAGATTTTAAACAGAAAGGTCAACTCATTACCGCTCAGTCAGTTGGTTAGTTGGTCTTATGAATTTTCATCATTGCCCCAGAGTTTTTTTTATCCTCCAGAGTTTGGTATAATTTTCTTCAGATGTTATTTGGCTTCCAAAACGGTTCACCCCCTGCTGTATAGTTCAAATGCTACTGCACTGATCTGCCTCAAATACCTTTTTCCTATATTTCACCACAGCTGTCGTCTTCCTATTATCAAATATGTTGAGGTTTTTCGGGAGGTATCAGGAATCTGAAACATGTGTTTTCCCCGCGTTGTGTTGAGAGGAAGTATTTCATCAACGGACCGATTGTGGCATTTAGGCGCCCGATTGAATGATAAGTTACATTGGAGTTGACAGCTTTTAATATACGTGGGGAATTCGAAGGAAAAATCCAGGAAATTACGATCAGCAAATTGAAAATTAATGACATTTTCAATGGATAGAATAATGAAAAAAAATTCAATTATGGATATTGGAAATAATTTAGTATACAAATGAATTGAATGAATTCTCCAAATTGGAAAAATAGTCACTAAAAGTACCTATATCAGGTTATCATATTATTGGTAAAGAAAGTTTTAAGCTTTCTACTACTCCATCTTGATACAAAAAAAAAGATGAGGAAATCTTCCAAAGAAAGGAAGGAAGTAATCATTTTGAAAGTAAGTAACTCTATACATGGATGTGTAGATCATGCAAAGAAGTATCTTTCAGACACAAACTGAAAAAAAGTCCTCCTGAAACAGCTACTTTCATATAAACATTGTATTACACGAAAGAAAGAAATTCTTTCGAAACAAATACATCTATATGAACACTGAATTATACAGAAGATACTTTTCTTTACTCTGTTTGTATTTCAAACAGTCGTTGTGGAATGAAATCAGATATCATTCACATGAGTTCTACTTTAAATGAATGGTAACAAATTGCACTTACATGGAACACTGTCATCCTCACTGGTATACATCGATGTTTTGCCGTAAGACACTTGCCCTAAGGCTCTTCAGTACCAAATTGAATAACTTCATAGAAAATACACACAATTCATTCATGAATTACGATTTTCAATGTCACGGAATAAGCTCGATATGCTTATGTCATCGATGACATCGTAATGACCTTCACTCACCTATTTGATTTAATCCCAGCCAAGAGATATCTCAGTTGAATTGAAGGGATTATATTTTTACGAATGAATAATTTTTGGGAAAGAAAGTTTTTGGCTTTCTACTACTCCATCTTGATACAAAAAAAGATGAGGGAATCTTCCAAAGAAATGAAGGAAGTAATCAATTTGGAAATGAGTAACTCTATACATGGATGTGTAGATCATGCAAAGAAGTATCTTTCAGACACAAACTGAAAAAAGTCCTCCTGAAACAGCTACTTTCATATAAACATTGTATTACACGAAAGAAAGAAATTCTTTCGAAACAAATACATCTATATGAACACTGAATTATACAGAAGATACTTTTCTTTACTCTGTTTGTATTTCAAACAGTCGTTGTGGAATAAAATCAGATATCATTCACATGAGTTCTACTTTAAATGAATGGTAACAAATTGCATTTACATGGAACACTATCATCCTCACTGGTATACATCGATGTTTCACCGTAAGACACTTACCCTAAGGCTCTTACGTCATCGATGACATCGTAATGACATTCATTCACCTATTTGATTTAATCCCAGCCAATTTTGGGAAAGAAAGTTTTTGGCTTTGTACTACTCCATCTTGATACAATATTCTTTATAACAGAGATGAAGATAAGTTCAAAATAGAAGTACCTATATAAAGTTATCATATCCTTTATAACAGAGATAGAGAGGTTTATGTATTTTTTCCAAATTTGGAATACAAACAAGTAAAACCCCAATGAAGTATTCGTGGTGTTCGTCTTTCAGAGAAAGTAGACGAGTTTGACAGTGATTTTATAGGTTATTCAGCAACGACCATAACAAATATAATAAACGATGAATTTCGCAAAAAAAACTGGAATTGGAAATAGAATATCAGAAAATGCATAAAAAATTAGGGAAGAAATAAAAAACAAATGAGCCAATCTGATAACAAACAACAATTGGCAGAAAAATAGAAATGAACGGTGAATGAACAGTAGAAATAATAAAAACTTTGAGGTTCATTGTGTCTGTACTGAATGCTTTTACGAAAAATATGAATCTAAAGCCTAATGAATCACATATACAAGCAATGAGCTATTAGCAATGGAGCAATTTCATACATTCTCCACTATTCTGTATCCATTCAATACAGTATGTTAAGCAGCACCGGACTTCTCTGGTCTATCAAATTGAATAAGTGAAACATGTTCCCTGTGTCAAGATATCACGGTCCACCAAGTTTGACCAACATAGCTTTTATCGCAATTCTCAGAATTTATCCCATAAGTTTCAGGCACATTTTTATGAAAGTTCAAAACTGCTCGTAAATTTCGAAAAGTCTGGAGATCGCGATGAAAAATTGGTCAAACTGGGCGGACAATAGCTCGCTACAAGGAAGACAAGGTAAAAAGTGAAAAAAAAAATAGTGGTGGGATGAAACCCATTAGAAAAGGAATGAAACATGACGATAACAAAAAGAAAAATGAATTTACGGACGATCTGAGGTCGGGAAGTGGAAGGGGTGAGTGGAATACAAACCGAATCAATCAAAAATTCCGTGAAGCAATATTGAAATCAGGTTTCCATTATTAATCAACCTGATATATTCAAATATTAATGTTTAATGAATCAGAGTATTTTCATTGATTTTTCGTTTGCATACCAGATGATATTCAAACAAATGCAATCAATAATTTTTATATCGGAAGTAGTTATTCCACAACTCACTCAACGAAAAAATATTCAATGTAAGTCAAGCATATACCGGGTATCAAATTGAAACGTCGTTTATAAATAAATCAAAACTGAAATAGAAGTTAAACAAAATGATTTCGAAATTACATTAGCATATAAAGTGATCGCTTGGCTTTGGAAATTAAAGTACATAATTGAATGTTATAAATTCCGTTTGTTGTTCTCGTTTGTCAATAAACGTTTAATTGAATTTCGATATTTAGTAAACTAGCTGTCAGGCATAGAAACCACTACAGTTTTTAATAAAATTCGATGAGAATGCAAGCCCCAATTTTGCTTTCATCAAAATAGATAGATGCTCGTTGGAACAAGTAATTAGTTCTTGTTTGCAATTCGGTCTCTTGTTTCATTTTTTTTATTCACCTAAAATAATTGAAAGTGCTGCACTCCGAAACAAATGAAAGCATCAGTAGAACATCTGAATCGAGTTCTCCGGTGAAGGTATACAAAATATTTTTGTTCAGAAATTGGCTCTTGCTCAGAATTGGAGCACCCACAAGACAGCCGTGTTAATTTATATTTTATGCAAATCAGAGACGAAATATTTCATTTACACCACATGTCTTCCATCAATGCAATACTTCCACCAAAATTCGTAAAATGGTAATAATGACTACACTGCTGGCACAATTGATCTTATTGGTTAACTGATAGACGATTTATTCAAATGTTTGTTTCATTCAACCTTTTTTGTTAAAATATGAAATGTCGGCCAATTTGGCTGTGATTGACACAGTATCTAACGTTTCTAATTGAGTAAAATCAATCCATTACTAGATGAACTATTTTGTCAAGGATCCTTCTTTGAATGATCACTAGAAATTTAAGTTCAATTCAATCTCTCATACCACATATCTCTTGTATACAGGATGTAACTAAATAGGTGTAAAACATTCAATGGGAGATTCGTCATCGAAAAAAAGATAGGATCTTTCATATAAAAAAATTTCTTTGGAGCATCACTTGTTAAAATACAGCACTTTAAGGGGGGTACATGAAATTTGTATAACAATGTGATACTAAAAAAGTTACAATATTGAAATTAACCTGACGTTTTGTACTACCAAAAAGACACTTGGCCAGAAATTTATTTGGTTTACCCCATGGTTGTAAGGGCTGGAAAACGCAATCCCTAAAATTTATTTCCAATGTAACTTTTTGTCTTATTATTTGTTTACCATTTACAAATTTATTTCCGATAGTCTGTTTCATTCTGAACAAAATATATCACTTGGGTTTTTTGCCCAAAATAAACCACTTCATAGCAGAAAATTATTTGAAAACAGCTACAGAGATACATTATCATAAATGCTAAAATACGAAACTAATATATCTAGTAGTAGGTCGCTATTGGCGATAGTGACAATTAAATTGGTATGACGCTGTCAGTTTGTGAATTTTAGAAATTGAATTAATACTAATTGTGAGATGTTGTTCTGTTCTTGATTTGTTACTTTAATCATTCACTTGTTATCAAAATGACATACACAAATGAGGAAATGGCTGATATGCATTACGTTTACGGTCTGTCGCAGGGGAATGGGTCAGAAGCTTCTAGAAGATATGCTGAAATGTTTCCTCAACGGCAGCATCCTTCACATAGACTATTTGCTCGACTTCATCAACGATTACGAGAATATGGTTCATTCGACAAAAGAACGCAGAATTGTGGTCGCCATCAAGAAGTACGAACACCACAGCTTGAGGAAGCAGTAATCAACTTGATTGAAGAACAAACTACTACCAATACTAGAAAGATTAATCTGTACACAGATTAAAGGAACACCTCTTATACCCTCACCATCTGCAACGAGTACAGGCACTGTTACCGCGAGACTTTCCTAACCGTCTTGAATTTTGCAATTGGATGCTGGAAATGATTAAAAGAAATTGTGACTTTCCGAAGACGATAGAATTCACAGACGAATGTAGATTTTCTCGGGACAAGATTATTGATTTTCATAATTACCTCATATGGGCTAATGAAAACCCTCACGCTATTGTCGAAACTAACCATGAAGAACAGTTTTCTCTTAACGTGTGACTAGGAGTTATTGGGGATAATTCAATTGGGCCTCATTTCCTACCTCCTCGATTGAATAGTGAGGCATACGTTCAATTTTTAAGAGAAGTGCATCCAGTACTGCTGGAGGAAGTTCCTTTGGGTGTCAGAAGGAATATGTTTTTATGCATGATGGGGCTCCCACCCATTTTAGTCAAGTAGCATGTCAGCATTCAATTGAAACATATGCAAATCAGTGGATAGGTCGAGGAGGACCACAGAACGGGCCCGCTCGATCCCCGGATCTCAATCCTCTCAATTTCTCTATATGGGGCCATTTACAGCAGTTGGTTTATCGTACTCCTGTTCGCGATGTAGAGGACTTAAGAAACCGCATCATCGATGCGTGCAGGGTAATCAGAGAGACTCCAGGAATATTTGAGAGAATACGTGGCTCAATGCGCCGACGTCTAGACGCATGCGTAAGGTCTGAAGGTAGACATATTGAACATTTACTATGATTTCTACATGTTGTATGTTTTGTTAATGATGAATTAGTTCTGTTTATTACCCTTCAATCGATTAATGCAGGTACTAACTACAAAATAACAATAAATCCAGTTCTCATTTATGACGATGTATCTCTGTAGTTGTTCGTAAAATAATTTTTTGCTGCGAACTGGTTTATTTTGGGCAAAAAACCCAAAAGAAATTTTTTGTTTAGAATGGAACAGGCTATCGGAAATGAATTTTTAAATGGTAAACAAATGATAAGACAAAAAGTTACATTGGAAATAACTTTTAAGGGTTGCGTTTCCCACCCCTTTCAACCATGGGGTAAACCAAATAAATTTCTGGCTAAGTGTCTTTTTGGTAGTATAAAACGTCAGGTTAATTTCAATATTGTAACTTTTTAGTGCTTGTGTAAAAAATTGTTATACAAATGTTATGTACCCCCTTTAAGGGGCTGTATCTTAACAAGGGATGCTCCAATGAAGTTTCTTCATATGAAAGATCCTATCTGTTTTTTGATGAGGAATCACCTTCCTGAATGTTTTACACTTATTCAGTTACACTCTGTATAATAATATATTGTAAAGATTATACTTGTTCAACTAATGCTCTCTACACGGAAAATGATTGTCTTGATATCGGAAATTTTTTTTTTCACTCAATAATTGTAATTGGATAGACACATGTTATCTGAGCAGTACCTACCGGCATTTTCAACCTCTACAATTCTTATACCTGGGCACAACAAAATCGTCATTCTATTTTGAAAAATAAGTTTTTTACACTATTGAACCCTACGTGATGAATACTTTGGAATTTTTTTCATGGAAACAAGAAATTTTTGACGAGAAAAATGTTGGAGCAACTTTTCGAAAATACACATTGTACCTCAGAAGCGATAATGGATATCGATATGCAGTTTCCAACGTTGAATTTGTCACATAGTTTGGCTCTAAGACATAGCCATCAGTTTTCATCTATCTGGTTTGAAAACAGGAGCTTTCTGAACAAAGTTATCATTGGTTTATTTGAAGGTCACTTTTACAAAATATAAACCTCCCCCAACTATGAAAGCTGTACTCACAACGAAAATTCATTAAATGAGGCGAGGGTCATCTTTCTCTTTTATACCATAACCTCACGTCTGCGACGATCTCGAAGAATCTGTATTAACAGACTGCCTAGACGTACATGATGAGACTTAATAAGAGCTCCATTTAATTGCTTTCGTCTGAACACGTTCAACACAGGGATTTTCGTGATACATGACCAAACACAAGATGTTAATTAATTTGTGAAAAATTAAGATGTTTGTAACTGTATCAGTTACAGTCCTCATGAATTTCAGGAGTGTCCAATAAATGGGTTGTCCAATAAAGAAGCACAGTGATATTGAATTAGAAATGCAAGATAATTTTGAAAAAAGTTCAATCATATTTTTACATCCAATATCCAAGTTCAAGGAATAATACAATTAACAGTGGAAAATCTATGTGTATTTTTTGTCGGTGGAGTATTCTCTCATAAAGTGGAAATATCAGCTAGACAGTAAAAAAGTTTTCAATGCTAGGAGTCGTTTCATTTTCTAGTGGCTGCTGAGAAACTGAAGAAGGCATATGCGATATTGCGATTTTGCTCAAATGTTTGTGTCAGAAACATACTTAAAAGCAAAAAGAATTGAAAAAACATAGAAGGTTTCAATTCTCTTTTCTTCATTATGATTTCCTACCACGTAGTAACGGCTACATCCATCAATTTATGCTTTAAAGCAGTTCCCTCAATACATAATAAATCAATTGATCTTATTGATTACCCTCAATTAATTCTGACACTCGAAGAACATCACAACTACGAGTATTTTACAGATATTTTCCAAAATAGCTTTCTTCAGAGATTTCCTTCATCCCACATCAACAGCTTTCCCCTAAAGAACAACATTCAGAACTAGACGGACTCGCCTGTAACATGCTGTAACATGCAAATCTGCTGATTGATGTTTACAAACAGTAGGTTAAATTAGGTTGGGTTAGGTCAAAAGTGAGTGGGTCTATTCGACCTTCCACCGCAACCCGCAAGGGTTTATTGTGGCTCACACCTATTCACACTCGACTAAATAATCACGGCTTCTCAACGAAGCCGATTACTTTGTATGGTGAGTCGTCTTTCAGGTCAGATGGCTCTGCCGAACTCTAAAAATCTGATTCGGTCCCCAGCGGGGCAGGCACAAAGTATATGCTCTGCTGTTTCATCGTTAATGAATAGTCGGATAGTCAAGGTGCAAGATTCCCACCTTGATACCCGCGACAATCTTCCCATATGAGGGTTTTTGCACGTCAGCTACAACTGACGATGCCTTAGATTCAACCGTGCAGGCCTCTGGTTTTGGTGAATCATGATTTGAGCTCATAGGGGGTTTGTTCCTCCACCTAAGACAGATTCTACGTACGCCACTCAAGGAGTTGGTGCGTTTGATGGCCTGGTTTTCGTGGGGCAGCTACGGATAGTGTTACCGGATCTGAAGCAGGTTCTGATGTTGTACTTGGAACCAATTCTTCTTATCCTCTCTGATAATCCTCTGATGTAGGAAAGTGCAAGCACTGGTTGTGACGGCATCTCTTCTTTGCGAGGCTCCTGCTGTCTTTCAGCCAAAGTCTTTTCTACCATCGCCTTGGAGTAGCCATTTCGTTGAAGATCATTTTTGATGATGTCTAGTTCCTTCTCGAGACCTTCCTGAACTGAAATGCTGTAATCGCAACATCCATACCTACATCGTTGTCTCTTTTGGCATTGCATTGACATCATATTCAAACAGAAGCAGATTATTATGGTTGGTTCCGTAAAAAAATGCCCATTTTCTTGTTATTGAGTAACAACAGGATACGCTTCAGGTAACTGAAGAAAATGCTAGGAGACTATATATAATTATAGAAACTTCATTGATGGATAAACACTAGATTTTGCATCAATTAAAAGCAAATACTACCGTTTTCGAAAAGGTTCACTACAATTCCAAAAAAAGATAACAATCTTCATTGCATACTGTAATGAACATTCATTGTATGTATTTTCTGACGGTGAAGTATTTTTTCAGGCATCCAAAAACTCATCCATGTTAGGAGTTATTTCCTTCCAAGAGAAAATCATGATAACAGCTACATTCAAACAAAACATTGAACGGTCATGACTCCTGCAAGCTATGAATCTAGAAGAAACGATTTTTTCCTTTGGAAATAGTGCTAAAGTTCTATTATCAGTTGTTAACCTATATTAAAATCGTAGATCGATTGTGACAAAGAGCAGAACCAGAAAATAGCAGAATGAGAAAAAGCATCAAATCCTGATATATTGTTCTTCCAGAACTGATCATAATCTGAAAGATAATAATCTGGAAGAAATTTGACACTGTCTGAAGAAGAAATACAAAGTATCTGAATAGCGCAATATTTAACAGAAATTGATTTTTAGTGAGATATATTTTTGAGTTATCACCGTTCTGTTGAGGTATGAAGAATAGAAAACTTCTAAGGAACAGAAGAGAACTTTGAAAAATATCAACGAAAAGATTATCTTAGTTACAAACTGGAATAGAAAGTCTCTGTGAAATAACTGCGGTCCGTTTGCAATATTGAAATGAGGTTGCTCTTTCTTCGTTCGTTTGTAGACCGAGCATTCGCAACAGAAACCAAAACAGATTTTATTTGAGAAAAGAAATCAACAGATGAATGATTATTCCATTCCTGAAGGAGGCCCATTTTTTGACAAAATCATTTATTTCTATCTCTTCATCATCATTATTTAAAAAAAAATCGAATATATATCACTGTTAGATAAACAATTACAATCTGAAATATCATGCATACCTATAAGTTTCTGAATGGTTAGTGAACATAGCTTCAACAAGAGAATAATTTCATTTTCATTTCATTTGTATATAACCAAAACTCCATCAACATACAGCAATAATTATGTCACGTTAAAGTCATTTCATCGTCTTATTATTCACGTTATAGTAGATACTGAAAACTGTAAACAACTGCTTCTAATATTTCATGAGAATGTTCTGCGAAATGCATTAGTAATCATTTAGCTATTTTCCAAAATTATTTAAATACAGCACAGTGTGGAATATGAAATAATAGCTAAATTTCCATTTACCAATCTCCACAGCAATCTCCACAGCAATATCACTAAAATTTACTGCCATAACAATTATTTCAGTTATCGTAACTATCATATCGTCCAATTAACATGTTGAATAGAAATTTTCATCGATTCCACAGCCAGGAAATTCAATCAATATTCTATATGCAGGGTAGGATTAAGCAGACAATAGTTATACAAATTTGAAGATAAAAGTATTTATTTTAAGAACTATTTCAGAAAGTTCAACGAAAACAAATTTTTTTTATGTAGCATAGTTCAAAAGTCTGAATGAAATCTGTTTTCTCGTTAAGCAGCTCTGGCACCCCTACGAAAAACATCTCTTAGAAGTTGAAACATGCGCGAACTAAGGGCTAACGAGGTCTTACCTTTCAAAGTGTGATTCCTAGCACGGGTTGGACGCTAGGAGGTGAAAATCGGTCGTCCGGTCTTGCAGTTCAAGCCATCGGTTCACACAGCGGTCGATTGAGTGAGTGGACCAAACCACCCACGTCAACCCAACCGGCTACAGTCCCACCAATTATATGATTCAATTAGATATGTACTCAAATGTTGGGTTGTTTCAAAAGTTTCGTCTGTTTCCGTGAGTCTACTTCAAACTGTAATTTTTCAGGAAATACTTAATCAATTCAATCGAAATGAGTGTCATTTGAATCAGTGCACTTTTGCCAACGTAACAGAAGTCGATCAATTCCGCCACCATGAAAATTGTGTGCTCGGTTTTCGATGGAGTCGATGAAGGCCGTTTTTGCCTGGTCCTAATTGGCGAAGACTCTACCGGTAAGAAAGTTATCAAAGTGCTTGAAAAGATGTTGTCGGTTGGCGAGAGAGCTGACAAGTATAGTGGATGAGGCTGAACTTTGACACTTATTTGTTACAGTTTCGGGCGTTGCCGTAGAGCAGGATTTAACCTTTTCTGACTGCTGCTGAAGCAATTTCTGGTACATTTCGGTGATTTCCTCACATCAGGACTATGCTGTGTGATGGTTTTGCTGGAGTGCAATGTTTGAGTCGTTCCAAAATTTGTACAAACTGCAGGGAATTCAGTTTTTCCAAACTTTAAATTTCTATTTCCGTTTTAGATGATACGCACCATTTTCAGCTGGATATGTATAGGTACGATACGTTTTTGATTTGATAAAACAGAATTATGCACATGCTTCGTGATCAACTTTTTCCTATCACTTGCAATCGAGGAACTGAAAAGGATTGAGAATAACTCTGTAATAACCAAAAAGGATGTGTGAAGAAGGGATGATTTCTCACAATCTATTGGTGGAGACGTTTAAGAAAGCATATGTTTTTTGATATTTTCTCTATGAATCTGCTTCTGAGATTTCGACTAGAACATTCGAATAATTTGAAAAATATACACACTAGACAATGCTCCACTATTCGATTTTACTTCTGCACTTGGCTGTGGAAAAACATATAACCAAATTGAAAGGTGGATCCACAGTCAAAATCAACCAGTTAGTCAACTCCCAGTACTTCAGTTTATAAATTCACAAAGTTCTTGGTGACCTGGAAACGAAGTGCGGAGCCGATTCCGTTCTTTTACCATAGGCGTGCGCTCATATGAAAACAAAATTTGGGAATATTATAGAAGATTTTGTGTTAAGTTACTTATTCCGTACGGCTTCTCAAGAGCCCAACTTTTGAAACATACGGCCCACACATGTGTAGACCGCCAATTAATGTTATATCCTTGACTAGGATGGACTTTCAATGAAACGACTATTATAGTTTTCACTTTGACCACTTTATTATGTTGAAAGAGATTGCTGAATCTATTAACGGTACATCGTCTTTCTCAAAGGTTCTTTGGGAACGATGTTGAAACAGAAGGGATGGCCAAATCTAATAATGGTGTGTCGTTTGTCCCCTAGATTCCTAAAATTGGAAATGGCAAAACAGTAAAAGGTATTGTTTATCATGGTTCGATAACATAATCATTATAAACGACATTATCATACCTATATCAGTAGTTGACTTTGATGTCTAGATAAATATCGTTAGTACAGCATTCTGTCGTAGGAGTTTTTTCTCATGGCTACTTATTATCACATCATTTTCAAAATGACTGTCACATAAACGATAACTGCTTTTGTACAGTGTTTCTGAGTTGTTAGGCAAATCAGGTCTACAGCATGTTTCCAGCCATATTTTTGTCCTAGAATAAAAATCATACAGATTGAACAACTTATTAGGTACTTACTTACCTTTCGGAATATTTCGAGAATCTATAAAATTTCTCACTATAATTGTAGGCCTTGTTTATACAATCATTGAAACAACAAACATATCCTATCTCCTTAAATAATGTATGTTTTACAAATCCCATATTTTAATGACTTAATAATGAAACAATCAATGATAACCAACTACAAAAACTAAAAACAATAACAACAAACTGAACACAATATCGATTTCCGACCGTTCATTATGACTAATCTGATGCCCGTGGTACCGTCGAATCCTTCGATACTACAGCACTGAACGCGTTGGATGAGAACCTCATCCTGAGAGCAGTTGAAGGTTCCGGCAACTTGGATGGATCACGTGGTAAGAGAGGCTACTGTTTGTATTATTTAACTGTGATGAAGCACTGACCACCAAATTATAACCATTTCAGTGCTTTGCGAGACTGCTCTGAGTTCAGATGTTTAAAAAAAGGCTTTTGTCATGCAAGGGAACTGATTATTAAAATAACACCAAATGAAAATAGAACATGTGTCTCTGCTCATAGTCTCTGCTCATAGTTCAGATGCAATGATTACTCATTAGTGAAACGAAGTAACTACCATCATAGATATCAAGCAGCAAGTTTGAGCAGTTGCTGAAACGGAAACAAACTAGGAGACTGATGAAACATGTTTTCCACCATTAATTCAAAGGTGATATAAAACAAAGTAACGCATTTCCACTCTTGGATAATATTTTGGAAAGTGAATCCAATTTATGTCACACTGGATGCATAGAAAGATTTTTCACTGAATTTCAATATTCATTTTGTAAAAACTATATGATTGTGAATGTTCAAATCAGAAATAATCCATTTCTTCTAGCATATGTGTCGGAAACTTACAGAATCGTGCTGAAAATGACGAATCAGTGTCATAAAATCAAGCAAAATCTCTTCTGTGAATATTTTGTCCCATAGCCTTAAGTAAATTTAATCATTCGAAAAAAAGAAACAATTCGTTCAGGCCAGTCTCAATACACCCTTCGCGATATTAGCCAGAGGAGTAATTGTTTTCTGATAGGTGTCAGTCCATTAACCTACAGTGTAAGTGTATTGAGTCTGGCCTGAAAAAAATGTTCTTTTAGATTATTTGATTCATGTCCTCTCACTATATATTTAGTGAATTTATTGAACTCATACACAATTCAACTTGTTTAAATATTTTCAGGCCTGATTAATTTTTTGCGAAGCATTTCACTCGGCGATAAAATAGCATATTACACTTTTTCATTTCGCGAAATCATATCTTCCATGAAATCAACTGCGCTCGTATGTCAAAAGTCACTCAAGCAATTATTAGGAAATAGTTAGAAAAATGCAACTTCATTTGATGAAAGTACTCATATTATATTTCTTTTTAAGGGAACTTTGTCACACGATCGACATAATTTTGTTGCTATTTTCAGAAAGCCACACCCAATTTTTAGTCGATCAGACTGAATTATCAGTAATGAAATGTTTCACATAAAAATTGTTTTTAATATCAGAATGTGCCAAGTCGAATTCTCCGTAATAATTTCCATGAATTGAATATTCCTCATTCCGTCTCTGTTTTCAAGATTAAATCGGAACTTCTCTACAACAAATCCATCGTGATTATTGTCAGTGACGATATTAAGATTGATCACAAAATTGCGAACTGAAACTATGTTCAAATGAATCTGTTTAATCCCGGTGAAGTTTGTCGGAATCATTTTTGATCCTGAAATGAATCAAAAGCTATCAGATTCAGTGAAAATTCAATGGAATTATGAACTTTGTTAACTTTGATTCGAACAACGACGTATTTTTGATGATGGCAGAATATTCTCATGAATAGTGATTACATTGAAATATTTGGGTATTGGCAATCCAAGAATTATTTGTGATGTATCGGCCTTATTCTTGATGAGAGTTCATTGCGTATTCAAAAAACACGTGGAATTTTCACTAAACCGTTTCACAAAAACGAAACACGTGCTTCGCTATATAGTTTCTACAGATGTTAGTAGAGACACACATCAAGAAGTTATTGTATAACGAAATACGTGTCGCATTTTTGTAAAATTGTTTGGTGGAAATCTCACAATAAAGTATTTTTTGAATATTATCTTTATGGTCTCTCAGTTCTTCGATTGGTTTGACCCAGGCAAGAATCAATCAATAACACATCCAGCACCTAAAATTGCCATGCGATGTTATTGAAGGTCGTTAAAAGGCAAAGGAAAAAGTCTAGAAGCTACCTCGCCCACACAGCTGAAGGTCGTTCTAGGTCGAATTCATGAAACTTCAAGATAGCCGCGTGAAATGGAGGTGAGGTCAAACCTGAAACACTACTCCAAAGTCATCTTGTCTTCGTTGTATGACGTAGATTAAGGTGGTTCAAGGTTAAACACAAAAGACTCCCTCAAAATCACCCTGGCTACGTTTTGTCGTGTAGGTTTGAAACTTCGAGAAAGTTGGCGCGAGTTCATTCGAGATCGAATCCCTCTTGTCGAAAATATGAGGAGTGAATGAAGGTCATCCAAGGGCAAAATCGAAACCCTACCTCAAAGACACCTTGCCTGCGTCGTGCGACGTATGTGGAGGTTGTTTTGAAGTTATAAGTGGAGGCTCGTACCAACTACGTCAAAATTAAATTTTTCAAATCATGTCGGTGCTCAAATTTCATCGTACTGAAACAAAAATAAAACATATGAATGATATAATTCAAACACGACTTCATAATTTACATTCCATATAACAGAATTATTCCCAAGTATGAAATTGGGAATGTATGTACAATGCTTGTTTATTTGTATAACATCATTTCGAAATAGACAAATTGCGTTTCGAACGGTTTCAAAACCACAGAATGCCATTGGTGTAATGCTAATGGTTACTACTGAAATTATTTCAATAAATACAGAAAAATGCAATGTAAATAGGCTTATACAACCTATTTACCAATTGACATTCATTACTACATTGAACGATTTGATCAAATATCATATTCACAACTCATTATTGGTAATTTCATCATCAATACCATAATTCGAATAGCAAGTTATACAGGGCTTTTCATGATGAGCGTTAATCAGCCGTCTATGACAAACTATTCAACGGATCAACCTGAAAATTTCACAATATGCATAAATCAATATGACCTACACGCCTAAAATATTTCAGACGAAGCGGCGTTATCGCTTCTACTATAAAGTACCGGCTTCTTTGATTTTTCAAATGGAACACCCCGTATATAATATCATATTATGATATCATATTATGTCAACAAATTCATATACTATTTCCCTATACCTATCTATTGCCGTTTAGAAGATATAAATTAATTTCAATATTTTTTTTACCAAACATGAACTTTTATAAATGCTGATAATCTTGAACTCTCTTGCACTAAAACGATCAAATTTGAAATAGAGTGGAGTGATACTATGAGGATCTTCACTCCAAGTCGTATTTTCATTTGCCTCATACAGGGTCTTCAAAAAATGCAGATACTTTGATCTCATGAAACAATGAGTGGAACTCAATTTTTTCAAATGGAACACCCTGTATATTTCAACATTTTTTAGCTCTACATCCAATTTTAGATTAACTCTGTTCAGATAATACTATTTCTATTTTGAATCGTTTTCGAGATAAACTGTTTCAAACGGAAACTGACGTGGTTTTCTTGCTCGTTTTTTTGAATTTATCACTTATTTTGGATATTCAACATTTTTTTTATACTTAGTAATATTTCTTTTTGATCCAGTTTTTTAACTGTCTCAGATCAGTCAATTCGAAATTGGTATGTACCTACCTTAGAAAAAGTTACAATTTGTATACATTGAGGTTTTGGTCTCTAACGTACAACAGTACACATTAATATTTTTTTTAAATATCTTGGAAAAATAAATAAACCAATTATTTAACGTCAGACTTTCGTTGGTGGTTTAGACTGATTGTGATAGCTACCAATTATAATAGAATAATATCAAGATTAGGTTACAGTAATGAAGATTTCTTGAATTTATTAATAATTTATGGTGAGTGTAATAGCCGAGTATTTCATGAAAGATATCCACAACTTCCGAAGCCGAATAATAATGTGATAAATCGACTACTGAAAAACTGTAGGTTGAATGGAACCTTCCGTCCAAAAATCATTCGTAAGATAACTAAAGTGGATGATGATGACAATGGTATAACAGTTTTGGGATACTTTCATGCATTTCCAAATGCTTCTCTGCACGAGGCTGAAAGGGAGATAGGTATACCCTAAGTGAGAATTTGTCGAATTCTTAATAAGCATAAATGGCATCCCTATAAGTTCTACTGAGTCCAACATTTGAAAGAGACTGATTTACCTCGTAGAGTGGAATTCTTTGAATGGTTACTTGTCAAGACTCAGGAGGATGAACATTTCCTTGATAATATCATATGGACAGATGAGGCCAAGTTCACAAAAAATGGAGTTTTCAATAGACACAACAGTCATTATTGGGCACCAGAAAATCCCCATGTTGTCCGCCAAAGGGGTTTTCAAGAAAAATGGCAATTCAATGTATTTTGTGCCATAAAGAATGAGTCAATTTTTTATATCGAGTTTTATGATGATAATTTGAATGCATCAAAATATGAAGATTTACTGAGGAATGGAATTCAAATGATTTTAAATAATAGACCAGGAAGAGAACGTGTATGGTACCAAATGGATGGTGCTCCACCCCATAATTCTCATTCAGTCAGCGAAGCTTTAACCAAAATCTTCGAAAACAGATGGATTGGTAATAATGGACCTTTTCGTTGGCCTCTTAGAACACCAGATGGCAATCCATTAGATTATTTCGTGTGGGGTTTTATTAAAAATATGGTTGACTCTATCCAATAACAACAATGGAAGATATGAAATCGAGAGTTACAACTGCTTTCAATAGTTTGACTCCAGACTTGATCAGAAGCGCTACACATGACAATCTCTTGAAGAGATTACATGTTTGTTTAAGTAGAGGTGGAGATGTGTTTGAACATATTCTGAAATACACTGACGATTGAATTAACTCATTAATTTTCATTGTATTATCTGTGACTAATTGAGAAACATCAAACGAAATCTGTTTTACAAAAATGAGTGATGAACAAGGAAACCATGTCAATTTCCGTTTGAAACAGTTTATCTCGAAAACGGTTCAAAATAGAAATAGTATTATCTGAACAAAGTTAATCTAAAATTGGATGTAGAGCTCAAAAATGTTGAAATATACAGGGTGTTCCATTTGAAAAAATTGAGTTCCACTCATTTTTTCATCATAGATCCTCATAGTATCACTCCACTCCATTTCAAATTTGATCGTTTTAGTGCAAGAGAGTTCAAGATTATCAGCATTTATAAAAGTTCATGTTTGGTAAAAAAAATATTGAAATTAATTTATATCTCATAAACGGTAATAGATAGGTATAGGGAAATAGTATATGAATTTGTTAACAAAGTGATAATGAATCATGATATGATATTATATACGGGGTGTTCCATTTGAAAAATCAAAGAAGCCGCTACTTTATAGTAGAAGCGATAACGCCGCTTCGTCTAAAATATTTTAGGCATGTAGGTCATATTGACTTCTGCATACTGTGGAATTTTCAGGTTGATCTTTTGAATAGTTTGCCAGAAACGGCTGATTAACGTTCATCATGAAAAGCCCTGTATTTCATTAGAATAAATGTGTGAATCTGGTTGATAATGTTTTTTATTGACCTGTACGAACCTGCATCATCTAAAATAAATGCATAACTGAAAGACTGAAGTAGTACGTGAAGGTCATCGAAATTGTTTTGACAGAAGTTGGATGTGTGAAATCCACAGGTCGGGTGATTTTATTAAATTATACTATTCCGTTCAAAAAATAGACTAATTTCAATTTTCCACAAAAAAATTATTTATTCATCGATTTCTACTGACTCCTTGAGGAAAGAATCCAATCTTGAGGAAAGAAAAAAGTCGCTGGGGGTTAAATCTGGTAAAAATGGTGGCTGAAAATTACGAACACGCAATGACAAGTGAGCAGGTGCATTATCGTGATACAAAAGCCATGAACTGTTTTCCCACAACGTGAGCCATTTCCTTGACATTGTTTCTCGCAAGTGGAACATAACTTCAAGTTAGTGAGTGCACCGGGTTCGCCTACGTATTATTTGTCAAAATGCCTAGCATCGCTCTTCCAGCCTTATGTTGGAGAAAACCTCGTACGACAAGAATTCGACAGACTTTATGGGAAAAATTAGGAATATAACCTTGTTCACCAACGTCCCGCTGATGCACTCTTTGAGAGAGATAGTCAACCTGTTTCCTAGTGATATTGTCGGACTCCTCAAGGCCTGTCTCACAGGAAGTTACTTCTAATGGAAAGAAGATTTCGATATGAGCAATTAGACGGCGTAGCGTTGGAAAGTCCACTCAGCGCGGTGATAGCCACCTTCTTCGTGGAGCAATTTGAGCAGGCAATCGACGCTTTCGATTTCAAACCAATCATTTGGCTGCGATACGTAGATGAAACCTTCGTTATCTGGAGATATGGGAGGGACATACTGAACCTTTTTCCAGACCACATTCATGATCAACGCCCTAGCATCAAGTTGAGCATGGAGACTGAACAGGAACAATGGATAGCTTTTCTAGATGTATTCGTCGACTGACACATAAAGTGTACCAAAAACCGACACATACAGACAGATATATGCATGCACTTTCGAACCACCATCCAAGTCAAAACTGGGAAATTATCAACACCCTGATGGAATGTGCCCGTAGAGTATGTGAACCGGAACACCTACAAGAAGAATTGGAGCATCTTCAAGTTGCTTCAAGATAGAATCGATACAGTGAAACGGAGATCAACAAGGCCATGAAACTGAAGACTTCTACATATCAAAATAGGGAACAAACTCAAACGATTGCACGTGCATTTCTACCGTACATCCCTAGGGTTACTGACAGAATCGGAAAAATCTTACCCCCAGTTTATAACAACGCAAGCCAACGAGGTAAGGTAAGGTAAAAAAGTTGAAGCATTGAGAAAACACACTTGCGTTCCAGATAAAAAGTAAGGTAAGGTAACGTCGGTAAGGCAAAGTAACGCAAGGTAACAAGTCGGCTATTTTCAACTTTCTGCGTTGCGTACTTACCTCCGACCAATCAAAAAGCGCCATACTACGAACTTTGATGGATATATCCGAATGGTGTAAACGTAATGTCACCAGATAAACTTAAACGTCACATTGTGTAATTTGATTTTTCTTTTGATGGATATAAATACAAAAAATGCCTCGATCGTGTCAATAGTAAGTGTGTATCTTTTAATCAAGAAAAATAAACGAAAAAGAAGGAGGTTTAATGTTAGACCCATTCTGAGAAGCAGAAAAACTCAGGTGTACACAAGAATGAACAGAATATGCTTTGAACATTTACTAAGTGAAATTGTTAGCGCCTTCATTGTTAAAAAAAATAAGGATCGATATCTCCAGATTAGAAATTGGATATAATACTCCAGTAAAGTGAATTGTTGAAATTGTGAATATGTATCTAACAAAAAATGTTCAGCTATTTATCGCAAGAAACTTCGCAACAGTCGGAGGCGTGGGCATACCATTTGGGAAAGACCACAATCCATAAAATCATTGAGGAAGTTTGCGGTGTTCTGTGGAAACTTTTAGCCCAATATATCTTTGATATTGCTCCTCTGGTAGCCCTATTATTTTGGCAATCACCTGCCATGCCTTCTTCATTGATTTGTTTTAATTTTTTTTATCATAAATTATTGGGTATTGTTCTTTAAATGATATAAAATATGCGTCTTCCATGATATTATAGAAATGAAAGTTATTATTTATTTCATATGAATGATTGCTGCTGTCAAGATTATGGAAACGTAATGTTATGTCAATATTTGTTTATGCATTTCTGCCAACCCCAAAATTATCAAAACCTATAATCACTATGGCAATTCATCACACTTTACTTTTTCGTGAACGTCAAAAAATGGATACCTTGCCTTACCTGTCTACATTACCTCACCTTACTTTGCATTATTATAAACTAGGGGTTAGGGAAACATGAAATAAAAACACCAGGAAAATACAACAAAGCCTAGATCTGCGAAAAACAAAAGAGACCCATTATCAACTTTGAAGGCATATCGTATACCATGCACCTGCGGAAAAGTTTATATCGGTACCACCAAAAGATCCATGGGTACAAGGCTAAATGAACATCGGAGAAACTGTAGATTAGGTCGAATGGACAAATCGGCAGTAGCGGAACACGCGCTTAGTAAGAGGGATCACACGATACTGTTTGAAAATGTGAAACTACTTGCTCCCGATCATGGATACCACAGTCGGCTTGTACGGAAAGCCATAAAAATCCATAAACATACCAAAAACTACAACAAAAGAGAGGAGGCAGTAACGCTCAACCAGATTTGGAATCCCATATTCAAAGATGCTGAAGTAGCAACAGCGTAATGTAATGTTACGTCATTAACCGGTAATAACACTTCGGCCAATAACAAGAGAGCCGGATTACCTGAGTCAACATAAATACAACTCACGAACTAGAAATCACTAGTCATCGGTGAATCATCAAGATGAATAAACCTATGAAGAAGCCAGCCACTCGTGCTGGTTAACGTAAGGATGCAGTTCCAAACTACGATGGCCTTCAAACCCGAATGAAGATAGTAACACTTCAAGATATTACTACTTATTGACCGTACGACCATGTGACAAGAACTCCTGATGCACTACACCACAGTAACCAAAAAAAAACAGTGATCAAAACCTTGACATTCGATCGAATGTGCCGTGTTTTTTTGTGTTGGCTCTCCTGGGAGTTCCATTGGACGTTTAGCTTCGATGTCATAACCATTTATTCGTGATTCGTCACCAGTTATGTCATTGAACATTTCCTGAGCGATGCTCATGCAACGGTTTTCATGGTCAAAATTCAGCAATTTCAGAACGAACTTCGCTGCCACACGCTTCATGCTAAAAATTTACATGTCATGAGCCAACCGATATACCGACATCTTCAGCAACTTCTCTAATAGCGATTCACTATAACGATTTTCTTCAACAATTTCATTGATTGTTGATGTGTTGAGGCATCCACGGTGAGCGTCGTCATTCAGAACCTCTCGACCTCATGTGAAAAGCTTGAACCACTTGTAAAAAAATTCGAGTACAATCACCGTATGCCACTGTCAACATTTTAAGTGTTTATGAGCACGCAACAAAGTATAGAACATTTGATGCAAATTCCTAGATCTATTTTTTTCGAAGGCAGAAAATCACCGAACATTTGCTCATTTTATGCCTCTCATCAACAAACTAAACATGCTCAACAGCGGAAACTGTGATAATATTTTCGTAACGAGTGTACCAACTTGAAAAATCGGTGATCGAATGTACGTAGCCCGCGAAATTTGAACATTCACCTCATTCTTTGAAATTTCAAATATGGCCAATCGTAGTTGTCCACAATTTTTATATGAAAATGATGAAGTAGAAAGCCAAAATCTCTCTTTTTGAATTTTCCAAAAAATATATATACCTCCTTTCAATTCAAAAAATCAGTTCTCAGTCATCCCCCTTTACAGAATTACTTCCTTTTACATATAGAAAAACACTGCATGTGCCATTGCCTACCCAACCAAAGGAGTATCCACGTCCTTAGATAAGAGTCAGCCCAATTTGTGCGTGTTCCTGGATCTGGCCAAGGCTTTTGACACGGTTAGCCATGAGCAGTTGTTACAAACTTTGGACGATACTATTACGAGGAGAACCGAACAAACTACTCACTAGTTACCTTTCTGATAGAAGACAAGTAGTGAAAATTAACAATGTACTGAGTGAAGAAAGGGTAATCAACCACGACGTTCCCCAAGGTACCGCTTTAGGACCGATACTCTTCTCCATTTATATAAATGACTTATTATTGTCAAACATGTCAACAGAAAACATTATTAGCTTCGCCGACGACACTGTTATCCTCTCTATACAGATCAAACATGGGACACATTGAAAAACAAAGTAGTAGCGGATCTGAAAATTATATTCAGTTAGTTCAGTCAAATAATATTAACTGTCAATTTTGAAGAAATATTTTCCATTCCATTTGCCAATAATAAAAGCACACTACCCAATTTTGATAATTTGAACGTAAAACGGAAATATGGAAGTAATACATTCGCGAAACGACATAAAGTACTTAGGAGTAACAATAGATAAACACCTACGCTGGGATCTTCACATAACGAATATAACGAAGACATTAAGATGCTTATTATATAGATTCAGAAAATTAAAAAACATACTTGACATCACTTACCTAAAAATGATATTCTACGCTCTCGTTCAGTCAGGACTACCATACGCCATTCTCAGCTGGGGTGGTTCAGTTAAAACCCATTTGAAGCAGTTGGATGTTCCCCAAAAAAAAATTTTGAAAATAATCTATGGCAAAAAACAACTACTCCTCCAATATACTATTCCAAGAAACAGGTATACTCGACCTCAGACAACTGTTTATGCATCAAAGAATCATATACATATACGAAAACAAATCTGTACTCAAAAAAATCAATCACAAATATGAAACAAGACATAAAGAAAATGAACATGTCCAAACAATACAAACTAATAGAAATGTGGTAACATGAAACTACACTTACCTACCTATCATCTAAAATATTCAATCACTTACCCGAAATATTCAAAACATATCTTTCTTCGCACTATTCGCTGAATAGGATCAAAAGAATATTCAAAAAATTCATTGTTCAACTTATAAGAGATACAGTTCACTTCTTAATCGAAGGTTAACAAAAGCAGTCAATAAGAAGCTTACCTACCATTTCCAATTCACTTACCAATTAAACCAATCAATCTAGAATGTTCCAACGTAGTTTTAAGGTTTTAATAATTTTGAGTTTTTACTTAAAAAAAATCACTTTTATCATAAATTAGTTTTTAATGTCTATACCCGTGCAAGTAGCACACCTGTTAGCAATACAAGAACCGAAAACCCTTCCACGCACAACCAAATCGGTTTTAGTGGAATTCATCCTGCTCTTTTATATTATCTGATGTAACGTAATGCCCATCGTATTTTGTATTTTGTAAATAAACATTATTATTATTATATTATCATTATAATATTACATTTTCTGCGAATAACGACGGTTCTATTTCTGTTCTTTCTAGCGAAAACACATACGTATTCATTTACAACTATTATTCCCTTTGTTACTCCAGCAATTTACCTAACAGCTATCATAAACCCATGATTTAACATTCTAACATTTATCACCCAGGAGGCTATTTGCCTTCGCTCTATTTGTAACTCGGGAACCGAAAGAAATTATTGGATAATGAGTATCTCGAGACTTTCACCGGCACCTTTAAGAGTCTCAAGCTAGGACTGTAATAGCAGGGTATATTGCTTTCCCTTTCACTGTTTTAATTCGGTGCAATAATGTATGTTATTTCAGAAAATCATTTTCTTAAGATGTGCCTCACAATGAACCGAAGGCCTATAATTTTTTCTGCTGTCAGATATAATTACAAAAAATATGAATGATATTTTTCTTGTGTTATTAAGTGAGGTCTATAAATGGATCCAGTGAATTACAGAGCATCGCTAATGACATTTGATTATCGAGAAAAACTCGAGAGATGAAATAATTCAATCTATTTACCAATGAAGTTAGGTAAAAATAAGGTGATAATAATTTCAATGGTGTTATTCCATTCTTATTATAATTCCAACTACTGAGAAGTAATGTATGGAAGAAGATAATCCGTTACCCGTCATTAATAAATCTGTGAATGTATAAGATGATGAATTTGCTATTTTTCTACTTTTAATTTGTTCTACGAGAGAATGAGTTCTATGAATTCACAGAAAATTCAAAAACATTTATCGAACATGAATGATGTTCTTCAAAAGTGTTCTGTTTCAAATCGATATCGACCAAAAAAAAATTCGATGTCTGTCTATTTATCAGCAGTTTTCACTAACAGACAATTGGATTGAACAGAGTAGTGAAGAACGGTGCTGGTAATCTAAAACCATTAACTTTTTTCTGGATCCATTATTGATCCAGCCTTCATCCAATTTCATTTTGTTCGAAAAGTGTTTGATCCTTTTTTTATTTATTTCTAGCCAGCAAACTTTATACCGCCATGGAATCATTAAATAGTGTGTTGCCAGACCATTTTCTTGCTCAGTTATGGATTTTGTGTCGGAGAACAGTAGATTAAGATAAACAGTGGAACATATATTTTACAGATATATACGTGGTAATTTCCACATTGAAAGTGAGTCATTATTTCAACTCTCAAATAGTAGAACAGTAGGTCGGAAGCCAAAATAAGAGACCTACTGTGAGAACGGTTGACCCGGCAACCCTTAACACGGCGCTCCTCTTGTGCAATTTCTTCTCCACCCACAGTATATTTGCATCACGATTTTTCTGTGGAATATTGAATCTTGTCGCTCGCGACACTGTAAAGAACAATGTGTTAGATATTGCCAACTTTGCTTCTATTATGACAACAATTATTTATGCGCGCACAATCACAAATATTACCTAAATTGTCTTTCCACGCAAGAGAACAACTGTCATAACCTTAAAACCAAACTTGTTACTTTCTTTGTTTCCACATTTTCAAATATTTTGGTAGTTAATCTGCTATTTCGGTGTTGGAAAAATTCAACAAATCAAAAATCATGCAAACCGATTCAGTCATTTTTGAGGTATAAATGGTGTTTAAAATATGTTTTTCGTTAACCAGCTGTCACATCCCTGCGAACGACAACTCTCAGAAATTGAAACTTGTGCGAGCTAAGGACTAACGAGGTCTCACCTTTTAACGTGTGATTTCAAACACGAAGTAACTAACAAGATTTCGCAGCTTCACTAGGATCCCATTTTTTGTTCAGCTCGTGTGCCATTTGGTAATCTAACCTGAACTAGCTAGTGAGAATGGCTCAAGTTTTCTCCATAAACTGGAATTTTTTGAAACACGAAAGTTTTCTACGTTTTGTTTCAGTTTTTTTGCTAAGAATTGATCCAAATAGAGCGGGAAATTTTTCCATTCTTGAATATTATTTTTGCCTTCATTTGCTGGATTTATATTTTCATCTTAGTTTTGCTTACTCTATTCACTAGCTTTAATTCTAATTATATTGGACAAAATTTATATGGTACAGTTTTTCTATAAATCATGCAGAGGAACACTAAATGAAATGTCCTCTGAATTCGTTCATTTTTTTCATAAAACTCTCATTATATAAAATATGTGAGTCTAATCTCTGTGAGGTATTTTGAATAAACATCTGCCTGATATAATTCAATATCCAGCGTGGTATTAGCCCTGAAAGTACTTGTTTTCGGCAGGCATTCATCAGAACGCGTAGGTTAACAATTTCGTTCGCAGAAAATAAACACTTCAGCGACTTAATGCTCCATAAAGACTTTCTTTGGAATATGGCTCCAATACATGAAGCCTTTTCCCTAACCATAATCTGTGGTTGCTAGACTCTATCCATTCATCTGATTGAAGACCCAAACATCAAAGGCAATTGTTTTTCAAAGGACAAAACACAAGCACTACAGGAAAATCCTTAAGGCGTTCTCAGGAAGTTTATTCCGTATAAACGCAGTTCTCCAGATGAAAGAGTTTTTGAATAGTGAAATTCGAAGTGTATTGGGTTGAACCTCAAAATGATGACCAGTCATAGTCCGCACATTTCTGATATGTACCGCTCTTGGTGGAATCAAATGTGCCAAGTTACTTGAACACCTACCGTGAAAGTATTTATACAAGAGAAACAAATCTTCATTCTTTCTTCGTGTTACAGGCTATCAAGGTTGCATGTGATGTTAGCGTCTCCAATCGGGCGGATGGCTCTTTTTTGGATGGAATCCAGCAACTTCAGGGCATGTTTAGGGGCAGAGCTCCATACATGAAAACAATACTTCAAAGAAAGTCTGATCTGAGTTTGATAAAGCATAGAAAGTTGCTAAGGTGTGTACGGTTTTCTGGTTTGGAACAAGACATATTGGTGCCCATTTGAACTCCCAACAAACTTATCGAAGCAGAAAGCGGAATTGTCTGACCTGACATTATCATATCCGGACACTTATCTTCTTGGAGAAAACCGATGCTTGGCTTTTTGTGGCATTGAATTGAACCTGGTTACTTTCACTTCAATTCGAAATCACTTCTAGACCCTCATTATAATATACAACCTCCTGCTGTCGGTGGAGATGTGCCTCCACAGCCGATGTCCTGAAATCCAAATGGAATGACGAGACAAGTGCGTTGTCGTCAGCAAAGCAATATTTGGATTCTTGTTTTTTTCTAATAAGTCGTTGATATACAATGAAAAGAGGGTTGGAGAAAATATGGATCCTTGAAGAACACCAGTGTTGATGGTATTCGAGAGATATTCATCGACGACCACATGCAGGGAATGTTCTTTCAGGAAGCTGAAGAGCCATACACAGAAACGATCCAACAAGCCATAGCATCGAAGGTTGGTCACCAAATCCTCATGCTACAAACACATCGTAATAGCCAGAGGAATGAAAGGAAAACTGGAGAACTGTCAGACTATGATAGAGGAAGTCTAGAATTCTATAGAATATTCTGCAACGTTCTGAAGTATTCGAAGCTGTTTTGTACAGATAAGGCTACCCATTTGGGTATTGAAGCAAGATATGTTCAACTCTCATGATTCAATAGTTTATCGAGTTATTTCAACTACCATGCAATCTCATTTCAAATTCCTGAGCAGGAATTTGAAATTGAATTTCATTCAATAAAGCTTTCACACATATAGCTCTTGTCTCTATCTATAACTTTTTCATAGATACAGATAAGTCGCTTACGATCCAAATCAAATCAAAATATGCTTCATTACCCAAGATCTGAACATCTGATTGGCAAAGTCTGGTAAAGTAAAACGTGTATATGGGAGAATTAACAAGTATAAACTATAAAATAATGCTTAGAGACCAGAGCAGAGTATATGGAGAGAACAATATTAAGCCCAGCTGAACAGATACAAGTATAAGTAAATGAATATATGAATACTGAGTAGATGTAAAAATATAATGCTATGTAATGAACATTGCTAGTCATTTCGGGTTGATGTCAATAACTTGTTTACACAAAGCTACATGCCAATTACTTGATAGAGCCTTGTTAGAATTCGTCCACACTATAATAGGGCCTCCCAACAAGAAATTATTTTACTTCCTTTCTGAATTTCTTTTCATTATATATTCGCCTCAAATGAATGGGAAGGTGATTAAACAACTTCTTGCTATTGAAAATAGTAGAATTTTGTGTAAGGGCTAGAGTAGGTGTGGGAAGGGAAAAGAAATAAGACTGACGTATACTATAAGTTGAGGTGGTATATTGATTTTTACATTCATTGTGGATGAGTCACATTGTTTGCAAAATAGAAAGACATACTGAGGTCAGAATTTTTTGTTTAACAAATAATGGGCGGCATGAATCCCTGTAGCTAGCCTTGCATGAATATCTGATGGATCCTTTTTGTAGAGAGAAAATACCATATTGAAACGAAATTGTGCACAATTTTCCCAGAAACATATTCCATAACGTAAATAGGACTCAATTTGTGCAAAATAAACTGATCTGCCGCCGATGAGAAAGGTAAGTCTCAAACCAAAGTAATGCAGATCCTCTAAATCCGTAAACTTCTAGCTTGCGAAGAAGTAGCATGTGGTCTACACAATTGAAGGCCTTGGTTAGATCACAAAACATGGCCGCCGAAGATTGTCTTTCATTAAGATTGGTGTACAGGTTTTCGAGGACCGAAAATATGGCGTCTTGTGTACCTTTTCAAGACTGAAAGTCAAACTGGAATACATTTATTATATTGTTTTTCTCGAGGATGGATATTACCCATTTTTTCAACAGTTTCTTTATAACTTTACAAGACGGTTAGCAAAGCAATTGACCTAAAATGAATTGGCCCTAAATTAGCTGGGTTGTCAAGATCACCTCCTTTATGTATAGGAACGATTGTGGCAGTTGTCAAACACGATGGAAACACACCCTAACATTCATTTCGATCCAGAAAAAAACATTCACTAAGCCCTCACATTAATGAAGAAACTGGCACAACTCCATCCTAGAACTGATTCAGTCAGTGCGATACTTTTTTCCACATCATCGAAAAAATGAATCCATGAAAGTTATTTTAGAACCCCATCAGAAGCAATCAGCCGCTCTCTCTACCACTTCCGACTATCAATGCGGCATTCGGTTAATTGCTCTGAAGGACCTAATATTTCAAAGTGTCAAATTTAGGACATTGTAATTAACAAGAGAGACACGTCGTCGGGTCGTAGTCTAATTGAGGAATCGACGACGAGCCTTTTAGGCGGTAACAGGTATAGATTTAGATGATTCTGGAGGAGCGACATGTGAATACAGGAAGTTAGGTCGAAGTGCTGACGTTAAATGATATTTATGAGATGGGAGAAAGGCGAGATTTTGACGTTTGGTATGTTAATACGAGTGCCACACTGTTGGAACCCCATGTTATTGGAGAATATTTCACACATTTTGAGTATATCAATTCATCATACCATCTGAGATAAACTTCATTAGGTTTTTGTCGGGGTGTTGGGATTCCTTTCGCATCCAGTTAATCCCTGGAGTCTTGGCATGAGAATCAACGGACTGAATGGTATATGCAGTGGATTAACAGTCAAGTTACTAAAAACTTTTTTGGATCACTGGATCAACTTGGTTAGTATGTTCATATGAATAAGTTAAAAAACAAATGTGAGTGATTTCAAAAACTGCACCTCACGATTTGATATCCACAAACTTTATTTGGAAAATATACCACAACATGTTTCCCTAGCACAGTAGCTTTGTCAGGCGATTTGAATACTTCAAGTTGTTTCTTACACCAATGTTTGTATAGTACAGGTTACCATAATCGAGACTACCTCCAAAAAATTACCTAAACCTCTACCTAAGGTATAATCACCTGTAGCATATTACCTCACATCTACATCATTGATAACTCTCTCTGTTTTTAAGAAAACAAGTTCAATAATGGTGATCTATTCATAAAAATGTTTCAATTTTTAAGTTTATTAATTTCCATTGCTTCCAAATGATTCAGTTTCAAACCTTCATTTTATATGTGTAAAATTTCGAACTCTTCGTTGAAGATATGATTTTCTTGTAGAAGATGATTTGAATATGTTGAATTTGTTTTCTTATTTACATAGCTGGTATGATGTTCCTGGATTCGATTCCTAAATGTTCTGCCAGTTTGGCCAATATACATATATACCTCAGGACACGTTCCACACATTAATTTATATACTCCTGATTTCTCGAATTTGGATGTTTTGTCTTTATTATTTTCAACAAACTTTCCCAACGTATTATATGTTCTATATTCAATTTTAATATCTCGTTTCCTCAATAATGAAGCCACTTTTCTGTTGTTTTTCCAAAATACGGTAATGGTGAGTGCACACCCCTATTTCTTTCAGCTTCATCATTGGTCTCACAAATTTAATTATTGACATTTGAATTTTTCTAAGATTTGTGTTGAAAATATTGAAAAAAAAGATAATTGTAGAAGTTTATTGAAGTATCCAAAAAGTGTCTGTAAAATTGTAGTTTCGGGTGCTTTTATTGCTTGTGGAATAATGTTTCGATTTCTAGCTCACCGTACTTGATAATCCTTCCCTTCATATATTTTTTCATGTCATAAACATATAAAAATGGTAAAACTATTACTGAGTGTATGTGTTCTTTATGGATGATATCATACACATATACTTATTAGTATTGTAATACTAATTGGCAACAAACTATATATAAGAAAAGAATATATAAAAATATACAAATCAGTTGAGTAAATCCAATAGTATAAAATCGGGACAAAAAATGTAACTAAATTGATTGATCATAAGAAAATTTGAGTAATAAATCAAGAGACAAAATGCTTTTCCAGATTATCCTAAACAGTATAATTGGCCCTGTCAAAAAGTATCATTTCAACTGCCCTTCTGAATCTGTTGAGCGCTCTTATTTCTTCAGTATGATCTGGCAGGTGATTGAGTAGTTTGATCCCATCAAATATAATACTTGAGTCTATGACTGAAGAGCTCGCGGGAAAAAGAGACTACTGCTGCGATTGTGGCTACGAGCATTTTATGTAGAAATGGGAGTCACACAAGCTGAATAATTTTCTTTATTGAGCATACAGTTTCCAGAGTGAATAAGGCAGCTACTATCAAGAAATCGTGAGGTTTGTAAAGAGGCCTCAACATATCCTTCGTAGCTGCTTTGCACATGTACCTATGTACTCCCCAGAAGACAATTTCGAATGTGATTTGGGGATTTATGAGAACAAAAACCACTTCGATGGGGATTACGTTCCGATTATAATCAGGGGTTAACCTATCCTCCTCCGTCTCACTTCAATCGTTAGTTTGTGCAGACTCTGAAACAAAACAAGTGACCGCTGATGGAAGTTTGTGTTTTAATTCGTGAATCAATTAAGCTTTTTTTGTCGCTCAGTGTACTTGGATCAGTCGCCGTTTGGCGACTGATGACGTTTCTGTGAGAAACTTTGACGTCAAGAAATTGGCAACTGACCTAATTATCATCGAAGAATCATCTTCAACGATGATACCCATTTCTCTTAATGAATACGTACGTGAACAATCAAAATTGTAGAATTTGAGACAATAACTATTCCTATGAAATCGAAAATTGTCCAATACATTCCGTGAAAGTAACTGTTTGGGGTAAATTATGGGCTGGCGGCGTCATCAGTTCATATCTCTTTGTGAACGACGTTGTCTAGGTCATCACTGTCAACGACGAGCACTATAGGTCGATGATTACTAACTTCTTTTGGCCTGAATTGGATGATCTGGATACCAACGACATGTTGTTTCAACAGGACGGCGCTACTTGCTACACAGCTCATGCCACATTGGATATTCAGCGCCAGTAATTTGAGGGCATGGACATCTTCCGTGTAGGTGATATAAACTGGCCACCAAAATCGAGCGATTTGACTCCCTTAGATTTTTTATAGGGTTTTCTTATATCGCAAGTGTATGTGAATAAGCCACAAACTTCCAGTCAAGGGAGCCGTGGGAGACACGGCATCAACGATTGTATATTCCACACATAATGGCATCAATAGGTCTTTCAAATGAATAAGAAATTCCATTAATATCCCACACACACTTTGTTTTATTTGAATCCAAATATAGGAAGCGCTCAATGAAAGACCATATATACTTTTTTCTACTCAGTTTGTATTTCGAACATTCGTTGTCAAATAAAATCAGATATCATTCACATGAGTTCTACTTTAAATGAATGGTAACAAATTGCACTTACATGGAACACTGTCATCCTCACTGGTATACATCGATGTTTCGCCGTAAGACACTTGCCCTAAGGCTCTTCAGTACCAAATTGGATAACATCATCAATTAATCACGCCTGAAAATATAACCCCTTCAATTGAAAAATTTTATTCGAAAAAGCTGTTATATACGAAAACAATATTGAGATTTGAAATCACAATCACTTACGCAACAAAACAAAAAAATCCATGTTTTCATAGTTGTAGCATCATAAAGAATACTAGTATCTCATATACACCTTAGGCGCTTCCCTCATATTACTATAATGATATTTCGATGTGAAATTCAGTCCAATTCATTATTCGAACTTGTATATCGATGTTTGTTGAAAATGGTTTGAATTTCTACTAGTTTTTTGGTGCACAATTGATATTTCACCCTGTATGTATGTCCATAATAACAATCAGTATAATTTAATGACAAGAAATATTCGACTGAATTAATCAATGCTAAATAATTAAGTTATACAAAGTAGTATCTACTAGTACTCTTTATGAGGCTGGAATGCTAAAAAATTTATTTCTTTTGTTTTGTTACGTAGGGGGCTGTGATTTCAAATCCGAATATTATTTTGAAATCAAAACAACTTTTTCAAATGAGCCTTTTTTAAAATATCGAAAATAAGGGCAGCTTACTCCTGATCAAAAAATTTTATTTTTTGTTCTTCCCTGTACACCGTCCGGAAATTTGGAATTTTGACAACTAAAATCCACGTTTGCCGCAATGCAACAGTTTTTATCAAGAATAAAATTTTCTGAAAAATGGATAATAAAAAAGTCTCCTATATGGTGCAAACTTTTTGAAACTTTTTGAAACTCACTGTATGAAGCAACCTGACGCAAGCTAAAGTTTCATTTTGGGATCCTCAAACTTCAATTTATCATCGATATTCAGCCCGAGAAATTGATAGTAATGTACCTTTTCAATAATTTCGTCACTCGCAGAAGAAAGTGAGTATGCTAGTTTCATCGATATTGGAGGATGACTTATTGCAGCCACAATTTTATTGAGGTCTTCGAAGAGAACATGTGTCCCTATTATGCCATAATGAAGTGATGTCGTCAGCAGATAGGGTGATTATTGCCATTATATCTATGAAAGCTCAATCGTTTATGTGAAGAAGGAACAAAATAGGACCAAGGGTCAAGCCTTGAGGTACATCACATTTGAGCATCTGACCACATATATACTTCCATATTATCTTGACTGAAGCTATGAAAATTAGTTTGACTTTCCATTTGTTGAAAACACTTTAGTTTCGTACAATTTTGTACTGGAATATTCAGTAGTAACACTAATATAGGCTGATTCACGGTGGATGGCACATTAGACGTTTCTGGTGAACCAGACAACGGATCACTTTGAAAATTTAATGGAGGGCATACTCGGACATTCTCTAGCCAACTAAAATATTTTCGACAATGCGGTGTTGCCGCTTCTATTAGAAAGCAGTAGCAACTTTGATTTTTCAAATCGAACACTCTGTATATAATATTATTTTTGGAATCTCCAATAATTGCCCGACAACTTTTCTTGATATTTCCCTATACCTATCTGTTACCGTTTTCGAAATAAAAATTAATTTCAATTTTTTTCTTAGAAAATCATGACTTCTGAAAATGCCGATATCTTTTAGTTAAGAAGTACTATGATATCGAAATTTGGTTTGGAGTTAGGTGATACTTGGACACTTCCCACACGTCAGCCTAATCTCCGTAACTTCAATACAGGGTGGTAAAAAAATACAGTTTTTTCGTTTGCTTGAAAAAGTTGCTGAAATTTGATTATTTTAAATGGAACACCCTGTATATTATTGGAAATTCGGAAAGCTGCTGAAATTTGCTTTCTTTCTATGTATATCATACCTATACCTAACTAGTCAAGTTTCGGACTTATGAACATTTATTTGTGAAAATGTCCCTTCAGAATGGTATTTCCATTCGGTATTTGGTAAGCAGGCCATGATTACTATTTGACAGTAGCGTTGTGACATTCTCCTATTAATATCGACATTTTCGTCACTTCAGAAGTTGCAAATACCTTCAAAACGATGGAACAAAACTATTCAAACGAAGTTCTTATGAATTTGTTTATTATTTTTGGACAGTGTGACAAAATTATCAGCAGAACATGTAGAAAGTTTTTTTCACTTTTATTTGTAACTAACCTTACTGCAGTTTCGTACTATACGGACATACATCAAACTAAAAATTATTGATTACATTAGCCCTTATATAGCAGCGCTAAAGGTAATGATAGAGGTACTCAGCCTAATCGTGTACCTGAATTTTGTTTACTTGTGACAATGTGGATATGCTAATTTGAAAATCGATGAGTAAAATAGAGCAATTTGATCATTTAAGGTTGCACCCGCAATTTTTATGCTCATGAATTTCCAAGGATTCCAAATAATTGAGTTTGCAAACCTTTTTTCCATAGTGCAAAATTTCCGTATCGTTCACATTCGGGAACTTGTGGTTGCATGCCAAGGAATGGTTTGAAAACGTCGAATCATTTTTACCTAATCTGAAGAACCTTTCATATTCAGCATACCATTTTGAGAAATTTCGACCACATTGTCCCACATAAACACTATTACACTCCGGACACTTAAGCTTATAAGCTCCAGATTTCTCCAAATTGTCCACTTTATCTTTGCCATTGAAAAGGAAATCAGATAACCTTGCATGTGGTCCTGAATGCCACTCTCATATTATTTTTTCTGAAGAAACCCGCAATTCTCTCTGTCCTTTTACTAAAATATGTTAGAGTTGACCATTTCTTTATTTCTGATTGTTTGATCTCGGGGTATATTAATCTGTAAGTGAATTTACGGCTTTATTTTCTGACTAACTTCTGAATTGTTTCTGCATTGAAACCATTATTATGGTCTATCTGTGTAATTATTTCAATTTTCCTAGCTAGATTGTTAGCAGACAAATGCACTGAGAATGCTCTGTGCAACATTGAATTGTAGGCTGCTAATTTATGTTTGTCTGGATGGAAAGAATCACTTGGAATGGTAATGTGTGTAGTGCTTCTGAAACAGGCGAGAATATCGCCTACATTTCTGTACCAAAAATGAATATGTTTTTACCCAGGTCGGAATTTACTATAGTGTTTTTTTATGTGTTTCAATACAACATCTCCACAACCCCCTTTCCAGAAGCCCTATCGCCGAGTTTCTTAAAACGCTCACCCTTATCTAAAGTTACACGGTAATCAAAGACATATCAAAGGAGACTCCCATCCGCGTGTAAGTTTGCATAAACTCGTCGTTTTTGTTTTACGACAACGATTGTTGGAGGGAGCTTTTTACTTGTCCGTGGAGAATTCAGAAGCAATCAAAATCATTGTCTCAGAAAGTTTCGGAGAGTTCCACGAGAAGTCAGAGCAGAATAATTTACTTGAAATCTGCTAAATACCATGAGGATTGTCTTAGCAGTTTGCCACGTGCTACGCTCGGGAAGTTGTTATTCGACAATGGATTCGCAACGGAAATTCATTCCATAGTTTCGTGTTCAGTCGCAGTCTGGTATGGACGTCTAAATACACAGGAATTCTTGCGACAATCGATATTTTAGTGAAACATTCCGAGATATTGTCCTGAGTTTCTCTGGACGATTATAATGAAAACGTATAACGCTGAAAGCGAAACTCGTATAGTGAAGTGTCTAGAGAACAGGATCAGATGTTGGCAGATAAAAATCGTATTTTGCACGCGCAAAAAAATCGTTTCACGGTATCATCAATTTTGAATAATAGCAGATTAACCAATCAACAGATTGCCATCAAACAAGCAGAGAGAGTCCTATATCTAGGGGTTACAATAGAATGTCATTTAAGATGGAATCATCATATCGATGAAGTAACTGAAAGTCAAGACCATTGTTGTATAGATTCAAATGTTTCAATAACATATTAGATACTCGTTCCCTCAAAACTCTATATTATGCTCTTGTGGAGTCACGACTGCGATATGGTATCCTTAGCTGGGGTGGTGAACTTAATACCCATCTTCAAAAACTTGAGTTAGTACAGAAAAAAATTCGAAAATAATTTACCAAAAAAAATATACGTATCCGTCAAAAAAGCTTTTTGAGTATGCAGCTATCCTAAGCGTCAGAAAGTTATATTTATACGACATAGCAATTTTCATAAGTTATAAAAAAAACACCTTCAGCAGTTAGAGCATAGTTATACCACAAGAAACAAAGCAAAAATGTTCGTACAAATACAGAAAACAGAAAAATCGGTGGGACAACGTTGTTTCAGATTTTTAGCAAAAAAATTCTATAACTTTCTAGATATGCATAAAAATAAGCTAATGAAAGTCAACTCGATACCACTAATAAAAAATATATTCAAAAAGTATCTCCTCAATATAGATCATAAAATAATATTAAATATAATTGATAACAAATAACTTATCAAAATTTCCCTACTTCCATCGCTATAGAAATGAACTGAATTTTTGATTCTCCTCTCATTGTCATTTACTTTTTCTCAGGTCCAGAATATTGTAAATATTGTAAATACTCACATTGGAAATACCGTTCGAAGATTATTTAGTAATACAATAAGTAAAGAATTCCCATGCACAACCTGAGGGTTTCAATGGGTTCTCTCGATGTTTATTACCTATATCTAGGACATTTCATTCAATTGATTGTTTTCTTTTTTTTGTATTCTATCTGAAATTGCATATGATGTATTGGAAACTCTTTCTATTGCTGGTACACCGTACCAGGGCCTGACCAGCGCATCCCGATACATTCGAGAGGGCGCGCCAGCATCATCAACCAATGACCACTCCCCACACCGTGGGGTAAGTGATCATTGGGTCCGAGAATCATGTGCCCTGAGCACACTTAGATAGATATATTCTCTGATCCGGTAGCATTAGCTTTTATGGAGTTGACTTTCATGTCAGTATCATCCATATTGATTTCAATTTGAAAGTTGAATTTTCTTGAAATTACGTTATGTTGTTCAGTCGCAATTTGAGTGACCGAAGTATTGAAGTGATTGTTAATTTCATTCGGATTAGAAGGATGTTCAAGAATATCTTTCCTGTCTTCACGATTGTGAAGTGTAATGTGCCCCTTAGATGTTAAGCATGTTGTTGATTTTTAATGAAATTCAAGTAGGCTCATTTTCTTTCCATATAGCAGTTGTCACCATGTTTCTCAAATTCTTATAGGTGTTCTAATTATCACTAGTTTTGTACCGTTTGTATTTCGCGAAAGCTGAATCTTTTAATCATGATCTTCAAAACGTTAGTCAACCAGGGAGCTTTAGGTTTGCTTATCCTCGTCGATAGTATGTTTTGGAATAACACACTCATTACCTTTCTGGATAATATTACAAGATGAAACACTCATTTCATTCATAACATTACTACTTTATATCAGGAAAGAGACCAATTTAGTCATGTCACGATGACAAGGCGTCATATTGTAATATCATTCAGAAATGTGTCCATAATCAACGTGTCCAATGGAACGCTGACGCTAAACATATTTCTTTGAGGAGCATGAGGAAAATCTTCCATCAACGGCTACATGACCCTTGTTGAAGTGATTAATACGTTTTACTAGCTCTTAGTCAGTGTGAAACCATCATTACACCAAATTCATTGTTTTATGTGAAATAAATGGAGTTTATAAGTAACCGTTAACGTAACCATAAAATACTCGACTTTACTGCCCTACATAATTCGTAACGACTGTCAAAACTAACGAGTTGTTAATCGCCAAATGGGGGAGATGGGTGAGAGGGTAATTACTACTCGGTCAGCAATGAACGATGACCCATAATTGACGATGGCGGTCGTTCTAGAGATATCAGGAGACTTTATGTCTATTCCATGGGTAACAAACCTCAAATTCTAGGTTTATGAGTATGAAAGAACATTTCTGTAGTAGATACGATTAAACTATAGGGTATTTGATTAGGTGCTTCCTATCTTCAAATTTAAATGAAACAAAGTGTCTGTGTGTTGAAAAACTTATTGATGCCATTATGTGTGGATAATGGCAATGTTTGAAAAATATTATGAAAACATGGAACGATAGATAGAAAAACCATAGAAGGTAACATAAACATGAAAAATTGGGCGATGCAAATTTTATTCCCTACAATGTCCGAAATGTCCAATGTATTCCTCAGTGGAATCAAAGCAATGCATCAAAAGTAAGTTTTTTATCCTCATTTTGAATGAATTTATGCCAAATGATTTCAATTTCGGTGAAGGTATATTGAAGAGATAATAATTCAGTGAATTTTTCTTGAATATGGTTATGTGGAACCTTTTTGATCTCAGGATATCAGCAATATCTCTGTACGTATCTGGACAAGCAGAAACAAGTCGATTTTGTTTACTCAGACTCTCAGAAAGCCTTCGATCAAATAGACCATTATATTCTTCTCAGCAAATTGACAAAATTGGAACTTTCTAACCAACTGCTTACTCTAAATAATATATAGTTAACAGAAAACAATTCGTCGAATATGGATTGTTCAAATCGGCTCAGTACGTAATTACATTTAGGGTACCACAAGGTTCTAATCTTTGACCTCTTTTATTTTTTATTTTTATTAATGACTTGGCAACCTCTTTGAATTTTCCTAGCCTACTATTTGCAAACGACCTGAAACTATATTATGAAATCGACGATATTACTGACTGCCAACGTCTACAACATGAATTAGATGTAATCAAACGTTGGTGTTGTAATCCTGTTGGAAATAAGTCGCTTTTTTATAGCTATATATGTACGATTGCTTAATGAGCATCGAGGAGTCTTTGTAAATCTCTGTTGAAACTTCAAAAATGTACAAACATGGCAGTGGCATTCTTCTGTGCTTAATAAACAGAGGTTGACAGTGTTTCACAAAGCCTAAACAGGACGAGATCCTGACGGCTTCTTTCTATAAACGGAAAATTGAGAGAAAATCCGATGAACCACCCCAGAGAATAGTAACGTAACTTATGTGCAAATGAAATAATGAAAAATATATTGTTCCGAGTGAATTTTTTTAGTATGGTTACAGTTTGAAGGTGTCCTAGGGCGAACAGAGCACTGCAGAGTTTACTTTTCAATTTGGTAATATGGGGTTTCTAAGATAGATCACCTCCCAGAGTAACTTCTAGTAGAGTTGCAGAATGAGTTTCTATGGCATTCGTAGGCGAAAGATGAGGAGACTGTGATTTATCGTTGTTGAGTTTGAGTTTATAGTTTTCACCGGAACCATATAGTTACTCAAGTCGTTACTATGTACTATAAATAGCAACAGTCCTACTATTGATCCTTAAGGGACACCATGCTCATTGTGTTTGAAATGGAGAATTTCCAATACTTACCGGTTGAAAGCGGTTTTCAAAATAAGTTTTTGTATCAGATTGAGGGTATCCCTAACCTCGTAATAGTTTTCAAGCAATATATCATGTGACACATCCACAGAACAAATAAAAACTGTCTGAAATTGTTACGTGATACTAGATTTTCGGCTGCTCTCAAAAGTCTGGAAATAGCTAAGTGTATCATGAGATCTATTAACAGTGAAGAGGATAGCTTTCTATATGAATCAATCTGTTGAGAGTGGCAACAACTTTCATGAGAAAACGTCTCGCAAATGTCTACCCAAAATCGTAGATGTGTGTTGGTATTACTTTCCTTCATCTCCTAGTTGGTGAAACGACGTCGAGAAAAGTATTGTCATTCTGGTGTTTAAGAAAAGTGCTTGTCTTTGAGATTGATGCTGTTCCATAGGTTTTGAAATGCTTTGAATAAGACCGCGCTTTGCTTTATATAGGTAAGGTTACAGAACATATCGTCACTTACAAGAATATTGTCAAATATGAATCAATCATGAAATAATTAAAATTCATTTGAGCGAATACATGAACTGAAAGATATTCCAACCTCAACCACAGTTTTCAGAATTACATCTTTTAATAATCCAAGTTCATAGACATCGAAATTGATACGATCACAGGATATAGAAATATAAAACAAAGTTTTCAAATAAATAAGTTCTTTCATTATTTGGATGGATGATGAATAGGTGAAATAGCCAATAGAATCTTCTCGTTAATAAGCCAAGCGAGTACTGAGTTACGACAATATTACTTTGAGAGAGCTTTTTTCATGATGATTTTGAATGATACCTTGGTGGATGAAGTTCGAAAGTATGCTTCTGCTAAATTTGTTTTTTTTCTGAAAATTGGTCCGTGAAAACTCACTTCGTGAATTTTTCACGTGCTTTCTCTTTAATTTCGCTTTAAAATTTAGATTTTCTGGAATCCTGCTAGGAATCGCACATTAAAAGGTTAAACCTCATCAAGCTTTATGTCGCCAAAGTTTCGACTTTTGGGGATGGACTACTGGTTAAAGAAAAGACAGATTTTTTTCAACAGACTTTAATAACTTATGATGCACTGTTTGGAACCTTTGGTGTAGTAATAAATATTACTGGAATTTTTTCCCCAACATCAAATCGTTATTCCTAACACCTCGACACGTGTTTCGATCACCAAGTGATCATCTTCAAAGAGAAAGATTAAAACTCATTTTTAATAATAGTAATAGCCTTCAATAAGTTTGACATCCAGTTGCATGTCCCAGTACCAATCACATTCCAACTCAATATCTATCTTTGGAGGGGAACTCCTCATCGTAATCAAATTCCGATCAATAATTATGAGTGACAAACTCTGTAATTATACCTTGCTATCTGTAATGCGCTTCCCATATGAGTAATCGAATCGGTGCCGTAAACTTGTTGGAGATTCAGGCAAATCGGAACTAGGACGTATTACTATCCATATGACATAAATCACCAATTATAGACGCCGTTATGGCAGTGAATAGATTCTGGCGATTTCATCGATTACCTGTCGTTAAAAGTCTTACTCATAGAGCTGAAGTTGCGATAATGGATTTGTGAGCTGATGCATTGTCTTGGTGATACAACACTTTTTTCTTAGCTTGCAGATGAAACGGTATTCGCCTACTCCGGAGCCGGTTCTACCTTTTGAGTCCACTGTTTTGCTTGTTCTTTTGTCTCGGGTGTGAAGTGATTTGTCTGCTTAAAATCTGTTTTTCCGTTAACCAGCTGTTGCACCCCTACGAACGACAACCCTCAGAAGTTGAAACTTGTGAGAGCTAAGAATTAACGAAGTCTTACCTTTTATTGTGTGATTCCTAACACGGGTTGTGGACGATAGCAAGTGAAAATTGATCGTTCAGACTAGGGCTTGAACCACCGACCAACACGGCAGTCAATTCGAGTGAGTGAACAAAGCACCCACGTCGAACCGCCTGGCTACCGACCGCCTGGCTATCGAGGGACCCATGTTTCATCCATGGTTAGGAAACTACGCAAAAAATCTGCTTTGCTGCTGTGAAACTTCGTTAAACACTCAGTTGAAACATCTCCACGTCAATGATTTCGTTCGAGTGTGAGCAAACGCGGCACCCTCCTAGCACACAGCTTTCTCATGTCTCAATTTACAGATAATATACGATGTACCGCACTTTTTGAAATGCTAAGGATGCTAGCTCGCGCACTTTCAATCGACGATCATTCAATACCGCTTTGTGAATTTTCTTCACCGTTTCTGGCGTCATCACATCATTTGGTCGACCACTACGATGCTCGTCTTGGCAGAAAAATCAAAATAGTGAGCTGAAAAAACAATTTTATTGAGCACAAAACTGAAATTACAATGAAATATGTTATTCCAAATAACATACAAGCAACAACAAAAAACTTGAACTATTAACACGAGCTGAAAAATTAAAAATTTTTAACAAGAAATGAAAATTGAAAATATGAAATTGAAAGATTCCAAACCAAGTTACTACACGACAATTCGATTGTTGGTATCCACAATCGTCTTCGGGTGATAACTGGACTTATTCCTTTCGAAGGAATTCCACGCTTTATTGGTTTTTAGCGGGAGCTGACCGTTTGGCGGGAGTTGGTCGTGTTCCGCTTGATAAGAAGTTTCCATATGTAACGTATATCTACGCTAGCTTGGCTGAATGCGTTGTTGGACAACATATATGCGGCTTCTTTGAATTTCCTCCTAAACCAGTGTTCCTCCTTGTGGATGATTTCAGCTTGGGCCCACTTGATGTTATGTTGATGAGCCCAAACATACTCTGCTATTTCGTATTTGCTGGTTTCTCCTCGCTGTGTGTGTTTTTTGTGCTCGGCAATGCCAACTTTCAATGTCCTAGATTAGATAAATGTGGGGCTTCTGTGCTGAACAGCCACTACACTGCGACCTTTGCAATTCTATTGAGTGTGCCCTCATGTATGCTAGACTTCCTTGTCTAGGCCCGTCCTTGTAACTAGACTCCATAGGCCATACCCCAAGTTCCCCATATATTGAGAGGGTTGTGGTTTTTCCTCCCCTGATGTTGCAAACCTTATCCTTGACAGACCTTCGCAATAGCATAGTATGTGTACGGAGGTTTCCTCATCCTCTTGGCAAAGCCTGCATAGGGCTGTGTCTGCCAGTCCGATGTTGTTCATGTGTTTCTCGAGTCTACAGTGTCCCGTTAATAGCCCGACCAGAACTCTAGTTGATCGCCTATTCAGATTTTGTAGGTACTCCGTGAATTTTGGCGATGGCTCTTTAATAAACTCTTTGGCCTGTCTCATACCCGGCGCCTTATTGCACCATTTTTGAGATTGTTTTTCCTTCCAGTTGCTGTTACAAGTTTTTCGCAGCGCTTTTGCTGTGCCACAAAAGATTTCTGGGCCAATGGGGGAGCATCATGCTCCTTCTCGTGCTAATGAATCAGCCTCTTTGTTGCCCTTGTATCCTGTGTGGCCTGGTACCCAGGCTAATGACAGTCTGTTTTGACTACCTAGTTCTTGTAGCTTTTCTAGGCAGTTCCAGACCAGTTTGGAATTGACCTGCATGGAGCTAATTGCTTTTATAGCTGCTTGGCTATCACAGTATATTGCAATAGTCTTTTTCTTAAACTCTTGCCTTAATAACTCTTCTGCGCAGTGACCTATTGCTGCTGTTTCTGCCTGGAATATCGTCACTTTTTTACCTAATCTCAGTGAGACTTTTGTCTTTGGTTTAGTTATATAGATTCCTGCTCCTACCCTTTCTTCAGTTTTTGAGCCGTCTGTGTAACAGGCAATCTCTGCATTTATTGGAGGTCCTCCCTTCCATGCCTCTCTGCCTGTTATAATTGTTTTGAAGTTTTTTCCGAAGCTATACTGGGGAAGCATCTCATCCGATGGCATTCCCATTATGGGGTCCAACTCTTTGTTTAGCTCGTTATACCTCTTACCGTGCAGCATGCTTATAGGCATTTGCCCGCTGGTCAGTCTACTGATGACTGACTTGGCTTTCCCTTAAATATATAGATGTAGTGGCGTTAGGTTCAGCAAGACTTCTAATGCGGTGTTTCTCATAGCGCCCGTGGCAGCCAGGCAAGCTTGCCTTTGAATGCCACTTAACCTTCGAATCGCCCCAGCCTGCTGAGTCTTTGGCCACCATACCACTGAGCCATATGCTATCATGGGTAAGATAACCCTGGTATATAGCCATATGGTCATTTTTGGTTGTAAACTCCAATTTTTTCCGCACATCCTTCTATACAAGTTGAAGGCTATCGTGCTTTTTTGGATTATTTTTTGTAGGTGTTTCTTTTTTGTAAAGACTACTAGTGTAGTTTTGAGAGGGTTTACTGTTAGTTCCTCCTCCTGGCACCATTTATTTATTATGTTTAGAGCCGTTTGAAATCATACATCGGTGGCTTCTTGGCCATCGATGTATGATTCTCCGCACTCGCAGGGTATACGGTAAATGCAACTGTTGGAATGTCAGTCCGCGTTTGGTGGCCTGGTTTTCATGAAACTGCTAAGGATAGTGTTCCCAGATCTGAAACAGGTTCTGATGTTATACTTGGACCCAATCCTTCTTATCTTTTTCGACAATTCTCTGATGTAGGGGAATACAAGTACTAGTTGATACAGATGTTTTCCATTCAGTGTCGGTCCTCTTCACCAATACGTCTTAGAATAGCAATTCGTTGTGAACTTCCTTCTCCATTGTGAAAGTGATAGAAGGAATTACGTTATTGATGTGCTCTAGGAAAGTGTCCAATTCTGCATTCCCATGGTTCCATATTATGAAGGTGTTGTCCATGTATCTCAACCAGACTCGGGGCTTCTTGTGGGGTTATTCAATGGCCAGAGTTTCAAACCAGTCCATATAAATATTGGCTATAATCGGTGAAAGTGGCGATCCCATTGGTAGTCCATCATCTTGCGTAAAGAATTGTCCTTCAGTTGGAAGTAGCAGTATCATACATAGAATCCTGGTAATTCCATGATTACTTGTGGTAAGTTTGTTCAATCTTACAGGTCCCCATCTTCGAATAGCTTCTTCTGTATGCTTTGAAGTGCTTCTTCGACATGAACGTTGGTGTGGAGGCTTTCCACGTCAAAACTGACCAGTTGATCCTGCTCTTTGACTTCGACTTCCTCTAGTAGTTCAACGAAATGCGTAGAGATACGTAACATATGAAACACGACCAACTCCCGCCAGTTATCACCCGAAGACGATTGGGATACTAACAATCGAAATGTCGTGAAATAACTTGGTTTGGAATCTTATAATTTTATATTTTTAATTTTCATTTCTTGTTAATCATTTTTTATTGTTAATAATTCAATTTATTTGTTTCTTTTGTTGTTGTTTGTATGTTATTTCATTGCAATTTCAGCTTTTTGCTTAATCAAATTGTTTTTTCAGGTAATCTTTTTAAATTTTTCAAAAGATTCTTTCAGGGAGTCCGAACTGGTGAAATGCAATATTTTACTGTTTTAAACGGAGGAGCAGACTCACTCAGATCAGAATCTAGTTCAGCTTTAATATTAATTGGGCTGAGACCTTCCATATAAAACTAGTGTACCACATAACGATGACCAGTTTTCTCCATTTTGACAAATTCACTCTTGATGGCTGTCAAACAAATACTAAACAACGCAGCGACTTCAAACTTGACACATATTTTTTTAGCTTGTGTACTTTCTAATAGAATGACATTTTTCAAACAACTACCGCCATCTCTATGTCAGACTGGATACTTCTGGGACCACCCTGCTACTCGTATTCATAGGCGAGTGTCAGGTACTATCCTCTGATATAATCGGATTTAAAGAACGCCCTTTTTTTCTTCAAAATGTTTTCACAATCATTTTTCTTGTTGTTTGGCGCCTCCTCAAACTTTTGTTTTCTTGCTGAAGCTGTTTTTTCAATAATTTTTTCGGCGTTAGAGTAGGATTTTTATCAGCTTCAGAAGTTTCAGCTGAAGATATATTTTTGAAGATGACACTTGCAGAAATGTCATCATCTTGAACTACACTCCTCGAAACAATCAAAGGATCACGACTGGGTATTGATCGTGTACAAGAATGAGTTTCATCATGATGAATATAATAATGTGATCTTTGGCAGTGGACAACTTGTTTCCTTGCCATGGCAGGTGTAACAAGATGCCTTTCTGACGATGGTGTCACTACGGCTGTCACATGGATTGAAAGTGAAATTGGTGTGAATTTCACTAGTTAGGACTTCCATTGTCTATTATATAAAATGATTTGAAATCCCTGAAACAACTAAAAAAGAATAATTGAAAATGAATAGCTGAAAATAACAATTATATTAACCAAAATAAACCTGAAATGAAATAATAGTGAAATAAAATACAAGTAAAAATAGAACAATTGAATGAATAAAAATAAATAAAAGAAAAAAGAAAATAAAAATAAAAAGTGGAGAGATTCCAACTCACGTTAGTTCACGACGTTTCGATTGTTAGTATCTACAATCGTCTTCGGGTGATGACTGGACTGATTCCTCCGAGAGATGACTATTTATAGGTCGTTCGAGTACTTTCACTTATCCCCGCTTTCCATTTTCCGCTTCACTGGTTCCGTGGTTCCGTGGGAGATGACCGTTTTGGCGGGAGTTGCCCATTTTTCACTTGATGATGGGTTTCCATATGTTGCGTATTTCTACGCTGACTTGGCTGAATACGTTGTTGGACAACATGTATGCGGCTTCCTTGAATTTTCTTCAAAACCAATGTTCCTCTCTGTGCAAGATCTCAGCTTGGGACCACTCGATGTTGTGTTGATGGGTCCAAACATGGTCTGCTATTCCTGATTTGCTGGTTTCCCGTCGCTGTGTGTGTTTCTTGTGCTCGGCAATGCGAAAATTCAATGGCATCTTAGTTTCACCAATATAGGATTTTCCGCACTCACAGGGTATCCGGTGAATGCAATTCTTGGAATCGCAGTCCGCGTTTGGTGGCCTGGTTTTCGTGAGACTACTACGGATTGTGTTACCGGATCTGAAGCAGGTTCTGATGTTGTACTTGGAACCAATTCTTCTTATCCTCTCCGATAATCCTCTGACGTAGGGAAGTCCAAGCACTGGTTGTGACGGCTTCTCTTCCTTGCGAGGCTCCTGCTGTCTTCTAGCCAAAGTATTTTCTACCATCGCTTTGGAGTAGCCGTTGAAGATTATTTTTGATGATGTCTAGTTCCTTCTCGAGACCTTCCTTCGTATTACAATGCCCAAAAGCACGGTCTAATAGAGTCTTGATGATTTCTCTTTCAGTCGATTGATGGTGGTTGGATTCGTGTTTCAGATACTGTACCGTATGAATGGGTTTTCGGTATACAGATGTTTCCCACTTAGTGTCGGTCCTCTCACCAAAACGTCTAAAAATGGCAGATGTGTCATGTCATATGTGTCATGGGTTAGGTGCAAGCAAGTCAATCAGTAGAACCGCTACCAACAACTAGAGACTGTCCATAGGAGGCGAGATCAAGGGCGGCGGAGGTCCACTTCAGCCTAAGAGAACAGGTATTTACCTCTAAGTGCTCTCAGACGCAGATTTTCAACAGCCAAGGAGCTACAAAATGAGCAAATTCATGCAACGGGGATCCAAATTTTCGACCAGACTGTGCGAAATTGACTTCGTGGAAGTGTATAATGACTACCAGTTCAGTAACGTCCGCTAACAACACGTCACAAAAGAGGAAGAATACATTTCGCTTGGACCCATAGACGTTGGCAGCTAAGGCAGTGACGGAAAGTACTTTTTTCTGATGAGTCAAAATTTACTCTTTTTGGTAGGATCAAAGTATACAAAAGAAGGAATGAACGTTTTATTACCTGCTGCTTATCTTCAAGAGTTATATTTTTGAATACGATCATGTAGACTCTGTAACAACTGGTTAGTCAACACCATGTTTTGATGTTGCAATTTTTCCAAAATAAGCATCGACTCTCGCCTACAAAATGCCTCAACTGCCACCTTATTCCTGAATTTAATCTCAGATTCGATATCGAATGATATTTCAATGTCTATAATGAATGCTGTTTATTCAAAGGGCCATTTCAACGAGTACGGCGATCTAATTTCAATAGCGATTCTTTTCTCAGGGCCTTTTTATTCTTTCTCATATTTTTGTAAGATGGCGTCATTTTTTATTGGTGACCTTTTGAAAATTCTGACCACTTTTCATACCTTCTTCAATAGATCGTCGTATGTAAAAATAATTTCAAGTGGTGGTGAATTTATATTCACAGTAACGCCCTCATCATCGTTGTCATCATTAGCATATTCCGTCATAATTGCTGCTGCTGGGCATTCTGATATTGATGATGATTTTGATTCAGTTCACCGACTTAATCACAACTTTTCAAATATTTCTGTATCATCTGAAGCTATCACCATATCTTGAATTACTATAGTACCTCATGGATGATTCTCTTCGGTATCTGTCAATGTCATCTGTCACTGTCAATGTAAATTGTCTTTGGGAAGTGTAATGAAGTTATCTCCACATCATTATTGCCTTCGAAACAGTTCCACCGAGCCAATCTATTCGCTAGTTTATCACGTTGAAAACATAATAAATTAAGGAAACAAAGCACGAATTCTAACTGTTGTTACCGAGTGTTCACTGAAATGAGGCACCCCAACCGCTTGAAAAAAATACCCGCCATCAAAATTGAATAATTCATAGAGACAGCTGCGTCTGACAGTTGTTACCACGTTATCACGCCTAAAAAATCTCCACAATTGAATCCAACTCCATATAATTCCGTAAAACGTCTAATAACGGTGGGTAAAATGTCGTGGCATTCAACAAAAGGCTGTGTTCGTGTCTTCCGAATTTCAACCTAGAATTATGGATGGAATCACCAATTAGGCGTGAAAGGAAAGAAAATATTTGAGTTCGATACCTATATTTTGATAAGTGTCGTTTCCTCAATCGTTTTCAGATTCGACGAAGCATTTATGGAAAATTGTTACCTTTACTAAAAAGGGTGTTGAATATTCAATGAAAGCTTCATTAAAGATATGTACATTTTGGGTCACTGAAAATAAGTAATAATATGAATGAAACAGGAAATAGTGTAACCAGTAATCAGCATGGTATGAATAGGTGTACAATTTTTTATCTCAACTAAGCGACATTTGGAATGCTCAAAAATAGCACCAAAATTGTTTTGACTTCGGAGTATTAGACGCTGATTTCTTTCAAATTTGGTGAATTGAACAAAATCAAATCATTTCAGTCATTTCAGCCACGAATGAGTCAAGTGAGCCAAATGAGCCAACTGCTTCAAGTGATTATTTGTAACTCCTCCCCATCTCAGTATGAAATATTGCAGACGAGATTATACTAAGGAATAATATATTATTTAAGGCTGTGAAAGATCGAGAATATTTTTGAAATATTCAAATTTCGGTAACCAGCGTCTCAGGATTCTAGTATATTCCATCTCAAGTGAAAATCGATGGTGATACCTAAGTATTCAATGAGGGAAATAATATGTATTGTAACTTTATCCTGTTGATTTCCAGATGTCAACATATGGAAATTTGGAATCCAGTTAGTTGTATAGCTACAAAATGGCGAAGAAAATGTTTTTTTGAAATCAATCGTGAGTAGGCTATGTCTGAAACAATTCACAATATTAATTAAATCTCTAAACTTCGTTTTTTCGTGTCGCTCCAAATAAGTGATGAAAATAAAATTGCCGTGTCATCAGTGCATGTTTTCATGGTAAGTGAATTATTATTGTAAATAGTGAACCACTATGGACCCAACACCGTACCTTGAGGTACTCCATATTTCATCACTCTTCCGCTACTCAGATTGTCTTTAATTTCAACCATTTGTATTCCATCCTTCAGGAGGTGAGGAAATAATCATAATGGAACACCTCTAATACCAAAATCCTCCAAGGCCCCCAATAACTATGAATAATTCACAGTATCGAATATATTCGCTAGATTCAGAAACGTGAACCTTCGTCAACTAATTTATACATATCTCCGGGAAGAGATGATGTAGCATCAATTGTAGATAAACCTTCCTCACATCCAAAATGCCGATTAGATATGACTTTGAATTAGCTCGAGTAATCATTTAACCTCTTTTTCGAACATTTCTCAATTTTTTTTGTAATTCCAGTTATCACCGATATAGGTCTGAAATTACACTATTTACTCTTTTGAGAGTAGGTGTCACAACCAAGTTTGTTGATTCATCAGAACATATTCATGTAGTGCATATATTATTAATCAGTTATACTGAAAGATTATATAATTTAAGATTTTTTTGATGTTTCTGGTTTTATCTGGTCATATAACCCGGGGATTTTTCAGCACCATACTTTGGATTATTTCACGAACTTCTTCGTCATTTGCAGGTTTCACAATTCATAAAATGAATTTTCAGTTTCATAAATTGATGGATGTAGCCGTTACTACGTGGCGTGGTTGGAAATCAAAATGGAGAAAAGAGAATTGAAACTGTCTATGTTTTTTACCACTTTTATTTGTAACTAACGTTACTGCATTTTCGTCCTACAAAAACATTTTCAAACTTATACATAAAACTAAAAATGATTGAGCACGTTAGCCCTTATACAGGGTGATTCAAAAGTACTTTGACAAACTTCAAGAGGTGATTCCTCACAATATTCTAATATGAATTATCCAAATAAATAAATGACCGAAAACGCTTCCTTTCCAAGATACAGGATGTTGAAGTTTTATTTTTATTTTAGTTTTTTTCAAATAACTTTTGAAATACTGAACTCAATTAAACGAAACTTGGTAATAGGAGGTTTTTGAGGTGTCGAATTCGAACTTGATGTTCTTATTGCTCTTACTCATAGGGGGCGCCACCTACACGTCTTTTTTTTTAAGATTCATAACTTCTTTGGGCGTACTTCTAGCACAATTTTCAGTAAAAAAATCGATTCCTCTATCATATCTACGTAAATAAGCAACCCTTGTTACAAGTCGCTGTAAACAACCGTTTTCTAAATATTTGGACTTGGAAACTTCAAGTCGATTATTTGACAATCGATGCATGTTGAAGTTATTACGAATATTTTGCTTTTTTCACAAGAATGCTTTGGAAATGAATTTAACGTTTTACTCTTTTGAAGAGGTCATTACTGTTGGGTACGTTCCTTTATGACATCCTTAAGCGAAATTGTTATTTTTGTATCAAGGGTGCATAATCAGTATTTGTTTTAATAAAATTTGCAAGAAATGTCAACATTTTATTTCAGGAAATTTTGAATATGTAGAATAAACTAAAATAGACGAAACTAAATTGTATTCGAATAAATTGTTGGAAGTGTCCACCTTCAGCGAAGGTACAGGCAGTCAGTCGTCTAGTCATTGAATCTCGTACCCGCTCAAAAATTATTGGTATGTTTCTTATTGTTGCACAGGCGTCTACTATTCGGTTTCTTAGATCTTACCCGTTCACTACTGTAGTCTTATAAACTAGTGACTTCAAATGACCCCAAAAATGAAAATCTATCGGGTTTAGATCTGGGGACATTGGTGATCACGACTGGTTAGGTTCTTCTACACCCCTACCGATCCATCGATTTGGATAGACTGTGTTAAGGAATTCCCTGGCTACAACGCTAAAATGGGCCGGAGCCCCATCATGCATAAACCACATGCGGATACGAATTTCTAATGGTACATTCTGAAGTAGTCCCGGCAATTCATTTTCTAAAAAGTGTCTTTAAGTTACGCCATTCAGTCGGAGCGGAAGAAAAGACCTATCAAGTAATTATCAATTATTGCCGCCCATACATTTACAGAAAATTGATACTGATAATGCCTTTCACTAACTGCGTGCGGATTTTCGAGAGCCCAAACATGGTTGTTATGAAAGTTTGTGATACCATTTCGGGAGAAGTTTGCCTCGTCCGTGAAGAGTACATATCTTAAATATTGAGGATTTCCAGCCAATTTTCTCAAAAATCATTGACACATAGTAATGCGTTGAGGAAAGTCTCGTGGCAAAAGAGCTTGTACCCTTTGAATATGGTATGGATAAAAGTGTTGATCGTGGATAATTCTCCAAACTGTGGACTGAGTAGAATTGACAGCTTCAGCAATTACTCTTGTGCTTGTTTCTGGATTCTCCTAGAGAGCTTTCAAAATAGCTTCTTCCAATTCTGGGGTTCGGACTGCTCGTGGTCTTCCAATAATATCAGCTGCCCTCTTGAAGCTCCCTGTTTCTGCCAAATGACGGTGGAGAGTAGCAAATGTTGGAGCTGAAGATAGTACTCAATTAGGAAATCGCTCCTGGTAAATACGTCTTGCTTCGCGCGCATTGCCATGCGCAAGGCCATAAACGAAATGCATATCGGCTACATGAGCATCATTGTTTAAATAATCCATTTTTTCTAAATAGGTGTTTTCTACTTCTACTTATGGAAACTTCAACAAAACGTCTAACTATCACAAAATAAGTATTATCAAAACTACTTACAAACGTCAAATTCATTTCCAAAGCATTCTTCTGAAAAATGCAAAATATTCGTAATAACTTCAACATGCATCGATTATCAAATAATCGACTTGAAGTTTTCATGTCCAAATATTTAGAAAACGGTTGCTTACAGCGACTAGTAACAGGGGTAGCTTATTTACGTAGATATGATAGAGAAATCGATTTTTTTACTGGGAAATAAGCTAGAAGTACGCCCAAAAAAGTTATGAATCTTTAAAAAAGAAAAAGACGTGTAGGTGGCGCCCCCTACGAGAAAGAGCAATAAGAACATCAGGTTCGAATTCGACACCTCATAAACTTCCTATTACCAAGTTTCGTTTAATTAAGTTCAGTATTTCAAAAGTTATTTGAAAAAAACGAAAATAAAAATAAAACTTCAACATCCTGTATTTTGGAAAAAAAGCGTTTTTGGACATTATTTATTTGAACAATTCATTCTGAAAACATTGAACTCAAAATTAATTCTGATTGTGTGTAATGGTCAGGTCTAAGAAATTTATCTGTTTCTCTATTTCTGTTTCGAGTGTGATCTGAATGTTGCTATTGAGATAATTCATGAATGTCATAAATTGGTTCAACTGTCGTGTAGTACCTCTGAAACAGGCGAGAATATCGTCTACATATCTGTACCAATAATGAATATGTTTTTTATCCAGGTCACGGTTTTGAAATTAGCATATCCAAATTGAAAACAACATTCTGGTACTCAATCAAGCTGAGTACCTCAATTATCACCTACAGTAGCGTTATATAAGGGCTAATGTTCTTATAGGATGAAACTGCAGTAACTTCAGTTACAAATAGAAGTGATAAAAAACATAGTAAGTTTCAATTCCCTTTCAGTTTCATATTACCTAAATAATAATATATCATTAAAATAGATAAAATGATCACCGATAAAATCAACTAGTTAATGAATCAATCCATGAGTCTTACATGTACTTTGGGAAATTATCCTCGGTAGCGAATACCATCTTTTGGAAAGATAGGGAAATCTTTGACCTTTTTCTTCACTGGATTCTTCCACATTTTCAGAGAACACGATCAAATTTGTGAATCATGAACTACTAGCCGAGATTAGAAATTGGTGAACATATCGATCATCAGTTTAGCATTGTTTTCATGCTTGCAGTGTTAGATCATTATTTTAAACACACAACATAAGAACCAAAGTTGAGGTTTTCACTCTCTACCAAATGAATTATATTCATTGTATGATTATTATATTATATAATATGGCGAAATGTTAGAGAGTTTCCAGTGAATAACACTATGGTATTTGAACAGTTCTTATAAAGTTCTGTCCGATATAGTCTGGTAACAGTCTATTTCATGTAAGGCCGTGTATGATATACGTAAGAAATGACATCGTACCAACAAAGGATCCGTGAAGGATACCTCAATCATTTTTATTCCATAATCCAGATATGTAATAATATTATTACATAATATGTAACATATTATTGTCTACCACTCCGATATGATTTCATTGTCTAATACCGTATCGGTCAAGCCCATCTAAAAATATGAACGATATGCCCTGCTGGGATCACAAAATTTTCCAGCTGGGTCTCTTGCTTCAATAAATTCAACTAGTTTGTGGTAGCGGGCATGCAGTGCTGTGGCAGTGGTCTTATTACTCAGAAACCCATACTGGCTTTTTGTTATAATTTTTTCAATATTCAAATGCCCCAGACAAGGGGAGCATTGACAGATACGTTGAGCAATGAATACTTGATTTTCAATTTGCTTTGTAGAAGATTCAACACAATAGAATAATCATTTCGAAAATAAAAACATTCACCATTTTTCACGAGAACATCACGATCATGTATGTTCACTTCAATATTGTGTATAATTGTCTGCTGATGATCTGTTGAATTGGTATTGAACAAATCAGATGCGTGATGAGTATTTTCAATGAAAGAATTATTATATATTGTTGCAAGGTATTATGATTTATTTGATAGCTCTGTTATGACCCGACATGATGACTTGACAGGTTATGATAGTAGGGGGTCTCTCATTAGGGCTTACAGGGGCTAACCCCAATCAGCCAGTCACACGGTGCAGAATACTTGAAACTATAAAATGAACTGAAGGCAGATCCAATACTAGGAATGCCCGTGGATAACACGGGCATTCCTAGTATTTCGTTTTATACAAAAAATCTCTCTCAGCTCGTTTTATTTCATCAAACTGAAGATTTCCCAAATATTTTCCAACTGAAATCGCGATAACGATACCTACCTATGTGTTCGATTGTCTCCATTTTTCGTCAAAGAAACCTGGCATTAGATTTACATAATGTGAGACTCAACGTGAACCCATTTGGGATGGGATTATTAACGCCACACTTGATTCGAAATGGGATTCGATCGGGACTTGAATAATATGTATTCAGACTATCTGAATTGAGGTAGGAGAGCTTTTCATGTGTAATCAATGATAATTGTCCTAGTTTGATCGTTGAATGAATTGCTATTACTCAAGACAAATTTCATTTCGCATAACTTCCTTTATTGTTGTGATATCAAAATATAGCCATTTGTCTTTCTTCAGTACTAACTAAATACTAACCTTTAGAAATAAATAAGAATGTATTATAAATCTATAAAATATCAAAATATTGTAGGAATTTTACATGTTAAAATAGACTGGCAAATTGGTTATACCAACGCCATTTGAACTCATCACACGAACACACATATTTCATATATTATAATCAAACAAGTTCAATAAATGGATATTTTCTCAGAGACCCTCTGAATTGAAACTATTGGAAGTCATGGCATACTGTAGTAATATTATTCAAAAAATAATATAACAATAAGCAAAGCTTATTGTTAAATCATCTGAAAATGGAATTTTTAACAGGTGATGATCAACTGTATTGTCAAACATGCGCCAAACTAACTGACTGTTATAAGGAAACAAGTATAGCTGAGGCACCAGTCAATCTAATAATAACACTGATGATATTCAAACAAGACTCAACCTCTAACGGAAGTAAGAAACTCTTTGGAAGGTTCGAAATAGATGAACATTTCAACCTAGCAGACCACTGTTATAATATTCATGCAGTCATTGTTCACTGTGGTTCTGGTGTTGAACGTGGTCATTATTACGCCATGGTCAAAGAAGAAACGGACTGGTTTGAGTTTGACGATAGTCGTGTCACGAAGTGTTCTGGCGATGCATTGAATTCATTGGAGCCTCTGGAGACACCCTACATTTTGTTTTATGAGAGAGAGGACATTGTTGGATCAAGATCTTCAGATGATGTGGTGCTGCAGGTTTTTCCGGGTTTTCCTGCAGCTGAAAAAGCAAATGCGCCACTGGAATCAATGAAGTCGCCCCGGAGCGCCAATTAATTTTTATTGTTGTATTTATTTTATTTTTATTTTTAATGTCACAATGAATAATATTACGGAGAATAAGCTTTTGTAAGCTTTTCGAATTTTTCTTCTCCTTCTTTATGGAAAAAATGTGAGGATATTTCATAGACAGAAAAAAAGGCAACATTTCATTCGAAAGAAAACATTTCAGGACTGATGAGTTTCAATGAAGAAACAATTTTTGGCTTTCTACTTCTTCGTTAATTTTCAAATAGTGTTGAGTTTGCAAAGAAATGAAAAAAACTATGAATCCATTTGAAGAAACTGCTATTGTAAGCGTTCAATTGAACGAAAAAAGTTTTTTCCTATTCAATTTTCATAAAGTAGTTATCTATTTAATATATATATATATATATATATATATATATATATATATATATATATATATATATATATATATATATATATATATAATAAATAAATAAGTACTCTTTGATCATTCCCATATTGATTTCAATTTAAGAGCCACCGGGATACAGCTGTTTCAGCCTATTGGGCACGACAGTTGGTAGTACAGTCATCTTCTGGCACTCCTCAAAGTTGAGGACTGTCGAAAGCGCTCGCAGATAATTAATAAAAGATATAAAGCTTCAAATCCTTTTTGTAGAAAGGTGTTAATGCAGTCAAGCTGCTGGAAAATAACTCCATGGAAAGAGTACTTATCTATTTATTATATATATATATATATATATATATATATATATATATATATATATATATATATATATATATATATGTATGTAATTCCTATGGCTGGGAACTTTTAGTGTCATAATATAGTCGTTAAATTGTTACAAAGTTTAGTCAAAACTCTTTCAAATATGTCTTTGTCTCTCAGAGCGAGATATTTTTTCATATTTGAGTATTCATTATAATAAATATACAATTTCCACACTATAGATTCTATTTGAGATGCGTTTTGCTATACGGAATCGATTAAGATGCGTGACGATTTTTTCTGTATTACGAATGTGAAATGATTATTTTCATTAGTAGTAATTTATTGAATCCCTTATGATCACAAGGTGAATTCCTGAAAATTTTATCGAACTTAGTCAATTCCATAATAGCAGGCAATAAATTCTCAGAAATATATTTTCATTGAAACTAAAACATTGTTGTCAAGGTTGTGATTTCATATTAATAGGGGAGCCCAAGCGGGGATTTCGGGATTCGCTAAAGCGCGGCAGATATACAGGGGGATACTTTGTACCCGGTTAAGTACCTCCACCAAATATGAGCCCCATATATAAGGCCGCCTGTGAGGGATAAAGGATCAGACTAGTAAAACGAAATTGATCATCAGAAATTCTCGAGCGCGTCAGATTAAGGTAAGGTGAGTTAATTACCTGCTAAAAAGTGTATATTCCAGTAATCTGACGATTTGAGAGTGACGTAAAGAAAGGGAAGGGGCAGCAATGTTGTATCTAATTTTTTTATTTTGAAGGAAATAATTCAAAGATAACGAAAAATATATAACCTGACGATTTCCACAAACCGAAATAACAAAAATTCGTCGATAAAGTTTAATGCGTGCAGCTGTGTGATACCTATATTTCCCTCTCCGAGTTTCTATTCCTCTATTCTCTATTCAATTTTTCTCTATCTATTACTCTCTCACTCCGTTCCTACTCTGAATTTTGTTGCCATGACGGCATCACATCTGATCACAGAGACTCGTTGGTAGGAAATCATAATGAAGAAAAGAGAAATTAAACTTTCTATGGTTTTTACCACTTTTATGGGGTAATGCAGTTTCGTCCTATAAGGACATTTTCAAACTCATACAATATATAAGTTTGAAAATGTCCTCATAGGACGAAACTGCAGTGAAGATTAAAGATAAGGTGAAGATAAGATGAAGATGAAATAAAGATAAGATAAAGGTAAGATAAAGATGATATAAAGATAAGATACAGACAAGATGAAAATAATATAAAGATAAGATGAAGATGAAGCAATCTGGAGTTCAGAAGCTCAAGTACCCGGAGTGTTATAGTGTTTATGTGGGACAATGTGACCTAAATTCATCAAAAAGTTCAACATGAAAGGTTTTTCAGACTGAGTAAAAATGATTAGACGTTTTTAAAACAATTCTTGGAATGTAATCATGAGTTCCCGAATCTAAACGATATGGAACTTTTGCACTATCCAAGCAATCGTTGGAAAGTCAATTATTCGGAAATTCTTAAGCATAAGCTAAGTCTAAGTGACCAAATCGATCTTCTCCACTCGCCAGTTTTCAAATTAGCGACCGTACCCAAATTGTCACAGGTAAACAAAGTTCAGGTACTCAATTGAGCAAAGGACCTCTGTTATTACCTACAGTAATGTATAGATATATAAGGATTATTATTATCAATTATTTCAGTTTATTGTATATGTATGAAAATGTCGTTATGGGACGAGACTGTAGGATTGTTAGTTACCAATACGAGTGGTATAATATCATAGGAAGTTTCATTTCTCCATTTTCATGATGATTTCGTACAATGCAGTAACGGCTACATCAATCAATTTATCCAATTGATATTGCAAGAAAGTTGTCGTTATCGATGAAAAATGTTGGAACATTATTGATTTTTGAACTCTAATGTCAGCTTCATTAAATATTTCAAGTATCTCTCTTCTTTAACTCCGACAAGTTCAAAATCTGACGGTCCTTCATGGATAGCCGTATAAGGACATACTGTATCATATTTGAATCAAAACATATCTAGAATCTACTTTCATTTGAAATTTATACCCTACATGTCATTGTAGTGAAGTAAAACTTGATTCATGATATTTTATAATCAAGTCCTACTCCTGATTTTGAAAAAAAAACACACTATGCGCATTGGGGAATCTCGTTTAGCTTTGAGTTTAGTCCAGCCCCGCGGCAAGGAAGCAAATGGCCAGAGGCATGGTTCATGCCGTTGAAAACCCTATCTTGCGTCACTTCCGGCTGTCATAGATTTAAAGTAAAACAAACGCTCAGAAGAAAACGATATGATTAAGACAAAAACTCATATTTGGGTTTGATGTGAGGGGCGTATTGTTGAGATTGAAAAGGGCCCCAACAAGACATTTGCCTAGGGGCCCCAAATTCTATTGTGGGGCCTGTGTCCATGAAAGTTCGAACTTCTAACATACCAAGACGGTTTTCATGTTGTCGTCCGTGAATATAAGAGTTGGGGTTGGGTTAACTGATATAAGGAGAAAGGAATTCAAGACCATGTACACTTTGGTCAACACATACTTGAATACACGCTGTAGTCTGTCAGTCTTCTTCGGTAATATTAGATACTTCTTCTTTAATTAGCCCTATTACCTTTTTATCAAATTTTGGAAAATTATTTTTACGCCTGATGATTTCCTCAAATCATCTCGATGGGATTGAAAACACAAAAATTGGGAGAAAGTCTCAGTATGGTGTGTCCATACTTTTCAGCAATACTCCCAAGGGCATACACTTTTTCAAATGTTTTTGTCTGTAAAACTTCAAGTAGTTGGTTTTTGGTATAGTAATCTTCAAAATACAAATTGGTATCCATTGAAAAACTTTGTATTTCATCTTTACTCGAATTTTTATTTGGTACTTTGATAAGCTGTCGCGAATGAGAAAGCGTTGTCAAGAACTTTCACACTATTAGCATCCAAATTTGGGATCAATGTGTTTTCAAACCGTTCCTCGAAAATATTAGCTTCCATGTTCATATGATAGTCAACATTGCAGTCCTCAAGTTTTTCTCCACATAATTTCAAAGAATTCGAAACCCATCCTTCACTTCCTCTGCAATGCACAATGATTAGTCGCGATCCTTTGTTTGCAGGCATGTTAGGCGTACTGATTCTCGAACCATCAGTCCACCCTTTCGTAACTGTGTCGTGAGTGTCATACCAAATTTCGTTCAAATAGATAATTTGCCGTTGTTCTTGTCTATATATAGTTATTCGTTCTAAGTATTTGTCACGCAATTCCACTATTCTTCTGCTTTCTATAACTGCTTGACGTTTGTTTATTATTTTATATCTAAATCCTAGTTTCTTTATCGAATTCTGAAGAGTTTTGTCACAGTAGCTCACGTTATGGCCGGAAGTATTGAATTTCTACTTTATGATTTCAGTTGTAGGAATCTCATTGCTTTTGTAACAGTAGTATATTGTTTTTTTCAATGATTTTATTAGGTGCACATCTAAAAGTTTTGGTAATCCCGTATCACATCGCGTCTTGTGTTCATAAGGTTTGTTTTTGACTATTTTACGTACAGTTGAGAAAGAAATTTCGGTTAGATCTGATGTTGCTTGTAATAGTTTGTTTTCTTCGAAACCGAACTTGAGATGAAGATTTTTATATACGTTGAAACATACTCTCTGTTTTTCAATATTCAAATGCATCCGAATCTTATTCACTGGAATCTATTTTCGCATTGTTCACCATCGCTACTGGAATCACTACACAGGAAAAACTGTGTTGTTATCACACTCGTTATTACTATCAGTACTTGTCCAAGGATACCACATTTTGAACAGATAGCAAAACTTTTAAGTAATTATATCTGCACCAATATCGAATTTCAACACTCAAATCGCGATCAGTTCCTGAACTGAACATTGAAAACATGACGGGTCGCATCCTATTCGTCACCGTAACATTTAATTCAATGACTCTTCAGCCAATCATAAAACTCGGTTAGTAAAAATCATCCAATACGAACCGCCAATTCATCAGTCCACGTGCACTAGTTGGCAGCTGCTTTTGTATTGGTTTTTTTGGCTTTTGAGGGCACCGACACTTTAAGTAAGCACAATACCAGTTACTTCTACTATACTCCACTATCGATATTAATCAAACCACAAGTTGTGGTTTATTTTGTTTCAGGCAGCGGCACAGTGCATGGCATATATCATAAAATGTGTATTTTTAATAATCGTTCGTCCGTAAAACACACATGTTACATAAATATTGTCATTGAACTTTCATAATAACATTCGTGCATTCGACGTCGTGCGTTACCTATAACCTACACACTACATAACGGATGTGGCAATTTCGGCGTGGAAGAGTGAATTAAAATAAAATTCGAAATAAGCCATAAAACCGGCGTGGATTGAAATTGACCCACGGTTCGGTTTATGATCCATAAAATGTTTACTATCAACGTTTCTTTCTGTGAGCAAAAGGGTAGTTTATGTCTCAAGGGGTTCAGAAGACATGACAGCGTCGTTCTGAATTTCAAGCGAGTGTCTGGGAAATATTGTCAGATGTACGGAAATGGTCATGAACTCAAAAAACCGTTATTGAATAGACACAATAATATCAAAAAGAGAACATGAAAATATTCAACGTGACTTGGTGAAATACAAATGACCCATTCATTAAGTGATCATACATCAAACAAATATGATATTAAAAATTACTAGAAATTGAAGAAAAAGAAGTAATAACTCTAAAAAGCAAACATATAAGATTCACTCTAGGGGTGTGTATTTTCATGCGACTGAAAAACCAAATACCCAATGTAGTAAAATATAAAAATCATAACAACATATTTCATTTTGATAGGTAACTCTAACGTTATTTAAGGAAATTGCACCGAGACATATTTATCGTTTGGTTTGTCAACAAAAAAATATAGAGTTATAGAAAAAATTGTATATTAACTTTCGTTAAACATAAAGAATGTTACCTGAAAATATAACCTTTTTAATTTAATATTCATAACATCTCAATTCAACTTCGCAAACTGCTGGTGGAGCCGCCGAATATGCTGACAAACTGAAACAGCGGAAATACATTTGTCTGGAAGATCGATATATTTTCTATCCAATTGCCATTGAAACATTTGGTAGCTTTGGTTCCTTTGTGGTCGGTCGGTAGCCAAGCAGTTCGACGTGGGTGCTTTGTTCACTCACTCGAAATGACGTGTTGGTCGGTTGTTCAAGCCCTAGTCTGAACGATCGATTTTCACTTCCTATTGTCCAACCCGTGTTAGAAATCACACGTTAAAAGGTAAGATCTCGTTAATCCTTAGCTCGCACAAGTTTCGACTTCTGAGGGTTGTCGTTCGTAGGGGAGCGACACCTGGTTAACGAAAAAACAGTTTTTTTTAAACAGATTTTCATCCCGATTTTTTCAAAGCTATTGATCGAAAACTAATTACAGTAACAGGCGATTCTAGAGCAAGATCATTTCTAATACAACGAATCAGCATTGCAATTCAGAGAGGAAATGCTGCATATTTCGTGGCACTATTTCTCCTTATCAAAGTCATGATGGAATTTTCTTTCGCCCACAGATGTCTCCCCAGCTTCTTCTGTTAAAAATTATCCAAACGTTATTGAGAGTAAATCAGACTTTAGTCCTAAAAAAATTGTGGTAGAAACCTTAACAGGCAAACAGTTTCAACATCATGAAAGGACAAATGCAGAAGAGAAAAAAAGTTCAAACCCGGGAAAATTTTGCGGTGATTCAACTAATAGCCGAATCTTCACCTTATATCAACTATCCGCACACTGTAATCTTCCTGACGATGAACCACCAACATCCGCCTATGTCTGAACCTGTCAAGAATTTCGACGAAATCGCTATTGACCAGGACACCAGAAAACGAGTTCAACGACAATCTTCTCATATGCCCTTCAAGCACTCCAAAATCAATTTGTAGATCCAGAATGTTATAGAATGGGCATGTTTCTATCTTCATACACGATTACTGTTATATCAACTCGATTTTGCAAGCCCTGATCGCATGTCCACTACTCTAAAATTTACTGAATAGTCTGAATAAAAACATCTCTACCCCGGTTATATTTGGAATGTGTCGTTTTGTGGAACAGTTTGTTCACCTACCTTCCTACATTTTGACGAAAGACGGGATAGTGAATAAAAATTTCAAAAATTACCAAGAAGTTTCAATCAACACTGGCACCCCATTCGGCCGACGTGGAATTATAAAATGTTGCATAACATGCGGACTGACTGGATCGAGGGTAGACAACAGAGGCTTTGAATTTTGAATTCGACCTGAAGATTGATTCGACTTTGGTATCGTCGGTAACACAGTCTTCAACAGAGAAGCAATACAAGCTATTCGCTGTCGTTTACCACGAAGGTAAAAATGGCAACATTGAACACTACGTGACCGACGCCTTCCACGTCGGCTACTACTGCTGGATAAGGTACGACGATGCTTCAGTCAAGACCGAGCAGGAAAATTACGTACTGAAAGCCCAGGGAACGCGAGTTCCTAATTTGCTGGTCTACAGGAAAAGCGATATGATCCGTTTCAAATAACTCCCCCATAGGGGGATGGGGTTGCTGCTTTTACGTTCAGCGTCTGGAAACTTACGGAATTTCGATTTTGAGTTTTTATCGAACTTGATAGTTGGTTTTGAAAACAATATTTTGTTGCACAGATACAGATATCATTAGTATGCAGAATATCATTCATATGAAAATCTGCACAACGTAGTTGTGTTTAGATATTGTTTTAATTCTCCTCATACAACATATAGCTGAATGGAAATACTACTACCTTCCAATGTAGTTCTGGGTCCATATTCCAACAAATTTTGATGACTTTTCTTCTGTTTGTTTCTGTTCGTCATCATTAAACGTTGCTTTTCTTCTTCATTTCGCAAGAGTGTTCTCGCTTTTCCTAGAACTTGTAACCCTCCAAATTTTAAACGTTCAAAGGTGAAAACTCAAAGTTAAAAATATGGAAGTTATCACTTATGTGCTTATAGGCTGCTCAGATTGTTACGGGGAGGGTGTGAGTGAGTTTCAACAATGATTGGTAATAGTCGAAGGCAAATTGAAACTGACTACTACCAATATAACAAAGTTGACTTGACCGGCTCTTTAAATGGGCGCCAGGTAGCAAATGAAAATTAAATAAAGATAATTACTACCAAAGAAATTCTCTATCTTGGCGGAGAAGGCAGAATAAATCAGCAGGAACAAATAACAACTTTAATTACGAATAAAAAAAACAACAATAAGCTGAAGGCTATTCACAACCAAAAATTTGTAAAGCTGAAGGCTATTTAAATTCAGAATATTTACAAGTTGTCAATCTGATTCAAAGATGGTCCTGGTTGGATAATACCTGGGTGGGTGGTTTGACGATGCTGGTCCTAGCGAAGTGCTGTTGGGCTGGAATCGACTGGGCTAACAGTACCTTGACGACGAGGACGACTCAATGGTCTCTATAAAGCAGGACAATGGTTGGTTCTGGTTAACTGAGCCTCTTCGATTATAAATTATCAGCAAGGGGACCTCCTGGTAACACCAATCCTCTACCCAGTATTTGGCTTCCTTGAGGTTATGCGAAACAAACGGAATGAATCAGAATTGAAAAAAAAACAATAGTTCAGGGAACGAAGGATATCCTTAGAACCTTAGGGTATATTCTGAATTTTATTAAACAAAATTTTACTTTCAAAACCAAGTAAAGGTTAATAATAAAATAAATTAAAAAAATTAAACTAGAACAGCCAGTATTCTCCTAAGAAAATGGAGAATATTAACTTTCACTACAAGTGGTAGGCAATAAAATTGATAACTAAATGAATTCCTTATGAACTTTATTGAAAATCCAAATGAATCTAAATATAATGAAAAAATATCTTTGATAATTTGTAAGGATATCGTAAGGATATGCAATGCAAATTCAAGAGTAAGAAATAATGAAAAAGCGATAAGATAATAAGATAGGCGATTCAAATATTTCTGAATCCAAAGGAAGATATATTATGGGTGACAATTCCTAAATAAAATTTTGTCAGATAACTTTGGATTCAGAAAGAGCTACATTCAACGCTGACAGGGGTGGCAGATATAAATGGTAAAGGCCAAAGATACTACCTCGTAGACCTGAGCAATGAGTTGTACAGACCAGAGATTGAATTTCCGAGAGAAGAAATTCCAATGCTAACTACTGCACAGCTCGGAAGAACAAAGAACAACTCTCTCAGGTTCGCATTTATTTCTCACAGAGATATCATTAATAATGAACAAATAAAGAGAAAATAAATGCTCACCTGGAGAATTCCCCTGTTGGCTCCTTGTCCGGCTGTACCAGCAGTCAGCACCGGACTTGTCCTCCAGTCGCCAGTCAGACCTCCTAACTAAGGATCAGTCCCCGGAACAATGATATTATTATCTGAAAAAGGTATTCTGAGTAGACACGGTTTCGATTGATTTGAAAAGTTGAACCTTGAAAGTTGCCAAATTTCAGTGAATAACCAAAAATATCTTTTCGATATTCTCCAATGGAATCTTCCTAAAAAGTAATTAGCACTGAAATTTGATTCCTTCCAATGATTCTTTAATTAAACGGAAATTTGGATTTCAACCTCAATCCTCGTGGTCTCGGAAAAAAACCGAAAATTGGAAACTGTAAATCAAAATAATTTACTCAACGAGTTATCTAAACGTTCAGTGCAATTCAATCTACTGTCTGCACAAATTAATGAAAGATAAATCAGATAATTAGGTCTTTTACCAGAAAAATGCTTTCTACCCACTTTTTCCGCACACCTGTTCACGTTCACGGTCGCTACCCTTCCCCTCTTCTCTCGTCGGAAGCAAAATTCCTCGATATCCATCGATTTCTCCGATCTTTTTCCGCGCAAGCGGTCTTCACTCGAAATTGAAAGAGGGAGTGACTACTGTCCCGGCATTACTTCGATGCAAAATATTAAATATTAGAAATGGAACGAAATTTTCGTTACAAACTTGCACTACTGCTGTCTTAGGTCACCTTCATTTTTACCTTCCACTGAAAAAGTCATTTCACTTGCATATGTACCATTATTATGAATGATAAAAAGAATCATCTTTAAAATAGAATCTTGAGGAACACCTTACGTTCTTGAAATTGTCTGAGAGAATCACTTCGTAAATAATAAATCGAATGTGAAAAGTATACATTCACTTTATCACATTTACTTATCCAGAATAGTAACCATCCCTCATACGCTCCCATATTGTGTTTCGCCTTCATAACCAGAATAATTACTGAACTGAAGCACCTTCATAAAGTCATTTCAGGGCCAACCTAATGAGAAACCGCATTTGCGTGTATACGTTTGTTATTATTATGCAAAACAAATAGTTTATGGTGACCATCAACTAGGTCCAAATTTATGGGCCTGTTAAACCACTACAGGTAGCAATGTCGCGTTTTATATTTGTCATATGCTGCTACATTGTTATCGTCACAGTGTTTTTTCGAATTTTTTGCATATTTTTATGCGTGCACACACACAAGCGGGTAACGGAATTACAGGGGTGGGACACCATGATATTGCCAGTCACTTTTATGGGTCGTTGGCGCTGTATTGTCTGGTTCACTTTCATGTTGAACCGTTTCATGAAAAGCATAAGGATTTAATAGGTTCCGGATATTTTGGAAAATCTGAATTATGACCGGCTTGATAGTTCGATGAATTTTTTTCGTATTTTATAGTTGGCATTCTTTTTGCTGGAATAAAAAGACTATCTACGTAATGAGAATTACGTGAAAATAAGAAAAAATAAGAATTTCGAGCTACAGTAATCAAACTTGAATTAGGAAACAGAAACAATCTTCCATGAATTATCTATCTGAGTTAAACATTGAACATGTAAAGCTCAAACTCCATGCTAATATTCAAGTTCACAAATTGAAATTAGTGTTAAAATAACATAAAGCTCCTGAAAATATTATTGGTAGCTGATGACTTGTTGTTGGAAAATATATTTAGATACATTGATGGATGTAGCCGTTACTACATAGTAGGAGATCGTCATGAAAAATTTATACGGATATTCTCAATTGTATTTGTCTGAAAAAGTCCGTATAGAAAGAAACTTCATCAACGTTAGTTACAAATTCGAGTGGTATAAAAACATATATTTAGATGCATCACACAGAAATTGCAATTGAGTTTAAACTAGACCTCTTCAGTTGACTAGTGCTGGTTGCTGCTGAGGCAACTTTCAGTACATTTCGTCAATTTCCTCACAACACGAATCTCCTGTGATGGTTCGGCCTGGATGCAGAAAGTTATAGTGAATCACTGACCACCACACAGTAAACATGGTCGTTTTTTGGTATTTTTTGCCTTTGGGAAGTGCCTGGGTAGCTCATCAGTTTCACACGTAACGATCCGATCCAAAAAAGTATAATTTTGGTTGAGCAAAAACAAAGAAGAACATACCTCAAAAGTGACAATTTCTGTCGATCGTTGAAATCAAGAAGTATCCACTTTTCAAGCCTTTTGGCCTTTCCAATATGTTTCAAACCATCAAAAATCTCATGGGATCTGACGCCCACTTCTTCCGCCATCTCACACACTGTTTCTGATGGGTCAGTCTCCACCAGAGTACTCACAACCTCGATACTGTAGTTTGACTACTTTGGGGCTCATCTTCAAAGCTAAAATCTCCGAAACGAAATTTCGCAAACCAACGTCGAACAGTGCGGTTCATTAACACTAACATTTCCAAATGTCTGGTCGGTAAAATATGACCTATACAGTGTGAAATATAAACATATATCTTCCCTTTATTTAGAGGTTTAATCTTTGCACAGGTTTTCTCACTCGCGTACCTCTCCTTACTGCTTGATTGCTCTTCTCAGTATTTGATGTGTTCGTTTGTTGATCTTTATTGCCATCCGAATTTTCTATAGATGAATAGTCAGAAATTGATGCTTCATTCTCCGGTAGTGAAATAGAAATCCCTTCCTGTTGTTCATTGTCCATTTCCGTTGTTTCCTGATTGGAACTTTGAGTGGTAGATATGTTAATGCCTTCATTGGGTGATATATTTCCGTAAGAGCAACATCGGATATTTCTGTAATTATCCGACCAATCTACCGCTATTTGACCCAAATATCGTCGCCACAACTTACCATCAACCTCGTCCTGTACCTGTACCTGATGAATTTCAGGTGGAATAATTCTTATATCTTTGAGCCATTCACGACCAAAAATAAATTCTACCTCACCAGGTAATATATATAGGTTAGCCAATACTTTTTGTCCGCAATAACTGGCTTCAAAAGTTGAGTATCCAATTGGTTTTATTATTTCTCCTGTGTAAGTCTTCAAAGGAAGTTCACTTGTGTGAATCTGTTTATTGGGAAAAAGCTCCTTGAACATATCATAAGATATAGAAGAAACTACTGCTCCGGTATCGTATTCCATTTCTACATGTTTATCATCTAAATGAACATCAAGGAGAAATTTATCCGGTTTTCGCTCAGATTCTGGTAACATACAGTCTACGATATTGTTGATGTAATAGAATTCATGATCAGAATCATTTTCCACAATAACCTCACTAGAACTTGGTTGAGTTACTGGATGTATCTGATTCTGATTATTGGATTTCACAAATTTCTTGGTAGGTTTGACACTTGGATGATTTGTCATTGGTTTTCCATTTCTACAAACTGCATCTAAATGTCCAACTCGACCACACCTTCCACAATGTGAACGAACGTGTTTACAGACATTTGCTAAATGCGATTCATCACCACATCGAAAACAAAAACGCTTGAACGGATTCGGAGATGACCTTTTGAAGTTTTGACTGAATTTTAGTTGATTTTGATATATTGACATCGAAGATGATTGCAATGCTTGAATTTCTTTCGAATCTTTGTGAGCCGATTCCATTTCTAGTGCTGTTTGAACATAGTCAAAAAAAGTATTGTTAGGTTCTTTCAGCTGAATTAGTTTTTCCAACCAACTGGAGTTTTTCAGTCCACTAATAAATTGCTGCCGTAGATGTTTATCAGCGGTGGACGCATTACAAGAAAGACATCGAAAGTCACAATTTCTTGATAGTTTCTTCAGATCTGCTACGAAATCGGAAATGCTTTCACCTACTTGTTGTATTCTTCTTGTGAAACGATTTTCTTTCACGATTACGCTGGGTTTGGGATGGAGATGTTCTTTATTTAGAATTTTCGGATCGTCAGGAGTAGTCAAATTGTATAGAAGTTGTAATGTTTTTGTACCCATGGAATGTATCAACCATTCTTTCTTCTTATTGTCAATCTCTGCTAAGGTACCCGTGAAACTTTTCATATTGAAAAATTTCTCTAGTCTCTTGATGAAAATGTCCCACGTTTCCGTTTCTTCGCAAAAAGGTTCTAAAGGAATAACTTCTGGGGAACTGGATTTTTGTGAACATTGTAATGATTCCGTAAGAGTCTTAATCAGGATACTGAATTGTTCAGAATCCATTTTGGTAAATTTTCGTTATGTGGACACCCAGCGATTTTGAAAAAATTTTTGACTGTACTACGTATTTTGATGCGTAGATTACGAATCCGAAAGAAAAAAGCGGCGCTCTCTCTTATTAAAAAGTTACGGCCCTTCAAAGTTCAGAAAAGGGCAACTTTCCAGCCTTCTTTTTCACTAAATAAACTATTTAAAAACACAAGCATTTATTCACTAGGTCACCTTTACACCTTATTCCCCCTTCTTTGACACTTTTCACTTCAATAATCAACATTTTTCTTATAAAAAACTCAATTTAAAAACGAATGCTTCTCCTGGTGACATTATTATATTTTTAGGTTAGTTACTAGTGACATTTCAGAAAAAAGCGGTTGGTATTTGCCGTCGCCTACTATTTCAAATTCGTAATACACCACCAAAAACCAATTTACGATCTGAAGAATGAAGGTAAAAAACATTTGAATTACTTCAGGAATATGGACTGCATCAGTCGTACCAACCATATCATTAACCTCAAAAACGTAAAATACAGTGATATGTAATCAAAAAGCAGCTCCGTACATTTTTTAACATTTTTATAAGAAAAATGTTGATTATTGAAGTGAAAAGTGTTAAAGAAGGAGGAATAAGGTGTAAAGGTGACCTCGTGAATAAATGCTTGTGTTTTTAAATAGTTTATTTAGTGAAAACAAAGACTGAAAAGTTGCCCTTTTCTGAACTTTGAAGGGCCGTAACTTTTTAAATAAGGGAGAGAGCCGCTTTTTTCTTTCGGATTCGTAATCTACGCATCAAAATACGTAAGCACAGTCAAAAATTTTTTCAAAATCGCCGGGTGTCCACATAACGAAAATTTACCTCAATTTTATTCTATACCGTCCTCGTCGCCACTATTGTATGTGTAAATTATTGTTAAGAAATACGTAATACTTTATTACAAAAATGCATATGACAAAAGTGATAACAGAATGACAGACTTCACTGTCTACACACATCGGTAAAATATGACTTATACAGTGTGAAATATAAATGAACATATACAACATCGGCCAAGAAAGCTAAATCACATTGCCAGTCTATGTCACGTTGCGCAGTCTGGTCTATTTATTTATATTTTTTGCCTTGCCACGATCGACTGGACTAATGGTAACCGGTTGGCTACTCCTGGTATAGACAGATCAATTTTCATTGTTTTCAATTCATTATTGATGAAATTTGTACAATATATTGGTTCATTATTGAAATTATTGCAGATTTTGTGGAAGATTGATATTTCGTCCATTTTTTCAAATAATATTCCATATTGTTCCACTTTTCCGGTTGAGAAACCAGGCATCGACAACCTCGATAGTTTCCCACTCATGCTCATCTCCGTTTCGTAAACTTTCCTATTTCGGAATAGTATTCCCGAAAGGTAACAGTGAGCTATTAGTTCGGTCTTTACGGTATTATTTCCGACACAGCTACAATCAAAGTATAACTGTGACATTCGACTGCGAATAGTAATTGCCAATCTCACTAGCGGCACGATCAGCCAAAACCAGATTATTGTATGGAAACCGTTTTAATAGCGTTACTTGAAAGCGCATTCTGTTTCGCTAATGTACTTAAAATCGAGTTCAATTCAATGACAACTTCATGAAATCGGTGCTCATTGATAAACTCATATTTAATGCACATCATAGAGACGCCTGCATGTGATAATTGATCAATTTTGCAGCGGAACGAGTTGCTCCATATCTTCGTTAATTATTGAGATGTTTATTCAATTCATTCACTCTTTGTGTTTTCTTGTTAAAGAAAGAACAATTCGGTATTGCTACTGCTTCGAAAATAATAAACTCACAGCAGATGTTGACAATGTTCCTAGTCATGTGATAAAGGACAGTATCGACGTTCTCTCTATACCCCCAATAGGCATATTCAACTTAATTTTAACAACTCTAGCGATATCACAAAATACAGGGCAATTTCAATTTTATGTAACTTTTCTAAACTCTTTGAGATATGTGTGCAAAATGAAAAAATTATTTCTCCTACTTAGCATGGTTTCGTACAACAGAGATCTTTCATGGCATGTTTGAATGAAAATCTCTGTACCTACCTGGACAAGCAAAAACAAGTCGATGTTATTTATTTAGACTTTCAAAAAGCCTTCGATCAAATAGACCATTACGTTCTTCTCAGCAAATTGACAAAATTGGGACTCTCTAACCAACTGCTTACACTAACTGAATCATATCTAGTAAACAGGAAACAATTCGTCGAATATAAATCTTTCAAATCGGCTCAGTACATAGTTACATCTGGGGTACCACAAGATTCTAATTTTGGACCTCTTTTATTTTTAATAATGAGTTGGCAACCTCTTTGAATATTCCTGGCCTACTATTTGCATCCGATCTAAAACTATACTATAAAATCGACAACTGCCAACGTGTACAACAAGAATTAGATGTAATCAAACGTTGGTGTAGTGATAATCGTCTACAACTGAACGCATTCAAATATAAAAAAATATCATTTACAACAAATAAGCGAACTTTACTGTACGATTATTCAATCAACAATGCTACAGTCAACCGCATACACGAGATAAAAGATCTTGGTATAACGTACGACAGTAAATTAACATTTACAACACATATATGAGGAATATGACTGCTGATGCAAATAGGATGCTTGGATTCATTTACAGAAATGGCAAAAATTCCAAAAGTATTGCCACCTTAAATCTGCTATATTTTACGTATGCCATATCTAAGTTAGAGTATGGCTCTGTGTTATGGAATCCAGTTTACGACTACCAAAAAACACCAATTGAGAGCGTGCAGAGGAAGTTCCTAAAATACTTTTGTCTAAAAGTCGATGGCCAATACCCCACGAGAGGCATCGATCATAACATTTTGTGGACACGATTTGATATGACATCTTTGGAAAATAGGGAAATTATCCTTGGTATAATATTCCTGCATGAATTACTCAACAACAATATTGACAGTACGGTTCTTTCACCCGAGATCAATTTCTTAGTACCAAAAAGTGAAGGTCGACACAATCTGAAATTCTATTATGAAGCATCACGCACAAATGTCATGCTACGATCACCATTTGATTTTGTATGAAGTAACTTCAATGAGATCTGTGATCATGTATCCACAATCATTTTTAATAATACTATAAATAACATTTCAGTCAGTATATATATTTTATATATACTTCGTTTTAGAATTTACTTTTATACATTTCTATATTCCGTTAGATTTAATATTTATTTTATATATACTCTGTAATAATAGCATTTTCTATAACTGGGTACTGTTGCAAATAACTCGCTTTTTTTGAATTCAACTCAAATAGAAAACTGTAACTGAACTTTCCTTTGATGAAAATTCCATTTTATGGCTTCACATTTTGCGTATATAAACTCCATCTATATCTTCCATATGATGTATTTTTTAGGAAGTCAGAACAAATAAATCGAGGTAATTTCCATAGGTACTAATTTGAGTTTGGTCTTTCTTAAACAACTGTCACATTCAGAACTGAAATAGACCAGTCGCTTTGCTTTCAACCACCATATCCTCAAATATCTGAAAAGTTTCAACATCTTGAGCTATTATTGATATGGCTTTCAGAAACAAAGATGAACAGGCGACCTTCTATCCTATATCACCCGTATTTGAAATAAAGAAATCGAGAAACATGGAGAGTCAAGAGCTGTTGCGACTGATATTTCTGAGGCATTTGACCGAGTGTGGCATGAGGGTTTGCTGGCCAAACTTTGATGCTACGGTTCATCGGATCATTTTTGTGTATGGCTCTTCAGCTTCCTGAAAGAAAGTTCCCTGCCGTCGATGGATATCTCTCGAATAATTTCACCATCAACGCTGTTGTTTCCCAAGGATCCATACTATCCCCATACTTATTGAAAAAAACCAAGAATCCATTATATTGCTTTGATGACGACAGCACACATGTCGCGTCACTAAATATGGATTCCAGGACATCGGTTGCGAACGCACATCTTCACCGCCAGCAGGTAGTTGAATATCTTAATGAGGATCTAGGAGTAATTTCGAATTGGTATGAAAGTAAACAGGTTTCCTGAAATTGCAAAGACTGATTCTCAAAAGCGTGGAACACTGTTCTGAACCAAAAAACTGTACACACCTCAGCATCTTTTGATGCATTATAAAGCTCAGATCAGACAGACCTTCTTTGGAGTATCGTTCTCATGTATAGAGCTCCGCCTCCCATGTATAGAGCTCCTTCGCCTAAAAAAGTTAGAATTACCAAGCCACTCGCTCCTTGGCTCACTCAAAATCTCAGACGTGATGAAGCCTTTCGAAAATTTAAAAAAACTAAATCTCTTAATGATCGTATGAGGTATAAAGAATTGAGAAAGTATACCTTGTCAATAGTTGGAACTGAAAAAAGGACATATCTCAAGTCTGTCTGTTCTGAAAAAATACCACGCAAAACCTGGAATGCTCTTTCTAACCTCAATGTTCGTTCAAAAAAACAATATTCATTACCCAATCACCTCTCGAATCCCGATGAAATAAACAACTGTTTTGCCCAATTCGTACAAAATGTTTCTAATAATTGTGATGAAAATATTGAATTTTATAGCAATAATTATTCAATCAGGCAAGATAACTTCTCATTTCGATTCGCTACTGAAGAAGCTTTCATGAAATCCTGAATGATATTAAAAGTCAAGCTTCAGGGGTTGATAATATTTCAATCAGAATATTGCAACTTTGTAGCCCGTTTATAGATAAATATATTACACATATCATCAATTGTTGTTTTGAACGTTCATATTTTCCAGACTTGTGGAAAATTGCCATTGGGAAACCCATTCCCAAGAATAATGATCCAGCTAGTTATTCTTATCTCAGAATTATCAGTATACTTCCAACCATGAGTAAAATTTTTGAAAGAGTTATTTATTTACAGAATAATGAATATTTTAATACCAATAATCTGTTATCACCATCGCAATGTGGTTTTAGGCAGGGTTTCAGCACGGCTACAGCTCTTGCTACTATTACACAAGACATTGTTGAGGGATTTGATAAAGAAATGATTAGCACTCTGGTACTACTAGATTTTTCGAAAGCATTCGATACCATCAATCATGAGCTGATTTGCATGAAACTCAGATATCATGTTTTGATAGTGCTGCCTTATTTCTCATCTGGTCTTATTTACTTGGTTGATCTCGAAAAATTGTTGTTGATGGTCATCACTCCTTACCTTTTGATATTCTATCAGGAGTACCACAGGATTCCATTTTGGGACCTTTATTGTTCAACATTTATACTACTGACATTATTTCGTCCATCAAGAAATGTAAAATACAGGCGTATGCTGATGACATACAATTATACATGCACTTTAACACTGATCTTGATTTGATCAATGGGCTATCAAGTGAACATGATTTGAAAATTAATCCTAATGAAACGAAGATGATGCACTTTGGATCGCAGAAGAATCGTCAATTTGCAGAAAACAATTTCCGTTTAGAACTAGGTCATGCTATCTTGACTCCTGTCAATACAGCTAAAAACTTAAGGGTGATGCTTGACACTGATCTTAGATTCACTAGTCATGTTAAAAATTCAATGAAAAAAGCTTGTATGTCATTGAAACTGTTATACTGTAATCGTTTTATTTTGAGCCAACCTCTAAAAAGAATGCTCTGTGATAGTTTGGTGCTAAGCCATTTCAACTACTGTGACACCATATATGGGCCATACTTATATGATTCAGATAAAAATAGAATACAAAAAGTGTAAAATTCTTGTTGCTGCCTAATTTATGGACTTCGTAAGTATGATTCAATTTCTGAAGCCTTTAAAGACTCCCGCTGGCTCTATATGAAAAACCGTATGATTCATCATTTGGGTTGTTTTGTTCATAAATTGATCACCCTTTCCCATTCTCCTCTTTCAATACAAAAACTAATTCTGCGTGAAAGTATTCACTTAAGAAACATTAGAAATAAAAACAAATTAACTATGCCACAACATCGCACTGCACAGTTTCAGAGATCATTTCTTTTTGGTGCTGTAAAACTCTATAATTCATTGCCCGAGCAATTGAAGAGATTCAATATCAGGAAATTCAAATACAAATATAAAAATTATATCTATGATAGTCAGTAATGTCAACTTTTGCTCCTTAGACTGCAGATCAATTAAATTAAATTATTCATCAACTATCTTTAGAAGATAATCACAAATTATTATTTTATTTACGGTTCTCATTTCGTGGTACCATCACTGTTAATTGCTATTATTTTTGTATGTTTGCGAGCATTAGGGAGTGGTGCTTGTTGGTCGAGTTAGAGTAGCTTTCAGCTAGACTTCGCCAGATTCTCTTGTAACCTATTTTCATTTTCAAATATATATTTGTATTGTTTTTTGTATTATCAATAAAGCCGATTTATTATCATTATTATTATTATTATTATACCCTGAAGCTGCTAGATTCTATCTAGAAAAGAGCCATCTGCCTGATTGGGGACGCGAACATCACTTGCAACCTTGATAGGGTGGAACATCGAAGAGAGGATAGAGATTTGTCTCTCTTATATTGATACTTACACGGGAAGTGTTCAAGTGACATGGCACCAAGAGGCGGTGGCGGCTCATCGCAAAACGGTCCAATTTTCTACCTTGTGGAGCATGTAGTCTATGTTGAAATGCACCATTCCAGTAAAGAACAATGGAAACATAGTCACTTTTCTGAAGGTTATCGCATTTCTCAAAGGAAAGTATGTTGGTTATAGAGTATAAAAATCAGAAGTCTTCAACAGCAAGCAGATCAACGAATTCATCAGGGAAGTTAATACTGAAACATATCTAATGCTGAAGGCAGTTCCAAGAAAATATAACACTGTAGGATATAAAAGTATCCATCTGATTTGCTTCATTTGCAGGTAGCAACAATTAGTGCGTTGGGGACTAACAAAAATGTCAATTGATCTAATAAACGACGAGGGAGACTTGAGTACTCGCCTACGGCTTGTCTTAGAATTTTATCGAAAAGCGCTTGTTACGGACTTGTTACGTTAATTAATATTTTTTCAGGTGATTGAAAAAGTGTAAAATTTGGACACCCCTTTTCTGCTTTTAGGCTCATTAGCTAGTAAATACTTTTTCATTACAAACTAAAAATATTTTCGACGAAAGGTGGAACTGGAAACTCTGGCGCAGATTTAATCTAAAAGAGACACTTTTTCCAAACAACAAAACTGCATGAAATTGCATAAATGTTTAGTTCATCTCTCGAAGATACCACTTTACTTCTTGGAACGAATGCAACTAGTTGATTGGTTGATATTAACTCGAATTGCAGAACTCCCATCTTCATGATTACAGCAACTTTAAATGAGGCCATCTGTAAGACAGCTATACCACAATACAATACATTAGATTTGAACATGTAAGGCTCCTGTCTCTGGTTTGGGTGAATCATCGTTTGAGGTAAGTTTTTGGTGGTCTGATGCGGATTTTGTTTCTACTCCTCAAAAATTTGTCGCAAGGTAGAAACATAAAATATTCAGCTCTTGAAAAGACGAATCAAGAGTTGAAAAACTGAGAATCTTCCTCCAATGTTAGAGGAAGGACAGTTGGGGTTCCTGACGAGAGGACGCTTGATGTCCAGTATCTTGAAGTTTATGTTACTGACACCGAGTGGACTCACCCTCACGGGTAACTCCTCACCCGGCAGGGGTATTCTAATGCACCTGCTGCAGGACTGACTATAACTTTCTAGAAATGACAAGTAGAAGGACATAACCATAGCAACTGTTATTCGCATTTATTCTCTCATGCCATTTCTGTCCCGCATCATTTAAGACATCAAACAAGAAGACAACTACGGAACAGACTCGACTTACTCGAGCATGCAGCATTCAGTAACTAAGTTCTGGACTATAATAATTCGTAAGAGCGTAAATTAGGGGAGGACCGTCGTCTCAAAAGGGGTAACTGGGCGAACACCGCCCAGGCTGAAACTTGCCCTAATTGCGATGCTTACATACGGAGAGATCGAGTGTTAGCTCATGCATAAACAAGGAGATAAGTGGATACGCCGCGACGTTACTTCGTTTAAAGTTTGGGGCTTTGGTGGACCGCAGATGATCGTGCGGCGAGTTTGGTAGATTTATAAATTGCTCTCCTTTATATATTTGTTTGGACGTTATGAATTTTTCAACGGTGGGTAACATCTATCCTCACCAGGAAAAGTTGCTGTCTCAGCGTTAGCATCATCATTGAGTCAACTCAAAATTCTATATTATGCTATTACGGGATCTCGGTTGCAGTATGGTATCCTCACTTGAGGACAAAAATAGTTTTTGAAGATGCAACTGTCCTCACTATCAGAAAGTTAGATTATACATAGTTCCACCACAAGAAACGAAACGAAAGTTGTTTCAAAATGCTTTTCATTTGTAGCTCCAATCAATCAATCAAAATCTACTTCATTTTCGAAGATGGAATCTCATTGACGAAGTGTTACTATTTTAAGAAATATAAAATATACAAATTGAAAGAAGTACTTGAAAATTTGGTGATTTCAGAATTTTGGTGTGAAAAAGTAGTCAGAGAGTAAAAATATATGTGCTACATATTGAAATAAATAAAAATGAATATTCTCATGCAACACATAAATGTAGGTGTAAGAATATAAAAACTATAAAATATAAAAATTTAAAAAAACGCGATTTATTTCCAACAGAAATACCCAGTTACAGAGTATATATGAAATAAATATTAGAACTAATGAAATATAGAAATGTATGAAAGTAAATTCTGAAACAAAGTATATACAGTGTGACCCATTTTTAATAGAAACACCCCCCCAAAAATTTGAAGTTGTAAATCGATTTTAATAATTTTTTTTAAATGTCGAGTACTAAAAGTTCTGCCTTGGGACAAAATTTGAAATCTTTATTAAAGTTTCAGGGCATACTACGATATTTTTTCTAAGTCGAAAAACAGGATTTTTCATAAGCGATTTTTTTATTGGAAAAATCACTACGCCACTGGATTCAGAGTGCCTCCAAATAGGTGTGACTGAAATTTCATGGAAAAATATTCATTATTAAGAAAGTTATGACAACTCAAAAATTCGAAAACTCACACAACTAACAGTCAGAATATATCATTTTTTTATGATTTCAACAATAAAGTGCCGCCAGATGAAAAAAAAATAAATAGCGTAAATATTTTCAATGAAAATAACGGAATTACATTCACACAATTTAACTAACAATGAAGCAAAAAAATGTATTATGTTTCGATTCAGTGCAACAATTAATTCTAACTCATATTCTAGTAGCTTCAACTAATCCACCACGTATTTCGATACATGTGTTGTAGCGCTTATGAATGTTTCTGATTACGTTCCTTAGTTTTTGAGGGCTAATATCTGCACATACCTGTCGAATTCTTGCACAAAGTTCATTTCTATCTCTTGAGCAGTTTTTGTAAACCTTTGTGTGAGAAGTCCCCAGAGAAAAAAGTCCAAAACTGTGAGGTCTGCAGATCTGGGTGGCCACTCTATAAACGGACTACCACGGCCTATCCATCGGTTTGGAAAATGTTCGTTAAGCCATTGCCTCACAGCTCTGGCATAATGTACTGAACACCCATCTAACTGGACAATTAAATTTGAGCGTTCATTGATTGGCAGCTCATGAATAGCATCCCAAAACTCAGTGTTTAAAAATTCTAGAAACCTCTGCGCATTAATGTTTTCTTCAAAAAAGAAAGGACCAATAATTCGTTCGTTCAATATCCCACACCAGACGTTGATTTTTTAGAAATACTGGCTTTTACAGTTTATTACCCAGTTAGGATTATCCGCTGCCCAATTGCGACCGTTCTGTGATGACACTACTCCATTTGTAGTGAAAGTGGCTTCGTCGGTATATTTAGGAAATTTATATTGTTTGAATATTCCCCTTGGGCCCATAAACAATATTCCAGGCGTCTTGCTTCGTCGCCTTCTTGAAGTGTGTGTGTGTGTGTTTGGCTTGAAAGGTTTAATATTCTTCGCCTTGACACATCTCCGAATAGTTTCTCGTGGAATATTCAAATCTAAAGTGGCTTTCCTTATACTGGCATTAGGATTATTTCCGATTATTTCCGATTATTTCATTCCTGTTTCGTCTTTGTACAGGATTACTTTTTAACATTTTTGATACTGCATCTGTTTCATTGAATATTTCATTTATTTTTTATTTACCGTACCGCAGCTAATACGAGGACGATCTGGATGTCTCTCATTAAATACTCTACAAACCTCTCTAGCACTTCTAACGTCATCTCCCGAAAGGCGTACAATTTCAATTTTCTCTCTTACGCTCAATCTTGCAGCCATGACACAAAATAATTCGAAAAACCGTAAGGTGAATATTGTTGACAATAGTACACTTAAATCTTTCACAAGTGTCAAACTGTAATATCATTTCCATGGCAACTAAGATTTAAATTGAAATATTAGGTCTTAGTTTTAGTTAATTTGCGTGAAAACTTGAATGTAATTCCGTTATTTTCATTAAAAATATTTACGCTATTTGTTTTTTTTTTCATCTGGCGGCACTTCATTGTTGAAATCATAATAAAAATATTCTCATGGCTTTATCTGTTGATATAGGGTGTTTTTTGTAACTGTTAGCTGTGTGACTTTTCAAATTTTTGTTGTCATAACTTTGTCAATAATGAATATTTTTTCATGAAATTTTGGTCACACCTGTTTAGAGGCACTCTGAATCCAGTGGCGTAGTGATTTTTTCAATAAAAAATCGCTAATAAAAAATTCCTATTTTCGACTAAGAAAAATATCGTAGTATGCCCTGAAACTTTAATAAACATTTCAAATTTCGTCCCAAGGTAGACCTTTCAGTACTTGACATTTCAAAAAAAAATTATTAAAATCGATTTACAACTTCAAATTTTAGGGTGGTGTTTCCATTAAAAATGGGTCACACTGCATAAAATATTCGTATACGTAGAATTTCAAAAGAGGAATAAAAAATTGAGTATATAGCACGAAAAGTTTTAAATCATGCAATGTAGCAGTACTGACATAAATGTTATTTATAGTATTATCAAAAGTGATTGTGGATACAAGATACCAAGGCGTTCAGAGAATCAAAATGAATATCGCAATATTCACAGACTTTATTGAAGCTACTGCACAAAAAATTCAATGGTGATCGGAGCATAACATTTGTGCGTGATGCGTGCGTGATGCTTCGCAATAGAATTTCAGATTGTGTCGACCTTCACATCTTGGTACTAAGAAATTGATCTCGGACAAAAGAACCGTACTGTCAATATTGATGTTTAGTAATTTATGCAGGAATTTTATACCAAGGAAAACTTTCCTATTTTCCGAAAAGGTCATATCACATCGTGTCAACAAAATGTTATGATCGATGCCTCTCGAGGGGTATTTTCCATCAACTTTTAGACATAGGTATTTTAGGAACTCTCTCAATTGATGGTTTTTGGTAGTCGTAAACTGGGTTCCATAACACAGAGCCATACTCTAACTTAGATCTGGCATACGCAAAATATAGCGATTTTAAGGTGGCAATACTTTTGAATTTTTTGCTATTTCTGTAAATGAATCCAAGCATCCTATTTGCATCAACGAGCATATCCCTTATATGTGTTGTAACTGTTAATTTACTGCCGTATGTTATACCAAGATCTTTTATCTCATGTACGCGGTTGATTGCAGTATTGTTGATTGAATAATCTTACAATAAAGTTCGCTTTTTTGTTGTAAATGATATAAAAAGTGAATGCATAGAAAATTAAGTAAGTATCTACTTCTTAAACATTTTCAACTATACAGGTCAGAGTCAAATGTAAACATCGAACAAAAAGTTAAAAAAAGTCACGCAGTTTAAATACCAGGAGGTACTAAAACACAATAATAGAACTCGTCTAAAGAATAATAGGCCTTTGAAATCAGAAACTTTTCTATAGACTTTCTAAATTCAGTGGTACATGTTATGCCTCTGATCAGATTGAACATTTTTTTACATTATATATGAAAGATATCTCAATTTTTGATAATATTGAAATCGGTAAACTTATATTGAGCTCATTTCTCCATACCTCAATACCTTCATCCTATTGTGTCGCGGTATTGTGTCGGTCGGTAGCCAAGCGGTTCGGCGTGGGTGCTTTGTTCACTCACTCGAATTGACTGCCGTGTTGGTCGGTGGTTCAAGCCCTAGTCTGAACGATCGATCTTCACTTGCTATTGTCCAACCCGTGTTAGGAATCACACGTTAAAAGGTAAGACCTCGTTAATCCTTAGCTCGCACAAGTTTCGACTTCTGAGGGTAATCGTTCGTAGGGGTGCGACAGCTGGTTAACGGAAAAACAGATTTTTAAAACAGATTTTTTTTAAAACAGATATACTGAACGGTAGAGAATTTTATACTCCATACATTAAAGCTGTTATTTTTCTTCCAAATTTTGATTTTCGCTTCTTTTCAGCTCAGTACTTTATGATGTCATTTTCCACCAATTTTCTCATACGAGTTCAAATTGAACCAAAGCACTGCCAAAACGTTCCGAAAAATTTACCAGGTATTTGGCAATGATAGTCTTGATGAAAGAACTTATTCGACGTTGATTTGCGAAATTTCGTTCCGGAGACTTCAGCTTCGAAAGTGAATCCCGAAATGGTCGACTTAGAGTAATCCAGGAAGAGGATTTGCGGACCCTGGTAGAGACTGACCAATCACAAACTTTGTTTAGGATGGCAAACGGTATTTGGGATGGCAAACGGTATTTGAGATAGCAGGAAAACTGGGGGCAGCTCACATGCAGTTTTTCATGGTTTAAAACATATTGGAAATGTCAAAAAGCTCAAAAAGTGGGTGCCCCTTGATTTGAACGATCAACAGAAATTTTCACGTTTTGAGGTCTGTTCTTCTTTGCTTTTGGATCGTTTTGGTTGTGATGAAAATTGGGTCTTCTACGACAACAGGAGGCGTTCAGGACGTCCAGTGGTTGGACACCGATGAGCCACCCAGGCACTTCCCAAAGCCGGAATCCCGCCAAAAAAGACCATGCTTACTGTATGGTAGTCAGCGGCTGGTATGATTCACTTAAACAACTGAGCCAGACCATCACAGCAGAGTCCTTTTTCGACGAAATGTACCGAAAATTGCGTCAGCAGTAGCCAGCACTGAAAAACAGAAGAGGACCGATCCTGCTCCACGTCAACGCCCGTCCTCACGTTTCACAAATCGCCGGCCGAAAATTAAACGAATCGAGCGTCAAAGTTCTACCTCATCCACCATACTCCACAGACCTCCTGCCAATAGACTACCATCTTTTCAAGCATTTTGATAACTTTCTTACTAGTAGAACCTTCCCACATAGCAATAGATATTCCAGGTATATTTCATGAATATACATTTAAGGATATTGTATTATGCTATGAATATGCCATGGATATATATATATCTTCTGGAGAATATTCCCTGGAAGTGCTCCTGGCGAACCTTTGATATATTTTAAGAATATTCCTTGGGAATATTTTTGGAATATCTTATAATATTCTTAGAATATCTAAGGAATATTCTATAAAGAATATTCCAGGAATAGAACCCGAGGAATATTCATAAAATATTCTGGATATTCTTAGTTTATTGTAGGAATATACAATAGAGAAACACCATAGAATATTCTTTAAATATATGTTATGAATATTCTAGGAATATTTGGAATATTCCAAGAATGTGACGAGTAACCGCTATTAGGCATGTATATAGGTATTGCATTTTGATGCAAGATTCACACAAGTAATAAAACACATAATATTCATGAACAAATATATTTTAAAAACAATATACACTGAAATATTTGACGTTTCAACCAATATTAAAAATAAAAAATCTGATTCAAAATATTTATTCACTGAATAAAATATTCCTGAATACTGTCATATTATAAATATTAGAGATGTATTCAAATTAGGATGTTCCTACTCTCAAACAAATGTATACTAAAAAATATGCTAAAATAACAACTCTGTGAATTCATCAGCACTAATTAAAAAATAATAAATATATCATTTCATTGAAAAAGAAAAAGTGTATTACATCAAGAAATAGGTTAGGTTAGGTTTCTCACTTAGAAAAATAAACCCACAAATGAAGTATTTAAAATGAGTGGTATGATGGGTTCTTCAATGAATTTCACTTACTTGAAGTTATCCAAACTTTGGTCACCAGAAAAGTTTTCCTTATATTTGTCCAACAATGCATCAGCCAGTGTTCCAATAGTAATACCTGGAACAAAATGTGCATTAACGTTCATTATCACTATTTGAAAGTGGCACAATAAAACTGGAATAAAAATCAAATAGATATTTTTCGCATAGGTTACTCATGAACATTTACAACATTTGATGACTTGGAGAGCAACTTGCATTGTCTTGTTGAAAAGTACTCATTACATTTTCAGTTCCTTGGCGCACCTGCCTGTACCAGGTACCACTTTGTTTGCTTTTGGGCAAATTGATACTATCTGGAAAACGAGTGATGAAAATTATGAAAACAAATGATACAAAAAAATGTGTCATTCACTTATTTTTCTCTATTGAAGATACACAACTGAAATCACTCTAGTTCAAACATGTACTTAGTCAAACCAACAAATCCCACACACCAACTCTTCTCGAACCTAAAATGAGGTATAGTAGGTTAATCACTATGACTTTACTATCGATACTATTGCATTTTACTTACTTTTCTTGAAGACTGAATATATGCAACTCTCCTGTTTGAAGATCCAAAATCAAACTATTCGCTGTACTGCAAATTGGACAACCCCAAATTATAAATGGTATACTGAATGTGACAGAATTATACTTTGATAATAACACCAACACACCAGGCATTACACACGCGAACCTGCCACGTCAACCGCCATGTTGAATCAAATGTCGGATTTAACGCAAATGTACCATGCATTAAGGGACAGCCGCTTTCACAGAGCTTATTCGACTGTCGCGCGCTACACTTCAATTGACCAATGAGAAACGTTTACTCCAATTCTTCACTTACCCATTTCTCTTTCTCCAGGATTTTTCGCTTTGTAATTAAATAATTTCAAATACAAAAAGATAAATAGGATGAGAATTAACCAATTTATTGATGCAATTGGTTCATTTATTGGCCCATTCAAATTTTTTTGTCGTTTCCAACAGTTGCTGTTGGAGCAATTCATCCAGAATCTTCGCGTTGAGTTCAAAAAGTGGTTAACACTATCAGGGTTATATACATTAGGTTATGCATTCGATTAAGATCTTCAAATATTTTTGTTTTTAATAATATTGAATCATTTGAATACGTTATTATAAGATAATTCAAAATTCCATTGTATAGAATATTCCAAAATATACCGTGGGGATATATTCTAAGAATATACCATATGGTATATTCGATCGACAATATTCTTAGAATATTCAAGGGAGAATAATTCATTTATAGACATTCTATGCACATTTTTTCGGGAATAATCCTGCCATATTTATTCAAGCATATTCTATGAATATTCTAAAGGCATGTATATATTCCAAGAATATTCTATGAATATTTGGAATATATACGTTCGTTTTATGATATACAGGGAATATTCCATGAATATCTAGTGCTGTGTGGGTTCGCCAATCAGGATTAGGCAAAAATGGCCTTCGTTGATTTCATCGAATCCGGAACACCAAATTTTTATGCTGACTGTAACTTGTGTTACATTGGCAAAAGTGCACCGACTCAAATGGCGCTCATTTTGAATGAATTAAATGAGTATTCACTATGACAATAAAGTTTCAAGTAGACTCATAGAAATGGACAAAACTTTTGAAACAAACTCTAAATCCAATGAAAGTCTACTCCATGTCATTGATAAAAAATATGTTCAAGAAATACTTCTCTAAAGCAGATTAGAAAATCGCAGCGAACACAAGCGAACACATAGAAGTTTTCCTATTCACATCAAAATTCTATTTCTCCTCTGATCCGCAAATTTTGGGATCCAGAAACCATTCCAAGATAATTTGGGCATACAATAAGTATACGTGGAAAACTCCCATAAACAACATCACGGTTTCAATGGGCACTCTCAATGTTTACTATCTATCATCTTATCATTTTGTTTGTTTTTTTTTCATTTTGTAAACTATTTATAATTATTTATGATATATTTTGATTTTTTTAAAGTTTGGTAAATGAGTATTATCAGGCAGGAATCAGGCAGCGATTTCAATTGAAGTTCCACGACTTCGCACGATAGCACAAACGCCTCGACTCCGCACGAATAGCATCATCTTATTTCAACCAATTCACACAAAACAGATACACAGCTGCGACGGTGATACCAAGTTTTATGATATGTAATGATGTTCACCCTTTTCAAGAACCCCTTCTAACGAAAGTGATAGCCGACATTAACTTAACGCTTCCAAACTCCCCTTCTCAATTTCAAACCTCCCGTGAATCAACTACTCGCACTACACCAAAATGAATATTCGACAATTTCGACATCAAACTTTGAAACGTTCACCTTTTGTTTCGCAGCCTTCTAACGATACGTCCATTTACTTTCGCTAATCGAAATAATTACGCATAATTGCATTAGTGGAAAACTTGAACTCCCCGGAGATTAACGGAGTCTAAATGGAAAGGTTAGAGCCATACTTTATCAGCTGTCAGTTGTTTTTGTTCGAAAACCGAACTGAATTTATGCAAACAGCGAAAACAGATTTGTATAATGTGCAAGGTGGGATATTCCAATTCGAAATCCATATCGGTTTGGATATTTGAGAAACCAGTACGATTTGTGAACTGGTGAATTCTAAATCGGCAGTTGAACTATTATTTTTCATTAGGAGTTAAAAAAAATCGAACATTTATAGTTTTCTGAAATATGATTGCAGGATTATTCACGGTGAGAGTTGTGAATAGTGCTAAATTGTCCTGCACAAAATTACATAATTTACAAAATCACCATATCACCAAAAATGTAATTTCCCGAATAATTCCACCAATTCTCAGAAATGTTAATCAGAGAAACAAAAGGTTCACAGTTAAAACATTTCCATGAACTACAGAAGAAAATACACCTCAGTAACAAATTCGTATTCGAACACGTACAAATATAACAGTATCACCAACTCTTTGTTTGAATAACATCGTTAATGTAAACACCGTGTTAGGAATCACACGTTAAAAGGTAAGACCTCGTTAGTCCTTAGCTCGCACAAGTTTCTCAACTTCTAAGAGTTGTCGTTCGTATGGGGGCGGCAGCTGATTATCGGAAAAACAGATTTAAACAGATTTAAATATTGGAGGTTAGTTTCCAACATACCTTTGTAATATGGCTAAAATCGTGTCTGTTGATGGCTTTCGTTCTGATTCGTTTATGGAGTATATCAAGGTTCGCAGATTGGTCCGCTGTTTTTTCAGATATTCAAATATGTCTTGAAACTGTACTTCGAAACAGACAATTTCACTTCATGTCAACGTTATTGAAGTCTTCAGCGAAATTCATCCTAAAACCAACTGTTCAAATGTGCAACTGGGTCTTCAGAGGTTATCACAAGACTGTTTTCTCAACAAATTTGAATTGAATATTATCAATATCAAGTGAATATCAATGAATCTTCTCCACAAGGGAAATAGCCGTTAAAAATGCCTGGTTTCGTATACTGTTCTCAGGGATAGATAAGCTCTCTGAACAAATTCATTTATGTGTTTTTCGAATCAATACTTACAGTCTATCTCCTCAACACGGTTTCTTGTGTGTTCTACAAGAGCTAATTGGTCACTATCGATAGTAATTTTGATATCTTGGGGAAACGGTGCAATGTACAAGACATTTCAAAATTGCTAAGGTATACAAAGAAACCAAAAGTGGTCCTAATATAGAGCCATGTGGGACACCGGACTGACATTGGCAATATACACAGTTTGTTTCAGTCTTAATGAATATGCCTCAAATAACTCAATTGCTGCAACTTATAAGCTTAAATAATGCAGAATAGCCAAAGTAAGTTGATAATTGATAGCCAAATGCACGGCTGAAGTCTTTGTTTCAATGTTCCGAGTTGTTCAGTTTCTTGGTCAATTGAATTGAGAGAGAGAGAGAGGAAGAGAGAGAAATATACTTCATTGTTCAAGAAATCAAATTCTCATTGACAAAGCATATCAGAAAAAAAATTTTGAAGAGTGCTTTTTAAATATACAAAATAATTACAGAAGTAGAATAATCCTATACTGATCAGTTGAAAAATAAGCATGTCAAATATAGATAAAATGAGTGGGTATATGAAAAAATCACATAAAAATTAATTAAAAAAGCAAATAAAATATAAATAAAACATAACTAAAATAAAATCAAAGCAGAGTTTCACTGTGAAATTTCTTGAGATTATAGAATGATTTTTTGAGTAGAGCTTCTTTCATTATTTTTTTGCATTTGTAATAAATTTTCTGATTTTGGAGGGTACGTGATTATATATTTTTTCGCTTTCATAATTCAAAGAGTCATTTGTCAAAGTGAATTTCGGAATAGGGAGATGTATTTTACAGTTTATTGTATGATATAAAGGGTTTTACAAAAACCGCGACATGTGTTTCGCTATACAATATCTTCCTCAAGCGTAAAGAGGTATTTCATTTTTCGATATTTGCCTTGTAACATATTTCATTTGACTGCTTGGTTATGGGGTATCAACTGCATTGAGGATTTTATGTATTAAACATACATACTCTAGAATGAAAATGCAGGTGAGGATTAAAATACCCTTGCTGATAAATAATGGTCTACAGGGTTTACGCATTCGACAAACACTGGTTGTAGTAATTGTTGACTACAATATTTCCAAAAGGCAATTCCATATCTCAAATGAGCCTCAATCATAGAGTAGTAAACCGTATTCGCTGTAGATGTTCAGTTATTTTGAGACAACTTTAAGTATACAGGGTGTTAATTAAGTATATACCATAAATTCAACAGATGATTCTTCAGGTAATTTTAAGACGAAATGTTCATATAAACATAGGTCCGCAAATCCTTTGTTCTCAAGATACAGGGTGTTAAAATAAAAATAAAAAAAAGTTATTCGTAAATATCTTAAATATCCTTTACCTAATTTTGTTGTAATTTGGCAATGGCAACATTAAGGAGCTGATTCAGCCTGAACGTGATTCGAATTATTAAGTCCAGTGGCGTCTCGAGCAGAATTTGAACGAATATTTTTGACTTAAAAATGTACGCCTCTGACTTTTGTGCAATTTTCATTATTTATTTGGATTGTGCAATTAGAATTACAACTTTTTGTCTTTTAAATTTTTTTCGTATTTTGCTTAGTTTTAAAAAAAAAAAGTCGACCTAATTGCATATTCCTGGACCTCACAAGGAATAATATGGGGAATTGAATGTTTCTTTTGGAAATTATTATTTTTACAATTTTTCATTACTAATTATGTAACAATAACAACAAATATTAAATAATATTAACATCTAGACTAACAAATTGCACTGAATTAAGTGTTGGAAATGGCCTCCTTTGGCTTCAATACATTCGTCTAGCCGCCGCATCATTGAATTTCGGACTTGTCTGAAAATACCTGGTGTATTTTCACAATTTTTGGATAAAAATTACCTGGATTATGGTAATTTTTATCCAAAAATTGTGCCACTGCACTAAAGTGTGGTGGAGCACTATCGAGCATGTACCATGACTGGAATTTCTTCTAAAAGTCCAGGTAAAACAAATTCTTAAAACCTTCGGTATTCTTCTCCATTAAGTCTAGGTAGAAAGAAGTGAGGCCCAATGAGATGGTCACCGACAATTCCAACCCAAATATCAAAAGAAAATCGTTCTTGAAAATTATCACACGCCTATCAAGGCGTGTGGATTGTTTTCGGCCCAAATGTGATTGTTGTGGAAGTTAATAATTGAATTGCGAGAAAAACAAGCTTCATCTATAAACAATATTCGACTTAGGAAACCTGGATTTCTTCCTATTTCACCACGTAACCATTTAGAAAAAGCTAGTCTTACAGGCAAATCTCTGGGCAATAGAGCTTGCACCCGTTGCATGTGATTGGGATATAGCTGCTGGGCTCTTAAAATCTGCCACAGTGTGACATGGGTAATATTTAGTTCTTCAGCTATTTTCCGAGTACTGGTATGAGAATTTACTTCAATCTCATTTAAAACAGCTTCTTCAATTTAAACTGTTCGTACCGTTGCAGGTCTCCCAATGACAACCGTCGATCTTTCAAAGAAAGTATTGCATGAAGACCTACAAAAGTTCTTCTAGTAGGCACTTAACGCTGAGAAAATATTTCATGGTAAATGCGTCTTGCAGAATTTGAGTTTCCTTGAGCCATTCCATGAAAGAAATGCATATCTGCCATTTCACTGTTAGTAAATTGAACCATGTTTTACAAAAATTGTTCGAAAAATAACCATTAAGCACACTTTTTATAACAATTATAAATTAAAAGCTTATAAAGTTGACAACAACTGTCAAGTTGTTTATTAAATGTTGCAATCATTTTCCAAGGCAACCCTTGATTATTATGTATGGTATTTTCAGAAGAGTGCAAAATTCAATGATGCGGCGGCTAAACGGTTGTATTGAAGCCGAAGGAGGCCACTTCCAACACTTAATTTAGTGCAATTGGTAGTCTAGATGTTAATGTTATTTAATATTTGTTGTTATTGTTACATAATTAGTAATGAAAAATTGTGAAAATAATAATTTCCAAAAGAAACATTCAATTCCCCATATTATTCCTTGTGAAGTCCAGGGATATACAATTAGGTCGACTTATTTTTCTTAAAAACTAAGCAAGATACAAAAAAAAATTTAAGAGACAAAAAAGTTGTATTTCTAATTGCTCAATCCAAAGAAATAATAAAAATTGCACAAAAGTCAGTGGCGTACATTTTTAAGTCAAAAATTTTCGTTCAAATCCCGGTCGAGACGCCACTGGACTTAATAAATTGAATCGCGTTCGGGCTAAATTAGCTCTCTAATGTTATAAATACCATTGCCAAATTACAACTAAATTAGGTAAAGGATATTTAAGATATTTACGAATAACTTTTTTTATTTTTATTTCAACACTCTGTATCTTGAAAACGAAGGATTTGCGGACCCATGTTTATATGAACATTTCATCTTAAAATTACCTAAAGAATCGTCTGTTGAATTTATGGTACATACTTAATTAACATCCTGTATAACATCCCGCAGCTAGTTTTTTTGTCAATGCTCTTAATATGCAGATCAAATTTCAGTTTGCCATCAAAAAGATTCCTAGGAATTTTTGAATTATTTTTGTTTTCTAAAGTTTGTCACTGCAGGCTCAAATCATCACAGAAAGTCCTGAACTTAAATACGTTTCAGGAGAGAAGTGTTTTCATTCAGATATTCACAGCTATCTTTGGGGGAAATTTTCATTCAAGTCTCAAAAGTTTCACACGAACTGGAACTGGAGCTGCAATCAGATCAGCAGCATCCGCCTAAAGTAATATTTCTCTCTCCGCAGACATAATACTCTTGAACCAGAGTCGAGATTGAATCTTGCGATCGGGTTGAACAACGTTAAGAAAATATAAGTGGTTTTATCAACAAATACGAGTTGCGATGCACCTGCCCGATGCTCGCATATCTTCCATGCCACCTGCCTGCGGTTCAGACAATTACGAGATGGTAGAGGAGCCCCGCAGTGATGCGATGCGCCTTCTTGATATGTCGGGAAATGTCTTCGATGAGAACATGGAACATAGGCGGCTCGTCTGATGGGTATCGAAATTTTAACGAAGCGTACAATCTAAGTGAGGAATTGGGGAGCGGTTAGTGTTGTATTGAGGCGACCTGGCATAATTCTTGGAAAATCATGCGGTTTTACAAGTTTATTCTAGTTAGGTTCATAAATGAATCATCAACAAGCTTATAACTGTTGGAGATTTTCATGTAATACAAAAATTATAATAGATGTACTCGAAAGATAGACACAATGCGTACGGCAGCTCATTGTTGGTATGCACTATGGGTTTCGTTCGAAAAAACTTTTCAGTATCCTGAAATTTCAGCAATTGAATCTTTTCTTTCATAAAGGCATCACGGTAGCCTCCTTAGATGAATACAACAGTCTCCTTCAGCAAGGGTTAGATTTTTACGGAGCTACATATTTTCCGACGGAACCACTGAAAAAAGACCAACTGAGAGGCAGCAAAAAAAAATTACTACCAGTCTTCCATTCTGCTGGATTTTCTAGAATTCCTCCTATACGAAACCTATACGATCATGAGAATAACTGAAAATTTGGTTGGTTGAACTCACATTTAGCAAAATAAAAAAGTTCCTGGGGATAGTTCGACCGAAAGTCATGATATTTTACCAACATAAACAAAGTCAAGGAAATGAGATTGCTATACTAAATGTGAGTTCAGTAAATAATATTTTGGCACCATAATCAGTTCGAATAAGGCGAATCAGTTTTGAGAAATTTTTCTTTTTCGAATATTTTTTGTTATGAGTTTCATCGACCTTCACTTGGAATGTTTACTAATGGACATGTTGTTTAATAAAATTATTATTCTGAAATACTTTTGTGCTATAGTAAGTTGAGTTGAATAGGTAAATACAATAATATCTGTACAGAAATTGGGTGCCAAACAGCCAATAAAATGAATAATACGTGATCTGGTCGACTGTGAAACCAACTCTAATGAAATATAGTTCTTTAAAGCACAGCAATGAAGTGAATCTATAAAAATCAGATACTGTGAAGATACTTGATACTCACAAAATACTGGCTGGTAAATTGAATAAGGGTAGAAATCAAAATATGAATGTGTTCCAAATTTGTCATTTAATCGTGTGTGAAAAAATATTGTAATAACTCAATAATGATCGTAGATAAAAGTGCGCTTTCTCTTATCTAAGGATAGTCCAGGTAAAAATATCAGGAAAAGTCCTACTTATAAGATTCATGTCATAGAAAAAAATAATTATTGGAAATGGTGCCAGAATTATCCATCAGAATATACTCAGTTCAAGTTTACATTATATATGGATATCAACTCTAAATTCAGTAATTGTATCATGTCGATAGATGAGTATTTCTAATGCAAAAAATAGTTATTTTCGGAGACATGAGTCAAGCATGGAACTTTGGTCTTATCTCTGTTGGGCTCCCCCATTGGGACGATTGTACTTTGGTTCCAATGTTATAACTATATACCTATGATTTTTCACCAGTTATGAACCTTTTGAGCAATTCTGGATCGCCATAGACGCCATTCAACAATTTCTGAGCAATACTCATGCAACGTTTTTTTGGTCAAAATTCAGCAATTTTGCAATGAACTTCGCTGCCACACGCTTCATGCCCAAAATTTTCTAAAAAATTGCATAGCGTGAAACTACCGATATGCCCACATACTCAACAACCTTTCTAATAGTGATTCGACAATTTTCCATAACAATTTCCTTCATTACCTCGGCAGCAAGGCCTTCGACTGTGTATCCCATGTTTTCTTGTTGAAAAAATTATCCCATTATGGTATAAGAGGACTACCGCTTAAACTTTTCAAATCGTATCTCACGAACAGGGAGCAGAGGGTATTTGTTAACAGATACTTTAGTTCCAAGCCAGTTACACACGATGTACAACAAGGGTCAGTTTTTGGACTACTTTTGTTTATTATCTGCATCAATGATCTGTTCTTTCATTTATTTCCAAATAATTTAGTGATATTTGCTGATGATGCAATACTCATATACGCGGATAAAAATGAACAGGCAGAAAATCAAGCGGAGTTGTGGTATAATGCCAAAAATTCAGAATTAAATAGAGAAGAAACTCAAAACCTCGTTATTTCAACAAATCATAACGTTGAGGCAGTTAATGACGTCACATTGCTTGGAATTGTTTTGAATGATAAACTGAACTGGTCCAGGCACATAGAACAAGTCAGTAACAGAGTATCAAGCTATATTTATTCAATGCTACAACTAAAATTGGTTGTTAACACTCTGCTCTCTGTGTACTACTCATTGATACATTCTCAGATCACTTATGGGATTCTCTGTGAGTAAACTTAAGCTATGCTCTGAAAATATTCGTTCTACAGAAAAAAATAATGAGGATAATCATTGCCTCTACCTTGCCTGTTTGTCTATTATGCCGTGATAGATATTCATAGAAACAGACATTGTTATTCGAACGTATACGAATCTCATAATCATAATACGAAATCAGCGAATCGGTTCGAAATACTTTTTTATCAACTTGAGGTGTCCGGGAATAACTCACAACTTCCTCTATGATTATTCAAGAGAAAATTCGAAGTGCTATTATTAAAATATTGTTTTCATTCCATCAATGAATTTCTCAAAGCTCCTTGGAACGACAACTCCATTTGATATTAAGGTTCAGTTTGATTTTTAACAATTTCAGACAATTGTATAATAGTATATACTCTTTTTTTATATATATATATACTTGTATTATAGGTATTTTTTACCATGTAGGATGAGCCTATGGAGGTATATATATATTCATGTGTTTGTGTGATGTTCCTATTTACAGTGGAAGCATTGATTTTTCTATTCAAATTATACGCTACTTCAATTCTTGTTAGGAAAGGTGGAACACTGACTTGCTACAAATGTATTGTATGGATATGTAACGTGGCCAATAAAGTTTTATTCTATTCTATTCTATTCAATTCCATAGCATTCATCGTCATTCACATCTTCTCGACCTTTTGTGAAAAGCTTGTATCAGTTGTAAACATTTTTCTGAATCAGAGTACAATCACCGTATGCCACTGTCAATATTTCAAGTGTTTTTGAGCACTTGATTTAATTTTTTACACAAACTTTGATGAAAATACTTTAATAAATTTTTTTCGACAGCAGAAAATCTCAGAACACACAAAACGTTCTCAACTTTTAAGTCTCTCAATAACGAACTGAACATGCTCAACAGCCTAAAATGTGAACCCAAAAAAAAATCAAAAACCGCTAATCGAATGTACTTAGCCCGCGAAATTTGAACATTCACCTTATTTTTTAAACAGTCCACGTATATTTCATGTCGTACTCTTCAGACTGCAGAATTTTTTGCACTGCATCCAATAGCTACTTCAACAGCTCCAATTATACACTATTTACCTATCTTTGTCGCGCAAAAACCATACATTCTGGAATTCAAAACATGTATTATTGATCAATCTCTACAGTCGGCTATTTATCTTTATTCACTTGTCCAAGTAAAAGGTAATAGCAATCTTATCAGCTCTCCGACATCTACCGTTTTAATGGGTTCCGCTCGCTATCGTCTCTTTGATTGATGGCCACCATTTATAGATGACTTTTCGACGTTTATTTGCTGAATGCTCGGCTCTGGAATAGATTATCCGCCCCAAACCAAGCTGTCTAGACATACCTTGACAAATATCGTCATGATTATTGAGAAAAAAAGAATAGCGGTTTGGATAACCCAATCAACCTGATGAAATGAAAGAATTTATTGTCCTGCGATTGACCTGAAAACAAACAAGTCGGTGGTTCAATGGCAACAAAATCCATAGAAAGAGCGAATATATTAGCTGAATGATTTGCTTTCCACTGTACAATCGATTTTCTGGAAAAGGCACTACCAACTGTTTCCACATTAGAATCCACATTGCCGAAAATTACTTTTCGACGTCTAGTCAGGCGTCATCGTACTTGAAAAATACGTAAATGAATTCGCTCCAGTGTTTTGAAGACTTTTCATCCTGTCTCTCAAGGAAGGGGTTTACATTCTTGTTGGAAGATTGCTCGCGTTCGGCCTTTTCCCAAAAAGGGCAAGAAAAATCTTCAAAATAACTACTATAGACCAGCCGCTTTGTTATCAGTGATATCAAAGAAAGCCGTTAACCATCATATCCTCAAATATTTGAAAGGCTTCTTGAGCGATCATCAATATGGCTTTCGGAAAAAAAGATCAACAAGCGACCTCCTATCGTCACCCATATTTGAATTAACGCAATTGAGAAACATGAAGAGTCAAGAGCTGTTAAGTCAAGTGGCAAGGCAATATCTCGGATTTTGTTGTAATGAAACATGGAGTTCCGCAGGGCTCTGTTTTAGGTCCTCTACTTTTTATAATTTATGTTAATGATATGATGTTCAATTTGTCCCAACCAACTAATATACATGTAACTAGTTATGCTGACGATGTCTCCATCATACATTGTAACAGGGACAAATGTATTGTCGAACAAAATGGAATCTGAAGAATTACTGATAATATGGAACAAAAGCAACTATCTGACATTAAATCTGGACAAAACACAAAGAATCTTTTTCACACTGAACAATACGATAGCTAATAATGATATTAAGTTATTAGGAGTGCATCTAGACGTCAGTTTAAATTTTTTGTCACATTAGCCATTTATCCAAACGGTTATCGACGGCAACTTTTATTATTAGACAATTGGAGGGCAAGCTAACTGAAGAATTCATCAGGGTATCTTACTTTTCAATATTTCACGCAGCAATGACGTATGCTATAGTTGTTTGGGGTGCATCAAGTCATACAGCCAAAATTTTTGTCTTGCAGAAAAGAGTTCTAAGAATTATGGCAGGGGTTGATTATAATGATCATTGCAAACCACTATTTAAAAAATGTAAGATACTTACACTTCCCTCTTGTTTCATATATGAATGTTTGATTTATATAAAAAATAAAAATATTCGTGGTGATACCGTCAAATATGAGCAGGTACATGAATATTTCACAAGAGGAAAAAGTGATATAAGACTGCCAAAGCCTAGAACAACTAAGATCAAACAATCATCTCTGTATCTATCGATAAAATTTTTTAACGCTCTTCCTAAGAATCTGAAAAACGAAACGTTGAGTTTGAGCAACTTCAAAAAGAAAGTAAAGAGTATTCTGATCGAGGAATGTTTCAACTCCTTTGAAGAGTATTTCAATTACTTTTCATATCCGATACCCTATTTGTAATCAAGTAACTGAATTTATTTATTTATGAAGTATACAAAGCTATACATATTTGTGTTTGAATATGTTTTTATTGTCTGACAAATGGTGTTGATTGTAATGGATTTTAAATAACTTAATTATTCGCTGTAATTCACACATTTTTACTTTCTGTTGTAACTGTTTTATGTGACGTATGTATAAACACTTTCGTGTAACAACATGAATAAAGTATCTATCTATCTATTTCTAAAGCCTTTGACCGTGTGTGGCATGAGGGTTTGCTGCCAAACTTCAATGCTATGGCTTGTCGGATCATTTTTGTGTTTGGCTCTGCAGCTTCCTGAAACAACGTCCCCTGCAAGTGGTCGTCGATGGATACCTCTCGATTACTTTTACCATCAATGCTGGTATTTCCCAGGGAACCACATTGACCCTCTCTTCATCACACAAGAGGTTGTATATCTCAATGAGGATCTAGAAATGATTTCGAGTTCAATTCAATTCAATTTCACAAAAACCCAGGCATCGGGTTTCACCAAGAAGATAAATGTTTCCGAACCGTATATAATAATGTCAGGACAGACAGTTCCGGTTTCTGCTTCGATAAGTTTGTTGGGGGTTGAAATGAACACCAATATGTCTGAGAAGACTCTTCTCACACCTGAACTAAAGCACGGTCTCCAGGTGGCGTTATGCCAACCAAATTAGCATCATCACAAGTTTTTCTCATCTCTAGGTGATATCAACTCAGTTAGCGAATTGGTCATCGAAAGGCAGTACTATAGTTCTGGTGTGGAAAAAGTGTTTTTGTCAAATCCTTTCAGCGCCAGATATTCCATTTCTAGCTATTACAATTACGAAATGATGTAATGCAGATTTGACTGCACATACATATCACCTTTAACGCATAAGTGATACTTCAGTGATCTTTGTCCTTTGAGAAGTCTCATCATCATTTTGGAGTTTTTCTCTTTCTGAACTCCTCTGCCTCCAAGAGAAAAGTTTCGAAACAACGAAACAACACATGATAAGGACAACCTCTTCATCGCCTCTAAAGCAAATTCAAATCCAAGATAGAGTGGATGTAAACATTGACATGCCCTACGCACGTGATATTGAAAATCCCAAGAATTGGCCAGGGTCGTATTTAGAAACAACATCTTGTTGATCGCAAATGCTATATCATACTTAGGAAAACTTTTTTATAATAACGAGTGAAATGTACAAGTTTTGCAGTTTAACGGGAAACATGCAAATAATATGTGTAATATAAAAAGATTTTCATTGGATCTTTCACAGCGCACTCAAGAATTATATGAAAAAAGACGTAATTATTTCTTTATTGATAATTTTTATTTTATGTAAAATCAAAAGGGAAATTAATCAAAATTATTCAACTGGATGACTTTGTTCATCAGTATTGTCATCCTCACCCATCTGAATTATCAGTGCCTCGATTTGTGCCTCTATTATGTTATCAAGCTTCCACATCTTTGTCTCGACTTCCGATATCACATGCCGAACACACTTCTCCCATTTCTCCGCTGTGACTCTTTTCAAAGCCTCATCAAAAAGTACTTTGAGATCTGCAAATTTGAACGTGCTGTTAAGCTGAGCTACAAAGTTCTTCACATTCGCCCATATTAAATCGATGGGATTGAGCTCGCAGTGGTATGGAGGCACAATTTTGTTTTGGCCTGCTGCCATCTCATCGACTATATGTTTTTGGTATTCAAGCTGCACTCCTTGACAATTTTTAGTAGCTGTACTCTTAGCATTGATTCTTCAAAGCTAATATTCTTTGATCGCAGCCAATTTTGGATTTCAACCTTCTTTGAAGACGTTGTCGAAATCTTCTCTAACCGTTGCGAATGATAAGATGCATTGTCCATTACAATCACAGCATTATCCTCCAGATGGGGTAGAACTTTAGAAAACCACTGTTCGAAAGATTCACCGTTCATTTCTTCGTGATAATCTCCAGTTTTCTTCGACTCGAAACACCACAGCCCTTCAGCAACAAACTCATTCTCAATGCCGATGTTTCAAATAATAACCCGTTTTCCTTTACCTGAAATTATAAAGAGGTATGTGAGTAAATGAAACAAATACGAGGGTTACTTTTTATATATTGATATTGAGGTAGGTCTCAATATAAATATAAGTTTACCTGATGGATTTGTTAATCTGGTGGATAGTCCATCTAGATAGGCCCTCCTAGATGAGGTCACAGTTTCATTGACCCATACTTTAGTGGTAGTATGACCAGCATCAACCCAGGTTTCATCCATATAATAAATTGTTCTCTGTTGTTTCCTATTGTTCCCTTTAATATTTAATTTTGGTCAAATACTCTCTCCTCCATAACAAAATATCCCCTCTATCCAATAATAAACTATTGCGCCCTCGTTTTTTCCATACAAAATTCAAATGTTTCAATACTTTATGGAATGTTGACCACTTAAAACTCGGCAATGAAACATCTTCATTTATTTCTGTGAGAACTTTGTCTATCGTGAGTATTTCATTTCTGAAAAGTACTCATGCACTTTCCTCCTAATTGCATGTTTATCAGCATCATCTACTGATTTTATAATGGTTTGATGATTCTGATTTGTATTCGGTTTGGAAAATGTATGATTTTGTTCATATTCCCGTAAAACATTGTAAATCGAGGCGCAACATACTCCAATTTTATCGGAAACTTTCGATACGACTTCGTCGACAGCCATGTCTCAATTTCTTCCATCTCTTTCTTGGACACATTTAAAATTACTCCTTCCATCTCAACTCTCAAATGTCTTTTTTGGATTGTTTCCTGGCTGGACTCAGAGGATAGCTCACAGTGTCATCAGCAGTGTCTGTACTGGACATCTTGGAAAACAATTTCAAACAATATACTATAACGCACGCCACACAAACACGCAAACGACTGATTACAATCCTGTGCTGGTACCGAACTCGTACAAAGAAGGCGAATTCACCAATGAACGCTGTCCTTTCCATCTGACACTGGGCGATCACGTGAACATCACGCTTCGGTTTTGTTTTACTCTATCTTGGATTTGGAAAGACTTTAGTTACCACAAGAAATGTTGTAGTATGAATCAGTTCAATCCTACTTGTAAAGGAAATTCGGAGTTTACTGATTTTGGGCTGTCTGATGAACTTTACATTTCCAATGCATGACTGTTTCCAATTGGCATAACTAACTATAGTATACACTTGGACGTGGTCAAAGCTTCGGAAGACGTTAGAAGGATTTTACTTTCAATTGAAAACCACCGTGAAAATCAAAAAAAATTGACAGACGAAATTATAAAGGAAGATACTGCTATTATGAAGAAAGTCGGACTGAAAAAGGATATTACATCAATGCTACGTATTACGGGGAAACAACGTCATAGAAGGAATCATACAATAGAAAACCTTTCAGGATACTGGAAGAGGTCTTTAGTGATACCATACTTGGATTCAATTCAATTCACCTCCCTTAAAGTACGTTTTGCTGAAGAAAACACGCCATAATTCGCACCCAGTACAGATGCAGAGGATGACAACTGCAAATCTGAAACAAACTTATGAATATATTGCTCAGTTTTATGATTTGCCGAGCATAAAGAATGAAATCAAACTTTGGCAGCAAGTGTGGCACGATAGGCTTAATCTAACGAATCTTACAGTTGTTGATGTCCTAAAAAAACAAATTCCTTCTTTCCCGAAACGGAAAGAGCATTGAAAATTTTGATCGCCTTACCATGCACGACCTGTACAGTAGAGCGATCCTTCAGCAGCCTTAGAAGACTGAAAACATGGCTGAGAAACACCATGGCAGAAGATCGCCTTAATGGTCTGGCCATGAGTGTACACAGAGCTATAATAAATAAAATTCTAAATAATTTCAATGATAAAGTGGTTGAAAGTTTTGCAAAAAGTCCCTGCAGTTTATGCTCAATCAAATATTATTTTTGTTAAAATTAATTTGATTACTGTGATTACTGTGAAATAAATTAATGTGTTTAAAAGTTTGATTTAGTTATTGTGCTGTCGAGGGCTTGTGAAATTTTATACATTGATATCAGAACCGTTCTTACTAGAATCATCATCGAAGCAAAGACTTCCAAAATGTAACGCTTTATTTCGACGCCGGCGTTCATATTTTTTATCCTCCATAATATTGCTCCTTCGCCCCCCCCTTAAGCATAAGCTGGCGACGCCTTTGTGATTGGGACTACTTATATCAAAGAGATGTGCAGTGATGAAAAATTCAGTCTCTTTAACTGTGACAACTTAAAATTATCCCTAAATAAGAGCTGGCGAATTCTGTTGTTTATCTGTTGAAAGTTACTCACCAAAGTCTCAGCTATTCTAGACGCGCAGTTGTTATGAAACAATCGTTTGAGTGAGTTGATGTGAGTGTTTTTATGAAAATGGACAAAATGGAGTATCGAGTGATGCCGACTGTTTTTGGGATAGTCATGCAGTTATTGCAATCTCAAACAGGAAAAATCATAACAGGAGCATACTACGCATCAATACTTGAAAAGCTGAATGCAAAACTTGCGAAAAAACGGCCACATTTGCAGAAAAAATCCTGTTTCACCATCGCCTCACACCTCAGCTACTGCCCGGCGAAAATCCACGAATAACGGTTTGAACTGCTTGACCATCCACCTCACTCACCAGATTTAGCCCCGAGCGACTTCTTTCTATTTCCCCATCTAAAAAATTATTTCATTTCAAGATATTCAAGATCATATTTTTGTCTCTTGACAAACAAAGCAACAGTCATTTTGTAGAATTAACATTGAGTCATTTCTTTGTGTGCTTTACTCTAGTGAGTATTGTATCGACATAGATTGTGGAGCCATGCTTATGTAGAGTTATTGTGAAAGAATAGCAAGGTGACAGAACAGCTTCTTGGCACAACACTTGGTCACTTGTTGTGAAAGCATTTTCCATTGACAATACTGTTTAGGCTTTCGCGGAGATGACATCGAAGATAAGTCAGAATGCATAAATCTCTGAGGAAGCTAGCCACCTGCGTCAGGGAAACGTCAAAAAGAAATTCCAAACAACGACTGCCTTCAAACCAAAAAAATAGGTCAAATACCTTGTCTCAAAAATTTTTTCAGTGCCTCATCAGAGGCACTACGAAGGGCACGACAGGAGTAAAGGTAATCGCATTGCCGACTCTTTAGCCAAGGAAGAGGCTGAACTAAGAATTTTAGGACCCAGTGGCACCTTCGGCCTGATGACTTCAGAATTGCAGAACTAGCCAAACGTCACACCAATGCTCAATCCCTTAAAAGATGGGATGGAGGCACTATGGAGCCTCAAATATACATTTGCTTACGTGAAGAAGTTGTTTTACTAGGAATTCGCTTTTCATTTAATTTTCTCTCTTAGCTTTCACATAAAGCACTATTTACTGATTGAAACTAGAGAAACTAACCTTTGACATCGACATGCAAAGGGAGTATATACGAGCGAAAAGTTGCATCCTCGGTACGAGATCATACTAATTAAACAGCTTTGGCGGATGCTTTCTTCTTCTTTCACTGTTCGTTCGTTTTCCGTCATCCAATGTGAAGATATTCGTTACCATTTGCACGTACTTCTTAGAAACACGAGCTTACATGAATAATCACCGCGAGAGCTGCTAAAATTGCACTCCACTCGTTTCCTCGAGATAAATAAACTAACGAAATGATTCTCCTGACAAATTCCCGGGCGTTATCGTCAAATAAATTTCGAGTAATTTTCATAAGATGGTTTCGATTCGCTGTTAGCGTTGCAGATGAATTGCTGCGATCCGTTATTCGACGTGAATAATTATATCATTTTTAGTGATATGCCAGCCGAGATAAGATTCTTTTCATGTCCCTATTTTGATTAATAGCCCAATCGATCTTTATGCCTACGTTATCTACGAACGAATTTGTGTTTCATTATGGAAGGGTATTGGGTTGAACAATGTTTAACATGATGTATGGTTTGTTATTTTATATCATGTCGAAATAATTCGCGAGCGAACGAGTTCCCCAAAAAAAATGTTGGCGTTATCGGTAATCAAATGTAAATAAATAGAATCCATTTGGATATTCGAGGATGATGTATGGGATTTTTCCAGCAACGAATATGAAACAAGGATTATTTTTGTAACTGAACAACAGAGAAAAATTTTACTGATGTAATAGATAGACGAGTGGTGTTAATTATAGGGGAATGGACAGGGGACTGGAGGCCCTGTCCGGGAAGCCAATGTAGCCTTACGGATGGGGTCGCCGGACTCCCGATCAGTGGCAGAAATAAGTAGGGTGAGAGGAACTAAGACTCCCTAAAAACCTTTGCAAATCATGCCACCGTGGACCAGCCTACCCAAGCTGAGGTGTGAGAAATCGCAAGGTGATATGCGATTACGAACGATCCCCTTGGGGAACTGGGCGAAACCTCATTATAATCAGCCTACCTCTAGTAATGCGGGGCTATGCCAGAGATGACCAACTCTTTCCTTGCTACTCGTGGGAACATACATGAATGAAACAAACACAAAAACAGAAACAACAAAAACAAAAACCAATCCCGAGGCTGGACAAAAGTGCTCACCTCAATCTAAGGCGGTGGCTGGAGATGAACAGAAATGTCCACTCCAATCTACCGCTTGGTATGAGGCTGGACATAGCAAATCACCTCATGATGTAATACAAAGGCCAAGGCGTAAGCGCATTTGCGGCGCCAAGTCCAAAAGGAGAAAGAGAGCAAAGGAGGCAGGAGTGGCAGCAACTATAAGTGCACCTGCGGCGGACGCCAAGAGCTTCGCCTTGAATGAAGGTAAGGAACCGGCTGCCCCTGCAGGGAAGCTCCCTCACTTGTGCACCTCGATGGAGGGAACCCCAAGAAGGGGTGCAACGATAGTAATGTCGCTGCATCTTCCAAAACCTTCGCCGAGGCCATCGTGAGACACCTCAAGGTTACCAGAGAGAGTTCGGCGAGTCTTGGCCTACACATGGCAATATAAAGGAGATGTCTCCTAGTGACCTGTCCACCTTCCTGGAAAGGACAGGATGGACCATGACCTAGGAGGACAACTCCTCGGGAGGATGTACAATGGGACACATGTGGTCTAAGTAATGTGGGTCTACACTCACCCTCCCTACTCTACAAATACAGGTGTCACAGCAAATTTATATGGAAATACAATTTTCCAACCCAAAGGACTACAATGAGGTATTCCATAATAGAAAAGTATTAATTCAGTAAATACGAGTCCGATAAAAAATCTCAGGAAGCAATACGAGTATTTGCTATGGGCTCATCTGGCTAACCGTATATTGGAAGTAACACCATTGTCCAGTCATATTATTAAGTTTCGACAACGTCTAGTCATGCAAATTTTGAAACAGCTCAATATCAACAAGGCGTCTGGTCCTGATGAAGTGGCCATCATTGTACTGAAAATGTGCGCCAATCAATTTGCACCAGTATTTTGCAGACTTCTCAAACTGTATTACAACGAAAGGGTTTTTCCTTCTTGTTGGATGATTGTTCACGTTCAGCCTATTACCAATTCACCAACTTCTTGAAAGAACGTTACGTGCAAGTGCCGGTATTACCCAGAAATTCAAATTGTCTTCAACTCTCTTTTCATTGTATATCAACGACTTATTGGAAATAAGCAAGGATCCAATATATTGCTTTGCTGATAACAGCACACTTGTCTCGTCATTCCGTTTGGTGGAGGTGTGCTTTAATAGTCGGGTACGCCCTACCATACGTAAGTTTTGAGAAAACTTTTAGGATGTTGAAATACAAGTTACTACTAGTTCATAACTATACCATCTATATTTTTTTAAACTTTTAAATACTCATTTTTAGACCGCCTATTATGTTTTCCTGACTCAACGGAATAATTTCGGAAAAGTCAACCACATGTGCAGTACACCGCTTCTATAGCGAAATAACACGTCTTATTGATGCTAGCGAGTGCCTTGTTGAGATATTTTGTGATCTTAGCAAGGCATTCGAATGTGTGGATCATGATATTTTGATGAGGGGGCTATACCAATTTTGGTGTAAAAGATAATACACTGACACGGAGTACAAGCTTTCTACAAAATCGCAAACAGTATGTGAAATGTTTGAGAAATGAACAATGCAATAAGTTGAGGGTTACGAATTCTACATTAGCTGATATCAACGTAGGTTTTCCACGGTGTTCTATTTTGGGACCTGTGTTATTTCCACTATATATTAATAATATTGAAAAACTATGTGATGCAGATGATATATCTGTACTTACGTCAGATCATTCTGATGAAATGCTCGGAACACGTTGTAATGAGCTGATCCGATCATTGGCTACATGGTCATATAACAACTCATTATTCTTCAATGTGAATAAGACACAATATCTTCGAATTTCACTAGTTCGGACTTCCATTGTCCACTATATAAAATGATTTGAAATCCCTGAAACAACTAAAAAAGAAGAATTAAAAATGAATAGCTGAAAATAACAATTATATCGAGCAAAATAAACCTGAAATGAAATATAAGTGAAATGAAATACAAGCAAAAATAGAATAATTGAATAAATAAAAATAAAGAAATGAAAAAAGAAAATAAAAATAAAAAGTGGAGAGATTCCAAGTCAAGTTAGTTCACGACGTTTCGATTGTTAGTATCTACAATCGTCTTCGGGTGATGACTGGACTGATTTCTCCGAGAGATGACTATTTATAGGTCGTTCGAGTACTTTCACTTGTCTTCGCTTTCCACTTTCCGCTTCACTGGTTCCGTGGGAGATGACCGTTTGGCGGGAGTTGGCCATTTTTCGCTTGATGATGGGTTTCCATATGTTGTGTATTTCTACGCTGGCTTGGCTAAATACGTTGTTGGACAACATGAATGCGGCTTCCTTGAATTTTCTCCTGAACCAATGTTCCTCTTTGTGCAAGATCTCAGCTTGAGACCACTCGATGTTGTGTTGATGGGTCCAAACATGGTACTGGTTGTGACGGCTTCTCTTCCTTGCGAGGCTCCTGCTGTCGTTTAGCCAAAGTCTTTTCTACCAACGCTTTGGAGTAGCCATTCCGTTGAAGATCATTTTTGATGACGTCTAGTTCCTTCTCGAGAAGGATGTCAGTTGACTAATATCAGAGCTTCATTCGCAGTGCTATCTTCTGAAAATTTTGAGAACGGTACTTACACATTCTCAATTGCTGATGGTTTATTACGGGCAAGTGGAAAGTCGTATGCGCTATGGTGTTTCTTTCTGGGGATGGTCAACCACGTCTCAGGAAGTTTTCATTGCACAAAAAAAAATTATAAGGTGCATCATGAATGTGCCTAGTACCGAGAGCTGTAAAAGTTTTTTCAGCAAATTGAAATTTTAACACTTCCATCGCTATATACATATTTTTAATTGCGTCTTTATATTTTCAAGAATAGTTTTGTGAAGAATTCTGATATTCATCAAGTAAATACTCGTTCTCAAAATCACTTCCATATACCAATTTGTAAAAATAGAGTACATTTCTGCTCTCCTGCTAATAAAGGCTAATGTGCATTTAATAAATTATCAAATGAATTGAAAAACTGTTCTTCGTATTGACTTTCAAAAAGCAACTCAAGTAATTACTTGTTACAACAAGTTTTTTATTCAACAGATGAATTCTTTTCAGAAGATATCTCATAAGAATATTGTTTTTAATATTTCTGTTATATTTCACATATATAACATTTTTATATGTTCAGAACTTTTGAATGCGAGTATTGGTATTTCAAAGCTCTGAATGTGAACTTGTTAAATCTACCTTGTATGTTTTTTTTTCTAGACTTTTCCAATTCAATATTTTGTCTCTTGGGAAATAAATTATTATTATTATTATAACTGGGAATCTCAATTTCTGAGATACTTACCTGACTTTGATTAAGATAACTGGTGTACCAAAAATACGAGATGGATGGCAATACTTGAGGCAGGTACGACTATCTGGTAACTTGGAGCAGACACCACCAACAACAGGAGACTTTGCAGAAAAACGAGATGGATATCGATTGATTAGTTATTTCGGCCAATTCCCAAACTCCAAATGATTTATAGATCACATTTGAGTACTTCATCAATGTGTTGAAGGATACCGAAATGGAGCACATCCAGAGCTAAGTCAACGTCCTACCATAAACGGTTTATAAATAGCTTCACTGGAATTCAAAGTTGCGAGAATTGTTTTTTCCCACTGCGGGATGGAAAGCTCGCTTTTCGTCTTCTTTATGTGCCTCTTTCTCTCCCGGTTAGATAACATTAACACGCATGCTTTAATGTTACCTAAGAAATTAGCTTATGACCATTATATTCATTCGACAAGAAATAAGGCGAAAGCATGTTGGCAAATGATAAATTTTGAGAGAAACAAAAACAACAATAATATAACTCATACTGATATGTCTTCTGATCAATTCAATGACTTTTTTGTAATATTACTAACAATATCATTCAATCTCTACCAACGGTATGCAAAGAGGGTTTACTGAATTTCAGAAATTTTACAGCTAATCTAAAGCAAATGGAACTTCAAACGTTAAGCCAGTCTCTATATACCTACACAGTAGGTTGAATGGACTGACGCCTATCACAAACAACTACTTCCCTGGCTAATACCACGAAGGGCGTTGGATTATATCCGACAGGCGTCAGTGCAGGAATCTTCACAGAAAATTTCCTGCATATGCAATTGGCAATACAACTGAAAGAGTCGACCTTCAATTAAGGAACGAGCACACTTGCAGACCGGTTTCGGGCTTATTAGCCACCCATCAGTGCAAGATAGTGACCATCATCGACCTAAAGTCAATAATATTCCACAATTGAAAATTGGAATTCTTCCAGAGTATTTCATTCCTCTTCCGAAGTTGGAGCGAACTTAACAAAATGTCACTCCACCGATTTTCAATTGTGGAATATTATTGACTTTAGGACGATGATGGTCACTATCTTGCACTGATGAGTAGCTAATAAGCCCGAAACCGGTCTGCAAGTGTGCCCGTTCCATAATTGAGTGACCAATAAGAAAATTTTACAGTTCTTTTTTTCATTCAAAAATTACAAATCAGATGCTCATGCACTAAATAGAGACCACCCAGATATTGTTGCAGCCTCTTTCTGAATTGATAAATGTAATATTTATAAGTGGTATTTCTCCTAATAACAGAGATATTTCTCTTGTTAACAATTATCGTCCTATTTCAATAATATCCATTTTCAAAATGATTGAGAAGATTCTTAAACAACGTCTCTACGCATATTTTGTAAAAAATGAACTATTCAACGAATCTCAGTTTGGTTTTCGTAAGTACCGCTCTACAGCGGAGGCAGTTCTCAATGTGGTGAGTGGAGTAGTCGACAATCTCGAGAAAGGTAACCACACATATTATTGGAAAAACTATATTACCATGGCATTAGCGGAATATCCCTATCCCTCATAAAATCATATTTCTCGAATAGATATATCAAGCAATAATTGCATTTCGAATTTAAAACTCGTTAAACATGGTAATCCCCAAGGATCAGTATTGGGACCACTTGTATTCATAATTTACGTGAATGATATTAGTAACTTCATGCATCCATATGAATCTGTTTCGTTTGCCGATGACACTACGTTCATTTACTCTGACAAAAAACAACATATTTCTCCCTCTTCTATTCTCACATTAGCTAAAGTGTTATACTCTGGGGCAACTCAACAGGGGCTGTGAAAATTTTTCAATTGCAGAAAAAAGCTCTCAGGATAATTACTAATTCTGGTTATAGAGATCATTGTCTTCCTCTGTTTTTGAAATTGAAATAATGCCATTACTCACATTATTTTTGTACAACGTTCTCATAGAATCAGCAATCAGACCTTCATGACTATGATCCCAAACATTGCAACAAATTTCGGACAAACCGCTATGGTTTGAGCAAATCACAAAAGAAAACACTGAATATCAACCTATCTTCCCGATGGTTTCAAATTCTTAATATGTCCCAATTCAAAAAAACAATGAAAAATTATCTTTTGAGTTTTTGCTTCTATTCTGTCGAAGAATACGTGAATCAGTTTAAATGTTTATAATGTCAACATACATACTCAATTTTGTTCTTATATTTTTGAATTTGTGTTTCTCGTTCGTTTTCATAATATTTTGATTGTTAACAAATCACTTTCATGCTATTTTTGACTTGCTACAAGCATTTTATTATGTAACGTGGTGAAATAAATTATCTTATCTCATTTTATCTTATGCTCATAACGTACTTTTTCTCTCGGTAACCTAGCGACGAACTGTTCATCAAACTTACAATGATAATTTCAAATACGTGACGACAGTAAAATTTTTAATCCGTGGTTGAGAAAGGCTGAATCAACGAAAGTATGGAACTTTCCTCCCTAGGCAGGAAATAGTATATTACGCAACACGGGTAAAAAGTACGGCATCCTCACCCGTACTTTCCTCCCAAGGTGCGTAATATACTATTTTCTGCCTAGAGAGGAAAGTACTTTTTTTCCCTCCCATTTGAAATATGTGAAACCAAAAACGTGCCTGGGTGTTGGAAATGGTAAATCCTCTCCATGAAGAACCGGCCTTCTTGCAGACGGAATATCCGGATATACAATTTTGTGTTTGCTCTTTCTTGAAAAACCAAACACGTTTGTCATGCAAAAGTAACAGTCGTTGTAATGATTTGTTGTTTCTTGCCAAGTCTTTGGAACTGCAAAAGGCATAGAAGAGTTTGCTATTTAACCAGTTACTTGGATTTGCTGCACAGATTTTGTAACATACGTGAGGAGCCCAATCCCGATCTTAATCATCAACAACACATCCAAAATACTTATGGTAAGCTACTTTGGTCATTTGAATAATTGGCCGTTTCTGCGATTTAGTAGTAAACTGACCAAATAGCTGCGGGATTAACGCAGCCACGTTTCTGTAGTTTGGAAATGTTTGTACTGTTGCGTACGTAGATTTCAAATATGTGATACTGTGTTTACAGAAGTCAACTTATTTTATTATTGAAGATAGCACTAGTATAATAATACTCTTCCTTTTCAGCTATTAGCTGAAGGGGACCGAAATAGTAAACCCCACGAGTAATATTTTCAAACGAATACACAAAATATCTCCCTTTCAATGTCAAGAGCAACGCTACATACGAAAACAACCGAAACAAAAAAATACGTAGTGACAGCAATCTTAACAAAGTAAATGGTAGCTGACAACCTATCGAGAAACATCGTGTTCAGCAAACGGAACGGGCTCCCCTAAAATACATCGCATTCGAACAAACGACGATCCGGAAACGCCGAAACTTGTTCCGAAATCGAGTTAACCCTTAGCTCCCGATACTCGAAAGTTTGTTTTAACTGGATTCCCGATACCATATACATAATTAAGAGAACGTTCGTCACAGAGGGTTCCTCTTTGTTTTCGAATTAGTGCATACGGCGGGGATAATCCGATAAAGACGAAGAAGTCTTGTGTTGCAACAGTATATCGCCCTCATTTGCAACTGGCAGAGACCTAATTGACGATGGACGAACGTTTGAAATCATCTAACGAGCCGAAACGGGCCAGGCGGAATTTAGTATGTGCTAATTAGCGTCTTGAAGGATCTTATACTTCAGAAAGAGCAAATTCCAAATGGCACAGTTGATGGAACAAAGACGTCGTTTCTATTGTGATGGTGGATTCTTTGTTTTACCGTTTTCTTTCATTAAATAGTGTAAACAAATATATAAGTGGAACATCTGGTGATACAAGAGTGGTCTGAAATGTTTCAAAAAGGAAAAACTATCACAGGAGCATACTACGCATCATCACTTGACAAGCTGAAGGGAAAACTTGCGGAAAAACGGCTACATTTGCAGGATAATAAAATCCAAGACAAAGCACCGTCTGACACCTCAGAGGTTGCCATGGCAAACTGCTTGACCGTCCGCTTTACTCACAAGATCTAGCCCCAAGCGACCTGACTTCTTTTTGTTTACTCATCTGAAAATTGCGCTTGGAGGATAGAGATTTTCGACAAATGAAGAGTACTATTTGGACGGGTTACAGAGATGGAAGCATCGCTGGTTGAAGTGTTTAGCTATATGCCAATTGTTACGGCGAGTTATGTTAGTTCCAGAGGTTATAGCAGTAAAAATAAGGAAAACGATACAGTTTTTTTAATTTATACTCACTGAACTTTATTATTCAACTTCTACATTTTTTAAATATGGGATAAGCTGATACTTCCATACCTAGAACAGAAAGATCTATTACCTAGGAATGTTATAATAATTTTTCTTTCAATACTTACCACAGACGAGTCCAGCGAAGTCAATAGTATGGGTAGGGTTCATCGTCGAGGATCTGCTTTTGAGTAGATAGCCAAAATAATGACCGTTTACTAATTGTTTTCATCATTTTGGGAATTCATAACCTCACTTCTGCTTGTCATCAGAAGGTTCATTAGAACTACAAGGTCACTTCATTATAAATATCAGGGTTCCCAACCTAAAATATAAAGAACGACACTAATTAAAAAAATCTGAAAATAAGCGGGTTTTTCTTTGTTGAATATGAAAAAAAGGAGAGTTGAGGAGAATGATCGTTTTTCGGTGTTCTAGAAGGACTGGAAAGATGCGGTTCGCTTTTTGGGGATTTTTCTTTGAAACCCTTGTAATTTTGCGAAAAAGTTAATCAAAGGAAGGTCCTCTGACTATTTCAAGAAGATTTGTTTCCGAATTACACAAATTTGCTAAATTCACATTGCACTCAAGGCCACCCATCATCGAGGGCCTTTTTTCCTCTTTTGCTACTTGCTATTTTACGTTACGTGGACTCATCAACTACCCTACTTTACATCAATTTGCCTTTACGTAACGGTTCAGTTCAATGGTTTTACCTACCATTGAAGATAAGGGTCGAATATCTAGTTGAAGATAGCCCAGGGTAGTATTCATCACTCAAGCCTGGATCATTGGTTGGAAAATAAGCTCCTCCAGGAGCGCTATCACTTCCCAATTTGGACATTCAGTCGAAATGATTACGTAGCGAGTATTTTGGATGCTTTGTTCGAACGCCTAGGCCTACCCTGCTACGCTGTCACTCTTGACAAGACAACATTCTCCTACGAATTATTTTATTAATTTTTTCCTTCAAAATAAAAAAAATAGCCACGCTCGAGAATGTCGAAATGACGTTATTTTTTACAACTTTTCTTCCCTCCCCTTTCTTTACGTCACTCTCAAATTGTCAGATTACTGGAATATACACTTTTTAGAAGGTAATTGACTCACCCAACCTTAATCTGACGCGCTTGATAATTTCTAATGCTCAATTTCTTCTTACTAATCTGATCCTTTATCACTCACAGGCGGCCTTATATATGGGGCTCATATTTGGTGGAGATACTTAACCGGCTACAAGGTATCCCCCTGTATATTAATCTGCCGCGCTTTAGTAAATCCCGAAATCCCCGCTTGGGCTCCTCCCCTATTATAACTCGCCTCACCTGAATCCGACAAATTCGCCGACAGAGCACAATCATTAGAAGATTTTATTTTTGTTTTTTCGCGCTACCTATCCAAATCCACTTTAGCGATTCATTGTGATCTTCCCATTTGCAAATAGCGTCTACTCCCGTGCCTTTTCATTAATCTTGTTTATTCGCTCGGTACTCAACCTCCACCGCTAAATAGATATTTATTCAAGAGTCCTCTTTATCTGAATTCAATTTTCACACGGAAATGCACTTTTCCAACGAGTCCATTATTCGCGGTATACTGCCTGGGTTTTTCACATAGATAATCCGACCTGGTAAGCTCATTACCACGAATAATATTTTTTTGTTGTTCCCCGTTCAGAATCCTTCTGGGTATAAAAACAAAATACGACTTTTTGAGAGACTTCATATATTTATTTTTAATGTAATTGACTGTTCAATAAAAATATATTATTCGACGCGAGAGATAAATGAAGTTTTTTAAGGACAAAACACAAGCACTTCAGGAAAATCCTTAAGGTGTTCTGAGAGCGGTTCCTGTGCGACAGTAGCGATTCACGTTGGTTTTTTTTTATTTTTATTGATCACCATGCTGTCTGGACAAGTCACATAAAATACACATATATGACATATATAAATTGTAAATTATAAATTATTTACAACGTAAAATTACAACATAATTACTAACACATGACATATGAAACAAAATTTGAAAGTGAAACATAAACATATTAAGGTCCATATAGATTATTAACAAATCTGTAAGTCATATTTATGAATAAGAGATATAATTTGAAACAAATTTAACCAAAAAGAATGAAAAAATAACAGAAATTGTAATGCAAATTAACTTAGGACAATTCGAAATCATTTACTTCGTAGTAGGCTTTCCTCAACAGAATACTCTTTAGTTTCTTTTTGAATATTTCCAGGTGTGCATCTTTCAATTCAATAGTTAATTTATTAAACACTCTCATTCCTAGATAATTGCGACTAGTACTTGCTAATTTATGTTGTGGAATCAGCAGGTTGTCTCTATTTCTTGTATTATAATTATGATTATCACTAGTGTCTGATAGTTGCTGATATTTTCTTTTATGAATACCAAGTTAGTATATATGACTGATGAAGGTAACGTCAAAATACCTAGCTGTACAAGCCACGGCTTACAACTTTCCAATCTGTTTAAACCTACAATTGCTCTGATTGCTCTTTTTTGGAGTAAAAAAATAGGCTGTAAGTAGATAGAGTGACCCCAATTTAATAATACATATGTCATAACATTATGAAATAGTGAATGGTATGTCATGATAGCCGCTTCCCTACCTGAATTAATTTTATCTTGTCTAATAGCATAGATGGCCTTAGATACCCTATTCGAAAGATTGTCTGTGTGAGTTTTTCACGAAAAGTTGCTGTCCAAATGAATTCCTAAAAACTTTAATGACTGAGCATAATTTCCTTGGTTTAAGAATATCATAGAAGCTGTTTTCGCTTCATTGATTCGTAATTTATTTGCGTTAAATCAATCATTAGCTGACTCAGTTATGTCCTGGATAACAGTAGTTTTCTCTCCTTGTCTTACCCCGTATAAAATGTTGTGTCGTCGGCATATAAAATAGTCTTCATATTAATTGAAATGGGCAAATCGTTTATATATATAAGAAACAGCAAGGGTCCAAGAATACTGCCTTGTTGTACTCCGTATTTTATTGGGGATTGTTTACTGAATTCATTGTCAACTTATTGTCATGATTTTTTTATTGATTCGGCCGTTACTTGATGAAGTTTCATAGTTATTTCACAAAATACACTTTAACGATTTGATCTCCACAAACTCCACAAACACAAAAGTTGGTGGAAATCAAATCGTTTAGTTTGTGAAATTATTGTCATGAATCGCTGAAGATTAAATTCATTTGAAAAAAACGTTATCTGGACGTTAATTCCACATAAACGCAGTTCTCCAAAAATCTCCAACCTTTTTCGATGTTTTAGACTATCAAGTTTGCAAGTGATATTCGTGTATCCAATCACCCACACAGCACCAAATATTCATGGAATATTCCCTGTATATCATAAAACGAACGTATATATTCCAAATATTCATAGAATATTCTTGGAATATATACATGCCTTTAGAATATTCATAGAATATGCTTCAATGAATATGGCAGGATTATTCCCGAAAGAATGTGCACAGAATGTCTAAAAATGGATTATTCTCCCTTGAATATTCTAAGAATATTGTCGATCGAATATACCATATGGTATATTCTTAGAATATATCCCCACGGTATATTTTGGAATATTCTATACAATGAAATTTTGAATTATTCAAATAATTCAATATTATTAAAAACAAAAATATTTGAAGATCTTAATCGAATGCATAACCTAATGTATATAACCCTGATAGTGTTAACCAGTTTTTGAACTCAACGCGAAGATTCTGGATGAATTGCTCCAACAGCAACTGTTGGAAACGACAAAAAAATTTGAATGGGTCAATAAATGAACCAATTGCATCAATAAATTGGTTAATTCTCATCCTATTTGTCTTTTTGTATTTGAAATTATTCAATTACAAAGCGAAAAATCCTGGAAACAGAGAAATGGGGAAGTGAAGAATTGGAGTAAACGTTTCTCATTGGTCAATTGAAGTGTAGCGCGCGACAGTCGAATAAGCTTTGTGAAAGCGGCTGTCCCTTAATGCTTGGTACCTTTGCGTTAAATTCGACATTTGATTCAACATGGCGGTTGACGTGGCAGGTTCGCGTGTGTAATGCATGGTGTGTTGGTGTTATTATCAAAGTATAATTCTGTCTCGTTCAGTGTACCATTTATAATTTGGGGTTGTCCAATTTGCAGTACAGCGAATAGTTTGATTTTGGATCTTCAAACAGGAGAGTTGCATATATTCAGTCTTCAAGAAAAGTAAGTAAAATGCAATAGTATCGATAGTAAAGTCATGGTGATTAACCTACTATACCTCATTTTAGGTTCGAGTAGAGTTGGTGTGTGGGATTTGTTGGTTTGACTAAGTACATGTTTGAACTAGAGTGATTTCAGTTGTGTATCTTCAATTGAGGAAAGTAAGTGAATGACACATTCATTTGTATCATTTGTTTTCATAATTTTTATCACTCGTTTTCAAGATAGTATCAATTTGCCCAAAAGGAAACAGAGTGGTACCTGGTACAGGCAGGTGCGCCAAGGAACTGAAAACGTAATGAGTACTTTTCAACAAGACAATGCAAGTTGTTCTCCAAGTCATAAAATGTTGTAAATGTTCATGAGTAACCTATGCGAAAAATATCTATTTGAATTTTATTCCAGTTTTATTGTGCCACTTTCAAATAGTGATAATGAACGTTAATGTACATTTTGTTCCAGATATTAGTATTGAAACACTGGCTGATGCATTGTTGGACAAATATAAGGAAAACTATTCTGGCGAGCAAAGTTTGGATATCTTTAAGTAAGTGAAATTCATTGAAGAACCCATCATACCACTCATTTTAAATACTTCATTTGTGGGTTTATTTTTTTAAGTGAGAAACCTAACCTAACCAATTTCTTGATGTAATTCATTTTTTCTTTTTCAATGAAATGATATATTTCTTATTTTTTAATTAGTGTTGATGAATTTACAGAGTTGTTATTTTAGTATATTTTTTAGTATACATTTGTTTGAGAATAGGAACATCCTAATTTGAATACATTTCTAATATTTGTAATATGACAGTATTCAGGAATATTTTATTCAGTGAATGAATATTTTGAATTAGATTTTTTATTTTTAATATTGGTTGAAACGTCAAATATTTCAGTGTATATTGTTTTTAAAATATATTTGTTTATGAATATTATGTGTTTTATTACTTGTGTGAATCTTGCATCAAAATGCAATATATACATGTTTACTCGTCACATTCTTGGAATATTCCAAATATTCCTAGAATATTCATAAAATGTATTTAAAGAATATTCTATGGTGTTTCCCTATTGTATATTCCTACAATAAACTAAGAATATCCTGAATATATTATGAATATTCCTCGGGTTCTATTCCTGGAATATTCTTAATAGAATGTACCTTACATATTCTAAGAATATTATAAGATATTCCCAAGGAATATTCTTAAAATATATCAAAGGTTCGCCAGGAGCACTTCCAGGGAATATTCTCCAGAAGATATATATCCTTAAATGTATATTCATGAAATATACCTGGAATATCTATTGCTATGTGGGCAACTCCAGCGACATGACTATGCCAAGACATATTGCTGTCCATTCTAATTCATTTTAACAATCTTATCGAAGCAGAATGCTGAATTGTCTGTCATTATATTCGGTTTGGATACATTTATCTTTTTGAATAAAATCGTTGCCTGGGTTTTGGTGGCATTGAATTGAGACTGTTTACTTTCACCCCAATTCGAAATCACTTCAAGATCCTCATCCGCATCCGATGTACTGGAATCCAAATGGAATGATGAGACAAGTGTGCTGTCATAGCAATATATTGGATTCTTGTTTTTTCCAATGAGTCGTTGATATACAATAAAAAGAGGGTTAGAGACAATATGTTTCATTGGGAAAACCAGCTGTGATGATAAAAGTATTCGACAAATTAAAGTCAAAGGAGATTATCATAAATCAATCGAGTAAGTAATGTCCATTCTTTGTGAGTAGAATACATTATTTTTTCTACTATTTATAATTCCATTAAAATTAGCAACCTGAAAATAGCATTCGATCTCATATATTTAGAAATTCGAGTTGTCAAAAAATAATAAAACTGACATGAAGACATTTGAATGTATGACTACTCTCACTCTGTTTTTGAGTGAAATATATCAGCTTCTTTGCCACGTTACAGATTTTGGTAGGAATACACTCGTTTACACTTCTTTTATCCATTTTTTTCGTGCTAGGAATCATACAAATGCCAAAAAAAAAAGGGAAAACAACACAAAAGAACGGCAACAAAGTGTTGCCTATCTCTGCACGTAGCTGCACCGCGCTGCTGAGGTCAATATCCAGAAACACGTGACCGTAGTTTTCCTCTTCCTTTCCTGAAGTGCTGTTTCGTCGAATCTTCTTATTTTGATCACATACACTCGATATCTTTTTTTTAAATTTATGTTCGGAACCCGGAAGTCACTCAGGTAGCTGTTACTGCCTACGTGGTAATGATGGGTGTATCCTAGAAATTCCAGGTCTCCTAACTGGAATCACTGTTGGTGACTCCGTTAGTTTGTGTTGTTTTCGGCAACCAAGTGTTGCCCGTCTTTGTACTTGGCTGGACCACGCTGATGAAGCCCATAGCCAGGAACACCTGTCCGTGGTTCAACCCCCCTTTTTAAGAGTGCTTTCGATAAGAATGGTTTCATGACAATACGAAGGTATCCATTCTAAATAGGTGTAAAGCTTCTTCATAATCTCACCGATTGCAGTCAAAGGGAAAATGTAGTGTTGTTGAATATCTAAGTCGATGAGAGGGTTTGATAATATATTATGTATTCACTATATTTTGAAAGCTTTTTCCCTATATCCTATGTTCCTTTCCGATGTCAAAAATGTCACAGACCGAATTGGTAGAATCTTAGTCAAACACAACGTGAAACCAATATTTAGGCCAACAAAAACTATCAGGCAAAGTCTCAGATCAACGAAAGATCCTAGAGAACCTTTAGCAAAGCCAGGAGTATACCAGATTCCGTGTAGCTGCGGATCGGTCTACATCGGAACCATGGAACGAAGTATATACATGGTGGGCCATCGAAAACTTGACATGGACGTTTTGGGTACTAATCTTGCGAATCCTAAAAAACGCTCACATAGGTCGATTTTTATTGGGAGTGGGAGAGTTTTTTCCCCATTTACATCGTCGTCACTTCAACCCCGGAGCAGAGGGGTGAACAAGCCTTGGAACTGTGATAGGAAACTGGGGGTGAGTCGCACATCGTTTGGAAGATCTTGGAATTCTCCAAACAAAGATGAACATTTCCTTTAATTTGGACGAACCATATTAAATTTAGAGTTGGAGTTACTTACTCTATTATCATGTTAGCATATGCTCAAAATGGGCACCTCCAGCTTCCATGCAATAATAGAAATTCTACTGGAAACGTTCTCGAACATTGTGGAGCATTTCTGGAGTGATTTGGCTACATTCATTTGTGATTCGTTGCCATAAATCTTTGAGTGATGCAGGAGAAGTACAGTAAATTCTGCTTTTCGAATAACCCCACTGAAATAAATCTAACAGCGAAAGGTCTGGTGATCGTGGTGGCTATTCGATAGTGCTCCGCCTTTCAATGCAGTGATCCGGAAAAGTCTTATCTAAATACTGCCGAACAGGCAGAGCATAGTGCGGAGGAGCCCCATCTTGTTGGAATATCAACAGATCCTCCCGATAATTGTGGTCATTTTCAATAATACCAGTGAGAAGGGGATTGATAGTATCTTCCAGAAGCTCCAGATACATTTGTCCAGTTAAAATGTCTTCAAAAAACAATGGGCCAACAATACGGTCTTCAAAAATTCCAGCCAATACATTTAATTTTTGTGGACGTTGAGTAGGCACTTCATGAAAAATGTGAGGATTTGAAAACCCAATAGCAACAATTATGGCGATTAACTGTGCCATTTAGAAAAAAAAACATTCATCACTGAAGTAAATGTTGAAAACAAAATGTGGATTTTCCACCGCTCGTTTACTAACTAACTCGCAAAATTACAAACGTCGATCAAAATCATCTTCATTCAGTTCTTGCGTTAATGTTATCTTGTAAGTATGAATTTTGTGGGTTTTTAAAGCACGCCGAATGCTAGTTCTTGACACCCCGAAAACAAAAGCTAACTTTCTTGTGCTCAAAGTATGGTCAAGCTTAACATGACCCAGAATTGCCACTTGTGTCGCCTCATTTGTTACTGGTGGTTCAATTTGCCGTTTTTTATTTGCTACAGATCCAGTTGAGCGAAATTTTGCAATTAAATCGAAAACATAATATCGCGACACATTCTTCCCATGTTGTTGATTGAACAGTTCAGCGGCTCTCGCAGCAGTGTATCAATTTAGATATCCCTTTCAACATAAAGAGAAGAACTAAAATAATTAACAAAAAAGTAGCGTAAGTTCCAAATACATTTCAATTGAGCAGTGGCGTACAACAATTTGTTGCTGTTAACAATATTGAAACAGTTAATTATCGGAAAGAACTCTCCAAATAAAAAAAAATGTAGACCACTGTTTAGAGAATTCGAAGATCTTTCAAACGATGTGCGACTCGCCCCCTATTCCCTATTAAAATTCCAAGAGTTGCTCACTCCTCTGCTCCGGGGTTGAAATGACGACGCTGTAAATGGGAAAAAACTGCCCCCTCCCAATAAAAATCGACTTGTGTGAGTGTTTTTTCGGATTTGCAAGATTAGTACCAAAAACCTCCATGTCAAATTTTCGATGACCCACCCTGTATAATTATTACTGTATAATAGCCTGTTCTGGAATATTAGGTTGTCTATTTCAATAAAGTATTTAATTTCATATCATTTTACGTCAAATTATTTCGCGTCGAAATAAAGTTCAAATTGTAGAATACAACTGATCAAATGGAATTGGCTTAAAATCAACATCAAATGACAAAAAAACTATTGATTAAAACATATACTCTAACAGATAAAAATCGTCCCATCCAGAAGTGAATGTTCCATTTTCCAACCCATTCATACAAATTTAAGCTCTGTTTGGTCTATCAAATAAACATTTTTCCGTTTCGTAATGAAAAGCGTCTGCTATATATTTGACAAAATTGATTGAACGCATGTAATCTACCCAATGAATAAAAAATTATTTTTACAATGCGCCCCTATAATCACCATAGCTCAAATCATACGTTCCAAAATAAAAGAGAACTGGAACAACAACTCTAATCATACGGCTCGGTTCTGTGTCAGTTGGTTTGTTTCCCATGATTGTGCAGATTCGTGAAGCTAAAAGCTAGCAATCAGTTCGAAATTCCCTCGAATTACACTAAACTTTTATAATACGAGTATTGAATGGTATGGAGCCGGTGAAAAATCTTCGGAGTTTCGGTTCGTTATATTTTATTATTTCCAGAAAAATTCTGTTGGAGTTTGAATGTTGTTTCATTTCGGGTAATTAGGCTTCGAAAAGTTCAATCGCACGGAAAATAATTTGGGTACTCTCAAGTTTGAATTTGAAAAACACGAAAGCCCCTGAAACGGTAGGCCATTCCCATATTGAGTGTTTCATTTTTATTTCATCGATACCCTATCATAGTGTATCAAAACAGTGACATGAATATGGATCATTTTTAGAGAAAGATAAGAGTATTGTTTCAGATAGATGAACTACTTTTATAATCAACTGCTAAAAGTAATTATATGACGTCTGTTCCAACAATAAGGTGGATGTGCAAGTTTCGCGGACTTCATGCATTTGATTAGGGATTTTTTGAACTTATGGGAGGGTGAATCGCTTTGTAACTAAGGTGTCGTTCCCACTGGATCGATTGGATAAGCGATGCAACGTGAGCAATCTCTTATCGCCCAATGCAACTTTTATCCTCGCAACACTCCAGTGCGCGGCTTGGCATGTGGGGGTTGAGCAAACCGGCCATCGAATGCCTGCGCTGGACACGGGAGTGACAGAATAACTTGTGGTTCTGTTATTCCCTAACTGAATGGCATCCTAACGATGGCTCAATCCTGAGGTGGGTGTATTCGTGCCAAGAGGATGCATGACACTGAGTCTATCAGCTGTCTCTACGGATACTTCGAGATACCGGGTGCCTGAGTCTATCAGCTGTCTCTACGGATCCTTCGAGATATCGGGTACCATCGCCTTGTCACGGTAATGCGGGGCTCTGCCGTTATTGACCTTCTTTCCCTAGCTACTCGTGGGACTTTTATGGACAGAGTAAACTTAAAAATTCTTTCTGACACTGAGTCTATAGAGGAGATGGATGTCGAATTTACGACTCCAACTGACCTCCCTGTAAATTTAGTTCAGGAGCGAGTCTATGGAGGAGATGGATATCGAGTTCACGACTCCAACTGACCACCCTGTGACAAAGTTTTCATCTGTCACAATCTGTTTTAACTACAGTGATGTAGAAACTATTCCATTTTGTAAACGAAGGTTTCGGTACACGGGATGATTCTCGCCCGCGTGGAATTTTGTTTTCGTGTTTTGCATTTGATTATTCTTGGCAAATTCATTCATTCATGAAAACAAAATGAATTTAGTCTACTTGAATTCAATTAGAGAATAACAGGACATTGTTTTCACAAAACAATCAGGTGATATTCTGAACGCAACAGTTACCCTTCGATTTTAATATAAATTATAACGCGTTATAGATTATAACGTAAAGCAGGATCTACATAACTTACTGACCTATCTAAACTTGACCATGCATGTTAGTGAACATACAAGAATAACCATGTATTCAGCCACTATCATTGACTATATCTGCTCAACTTTGGAAAAACAGAATATTAGCTGTAAGACTGTTCCCACAGTAACTACAAACAGTGGATAAAAGAAGTAAATATAGATACGGACGAATATATAGCAAGGCGAACTACGAATCATTCTGAAACCTATGTATTATAACATCATGGGCAAACGTTATGAACTTTGATAATTCAGTTAACATGTTTCAAAACTACCTAAGAAATATATTCGAAAAATGTTTTCCAATGAAAAAGATCAAAATCCAAAATAAAGAAATCGGCAATAAACTTGAGATCACTACATACTATTGAAACATGCATAACTGATGAAATTTTCATATCATATTTCAATACATACAGACCAATTTATAGAAAACTAATAAAGCTTGCCAAACAACGATATTTTGGAGACCTTACTATACATGGCTGAAAATAAAGCAAAAGATAACTGGGCTATAATAAATAAACTACGTGGAAAAGGTAATATATTGCCTACTAATGCGGATATAGATCCTAAAGTGTTAAACCACTTCAACAGTTCGATAGCACAAAAAATAACATCAAAATTACAATCGACAATCCATCCAACTGAGTTTATGACTAATATAAATATTCCAGATAACTTCAACCTATTTGATACAGACATATACGAACTGAAGCAAACTATAAATGAAATAAAGAACAAAACTTCATCTGATTATGATGAAATATCCCGTGAAATTTTAGAAAATCTCCCAGAATACGCTTTAAATATTCTTGCTGAAGCCATTAATAAATCATTTCATTCTGGCAGATTTCCTACATGTCTGAAACTATCAATAGTCAATCCGCTTCATAAAGGTGGTGAAATAAATGATCCATCAAACTTCTGGCCTATATCATTGCTTCCGATACTGGTTAAAAAGAGAATGCTCAACTTCTTAAGTAATCATAACATACTATGCGACTCTCAATATGGATTCCAAAGCCATAAGAACACAGGCGATGCAATCTTCTCTTTTCTGGAAGATATATATATATATATATATATATATATATATATATATATATATATATATATATATATATATATATATATATATATATATATATATATATATATATATATATATATATATATATATATATGGATTGATACGAGTTTTCTAAAAATTAAACATGAAAGTAGCCTTCAAACCTCCTCGTACACTTCAACAAATATTGGGCAACACGAAAGACAGGATGATGAATAAAATAAATTCTAGGATCCACAAAATAGGCCATACGGGTTACGACTAAAGTATGTTGGTCAAACTGAATGAACTATATCAACTCGTTTCATAGAACATGTTGCACATATTCGATTTCATACACAAGAGAACTCTAGTGTCCATCAACAATTTGAAGAGACACGGTGCCTGGAAGTCGATCAATGTCGCTGAAGGATATTCAGATAATTCACTCACAAACAAATTTGAAATTTTCAATACCATTCAAAAAGTATCAGATATGATCAATCAATGTGGAACGGAAACATTACCTTCTTGTTCTGACTTCAACAAAAGGCGTTCAAAAATACCCAAGCATTTCAAACAAATTGAATCCCTTGAAAATTAGCAATTGCTCGAGTTTTCATATGGATATTGATATAAATAAGAATGAAAATATTTTTGTCAGTACCTATCTTCTGTTTGAATTTCAATATGCAATACAACTAAGAATCAAAGTTTTTTTGAACTCGCAAACTTCAAGAATTTTGTCTGCTCCTCCAAAAAACAGTATTTCTCGGACTTGTTACGTGAACGTTCTGAGGAAACACAGTGACTGGGATTTCCCATTATATTTCACCAACAATCAGCTGCTTCCGTGTATCGATGTCTCTCGAATTGGATCCCTTTATTGGCCGGAATTACTTGAATGCTTGTCACCCCGGATACAAAAGAGCCTGCGTCTGACAAATCCTAAGCAATAAAACAAACTTTTCGCCTTATAATTCTATTTGCGGCACCTATCGATGCTCCGACATCTTTGTCCGCACAAAATCGTTTCACTGTCTGCAGCTTTCAGAGCGTGCTGAACCCAATAAAAGCCAACAATGCAGCCCATTGTCGCTGTTATTAGCCCTTAATTCGAAAGTTAGAAAACCGAAATGATCTACGAATAAACTGAATAGGTGCGGGGTTATAAAAAGTATTCGTTAAGCTTGGAAGTGTCTGATGTGACATTTTGATTTCGACATGACTGATTTTTGATTGGACAAAAACCAGTGGCAGGTGGAATTGCCTTCTGTGTCCTTTCATTGTGAGACAGTCACCCGTGATATAGCGAATATTTTACTATTTTTCATTGCAAATTGATGAAAAAAATTAATTCTCACATACTTTCGCAAGTTCAATGAAATCAACCAGATGCTACCTCTATGAACAAAACGTATCAACCTTTCAACACGACACGAAGATGAATACAGGTTCAATATTAAGTCATATACTGTGTTCCTAGATCCCACTCCATATTTTTCATTCATTCCATGGCCATTCTTCAAAGCATATTGAGCGACACTAGACTTTTCTGGTCCCCGAAAGCAAATCATCAAAAAAATAGCTAAAGTAACGAGTACTCTTCAGATACATATAATAGCTGAACATGAAGGTGACCTTCCAAACTGCTCTTACATTTCAACAATAATTAGTAGGTAACCTGAAAGACGAGGTGAGGGAAAAGGAACCGTCTGCAATTTCCGAAATTGTGAATATTGCGAGAAGTATGTTGGTCAAACTGAACGGATTATAATAACTCGTTTCATAGAACATGTCTCAAATATTCGGTTCCATAGACCAGAGAAGTCTAGTGTTGCTTTATATTATCTACGACATACCAGATCCTCTCACTTGAATAAGATTTGAAGTCTATGAAATTCAACTTCATCAGAAGAATATCTAAAGAGGTACAAGCGAAAGCTTTTGTTAATCACCGGATGAGTGTTCATCTTTCCACCGTATGGAAATGAACCTGAGAAATTGTGGGTGTACAAGCAAAACTGTGAGGGTCCGAGAAGCCATCCTTGTGGAACTCCTCAAAGAAATATGTAGCGCTTAGAGTGCCTACGCAGTTTTTATTCAATTCGTGTGTTTTGATGAAGAATAATTTGAAATTTTCAAGTGAGTGACCTATAGATTGAAACGCCGATATTTTGTTACGTTTTTCCCGTGAGTTGATCAATAATTGACTACACTGAACAATATTCAAATTAAACTTTATTTCACTTCAAATACAACAAACACTTCAACTATTATTCCAATGTCTATTGTTGGACTATAGTAGGGATGAACTACGATGTCGTACAGGCCTTCTCAGAAGTCACTGTCGTTTGAATCATCATATAGAGACTTGGACTTTCGGAAGACAGTGTGTGTCGCCTCTGTTTGGAATATGATGAAACAGCAGAGCACATATTTTGTGCATTCCCCGCTGAGGACCGAGACAGGTTTTAAAAGTTCGTCAGAGCCGTACTCTTACCATCTGACCTTGAAGACCACTCACCAAACAAACTACTCGGCTTCGTTAAGAAGTTGGGTTTATTTTTTTTTGTCTCCTGGGAGCTGTCTGACTTGTCCATTTAGTCCAAGTCTCCAGAAAACACTGCAGCCTCTTGGGCTTATTGCGTTTATTCTCCCATCTTCTCATGACACTCATTCCATCAGTCTCGTGTTTGTACACGTTCCGTGTTGGATGTACGTCATATTCTTCTGGGCGTAATTTTGTACGTCCATATATTGCCTGCCTCCTGTGATTCAGTGCCTCACATTCGCATAAGATGTGTAGAGCTGTTTCTATCCTTTCGTTGCATAATCTGCAGCTGAGGTCTCCGTTGTACAGCCCCATTTTATTCAGGTGTCCTCTAAGCGAATAATGACCGGTTAGTAACTCTGTAATTATTTTGAGCCAATCCCTACTATATTGAAGTAGTTCTTCGTTTCTTTTCTCGGACGGTTCCCTAATGAAGGTTCTACTGTGTTTGTTGCCAGGCACCTTTGTCCAGTACTCTGTGTGCTTCTTATTGGTCCATGTCCCAATCTGGTTTCGTACCAATGGTTTTAGTACCCCTAGAGCTGGTTTAAGACCTTTATATGAAGTTGATGATCCGTGTCTAGCACATTCATCATCCTCATCAATACCTGTGATTCCTAAATGCACTGGCACCCAGTACAAAGTTGATTTGTTCCTGTTTGCAAGTTCTTTCAGTTCTTCATGGCATTCCCAGACCAATTTTGATGTCACCTTCGGGTTTGTCAGAGCCCCTAGTGTGCTCTTGCTGTCTGTAAAAATATTGATCCGCTCATTTCTTTGAGGTCTCAATTCAATAAGCCTTGCACGCTACAAGATAGCTTACACTTCCACCTGAAAGTTCATTCTGATTTATAAGAGAAACGCTCGTCGAGAAAGAGTGCTACAGTTTTGAAGTGAAAAAAAAATTAGGTAGGTACGTATAATTTAGTTTCACATATATCTCTTTTCTGAGTTGAATTTTATTATTATTATTATTACTAAGAACATTTCTGAATAGAACGAATCTATTTATCAATAGCAAAGGAATTTTTCAAATTTGCCACATTCCTTGTTCGTTGAACACTTGAAATATTCAAATTGATGTAATAACCCAATCGAAACAAAGTAAATCGTTCCTACCTGACTATTCCCTTTCCTGGGGTACCTTCAATTCCCTTAAAAAGTGGACTGTAGTTTTTGACGGGTGGAGATTACACAGTAAGATTGTTTTTTGGGTAGCGATGAGATACTATCGAGATCATTGAGAAGCACCAACAACTTACCCGGTTTTTGCGTTAGCCTCACTCATTCCTCTCTAAGAAAATTAATACTGTTGGCAACGTCACTCATCAAGGATCAATTGATGTTAGAAATAAATACAAGTATTGACTATTGGCGCCATCTTGCAGCAACGTCAGATCTACCCCAGTTGGTCTGCAACCATGTCTGAAACAAAAGCTCATTCCAGCATCCACAAGTTCACAGACGTCTTAATCAAACCCTCTCATTTGATACCTATATGAGTAACAATGACGCCAGTTTGTGGCGCCTCCCATATTGAATTTCAAATGGCGGCATTTATCCAATTCTATATTGTACGAGAACCTAACATATTTGCGGAATTTCAGCTCAAACAGGCGGAGTTCACTGATTCAAAATCCACTGTCAAGAATTGGCCCACACTTACTAACATATTAACAGAACGAGTTTACCAAAAAATTGTAACGCAAGCCCAAAATGCAGCTCATTGTCGCTGCTATTAGCCCCAAATTCGAAAGTTGCAAATCCCTGAATAAAGTAGCAAAAGAGTTACCGGGTTATAAAAAGTATTCGTTTGGCTTGGAGGTTTCTGAAGTGACATTCTCATTTCGACTCGACTGGTTTTTGATTGGATAAAAACCGTTGGAAGGTGAAATTGCCCTGGCGATGTCTGCCACGTCGTGTCCCTCTGATGTGCGAATATCACATATAATATATCGATTTCATCGCTATCGGCGAATAGGATCACGGCAGTGGCGTAACTATATTCCTAGAACCGTTTAGGAACATTTTTCCTGAATTTAGGAACGTTTCAATTATTATTGATTCATCTATACATCCATATCAACATAAAGTAGCAGCATTCAATAATATGACTCGCACACTATTGAATATTCCACTTTCAGAACGCAATTTTCAAAGAGAACTGTCATATTGCTGTCAACGACGGTTACGAGGTGGATATAATAGACTCAATTCTTTCTGAAAAATTGCAGAAACAAGCACTGAACCAGGTCTATCCAGTTTCACAGAATGATACTGAACATAATGTAACTCTAGCTTAGATGCTTTGGTGATCCTACTTGTAATATCGCTCGTTTATTCAACAAAAAAGAATTGGACGTAGCCTACAGTTTACATCACATTAAAAACAATAAAGATGAAACTTCAGTGTCGGATATATCGGGAGTATAGGTACTAGTTGACTTGTGTTTCTTATCCAAAATTTTATATCGGACAAACCGGAAGAACATTTTCCAAAAAGAGTAAAAGAACATGGAAATAGTTATTTGAATGGAAAGACCAATTCAACATTTGCGAACCATCTTTTGACAGAAGGGCATGAGTTCAATCACGATTATAATGTATTGCATTTGATAGAGAAAGGTTCGAAACTCAACCTTTTGGAATGTTCAGAAATCAATAGATGTGAAGATTCGAGAGTATTGTTCAATGATCAAATAGCTTTGAATTGTTTCCCTTTATTGAATTTAGTTTACAACGAGGTAACTGGTAATTAAAACATATATTAAAAATAGGTAAAATGGTGGCTCAGGTAAAAATGGTATTCATTTTACTCCAGTCTCATGAGTGGTTCCTAGAAAGGTATATATAAGGTAATGAATTCATCATGTAGAAATTTGGTAAAAGGTAATATTCATTATGATTCAAATTTCAAATTTTACTGTTTATGAATATATTGTATTCCAAACTGATGAAAATAATAAAATTATTCTACTTAAAAGTTGTAAACGTATTCTCTAGCAACATACTGTACTGTAACGAGACTATTGTTCTATAAAATTTACGTTCTACCAATTATTTGTACTTGAACAAAAATAGAAATAATCCCAAGTCGAACATTTGTATTTCAAGCAAACGTCACACTTGTTCAATTCATTGAATTTTTGTTTTATATATCACTATTTTTCATGAATTTGAGGCCAGCTCCATAAAACACTGAATCTCAATCAAACAAACCTTTTATGAAGGGTAGCGAAAGTCAAGATTTACAGAGAAACAAATTCTGATTTGAAATTTATATCTCAACTATCACCCCCTTTGGGGTAGTAAATTTGTTCTCGTTTTATATAATAATGATGGAACAAATATAATAATATCGAATAATGGTCTCCACCAATATTTTCTTGAAAATTCTCAGCAGTTTTTAGGGATTTGCAGGACTGGTAATGAAAAAAATCAAATGGTGAGAAATCAGGTGATATAGTTGGCTATCCCACTGAAGTCTTTGCCTATTCAACGCTTGGACAAAGTTCATCTGAAAATTGTCTCACACATACATCGAAATGTAGGGATATACCATTCTGTTACAAAAGTTATTTTGTTTTCTAGTACATTGTCATAATTTTTCTGAAAATTTGGTTTTTCACAGGATCTGAACATTTGTGTAACTGCCTCAGATTTAAACTTCTTATACTGTTCGTATACTGTTCGTATACTTCGTATATTTATACAAAATATTCCAGATGATAAACGTGTACTGTTCAAAAATTAAGCTGAATATTCAAATTTCGCAGACTACGTACCTTCGATTAGTGATTTTTTATGTTGATACACTCGTCTTGAACATATGTTGACAGTTTCAGCTGTTTACCATGTTAAGTTTGTTGGTGAGAGGCATAACAGTTGAAAGTGTTTTGCCTGTTCGGCGATTTTATGCTATCGATAAAAATGGATACAAAATTTGATTCAAATTTTGTGTGAAAATTGAAACTGAGTGCTCAGAAACACTTGAAATGTTAACAGTGGCAGCTCGCTGATTTTACCCTGAGTCAGAAAAATGATTACTCATGCCTCAGCCACCATATTCACCAGATTGGGCCCCTGCGACTTTCTCCTGTTTCCAAGATTGAAGGAAATACATATCAGAACTGCTTTGAGGATTGGAGAAAACACTGACACCGGTGTACTATATAGGAGGAGGACTACTTCAAGGGAGACATAATAGAAATCAATGAATGTGAAGTGTACTCCAGATGACTAAGCCTAAGAATTAAGTGGTGAATTGGAAAAAATACCAGTGTGGTCCAAACAGAACTGGCTGGTATCTCAATCACCACAAAAGAAATAAGCAAGAAAGGATTTTCTGGTAAAAACATAACAAACTGCACTGACAGGAGACAAGCCCTATTAGCCTTGAACAGACAACGTGTAACCTCAGGGCTAGTACTAGAGTGTCACCAAGATTTAGCCAAAGACTAGGTAGATAATAACATCATCCTGAGGTGGGTTAAAGGGCATGACAGGAGTAATGGTAATCGCATTGCCGACTCGTTAGCCAAGGAAGCAGCTGGACTAAGAATTTCAGGACCTAGTGGCACCTACGGTCTAGCCAAATGTTACGCCCATGCTCAATCCCTAAAGAGATGGGATGGAATCAAAGGATGCAATCTTGCCAGGATCACCTTGGGCGACCCTGGGAAGCTGGCGCCGAAGAAATATCTGGCGATGACCAGGAACAATCTACGCTACACAGTAAGATTTTTGACTGACCACTGTCAACTAAGGAAACACCTCCATAATATGGGGCTAGTGGACACACGTCTATGCAGAATGTGTGACCAGGAAGATGAGACTGTCAGGCATATCCTACGCGAGTGCCCGGAGTTATCGTCAATAATAGAGTGTGTGTTCGGCGAGTCTTGGGCCTACACCTGCCGATATAAAGGACATGTCTCCCAGCGACCTGTCCACCTTCCTGGAAAGGACAGGATGGACGATGACCTAGGAGGACAACTCCTCGGGAGGATGTACAATGGGTCACATGTTGCCTAAGTGCTGTGGGCTTACACTCACCATCCCTACTCTACAGATATACAGATAAAAGCATTCGGTTTCACAAACAACACACTTGATTTCTTTCACTGCTATCTATCCAACAGAATACAGTTCGTACAGTTTACCAACGTATCTTCCTTCGAATTCACCGCTACTTCGGGAATTCCGCAGGGCTCGATTTTGGGACCTCTCCTTTTCGTGTTATTTGTTAATGACATTTCTCGGTATATCGGGCATTCCCAATTTCTCCTATATGCCGATGACCTCAAGCTGTTCAGAAGAATTGAAAGCGAAAACGATTCTGATATGCTTCAAGATGATCTCAATAATCTATCTACTTACTTTTCAGTATATGACCTATCTCTCAACGAAGCTAAATGCAAAATAATGAGTTGCACACGAAAAAAGTCACCCACTATCAAGGACTATTTCATTAATCATACCAATTTACAGAGAATAAATGAGATGAAAGATCTCGGGATCATTTTTCCTGGTATGTTCAGTTTCTCTGGGCACATTGGATACTTAGTATCTGAGCTTTATCTTAAGATCTAGCTGTGAATTCAATCACGATACTTGTTTGTTACTCTTTAACTCCATTGTTCGTTCTAAGCTGGAATATGGTTGTGTCATTTGGAATCCAAATACCTTTTTATATTCTGAAACTATGGAAAAAGTCCAGAAACGATTATTAAGAACACTCTTTTTCAGAAAACACATTATTTGGCCTTTATTTATATCATATTCTACCCAACTACAAGAATTCAACATGCAACCATTGAAAGATCGCCGTGAGTCCTCGGAAGTAATTTTTGTTTTTAACATTCTTAGAAAACTGAAAATACCTGAAATTCTCTATAATATTGATTTTATTGCACTTGACGTAAGACTGAGAAGAAGAGACAATCTATTTCGTATCTCAAACAATTTGTCTCCTCTTCAACAATGTCTCGAAACAGTCAACAAAATTGCGAGGAACTGTGAACTGGATATATTCAGTATTACAGAGGGACAACTCCTCCGAATGCTCAAATGTGTCTGAATAGTTTGACGGCCATTTTATTATTCACTGTTTTATATTGTGATATTTCATATAGATTTTAACTGTATCAATGGTATTCAATGAATACTATATGTAAGGAACTTTCGATAAAACTGTACATCATGTAAGTGGAAACCATTCTGTTTGTTGTTCAGTATAAATAAATTTCTATTTTATTCTATTCTATTCTAAATGAATATTTTTTGAGAAAAATGTAAATTCACTTTAATTTTTGAACAGACAGCGTGAAAAAAGATTTTTTTCGTACAATCATGAATTTTCCGGAATGAAAAGCGATCAAGCATTCTATTTGTCGAACTTCCACTGATCCGAGGAAACACAGTTAATTCCCCTTTCTTGTTTCAGATGATATAATAGTCCGCCCCAGCCGCAGAACGAAAGTAAGTAGGCAATAATAACTTCCAATATTCGCCAAAGTGAAAATCGAGCCGGAGAGAGTGCTAAGACCCAAAGGGCACTATACGGCAACCACCCTCGTTTCTCTCCCTTATTTACTAAATATTATATGAATACCGACCAAGCTCAGAGTTCTTTTTTAATTATACAATATCACTCAGAGGGTACAAGTCTGCAAGGGTGGCTGTACCGTCTGAGAAATTATCGAAGGAGGGGGTAGGTCGCACCATATGGACGAGTTCTGCAAAGGGGAGGTTTTGTCGAACACGAGTTAACATTTAAAAAGCTTTTAATTTTCCTGTGAGGGACTGGGGTAATTAATCAATTCGGCTTGTAAGAATATACTCGGTGATTAATGACGAAAAATTTTTCTTATGTTACCGCCTCAGGGGTTGAAAATATATTGCGAATTTCAATTACCTGACAAAAAAGTGATATATCAAGTTGGATTTCGGTTTTCATGAAAAGATAAGGAGAAGTTGATAAGTTGTAGGTAGACATTTGAAATATGAATATATGCATGTACGCTAGCTACAGACCAACGAGTGGAAAATGAATGTATTCGCGGAAAAAGAATGTGGTATTTTATTATTCGTCTTGAATATTCAATTTCTTGTATATTGAACATAACTGACAATCCTTGAAATACAAAAAACGATTATCTCCAATAAATCTTTTGCAATTTTCAGAAACTTGAAGAAAGGCTTTGAGAGCCTTGAGAAATGGGCAGTTTCATCATAACAAAAAAAAGTGATTCATTTTCAACAGGAATACCCAGTTACAGAAAATGGTATTATTCATAATCATAATCATAATTTACGGAGTATATCGAGTAGTCCAAAAGTATGCACTTTTCTTTTCTCCTTTTTTTGTAACTTAACGCAAAAATGCTCGGACAGGTCAATTTTGCTTTTGAGGGGGACACATTTTAGATGTATTTTTCTACCTATTGCCTTCCTATTGCCCCTAGGGTGGGTGAGTAACAACCCTAAAATTTCAAATGGAAAGTGGGGTCGAGTGATATATCATTTGAAAGGGCACAAAATTCTCTTTCCAATGATACCTAATTTGTTGTATTTACTTGAATAGTTATAAAAAAAGCAAGAACATTTACTCGATATTTTTGGTGTTAATGAAAATGCGGAGAAAACGGCATTGTTCAATATTTTGTATACGAAAATAATTGTGAAATATAATATTTTTTGGGAAATGGATTGCCAATTTCAAACACTATATTACCATTATTACACCCTTTATAGACCTGTCCATGAATATTTAACTTGCTTTCAGAAGGACACGTTTGGAGAGGGAGGGTACTAATATCCGTGTACGTCACAAGGAAATAATGATTCCATAACTTTAGATTTATAACGGGGGGTGAAACAGACCGAAACGTCATCTAACCCACTTCCAAAAATACCTTTCTAATTGTATAATTGCGGCCTTGCCATAATTCCCAGCCAATGTTACTGGGGAGAATGAAATATGCATGTTCGGGGTAACACACCCTTCAGAGAAAGGGTGACAATATTTTATACATATGGTAAAGAGCTCGACTATCTGATCAGATGTTGATGATAATCACGATGCGGGGTATGGCCCTTTTCCACAGATGATGTTTTCGAATAAATTATGCCACGTCGGTTCGTAAAAAGGGTAATGGATATTTGAGGTTAATGCTTCAGAAGTAATATGAAATTTATAGTTGTAATATACGAGTTGGGGTTTGTTTTTGTAACTGCAGTGATTTATTGTAATTCAGATTGTATGATCGAGACGTGTTTCGAAATAATAGGAATTGAAAATCACAAGTGAATGGAAAGAAATGGGATAAACAATGAATGGATGTAGAAAACGAATGGCTGAGCCAAGATTGCCACCAGTACTGTACTGTACTGGAAAATCACCAAGAATAAATGAAGTATGATTACCAGGAAATTTATTGTTGTGACATAAAAACTTCCGAAAACCGAAGAAAACAAAATATGGAAAATAGTTGATATTAAATTGAATAGAAAATCTGCAGGAATGAAACCAACAACTATAACTATGAAGGAAATACCTATTATTGATCCCAAAAAAATAGCAAATCTCTTTGCCAAACACTTGGTGAATTCTATAAAAAAAAATGAACAATAGATTTGTATTCAGTGTTGTAGACTGAATAATAAGAAATCGACTAGTATGGATATAACTCATAAGATTTCGCAAAAAATTCTCATCTCCTTTTTTTTGCAAAAATAATAAATCAAATGCGCCACTGGAATCAATGAAGTCGCCCCGGAGCGCCAATTAATTTTTATTGTTGTTTTTATTTTAGTTTTATCGTTGTTTTGATAAAATTTTCGTATTTGTGTTAAAAAAAAATAAAAAAATCCCTCCGTGGAAAAGGGAAAATTCAGACATTCTGAAAGTATCGACAACAATACAGGTGATCCGAAAAATGTTGGTAATCATAGGGACATCTACATCACCATCCCATTTTCGATAATATTGGAGAGATGCATGCATAAGACTCTCAAACTTTTCAAAAAAAGTCAACCTGCTGACCCCCTGCCAAAATCGATTTCGTGAAAAAAATCTACAGAAACCGCAACATCAGACCTAATGAAATATATAGACGATAACATTGAACGGAAATATTATGCGATAGGAATTATTTTTGACTCATCTCATGCCTTTGACTTTCTCAGTCTACACATAGAGGCAGGGTGAATGATAGGCTTGATTTCTCTAATACGAAATCAAAACAGCTATATCAAAATTGGGACACAACTTTCCAAAGGCAAAAAAATTGATTTAGGGACCCCACAAGGAAGTATACTCGACCCTTTTTTCCCTTGTACATGAATGACTTGCCTAACTTCATTTCAGAAGGTAGCTTGTTCATGTATGCAGATGATACTTCGATAGTAGTTACAGGGGATACTTCACAAGAAGTTTGGGAGAATTGCTTGCATTCAGTCTATTCCCAAAAAGGACAAGAAAAATCTTCCAAATAACTATAGACCAGTCGCTTTGCTATCAGTGATATCAAAAATTTTGGAGAAAGTAGTAAACCACTGTTTCCTCAAATATTCGGACTGCTTCCACATCTTGAGCGAACATCAATATAACTTTAGGAAACAAGGATCAACAGGCAGGCCTTCTATCATATGTCACCCATATTTAGAATAACGCAATCGAGAAACATAATATTTTTAAGGCCTTTGACCGTAAGTGGCATGAGAATTGGCTGGCCAAACTTCAATGCTATGACTTATCGGATAATTTTTGTGTATGGCTCTTCAGCTTCCTAAGAGAACGTTCCCTGCAAGTGGCCGTCTTTCAATTCATGGCTTTTGGATCACGATGATGTAACTGCCGTCTGCGACTTGTTTCTGTTCCCAAGATTGAAGAGACCTATGAAAGAACAGTGTTTTGCGATGATTGAGAAGATGAAAACCGAATCACTGAGAGAGCTTGAGGATTTACCAAAAAGCGCACAAGTGTATTATTATATCTGATGGAAACTACTTTAAAGAGGTCCAAATAGAAATTGAATAGACAGCGGTTATCGCAATCACATTTACAATCAATCTATCAACCAATCTAACATTTATTGAATCAAAAAAAACATAACATCATCATAAAATACTGGCTGATTCAACAGGTCAAATAAACTTAAAAAAATTCAATACGGAACATAAAACATACATACAAAAAAGTTAATAAGTCACAATCAAACTAGGATTCAAGGAGAAACTCTTCCACAGAGTAGTATGCTTTTTGCAATAGAAAAATCTTGAGTCGCCTTTTAAAGACATTGATATTCGAGGATTTAAGGTCATCACTAAGCTTATTATATAGCTTAACCCCACAGCACATGGGGTGATTCTTTCATACTGTCAATCTACTATAATATTGATGGAGTTGAGAGTTATTTCTGGTGAAATCAGCTTCAGCTGATAAGCCCCACTATTCAAGACAATAGGAAATCATTGACTGAATTAAACTGTGGTATAAAACCTTGAGAACATCAAGAGAGACCGACGAAATGAGTATATATGTTTACTGAGCTTCAGTTTGACACTATCAACATGGAACTTCCAGGTTAGTTTATTATCAATATCAACACCTAAGAATTTGGTACAATTTACTTGTTGTAAAGTTTCATTATTCAATGTAACCAAATAGCTTTTATCAATTGTTGAATTTTTAGTAACAAAGTTGAGCATTTGAGATTTAGCAGAATTTAACAGCAGGCCATTTATAGAACACCACTCAGAAAGTTGATCAGTTACTTCATTAGCTTTGACAATTACTTCGGACATACAGTACAGCTAGAAAAATCGGGAAAATAATTTTGCTTTGAATAAATTTGGCAAGTGTTGACAACTACACATATTATACACCAGCAGGTGTATATGCAGGTGGAAAATAATTGAAAGATAATGAGTAATCTACAATTACAAATAATAGATACGTACTTTCTCATCACAGATAAATGAATTAGGAGATAATGAATAAATTTACAACAGATATTTGATATGGGAAAGAAAGTTTTTGGCTTTCTACTACTCCATCTTGATACAAAAAACAAGGATGAGGGAATCTTCCAAGGAAAGGAAGGAAGTAATCAATTCTAAATTAAGTAACTCTATACATGGATGTGTAGATCATGCAAAGAAGTAACTTTCAGACACAAACTGAAAGAAAGTCCTCCTGAAACAGCTACTTTCATATAAACGTTGAATTATACGAAAGAAAAAATTCTTTCGAAACAAATACTTCTATATGAACACTGAATTATAGAGAAGATAATTTTCTCTACTCAGTTTGTATTTCAAACATTCGTTGTGGAATAAAAATCATATATCATTCGCATGAGTTCTACTTTGAATGAATGGTAATAAATTGCACTTATATGGAACACTGTCACCCTCACTGGTATACACAAAATATAACCCCTTCAATTCAAATATTTGATATATAATTGAATGCATAGTTACTAGAAATTATTATGAAACGCACCAGGTAGATAATCTACAAAACATTGTCTGCAATATTGCTGATAACATGCCACTGCATAAATACAGGGCCGTCGCCATGTGGGGGATGGGGGGAGCCCCCCTGTTTTTTCGACTTGGTAAAATGTTGGGGAATTTTGGGCCGTGAAGATAGAAAAAATAATAGTGAAGAAAAAAATCAGGAGAAAGTTAGGATTTCCCAACATGCATAACTTGGAGATCCCATACTTTGAAATTCTGAGTTGTTTGAAAACTTCCAAATACTTTAATTTCTCCCAAGTAAAAGAACAGTCCTGAACAGTCCTCGAATTTTGAAATGACAATTTCAAAAAATTCACAACTTTCTGCTGTTTTTTCGACTTGGAATGTTGGGAAATTTCGGGCCGCGAAGATAGTAAAAATAATAGTAGAAAACAATAAGCACAATATTATTTGAGTGTTGTTTCCTTTCATTTTTATTGAATATTCCTATACATGGTGGATATAGTGGAAGACCAAGGACCTTGGTCCAAAGTAGAATAATTCCCATTATTATTTTTATAACTACCAACATTTATTTTTGTTTGTGCATACCCTAACGGGCATAAGCATTCAGTCAATCTTTGGATAGCTAAGTAAGAAAATTAATATATTATAGTAGTAACCAATTCCTCGGCTTTCTGTTTTCGAAAGTCGGGAAATTTTGCTGGTGGGGTTGGTAAATTTGGATTCCCTTCTCCCCTGGTTTTTCTTTTCGCTACGGCCCTGCATACATATATACAATTCATATAATATTTTCGGAGATTGGTTGCCTAAAGATTATAATTGAACTTCGAAGCCCGAACTTCTAGGCAACCCCTTTTTTCAGTACCAAGCCGGGGGCCACAAAAGAGCCAGTCCGGACCTTCCCAACGCCTAGTTTTGAAATTCAGGAGAATAATATAAACGCCATAATACCGCACATCGCACTTTCCTTGACACGTAAAGATTGGCCAATCCATCTCCGAGATTTTTTCTGGCTTCATTTTCCAGCACTCTCGCCGTCAAGGTTTTGCATCCAGAGTGCTACGTTCACTTCAACGAGTCCCTTGATGGATTCCCGACCTGACACGAAGGCGCTTAACGACCTGGATAACTTTTAATGTTCCGACTATCTTGAACAGCCACCGCGAGATTAAAGGAAGTGTGGAGTAGCTTGCCTAGAATTGACAGCAAGACATGAAACAGATGAAAAGATGTGATTCTTCTGTCTTGTTAGGTTTTGTATGTGTGACTATAGATCTTAGTGTATTTGTTACATTGGAAGGTGAAAATACCCAAAAAACACATCTAAAATAATATGGCCCCTTAAAAGATAGTAAAGACTTATAGAAAAAAATAAATATCGAAAAAGCAGCTTTTGACTTAATTTCGAATAAATAATAGTTTGAAAAAACAAAAAAACACGCTTTAAAAGCAACACAAACTAAAAAATAAAAAATTATTCGAAAGTAATTTAAGATTGGGTTCAACATCGCTAATAAGTCCTTGAGCTTGATGAAACTAATGACTTTCATCAAGTCTAAAGTCATAATAAATCTATTTACAAAAAATAATTTTCTGGAAATGAACAGATCCAATAATGACGAATTATTCAACTCAGTTTGATCATTCATAAGACATTGAAAGTTTTTAAATTTGTTTATTTTCATACTCTTCAACATGTTGAGTTTCAAACCTTTCTCATGGAAATGTAGGGGCTTATTCATGGTTGAACTCATGTACCTCCGTGATTAAATGAGTGGCATATGTGGAATTTATTTTTCCATTCTGGAAACTACTTTTGTGTTTCTTCATGGGGGCTTCTTTGATAAATACAAAAATATTAAAAAATACCATAGATTTGATAGTGGTCAAATTGACCAGGTGTTTTTCCCGAAATTTTCAAACATAGTAAAGTTATCCCAATACACAACACTGGTAATGTTGATTTTCCAGATAATTTCAGTCCCATTTCTCTCATTCCTTTTTTAGAAAAAATATTGGAGAAAATTTTGAAAATTCGTTTATCTATGTACTTTGCTTCATGAAAATCAGTTTGGATTCCGGAAGAACACCCCCACCATGAAAGCTGTAGCCAAATCAGTTGAAAACATAGTAGATGGATTTGAAGACGGTAGGAAATCTGCACTGTCTATTTGACTTAAGAAAAGAATTTGATTGCGTGAACAAGATTTGCTATTAGAAAAATTGAATCTATACGGCGTAAAATGTATAGCCCTAGCTTTTTTCGACTGGTACCTTAAAGATAGAAGACAGTCAGTGTGCTTCAATGGTATCACGCCAGAAACAGGAACAATGAAATATGGGGTACCACAAGGCTCTGTGCTGGGGCCCCTCCTACTTATCATTTACGTAAATGATTTATTTTATCATTTAGTTGATTCAACTTGTATCATGTTCGCAGATGACACCACTATCTTTCATCAAAATATAAACCAGGTAATAATAAATGAAGCTACTGAAAAAAAGCCGAATGTTGGTTTGCAGCAAACAGTTTGAAACTCAACGCCAGCAAAATAATTCATATGACATTTTCTTCACAGACAACAAGTACCAATGAACCTACAAAACTTTTAGTGAACCTACAAAACTTTTCTAGATCCCTCTCTGAATTGGACGTTTCACATCGACATTTTTATTCTGAGACAACTGAAAAATATAATGAGTTCTGACACACCAATGAATATCTACTGTTTTTTTTTTCACTCTCATATTTCCTATTGGGTATTTTATGGGGTAATGCATCCGACTCTGTCAAAGTATTTAGGCTTCAAAAAAAAGCCATCCGAATTATTGCTGATGTTGCTTTCAGCGACCATTGTAAACGTTTATTACAGAAATTCGAAGTCATGACACTACCTGCTCTTTATATTTTCCACCAAGTACTAGAAATCCATGGTAGAAAAAATAAACTGAGTATAAATTCAAACTTTCATTAATATAACACCCGAGGTGGTGGGAATCTCAGTCCACAGAGATTTAGATTGAATTAATCTGCTAATAATTCTCTAGATATTGCTCTCTACAATAAATTACCATCCAGTTGGAAGATTCTAGATATGATTTTCTTGAAAAAAATTGAAAAGATTTCTTTCAGAAAATGAAATCTATTCAATTCGTGAGTATATGGACACACCTGTCAGCGATACGCGTAGTTGTAGTAATACCTGAAATGGTTATTTTATTGATTCCATGTGGAGTTTAGATCTAGAGGACCTTACAAATGTGCATCTTTTTGGACCTGGACGTTTACCCAATTAGAAAAAAAGAGGATAAAAGTTATAGTTATAGTTATTCCAGATTTTCTGCACAGCAAAGGTGTAAATATTGCTTTCAAAATCAACAACAGCTTAGGCATGCACATTAAGAATATCAAAGATAAAAGTTCAGTTTCAGAAAAATCGGGAGTGTATAAATTATCATGTGGGTCATGTCCGATATTTTATATAGGTCAAACTGGAAAAACGTTCAAAGCCCGTATAAAGGAGCACAAATATATTTTACAGAATGGAAAAATCAATTCCACATATGCCACTCACAGAGGGACATGAGTTCTACTATGAATTCAAGCCCCTCCATTTCCAGAAGAAAGGTTTGTAACTGTACCTGTTGGGGGGTATGAAAATAAATGAATTCAAAAACTCTCAATATCTCATGAACGATAAAACTGAATTAAATTATTCGCAATTATTGAATCTGCTCATTTCCATGTAAAAGTAGTTAGGTATATTTACGGTACTTTGGAAAAATTTATTGATATAGTTAATGAACTCATGCCTGACCTTTTCAGGTAGATTCATTCATTAGAAATTAGGCATACGAGTCAAGATGATGAGGTAAACTTATGAAATTATTGTATTGTTACCGATTATTGATAAGTGTACAAAGATTAAAATACATCTGTCCCTTCAAAGTTAGTCAAAATCGAGTCCAAAGGAGTCGGTGACAAACAAACATACAAGTGAAGCTAATGAAGGCGTGTACAAATACTACAGCACTACAGAAAAATCCTCAAAGTGATCTAAGAGCGGGGACCTGTGCAAAAGTTGTGATTCACATTGTATTTGAATCGCTAGAGATTAAATTCATTTTGAAAAACGTTCTCAGGAAGTTTATTCAACACAAGTTTGAGGTGTACTGAGCTGAACCTTAAAACGATGAGAAGTCACAGTCCGTCGCGTATTTCTGATATGTACCGCTCTCGGTGGAATCAAATGTGCCAAGTCACTCGAACACTTACCGTGAAAGTATCTATAAAAGAGAGACAAATCTCGAACCTTTTTTCGAAGTTCCATCCAGAGAAGAGCCATCCAGGCGAATGGCTTTTCTCTGGATGGAATCCAGCAGCTTCAGGGTATGTTTAGGGGCGGATCTTCATATATGAGGACAACACTTAAAAGAAAGTCTGATCTGAGGTTCGTAAAGCATCAACAGTTTCTGAGGTGTGTACAGTTTTCTGATTCGAACAGTGTTTCAAGCTTTTGCGAAGCAGCCTTTTCAATTCCAGCGACATGATTGTGCCAAGACATATTGGTGTCCATTTTAACCCCCAACAAACTTATCGAAACAGGAAGTGGAATTGTCTATCCTGACATTATTATATCTGGTGACGAATCATTTATCTCTTTGGAGAAAACCGTTGCCTGAATTTTGGTGGCATTGAATTGAACCTGATTACTTTCACCCCAATTCTAAATTACTTCTAGATCCTCATTGAAGTATGCAACCTCCTGCTGCCGGTGAAGACGTGCATCCACCGCCGATGTCCTGGAATCCAAATGGAATGACGAAACAAGTGTGCTGTCGTCTGCAAAGCAATATATTGGATATCGTTTTTTTTTTCAATAAGTCTGAATTAAAATTTTAGGGTATTTTGTATTAATGATCTTCAACAAACCTGACTGAAAATTCAAGTTCGCTATTTCCAGAATAATTCTCCTTCGTCTACGGCTCTGCTTGAGTAGGTACATGTTCTGTTAATATACATCAACGCCCTTACAATCGTGACCCACATAGAACTATTAGCAACTTAGCAGAGTTTGTACTTGAGTATCGCTTCACTACGCGTCAATACTCTCATCTGCGTTGTAAGGTATTTCAGTTCGAGTATAATGAAGTCATTAACGGCATAGCTTGTAAATCAGCAACCGTGAAATTTGACGGTGGCTATGATTACGTACGCGGTAATTTAACTAAGAGAGCGTACTTGCGCGCTGTGGACATCGTATCACAAAAGGACTCCCCCCCGATTCAGAAAATAGTCAATAAAGATTTGTTCAATAAGTCAAGAGATATCTTCAGTGTTGAATTTTAAAGTTGGCACCCTGTTTCATTCAACTACCTGTAGTAGTCCAGTTCTCAGAGACCAAAAAAGGGGGTTCACCTTACAAAAAGTGGGGTGGAAGATTTCATTTTTTTATTTCGTTTTAATGGGTACAAAGAGTAAAATATAAAATATGACTAAATCTTGGCTAGTCGCAACTTTTGGTAGCTGAAAAACCTTGAAATTTTCGGGTATTTTTCGGTTTCTTCGAAATATTTCGAAAAGGAGTGGTTTTAGCGAAGAACAGTCCCTATTAAACCTACAAATTTCATGTATAATTTTTTCTTATACGACCAATAGGAAGCGAGCTACATCATCTCAAAGATGGACCATTTTTCTCAAAATGGAAAAAAGTCAAATAGCGCCTTCTTTTGTGTGTGATTGCGACCCATGCATTTTTTGGTTTATTTTCAAATTATATTTTGGTCCGATAGTGTTCTCCAGGCCCCTCCCCCATCACGAACCCCTCCCACCCCCCAATTTGATAACTCATGAGGAATGAGGAGGTATTTGTTGAAATGAGGTGGTAGTGAATTCATTCGTCATTTTCATAACAATAACGCCTTTTTCGAATTTTCTGCTAAGCACCATTTTGTGGAAAGAAAACTTTTTATTTCATTCACTATAGTTTTGTTTCACTGTATTGAATTTAAAACAATGCGAAAGCTCCGCGAATAGGTTGAAGTGATTTTTCTCACATTGCATAGGACTGTGAGGGTTTCGATATTCCACCTCATTCCTCGACAGTTATCAATTGGGGGGGGGGTTGGTGATAAGGGGGGGGGTCTGGAGAACCTTATTGGTCAAAAATATAACCTAAGGATGCATGAGTCGCAATAACACACATAAAAGTAGGCGCGATTTTGGCTTTGTTACCATTTTGAGAAAAACGGTCCATCTTTGAGATGCTGTAGCTCGCTTCCTATTGGCTCTACAACTTTATATAGAAACTGTTTTTCGCTAGAACCACAGCTTTTCGAGATATTGCGAAAAAACCGAAAAATGTCCGAAAATTTCAAGTTTTTTCGGCTACCAAAAGTTGTGCCGAGCCCAGATTTCGTCACATTTTCATATTTTACTCTTTATACCCATTAAAACGAAATAAAAAATGGAATCTCTTACCCCACCTTTGTAAGGTGAAATCCTCTGGAAACTGGACTATAGTTCAATTACCTGTCCTTCCATCTCTCCTAAAAATCACATTTCAGTTTTATACTTGATAATTGGGTTAAACCCGAAACCAGTCGATTAAATTAAATCAACTAGTGTTAATTAAATGAAAGTATTTTTATTCATTTCATTAAAGTGATCATTGAATTACCACAAAATAAAAAAGTCATCAATCACACATATAAGAGACTAGTACTATGTTGCTGTATCGTTGCTGTTCCACTGTTTTGACAGAATCAGAATCAACGAACTTAGGCGTGCGTAGCGTTATAGAACAGTGCTTTTAAAAAAGTGTTGTACAGCGCAATCTAGTGGCGAGTTACAGAAAAATTGATAGCCTAAAAACCTTCTCTATGAAAAATTACTTATACATGTCAAGTTTCATCACGATCGCTGGAGCGATCGTGATGAAACATCCATTTATATATATTAGATGTTTGAATTAGGACAAAGTTCCAAAATACCTGATAAACTCATTTGATACACTGTAGTGTGAAATGTTCAACTAAACAGCTATTGAAAACGGAGCATTTAAGTGATTGTCGAATCTGTATTTTATTAATTTTTAAGATTAAATTTCAAATCATAACTGTGTATTACTATGCAATATATTTTTGTTTGGTTCAAGAACAAATAAGTATTGATATTTATCCGTAATAATATTGTTAATAGTTCAACTTTAGTATATTACCATTTTACTCCTTCTCGATTGATTTTTCACCGATCTTTTCTCCCAGAACCACACTAATAATTCCATGATTTTCTTCCACACCACAACTGTGGCGAAACTTTTCTCGAACCACGTTTCGGTAGTCAATTTGGTCTCATCAATGATTATTTGTTTGGTACAGATCAACTCATGTGAAGGGAAAAGTCGCAGTTCTGGTGTGAGAGGAGAGTATATTTATCAAGTTTGTTATTATTTATGAGTTTTATTCATTGACTCTTCAGAAATGATATGTGACTGAGGGGTGAGAACAGTATCTGGAGTATCATTCATGTATCGCGTTGTTTCTGAAGTGAAAAGCTTTGCTTAATTGGTGACCATCATCAAAATTGACGATACCCGTATTTCAATTAAAAGTTCATTGTGGTAGGCCACATTGTGAGACCGTTTCAATTGGTACTAATTAGAGAATCTTGCTATAAAGACACCATATGCCAATGTTTTGAAGTATACAATAGATAATATAAATGAACTGGAGGTGATACTTCTTCACTAAAATTTGAACGGAAAATGTTCACGAATGTTTTCCAATTTCAAACCATATGGCACAAGTGATAGAAGAAAACGTTGACTAGAATCAATAGAATTCTAAAAGTACTACAAAGCACTCAAATGCAATTAGGAATTTGAGCGTGATGAAATACATGTAGGTACTCCTATTTCAGTCTGGAAGATCAATTGCTGAAATCATTTATATCAAAAAGTTCCATGTGAGTTTGCTTATTGATTTTCGCATTTTTTTTTCGTCTTGGTGGTCATTAATGAGACAAATTTTGGAAATATACTGATATTCGTACATATTCATGATATTCAATATACTTATCACTTTGTGATAGTTTATAAGGACAGAAAAATAAGTATGTGAAAAACCTTGAGGTTCTCTGAGATACAAAAATTTACTATTACTTCAGAATCTACAGAATAGACTGAATTCTTTCAAAAAAATGCTGGTGAAAGTTTCTTTTCAACGAGAATATAGTTCTCTTTAAGAATATAGTTCTTTATTATCTAGATAACGTTTTTTTGGGGAATCTATCAGCCTCGTGTAAGGCTTACTATACGAGCTTACTAGAATTTGCTGAGATGTAAACAACTTTCTGATCCAGAATATAGTTTCATATTTGTGGTAAGTTGGATTTTTCTAAGCCTATCATTGTTCGAGACATAGTTTCCCGATTTTAAATATATCAAGTTGATTGATGAAGCCAATAGAAAATCAATAGAAAAAAAAGTCCACATCTGTGTTGGGATATCAAACTTTTATTGATTGTTGTTCAAGTCATGCAGAAACATTCTGTATATTATAAGTTGAAAAAGTGTCATGATGATATCAACAATATGGATGATAGTGTGGATCAAGTTATCAATCAGAAATAATAGCGTCGATAGTTAATAGATAGTTAGAAAATTCATATCAAAAGCGTAAACAAGTTACTGGTTTTGAGTAGCCATTGTGTATATATACTAATAAAATCGTTTCTCAATTTTTTTTTAAATATTCAAAAATAGAAAATCAACCATTATCCTTAATAATTGAAATTGGATATATTTAAATTATTCAAGACAATTGACAATTGAACTTCAACTGAAATAGAAAATAATCATTGTGAAAAACCACTTCCCATTGATGAGTATATCAAGGAATTATCATACAAGAAGCCATGTATATATCTATAATTCTATAAGTATGCACAAAAAAGAAACTTTTGACGATATTTTTGAGAGGGGTATGGGATGAGTTTTTGGTGAAAGCTGCAAAATACTTTATAGATTGACAACTACAGACCTTTTAGAAGATGATGATTGTCCTTAATCTCATGCATTTCTAGCAGTGATTGAAAAATGAAAAGAGTGTCGTGTTATGAATCTCTTATCAGTTGGAGTTGATTTTTCCCAGAGGGGGATCATGTGTTTGAAAAAAACTGTAACAAGTTGCGAGAAGAGAAAAAAATTGACTGAATAAAAGAAGATATTTGGATAATTCTATACTCAATTCTTCAATATGACTTGTAGATTAGGACTTTAGCGAATTATTAAGACTTACAGAAGTCAAAGTATCATTCTCGATTTAACATTTTGTTACCAATTCCTCATTGTCGAATTCGAAGTCAAAATTGAACATAACTGCGACATTGAATTGATTAAAATCATATCGATTTTCCCAGTTTCTCTTCTTGATATAGTTATCAGTTTGTGTTATTCCGAATATATGTAGTGTTTACTTTATCTCAAACCAAACCCAAATGTTGGATATCGAAGGATACTCTGCCACCCTGTAGATATGCATGTGTCCCTCCTCAAATTATTTCAATATATAAACATAACATAATATAAACAAACAATAAAACCAAGCAGACATTCAACAGATACATTTTGTAGAGTTCCGACCGTTAATAAATATTTCTAAATAAGGTATTGTGTTTGAAATATATGTTTTCTAATACAAATGACACTCAAAGCATATATTTCAAATACAATGGACTTGTTTCATGATTTTTGGTTTACAGTTCATTTGGTAGTAATTTCCAATTGAGAAATAGTGTAGGTACTTTGTTTCAGCTCTCTAAATATCGTTGTTTTTCGGTAATCAATTATTAAAATCGTATTTCCCAGGTCAGTGACGTCACGGGCCTAGTCCCGCTTCTTGTTCGATTGACCAATAGGAACAATACAAATAATGAACATTGCCAAATTGTACAATTCACGGAGCGTATAAACAGTTTCTGATTCATTCGTGATTCAAAGTAAAATCACATTCACTTTCAACAAATAAATCTAAGAAGAAAGTGTAAGAAATGCATTGGAAGGTAGAATCAATTATAAATGGAATCCAAATAACACAAAACGCAATAAAAAAAAACGTTATTTTTGAAATATCTCCGGTAGTAGACATTTTCATGTTGGTATCACAGAAATTTTAATAATGGAAGTGTATATGAATCCGTTAACGTCTAAATTCATGAAAAAATTCTCCATATGAGATAAAATGTACTCGAATACCATGATTCTGAATAGAATTTAACGAGCTATATGTTTAAATAGTTCTCGAAGGCTCATGAACCCTAATAAAATAAATCAATTAGGTATGCATTCATGCCACCCACCAAAAATAAGGAATTCAACGTAATGTATCATATATTAGCCATATTGCCACCCAGACAGGTATCTTTCTTGAATGTATGAGACAATGTACTCTTTTTAATGTTTCATAACTTCGTATTTTTGTTAAAATAATTGACACTTGGCAACACCGATATAGACACGATCAATTTTATTGGTCAACAGACACGCGGCCAATTTGAAGTCTTGGTTCTCGAATTTTTCTTTTTTCTGCCAATATAAAGAGATATTGGGACCGATTAGGCTCGATAAGTATAATATACCCCTAACTCGATCAGTCTATAAGCAAACCATTATCATTTTCAATAGCAGTAAGCCCAGAATAAAACACTTGTCTTTCCTCAGAAGCACCGTTTTGGATGACCTCAAGCACTCAATTTTTGGATGAAATTATGACTTTTTGTCACGAATGACTCAAATTCACTTACTAAACAACGCTTATTTGATTCGATTTCAGCTGGAGAAACTTTGTGTTTGAATTTAAAGGTGTGATATTTTTGACGGATGTTAGTTGTGTATAAAAATAGAGAAGTTGATAGCCAAAATACTTGCTTTCCCTAATACATCAATATCTTCATGAATGTTGATCAGAAATCACGCTTCCTTCATCGCTTTGTCACCTCACCATTCTCGATAATTTATAAACAATCTCGATACTGTTTGCTTCGTTTCAAATAAAACTCAAAGTACTCTAAATCATCGTCTATCCATTCCTGTCAAAGCGGAAACACTAATCGTAGTTATTTATAAGACATTCTTGTGTCTAAGAATTTTCACCGCCACATAACTCAAACTGACTATCTAAAACGAATAACTCGATAAGAGGAAGCTCACAGATAAAATGCGTGCATGAAAGTGAATGCTTATAGGAAAAAATAATTCCAATAAATCGTCGTGTCATCAAGCAATTCATTAAAAAATTTGTATCTGCTACAAATAGAAACCGTCGGAGAGTCAATATTTTTTTGTCATGTTACTTTTATTTTCGTTAGAAGAATTTGTTAGATTGTCGTTGTTATCTAGTACTACTGAAAATTGGTTGAAATTGGAAATTGAAAGGAAACCACTATTTGCCAGGAGATGTTGAATCAGTTTTTCACTCACTATTCATTGCTTGATAGGGTTTAAAATTTAAATTTTTTGCATTATATGCCTTGTGGTCTATAATATCTCATCTCAAAAATGCGAAACATCAACACATCTAGACGAAATTCAATTTTGAAAAACTGGAAGCCATTCTGTACATCCAGTTCCCACAAATTTGCATGGAACAGGAACAGAATGGGCAATGGATAACCTGGTTATGACAAATCTATCCATGAGCAAGTAGAGTTACCATTTTCGGATGTTCAAGTTATGAGAGTCACTGTTAAGGGTTCAGACTTTGATGTAGGTGTATAGGAAAAATACTAGCACCATCAGATCCATCACTGACAAATCCCACCTTAAGATTAGATTGTCGGGGTGCTAGCCCTTGACCTGATTTAATGCGACCCTTTCAGATCTATTGTGATGTTCCTTGGTTGTTAGAGCTCATTCTCTAGCTTGATCTCTTTGATGAGACTCCATAGCCTTGAAACTGACCCATTCATATAGCTGGCAGCCTCTGGTTTTTCTTTCCCGCATCTTGTGTATCTCAGCCTTGCTATCGCTTCGCATTCACACATCACAAGCAGTGCGGTTCCTTTCTCTTCTTGACAGAACCTGCCAGATCCATGTTGGTTATATGTTTTTTGATCCGGCTATGCCCCGTTAGTAGATCCACCACTACCCTTACAACCTCACGATTGTGGTTTAGAAGGTCTTCCGTGAATTTGGGCGGTGGCCTCATTCCCACATATATGTTACGTTTTTTCCCGTGAGTTGATCAGTAATTGACTACACTGGATAAACAAAGTTAACTTTATTTCACTTTAAATACAACAAACACTTCTACTGGAACTTCAACTATTATTTGAATGTCTATCGCCTCATTAGATCACTTCGCGTACCGCACTGTAACTTCCACTTGACCGTCTCGCTATGATCGTGGCTAGTGTTTATATATCGTAATCGAATGCGCTAGAAAATTTCGCCGGAATTCCATCGGGATCGGTATCGACAGCAAACATCGTACATTCGCGTGCTCTCAGCCATGTTACGATTGGTTTATAGCTACCAGTGGCGGCCGGCGTTATTTTCTTTGGAGCATGATTCACAACATATATTAGGAAGTAATAAAGTTTTCTAAAAAATGAAACAAAAACTGTTCAAAATTTATAGAATTGGAAAAGCTTGGAAAACTCCTTATCTATGAAATATTCCTTAACCACGACATAGCCAAAATTAAACAAAATTATCAATAATTATTGGTCATGTTTTCCAGAAAATTGATGTTGCGAATGAATCCAACGAAATAAACAAAAGATATAGCCTGAGAGCTGATAAACGCGAATTTTTGCAACTAAATGAAGAATATATTTAACCGATGTCAGTGAAAATCTACAGAAGACGAACCAACAAAACACTTCTAATAATGTGACATCAACCTTTTACATGTGATTCGAATTTCTATCGCCTTATAGGATCACTTCGCGTACCGCACTGTAACATCCACTTGACCGTCTCGATATGATCGTGACTAGCGTTTATATATCGTAATCGAATGCGCTAGAAAATTTCGCCGGAATTCCATCGAAATCGGTAGCATCATTCGCGCGACATCTAGAGCGGCAGCGAACATCGTACATTCGCGTGCTCTTAGCCACGTCACGATTGGTTTATAGCTACCAGTGGCGGCCGGCGTTATTTTCTTTAGGGCATGATTCACAACATATATTAGGAAGTAATAAAGTTTTCTAAAAAATGAAACAAAAACTGTTCAAAATTTATAGAATTGGAAAGCTTGGAACAGTCCTTTATGAAATATTCCTTGACCACGACATAGCCAAAATTAAACAGAATTATCAATAATTATTGGTCATGTTTTCCAGAAAATTGATGTTTTAAATAAATCCAACGAAATAAACAAAAGATATAGCCTGAGAGCTGATAAACTCGAATTTTTGCAACTAAATAACGAATATATTCAACCGATATCAGTGAAAATCTACAGAATGCGAACCAACAAAACACTTCTAATAATGTGACATTGGACCTTTTATTTGACCTTGATTTGAATCGTATCCACTGACTCTTCCTCATTCTCTATGGTAAAACAATATAACTAGTTTAGAAATTTTCATAGTCTGCGTCTTCCTTGAACCTAAAATAATTAGCAAAAATAATCTGTTACTTTTTCTCTACGTCCGAATCAGTTTCTCACTTTCCCACATGGTTGCTTCAGTTCGATGTTTATTTATTTATTCATATAATAAATTTGGTTTCACAACTTTTTCCTGTAGTTTATAGAATAAAAAAGACCCATTAAAAAATTCGTTGAAAACATTTTATCATATTGGATTTTCTGTTGGAGAAAATTGAAATTTTTGATGTGTTGTGAAACAGATGCATACGATCATTTCATTGCAGTGGTCACCAAGAAGTAACGTATATCTTTCATTTGCTTCACCAGTATTTTAGAGAGAACGAAGTTATGAATATGAAAATTACTGTTGTGTGAAGAGATTGCGAAAAATTAGGCCGAGTATTGAACATGCCGTTTGTGGATAACTCATTTTTACATTCGTAGTATCTTCCAGATCGAATTTGTCGTATTAGATCCAGTCAAAATATACCAAAAAATCTTATTATCGAAGTTGAATCATTCTATGCATCTGTTGAAGTAGCATTTATTGATTTCGAATTGCCTCATACACTTGATACATATCTCTATATATCTCAATTGTTTCACCTCTAATTTGATTTTTCCTACAATTCGCTGAGAAACTCTGGCCTCAGCTACAACGTGAACCTCCAAAGTGAAAATACAATATTTGATACAATTTCACCTATTTCACTATTACTTCTTACCTTCGCGAAAAATTCTCATTCCATCAGCAGTTTCTTACGCTTGCATAAATCATTGAGAACCTGGTTTTTCAATTCACTGAAGACAACAAATAACTCACAGTCCACCACACAGAATAACTTCGCCACTTACTGTACTAACACGATGTTTGCTACACGAGTTCCTCGATGTTAATGAGCGGCTGATCTACTACAAACCCAACATTCAAAGGCACAACTAGATTTGCCAAGCTATACCAATGAATAGTTGATGAAAACTATTTGATTTTCTAAGGATGTCTTTGAAAAGGTTATTTGGAAAAGGTCCATTTGCAATATGAATTTGTTACAGACAAAAATCTGCAAAATGCATGGCGTTGAACTTATTACATATTCTGCCAAAGGATGAAGGAAAGTAAAGAAATATTCAAACCAGAAACCTCGAAATAGTGATCTTCTGTCGGAGAAGCGTGTAAATCAGCAATTACCTCTCCCCAACCCCTATTCCTAAATACACCCAACACGTGAAAATTTCATTGCATAAATCCATATTAGATAACCTGGTTGTCAAAGTAATTTCCTTCGGAAAATTACCCTCCAATTATTCAATTTCGAATTGGCAAAGGCTCATGAAATATTCCATATTTTCCTGAGTCGCATTCTATTTGCATCGATATTATTTATATTCCTTCCCCGGTCTGTATGTAATGGGCATACAAGGGATGTTTAATATTTTATTGCTCGAGGGCGACTCCTTGCCCTCTATCCCGTGGGAATTTCGCGTTAAGAATACGAAAATTCACTCGTAAATTCCGTCGAAAAAAGTCTGGGGGATTCAAATGTTCATTTGATTAAATTTTCAGCATGACAGTAAACTCGTTTTATTGAGGGATGAAATAACCTTCGATTTTATCGGTTTTATCCAAAGTGTGTCTTTGAAGTATTTTTCTTCAATGAGGAGTTCTTGAGGAAATTTCACTTGAATTACTCGCTCGATAGTAATTGCAACATTGAAAACATTTTGTCTCATTTGGATTTCATTCAAATATTCATTCCTCATTTTTCCTCTTTTCATACACACATTTACTTCTTTCTTTTTGATTGAAAACTGTTGTTTTCATTGCTGTTCATTATTAATTTTAATATTTTACCAATCAACCAGTCAGGATTTCGTAAAGAACAGCTGTACAACTGCTCATTTGAAACTAACTGATGATATTTTCGAAGCTGCTGATACAGGTAACACGACTGCTTTGATACGTATAGACTTCTCTAAGTCTTTTGATACCATTGATTATCCAATTAAATTTGCTATTTTGAACTTCATCGGGTTCAATCAAAAGCTATTATAAAAATCGTTCACAGTTTGTAGAAACTTCGGAAGAAAAATCAAGCATTGAATTTATTACATTTGAAGTACCTCAGGGATCTATATTTGGATCCTTATTATTTTGCATATACACTTGTGATCATTCAACCCTAATTATGTTGCTACTGCTGATCGAATAGATGAAGATCTAGCTCGTCTTATTTCAGCATCTGAAGCTCATTACCTCAAAATCAATTCAAACAAAACTAATCTGCTTGTTTTTGGTACTAATCGTAGCTTGATGTAAAGATATATTAATATTCTTATTGGTGTAATATGCCCCAAGAACTTGGGCAAAAAATTTAGGTATCGAAATGGACGTAAATTTAAGGTTTACAAAATATGTAACAAATTTGTTACATGAGTTTAAAAATGCTTTATCATCATCGTCATTTACTATGAATAAGTTTGAAAATAAAATTAACAAATGCGCTTGTGTAGAGTCATTTTGCATATTGTGTTGTTGTGTACGGTTCATGTCTCGATAAAAAAGACATTTGTAGAATTGAAAGAGTTCAAAAATCATCTCTTAGGTTAATATATGGTATTAGAAAATATGACAGAATTTCATATAAACTGAAGGAAACCAAATGGTTAACTATGAAAAATAGATCTGTTTTACACTCGGCTACCGTTTTCCATAAAATTTCAATTAACAAATGTCCATCATATTTGTATAGCAAAATAAGATTTCGTAGCGATGTACATACTTTAAATTTGAGGTTGGAAGAGTTACTTTTCCCTCAGCCCCATCGAACCACTCTATATCGATGATCCTTCAGCTATAACAAATATAGTTTGTATAATAATATTCCAAAAAAATATAAAGTTAGTTAAGGTTCCTCATTTAAGTGCTCTTGAAAAATATCTCATCGCTGCTCAGAAAGTCATTTATTTCATAGATTTTATATTTCTGAAAAATTTTCAGTTTTCTCTTCCTCTTCCCTCTCTCCTTCCTCTATTTTTTCTCTTCGTTTTTTGTTTTTCTCTAGTTTAGTTTTCTTTTCTTCAAGGCTAGAACTAAGATCAACAGTACAGTTGTTTCTAGCCTCATTGTAGTTTTTTTATCAGTTTTGTAGATTGAATAATTATTGTATTTATATGTAATGAGGAACTACAAATAAATATTGTATTATTACTGCATTATATTATCTATAGTTTCAACGGGCCATCCCCTCCCTTAATGAGGAATGTTTACAGTGTGGCTTGTTTGAAGCGTACTATCATTTGTTATTTATGATGTTTTGCTAACCAAGTGGGCATCATCAGGAATTCATGAACTGACCACCTGTCATTTCATGACAAAAATATAACGCAAAAATATAACGCGTTGAAACGGTCATTTTGGACTGCTTCAACCGCATTAAAAAACCGAATTTTTTATAGTTTCGTTTTTCAAAATACCCAAATGATTTGCATTGTAACGTGTCACGAAAAATGGTGCATGGTGTCATGAATACGCGATGAGACGTTCATTTGTGTCGTGAAATCGCCTTGAAAATTTCACAAAAATATAAGCGCATATACAGAGTGTCTCACTGTTTCAAATTACGTCTCAAAACAGTAATAACGCAAGTATATTACCGTGAGACTAGGCTCTGATGTTAGATATCCTACAGAGGTATCATAAACGAATATAATGCAGTTTCATTGCTTCATTTCTATCACCGCATTCGCTATTTCCGCATGACGTATCACGTCTACAAACGAACCTCATCAGTTCTTTCAGGAATCCGTAAATTTTTGTCAAAACATAATGAATTTCCGTCACGACTGCAATCCGTCGAATAAAGCATAATTCCAGAGATGAAACGGAATGACATTTGCATATTTCAGTCGCGAATGAGGCCAGAATTAATCAGTTGCAGTTATTTCACCTGAGTGCGAGATGGGTGCCCCAGCAGGAAACCAGGAAAATATCATCCGGGAAGTGTAACATAACTAATTTTATGTGCTTAATACAAATCACAAGCTCCATGCCATGCCATTTCGCACTCACTGTCAGGTGTTCTAATTATTCTGGCTTTCAGCATATAATTAATGCCTTCGAGGAAATTGTTAATAAGTTTGTGGGGTTAATTTGAGCTCGGCGCGACATTATCACTGGAAGGATAATTTGAATGGAAATGAGTGTTATTTTAACGAAGAAAAATCAATGGAGGCCGCGGATCAATAATTGAATAAACACTGATTGAATAATCTAGTTACGAACACTAGTTGTCATTTCAATTCAACTTTCACCAGAATTTTCGATAGACATTGCCGTTTTCAATGATTACGATATTATCACTTTTTATTTGTGAAGCTATGAAACTTCAACTTTAGATTGGTCAAAGAAGAAACGGACTGGTTTAAGTTTGACGATAGTCGTGTCACGAAGTGTTCTGGCGATGCATTGAATTTATTGGAGCCTCTGGAGACACCCTACATTTTGTTTTATGAGAGAGAGGACATTGTTAGATCAAGATCTTCAGATGATGTGGTGCTGCAGGTTTTTCCGGGTTTTCCTGCAGCTGAAAAAGCAAATGCGCCACTGGAATCAATGAAGTCGCCCCGGAGCGCCAATTAATTTTTATTGTTGTATTTATTTAATTTTTATCGTTGTTTCAACACATTGTAATAATTTTATAAATATATAGTATGTACTTTAGAAACATATTCCAATGACGTTAAATTGAAAGGGCAAATTTGATGCCTGGCATTATATGTTGATATGAAAGTAGTTGTTTTCTTTCATTTGTTGCTCATCAGCAACGAATTACATGAGAGTGTTTTTTCTTCCAGTTTGTGTATGAAAGTTACTTCTCAAGAACTGAAACAATATGAAATTCAACAGTAAAATGAAGGTCAAGAATCAACACAAAATATATACAATGCTCAAGCACACTTCAAAAAGTCTATGGTGAAAGTCTGTAATAAAAAATCATTCATGATGTATTATAAGTTGTACTTATGTGTTGAGAAGTTATCAGAAAGAAATTCCTCAGTATTATAGCAAGCTTCATCTAGCCAGAAGTTTTCTCACTCTTTTTCGAAACCGTGTGTTATAAAGAATCCAGTTTTTAATTTCTGCTGTTGACGAGATAGGAAGAGAAATGTTGAATATGAAACGAGTAGCATATCTATGGGTTGAGTTTGATATGTTATCTTTGTGCTTTTTGTGCAATAGACTGTTAGATTGGATTAGATTGTCGGGGAGCCAGTCCATGGCCTAATTCACTGCGAACTTTTCAGATCTATTGAGAAGACTTGAATTGAGCTGAGCGCCTTAATTGTCGCTTGGCTGTCGGAAAAAATGGCAATGGTTTTATTTGTGACCTTCTGCCTGTTCATTATCCCACTACAGTGTTAGACAGCTGAGATGTAATGAGTTTAAAAAAGGCTTACAGTGATCTTGGACTTTTGCTCTGGTCACGAATCTCAGTGCTCTTTTCTGAATTGTGAAAACTTGACTCATTAACTTTTGACAGCTGCTTTCCCGGAAACATACTCCCTACCGCAAGTGGAATTCGCAAAGTGAAGGTCGTTTTTGATGATGCCTAGTTCCCTTTCGAGACCTTCTTTTGTATTACAAAACCCGAAGACACGGTCTAGTAGAGTCTTGATGATTCCTCTCTTAGTTGATTGATGGTGGTTGGATTTCTGATTCAGATACTATCCTGTGTGAGTGGGTTTTCGATATAAAGATGTTTCCGATTTAGTGTCGGTCCTCTTCACCAGTACGACACTAAATGGAAAACATCTATATATCGAAAACCCACTCACTCAGGACAGTATCTGAATCAGAAATCCAACCACCATCAATCGACTGAAAGAGGAATCATCAAGACTCTACTAGACCGTGCCTTCGGGCTCTGTAATACAAAGGAAGGGAACTAGGCATCATCCAAAACGACCTTCAACGGAAAGGTTACTACTCCAGAGTGATGGTAGAACAGGCTTTAGCTAGAAGACAGCATGAGCTCCACAAGGCAGAGAAGCCTCCACAACCAGTACTTGTACTTCCCTTCATCAGAGGATTATACGAAGGATTGGGTCCAAGTATAACATCAGGACCTGCTTCAGATCTGGGAACACTATCCGTAGCAGCCTCACGAAAACCAGGCCACCAAACGCGGACTGCGATTCCAAGAATTGCATTTATCGGATACCCTGCGAGTGCGGAGAATCATACATCGGTGAAACTAAGAGGCCATTGCAAGTTCGCATTGCTGAGCACGATGAACACACACAGCGAGGAGAAACCAGCAAATCCCGAATAGCAGAGCATGTTTGGGCTCATCAACATAATATCAAGTGGGCTCAAGCTGAAATCATCCACAAAGAGGAACACTCGTTTAGGAGAAAATTCAAAGAAGCCGCGTATATGTTGTCCAACAACGCATTTAGTCAAGCTAGCGTAGAGATACGTAACATATGGAAACCTCTAATCAAACGAAAAACGACCAACTCCCGCCAAACGGTCTTCTCCCGCTAAAACCAATGAAGCGGAGAGAGAGAGAGAAGTGGGGATAGATGAAAGCACTTGAATGGCCTATGAATAGTCGGATCTCGGAGAAATAAGTCCAGTTATCACCCTAAGACAATTGTGGATACAAACAATCGAAACGTCGTGACATAACTTGGTTTGGAATCTTTTAATTTTTATTTTTTGTCAATAATAATTTTTAATTTTCAGCTTTTAATAATATTTCAATTTTTATTTTTTTGGTTGTTGTTTGATTTTATGTTATTTCTTTGTAATTTCAGTTTTTTTTTTGTTCAAATGAAATTGTTATTTTCGGTTAATCTTTTTAATAATTTTTCAGGAATTTCAAATCAATTTATATTATATTAGACAATGGAAGTACGAACTGATGAAAAGCACCACGAAACATTGTCAACCACCTTCAAACAAATATACATGCACATTTATTAATATTATGTTTTAATTTATTGAGGTAACAGTATTCTATATTTTAAATTATTCAAGATTATTAATAACTCATTAATAATAACTCATTTAATTTGAATGATTCTAAGAATAAGGCTATACTTGAAAATAATTGTTTTCTTTTTCTGCGACTGTGTAATTTTATTATTATTATACTGCTACTACTAACTAACTATCGTGTTACGATTGTGATGATCGACTGTACTAGAGAAATGATTAGAGTAATGCAAGATGACAGCATCATTCATCTATATGCAGCCTCAATAAACAATTTCATTACTCTCTCCATAATAAAAACGGAAGATAATTCTTGGCAGTAAAAAGGAAATCTGAAGCACCAGTCGTCAAATCCCTGTTTAATAGAGATACAAACAGACACTAAAACACAATGGTAATAGAATCCATAAAGTTGGCCATAACAATCCACGCTGGTAGATAACCGAGTGCCATACACAAAATATTCCACCGAGCCGCGAACATTTCCTGAATTGAAATTGCCAAGTTTAGCACTTCTAAAACACCGATTTATATACCAATAATAGGGTTCGGCTTTTAAACCGCATGTTCCCGATCTTTCTGACGCTGCAGAATATCAAAACATCTCTCCGCAGTAAATTTATACTTATGTTCGGAAATGAAAATCGCGGTGGATTTATATACGTGTGTATGCACGGTCGAGTTACAATGTACGAATAAATTGAACGGATGAAATTTACAAGTGAAAATCAATGGGGAATCGAAAAATAGGTGTGTTTGAAAGTGGTTGACAATGTTTCATAGTGGATTTCACTAGTTCTGATTCCCATTGTCTAATATAAATGGAAATTTGTGAAAGAACCAAGAAAATTAGAAAGAATAGCTAAACTATGGATGAAAAAAATTAATTAAGATCGTTTATTGTATGATGTTCAATTTTTGTTTGGCAAAGCCTAAAGCGATGACAATGACAGGTTCTATTCCGATGAAGCTGCTTGCAGCACCCTCTTTTGCAAGGAAGTCAACAACCTCATGGCCTTCCAGGCCAGTATGGTCAGGAACCCAGATCAGAGACAATCTGTTAAGTCTTCCTATCGAGGAGAGTCGTTTTTGGCAATTCGCTACCAATGGGCTTGTTTCATGCTATGGAAAATGATACTGGTTTGCTTATAGAGTGATCGAGTAAGGGGTATATTATACTCATCAAGCCTAATCGGTCTCAAAATCTCTTTATATTTGCAGAAAAAAGAATAATTCGAAAAGCAAGCATTTAAATTGGCCGCGTGTCTGTTGACCAATAAAATTGATCGTGTCTAGAGCGAAGTTGCCTAGTGTATTGGTTTTTAATATCCAATCACAGATCCGATGATCCAATTTGACAGACGCCATTTCTGTTGTTATTGTTGTCAACTCGGTTGAATACAACTGTTACAAAGAAGGTTTTTTGTAAAAGGTAGGTCTCGGCGGGTGCCTATTTTGCTGCATATTCCGTGTCATTGTCTGCAGCTTCTTGCGTAGCTGCAGACAAAGCCATATATTCGGCCTCAGTTGTCGATAACGCAACAGTATGCTGTCTTTTACAATTCCATGAAATCGGCCCTCCTTGTTGTAGAAATACATATCCAGTACAGGATCGTCTATTGTCAACATCGCTTGCCCAATCAGCATCACAATATCCTTTTAGTCTGGAATCAGAATTCTTTGTGTATACCAATTTAGCATACATCGTTCCTTTCAGGTATAGCAAAATTCTTTTTACTGCTGTCCAATGAGCCTTGCCGTAATTTTTGTTGAATTGACTAACAGTATTAACAGCATAAGTGATGTCTGGTCTGGTTCCTTGTGAAGCATATAAAATACTACCAATGACTTCCTGATACGGTATTTTAGTCATTTCTTCTTTTTCTTTTCCATTCTTTGGAGACATTTCTAGAGATAAAATTTCATTTGGGTCCGCTGGAGTCAGAGCAGGTTTGCAATCTGCCATGTTGAACTTTTCCAATAAAGTTTTAATGTATGTTTCCTGGTCTAGATATATTTCACCTTTATCTCGATTTCTAGTAATTCTGAGTCCAATACAGGTCTTCGCTTCACCCAAATCTTTCATCTTGAATCTTCTTTTCAAGTCTTTCTTTAAATTTTTGTTGTTGGAAAATATTAATAAATCATCCACGTATACTGCTACCAACATAATATTCTGCTCCTCAGTATGATAGTATATACATGGGTCATTTATTGATTGCTGCAAACCAATATCCTTCAAAGCAGCACTGAGTTTTTTATTCCATTGACGACTTGCCTGTTTCAAACCATAAATGGTCTTTTTCAAGCGGTAAACTTTGTTTCCTAGATAAAATTCGTTTGGTGGTTGCAAATATACTTCTTCTTCAAGGTCTCCTTGCAAGAAAGCGGTAACTGCGTCCATCTGCTCTATATCCAGATCAAATTTGGCTGCTAGAGCTATCAAATACCTGACTGATTCGTAACGAACTACTGGGCTAAAAGTTTCAGTGTAGTCAACCCCTTTCTTCTGAGAATAACCTTTGACTACCAGGCGAGATTTATATCTGATGACCCTGCCGGTTTCGTCTCTTTTTGTTTCGAAAACCCATTTACAATTTATAGGTTTTTTGCCAGGAGGTAAGTCAACGAGAGTCCATGTGTCATTTGCTAGTAAAGAATCATACTCTTCCCGCATTGCATTGCAACATTATTGCAGTTCTCGAGTCTGGTTGTAATTAAAGTTCTCAATAATCCAACTCTCCTTGTTAATCCTGAATCTTCACAAGTTGCCTTCAGTTTGTCCCAAACAGCCTTTGCTGTCGGTGCATCTTGGATATGAACATGAATGATATGAATTGATGGGATCAATTAGCAAAATTATTTTAGATTTGGCTTTAGTGATCTATTTTTCATCTTTCTCTGTACCTGTGACGCACTCCCAGAGTTCTTCAAGTTCGAGATAAGTTTGAACTGCGAACCGCCAAGTATTATAGTTATCTCGACCAGTGAGCTTTTCAATGGAAGATCCAAAACCATTACTTGAACTCATATTGATAAATTCAATGATGCAACATTTACTTATTGACAGATTACAACTTTTACTTTGTTGCCTGGGCCCATAACCTGTTGGAAATGCAATGAGGGCAGTGCAAAAGTGTAATTACAATAAGCCTGAGTTACTTCTAAACGTTATATTGAACATATCAATAATTTTTATATATAATGATGAACTTATATGACCGTCATTCATTTACATACAAATGTCAAACAAAAACTGAAAATAAATGATTGATGTTCAATACAGGGTGTGTTGCATTTTCAATTACCAACACGTTGACATTAGAAAGAGCACATTGTCGCATTCACTACAGAAGGCGCTGTCTGACTGGATGACAATATGGCTAATATACCAGTAACGTTGAATTTCTTATTTTTGGTGGGTAGCATGAATGGATAATTGACGTATTTTATTAGGGTCCATGAGCATTCGAAAACTATTTGAAAATACAGCTCGTTTAATTCTATTTAGAACCATATTTAGATATAACTTGTACTATATCAGTTATCAAGGCAAATATCATTGTCCATTTTTATGCTTAATTCGTGGACTCGAGCAATCTTATCATTGTATATTTATTTGTTTGCTGGCTTCATTCTTGAAAAAAAATTAATGAATAATTACGGAAAATTTTAATTGATTGTTCATTTTCTCAGGAAAATGGAGTACCTATATCACAATTTATTGGTTTATTCGGATCCATTCTGCTTATTTTTGCAACATTGAGTTTCAACTTTTTCTTAGCTGACAGCTCGCGTAGGAACAATTCGTTTTTTTCATCGAGTTTAGTTTGTGTGTGTTTTAAAAGTGATATATTTGAATATATTAAATCATCTGAAAATGGAATTTTTAACAGATGATGATCGACTGTATTGTCAAACATATGCCAAACTGCAAATCAGGAATAGCAGACCATGTTTGGACCCATCAACACAACATCGAGTGGTCCCAAGCTGAGATCTTGCACAGAGAGGAACATTGATTCAGGAGAAAATTTGAGGAAGCCGCATACATGTTGTCCAACAACGTATTCAGCCAAGCCAGCGTTGATAAACGAAACATATGGAAACCCATCATCAAACGAAAAATGACCAACTCCCGCCAAAACGGTTATCTCTCACGGAATCAGTGAAGCGGAAAATGGAAAGTAGAGAAAGTGAAAGTATTTCAACGACCTATAAAATAGTCATCTCTGGGAGGAATCAGTCCAGTCATCACCCGAAGATGATTGTAGATACCAACAATCGAAACGTCGTGAACTAACGTGACTTGGAATCTCTACACTTTTTTATTTTTTATTATTTTTTTTTCATTCCTTTAATTTTTATTTATTCAATTATTATATTTTTACTTGTAGGTTATTTCACTATCATTTCATTTCAGGTTTATTGTTGCTTAATATAATTGTTATTTTCAACTATTCTTTTTTAATTATTCTTTTTTACTTGTTTCAGGGATTTCAAATCATTTTATATAGTAGACAATAGAAGTCCGAACTAGTGAGATGTGCCAAACTAACTGACTGTTATAAGGAAACAAATATAGCTGAGGCGCCAATCAATCTAATAATAACACTGATGATTTTCAAACAAGACTCAACCTCTAACGGAAGCAAGAAACTCTTTGGAAGGTTCGAAATAGATGAACATTTCAACCTAGCAGACCACTATTATAATATTCATGCAGTCATTGTTCACTGTGGTTCTGGCGTTGAATTTGGTCATTATTACGCCTTGGTCAAAGACGAAACGGATTGGTTTAAGTTTGACGATAGTCGTGTCACGAAGTGTTCTGGCGATGCATTGAATTTATTGGAGCCTCTGGAGACACCCTACATTTTGTTTTATAAGAGAGAGGACATTGTTAGATCAAGATCTTCAAATGATGTGGTGCTGCAGGTTTTTCCGGGTTTTCCTGCAGCTGAAAAAGCAAATGCGCCACTGGAATCAATGAAGTCGCCCCGGAGCGCCGATTAATTTTTATTGTTGTTTTTATTTTATTTTTATCGTTGTTTTATTTATGAAGTAAAGTAAAAGTATTGAAAAGAAAGAACTACAATCCTTCTACTCTTTCAAGACTTTATAGAAACCATTTAAAAAGTGGCTATAAATGAAACGGAAACGAAAATATTGAATTTAATGACACAGTTTTTTATTTCAACTTCAAGTTTTCTCCACAGAAAGTTAATACTGTCGCTAAAAGTATGATACACTTTACTTCGTTAAATTTTATCATATGAATAATGATTTTACCTCAGAAAGTATACACTTTCATAATTAAATTGATAATCATAGGCTCCGTAAATTTCACAATTTGGCAATGTTACCCTGTATATTATTATTTCATGAAATAAAAACACTTTTAGATATTTATGTTATTTATTGCAAAAATCCAAATATATGACAGTAATTAAATCTGTTTAAAATCTGTTTTTCCGTTAATCAGCCGCCCCCCCATACGAAGTTGAGAAACTTGTGCGAGCTAAGGACAAATGAGGTCTTACCTTTTAACGTGTGATTCCTAACACGGTTGCAGAATCATTCCAGCTTCAACCAGATGAATTTTTTCGAGAAAAATATCTGGTCGAGGCGGGAATCGAACACACGACCTTCCGATCGTGAGTCGGACGCACTACCACCGCGGCCAATTCCACAACAAACTAAAACAAAAAACAACTTCTAACTTGTAATTGACGGTAGAATGAATAATGAATTTCTAACTTTTTAATCAGTCTTTTATTCAGCAATAAAAGTCTCGGTGTTCATTTTTCGCGACGAAAACAACTGAACTCGTTTGATCATTGCACTATTCGCCGCGACTACCACTCGACTTCGTGGCTGGCTCCGTACAGATTCATGCAAGTCGCAAGTCACCCACGCAATTCGCTCGGTACATTTCGCCGGTCGCTTCGCCGGTCGCCGTTGCGCGTGGCTTCATAAGTACATTCCTATGCGTTTGTTTCAGTCGCTAGACGCTTCGCCGTTCGCACCGCGCGAATATTCGCCAATGCGAATATTCGCGCGGTGCGAATAGCGTGAATTTGCGCTTGAAATACAGTCGCATAGGTTTATATATGTGCAGGTTGATATCTCTGCCCTGGATCTGCGACTGAAAACACCTGTACCAGAAATGGAAGGTGTTTTTGATCCATCTATGAACCGACAACTATCTGCTCTTAATATTTCCTTCTTCCGGAGGATCCAGTCCTCTCTACTCGGGAACAGTAGGTTTTGTCGGGAAGAGAGGAGTAGAAGAGTTTTGATCCTTATCAAGGAAATCCAAAACTACATTTTGTATGTGATATGTTTCTACTATTGCATTCTTTCCAGTAACAATTGAAACAATTTTACTGCTCCGAACTCGTTCGAAATGTACCACTATATTACAATCTTAACTTCTTAACACAAATTAACTTCTTCTTCACCTTTTAAATATTTCAGAATCTTTCTTTAGATACCATCGCCCCCACAGTAGGATGTAATTCAAATGTGTCGAAAGCTGTATAAAAACTCCCAAAGTTTGCACGTCAAAAAATAGCTCGGCTACATAAAATCCTGATAAGTGACTCATCGCAAAAGTTAAATTGGTTCCGTATAGACTTTGAGCGCAAGTTAAATGTGGAGTTGAAATGTGATAGGGAAAAACAAAAAGCTTGAATAACGGGAACGATATCTACCCCGGATCATGAACGACGTACTTTTCCATCAGTTTGCAAACTCATCAACTCATCCCATATCAATCTGTAAGTACAGTAAGTTTGGAAGAAGTGTAGCTTGCTTGTGGCGGAATGTATTTTTTTTATGATTTCACACAGTAGAATAAATTGACTTATGTAAAAGTGTTTTCCTTCGGCAATGCAGGACAAATCCACCAGTGTGCTTGATTCAAAACTGGAAATTGAAAACATACTTTCAATCAAACGAATTTCATGGAAAGTTATCATTATCAGTTAAAGTCGAAGTAAACGATATTGTGCACTCTCAAAGTTGTCGGCGCTCTCAAAGACCAAAATAAACCAATACATAGAAATGAACCGGCAGCGCATGATCCACGTGGATTGTCGACTTGGCGGTTCGTATTGGATGATTTTTACTAACCGAGTTTTATGATTGGCTGAAGTCATAAAATCAAATTTGAAGTCATCTTACTGTGACGAATAGATATCAAGGGAGCTTATCGCCGTCGTGTTTAGTTCAGAAACTGATCGCGATTTGAGTGTTGAAATTCGATATTGGTGCTGTTATAATTACTTAAAAATGTTTGTTATCTGTTTAAAATGTGGCACCCTAGACTTTTTCCAATGTAATGATTCAAATAGCGATGGTGAAAAATGCGAAAAAGAGATACCAGTAAATAAGAGTCGGATGCATTTGAATGTTGAAACACAGAGTGTACGTTTCAGTGTATATAAGAAACTACATCTCGATTTTGGTTTCGAGGGAAACAAATTATTTCAAACAACATCGGATTTGACCGAAATTCCTTTCTCAACAGTACGTGAAATAATCAAAAACAAACCTTATGAACGCAAGACGCGATGTGATACGGGATTACCAAAACCTTTAGATGTTCATCTGATAAAAAGAAAAAAAAACAATATACGACTGTTACAAAAGCAACGAGATTCCTACAACTGAAATCGTAAGGAAGAAATTGAATACTTCCGACCATAACGTGAGCTGCTGTGACAGTTATGGAAAGCAGAAAAATTGTGGAATTGCGTAACAAATAATCAGAACAAATAATTGAATATAGACAAGAACAACGGCAAATTTTCTATTTGGACGAAACTTGGTATGACACGCACTACATAGTCACGAAAGGGTGGACGGATGGTTCGAGAATGTGTACGCCTAATATGCCTGCAAACAAAGGATCGCGACTAATCATTGTCCATTGCAGGGGAAGTAAAGGATGGGTTCCGAATTCTTTCAAAGTATGTGGAAAAAAACTTGAGGACTGCAATGTTGACTATCATAAGAACATGGAAGCTGATATTTTCGAGGAATGGTTTGAAAACACATTGATCCCAAATTTGGATGAGAATAGTGTTATAGTTCTTGACAACGCTTTCTATCATTCGTGATAGCTCATCGAAGTACCGAATAAGAATTCGAGAAAAGATGAAATACAAAGGTTTTTAGTGGATAACAATTTGTATTTTGAAGATCACTATGCCAAAAATTAACTACTTGAAGTTTTACAGACAAAAACATTTGAAAAAGTGTATGCCTTTGAGAGTATCGTTGAAAAGTATGGACACACCGTACTGAAACTTCCCCCGTATTTTTGTGTTTTCAATCCCATGAATTTATTTGGGGAAAATTGAAACAAAGCATCAGGCATAAAAATTATTTTTCAAAATTTGATTAGAAGGTGATAGAGCTAATTAAAGAAGTATCTAATTGAAGAAGTATCCAATATTACCGAAGAAGACTGGCAGAAAAGGATTAAAAAAGTAATTCGAGTTGAAAAACTATATGGAGATTAAACACTTCCACTTCCAAGTGGTGGAAATAAATTCATTATTGATTTAAATGACGACAGTGATAGTCAAACAGTATTTCTGCGTGCTTCTTCTCGTAACTGTGATAAAATAATCATTTATTTCACAAAAATTATATTTTCTGGATGCTAGATATAAACACAACAAATTAGTTTCGATAATGCCAACAAAGATTCGTCGAAATGTTCATCGAAAAAAGTGTTGTAACAGTTTTGATTTGCAGAAAAAGTATCAGAGCAATCTAATAAACTTCCCCTTTCAATTTGCGGAATGCTTGCAATAAACATACGTACATTGTCAACATGTGATAACTTCATTCTCATTGTAAAACATTTTCAATGAGAAAATTGAACCACGTTTGGATCATTATTCCACCTTTCTAAATAAATCCCCTTCGATGAGGATTTGATATATACGTATTGGAATTCACACTCATCGGTCACGTCCATCAAAATCTATTCGGAAACGTAGGAATCCCCTTCAATACCTCTATAAATGAACAAATGCCAACACAAGAGATTTTCGGAAAAAATTATCCAATATAAAACCCTTAATCACATCTAATTCCTAACCAAAAACAAATCAAGCCTCCTGTCCAAAACACAACACAATTACACCGAGATTTTATGTATGTCGATGACATTTATTAATAGATCTTCCAGTGTGTTTCATTAGGCATGTTTCTGATAGGCCGTTGAGTGTCACATACAATTTTTCTTTCGCTTGTGTTAGTCAAGCTCTCCCTCTTCTGTACACTCGCTAATGGATACGATTATACGTATGCTGTATGTAAAAACATCAACAATACGAGAATGTTGATATCTAATTATCTTTGGATGAACAAATAATTGCGAAGAATATCTTAGCAGAAATATGTTTGTAAAGTAACGCGTCAAAAAGTCAAGCCGGAGTTGCGCAATGAAATTTTTAAAAAATGTGGAAACTGAAGTATTGATCCATCATAAAGTACCTATATCTGAAAACGTTTAGAGGTGAGCAGAGTTACAAAGCTACGCTCAATATCTTTGGCACCCAAAGTCTTTTGTATGGGACCTTGAAAAATTGAATTGAAAGCTTCAAAATAGGTTAATTTTAAATTGATATTTGAGGAGTGACTAATTTTTAGGAAACAAAGTTTTTGGCTTTCCACTACTCCATCTTGATACAAAAAAATGTGGGAATCTTTCAAAGAAAGAAAGGAAGCAATCAATTTTAAAAGAAGTAGATTAGGTTAGGTCCAAAGCGAATGGGTTTATTCGACCCTCCACCGCAACCCGCAAGGGTTTATTGTGCCTCACACCTATTCACACTCGACCAAATAAACCCAGCTTCTTAACGAAGCCGATTAGTTTGTACGGTGAGTGGTCTTTTAGGTCAGATGATAAGAATACGGCTCTGCCGAACTCAAAAAATCTGATTCGGTCCCTAGCGGGGCAGGCACAAGGTATGTGCTCTGCTGTTTCCTCATTATCAAAACAGAGGCTGTCTTCCGACAGTCCGTGTCTCTGCATATGATGATTCAAATGACAGTGATCTGTAGGAAGGCCTGTTAGACATCGTAGTTTATCCCTACTGTAGTCCAACAACTGTTTGGGTGAAGGGTGAATAATTGCCTTGGAGTAAGCCAATCCTGAAAGATTCTACCAGAAGTCCATAAATCTTCTTGCAATCCAGGTGTTCAATCTTTGTTTGGCAAAGTCTAAATCAATGCCAATGACAGTCTGGTCCAATGAAACTGCTTGCAGCACCCTTCTTTGCAAAGAAGTCAGCACCCTCATTGCCTTCCAGGCCAATATGTACAGGAATCCAGACCAGAGGAAATCTGTTGAGTCTTCTTATCGGGGAGAGTCATTTTTGTCGATTTGATACCAATTTAGATGTTTCTCGATAGGAGCCAAAAGCTTTCTAGGCAAGGTTCTTAGGCAGGTTGATATCTCTGTCCTGGGTCTGCGACTGAAAACACCTGCACCAGAAACGGTAGGTGTTTTTGATCCATCTGTGAACCAACAACTATCTGCTCTTAATATTTTCTTCTCCCGGAGAATCCAGTCTTCTCTACTCAGGAATAGTACTTTATAAGGCAGTTCGTAGTTGACAGTAGGAGGCATAAAGTTAGAGGTCATTTAAATTGATTTTTGCAATTGACAATGTGCACAAATCTATATGCAGTCCATTTAGTCTCTCTCTCCAGAAAAATGTGAAGAGGAGGTAGATCTAGAAAGATCTCCATGGCCACTAACGGTGTGGTACTGATGACAGTAACTGAAGTAACTCTATACATAGATGGAGTATTAAAGAGCCAAAAACTTTCTTTCCCAGGTTCATTTTCTATTGAAGATAAAGACCATTCGAGAAGGCTGGTGTCTTCATATATCCTCAATAACATCAATGTAGTTTCATTGACCAAAACGAGGCTCTAGATATTTCAAACGAACATTCAGTTCATATCGGTGACTTCATGACAAAACTTTCTGTAAATTGGATCTCCAAATATCTGAATGTTTACCAGAAGCCTGCAATAGTACCTAATAGGATCACTGTTCGAATGGTTCAAATAGCGAAAGAAAATATCAGGTATTAACCGGTATCAAGCAAGAGTTCTCAACTCATTAGTCTATTCAACTTTCCACCCTCGAAGTTTTATTAATACTAACACCTATTCAATCTCAATCAAATAAGTCCAGCTTTTCAACAAAGCCAATGAATTCATTTAGTAAATGATATTTCAGATCAAATAGAAAGAATGAACAAAGGAACAAATTACGTGCTTTCGAACAGAGTTATCTGTAAGTAAGTCTGTTAGACAGGGACAGTGAAGGATTTTGCCAGAAGTCTGAAACTCTTCTTGGCGAAGCCTGAAACGATGCTACTAAGGGGTTATGTTTCGTTGAAACCACTTACAACGCTCTTCCTAACAAGGAAGCCAGCAGCTGCATTACCTTCCAGACAAGTAGGGACAGGAATCTAAACCAGATACATTTTGTTAAGCTTCTTCTTTATTGAAAAAATTCGTTTTGAGAGTTCATTATCAATTTGGTGTTCGTTGCTTAGCAATTGTTTTCAGAGCCGCTTGACTATCTGAGAATTATTCATTGAGGTTGTTTTTCGGCATCACTCTATACATAAACCAATCGCGTAGATTACCACCTATAATGCGGTCTCATTGGTTCCTCTGGTCAATCTAGCCCCCCTCTCTCTCTACGAGGTTGTCAAGAGAAAATACAAATGAATTATTTCTGATGGCCACAAATAATCAGGTTATTCTGTCTCTGTACACTACAGAATTTTTGCCTGAGCCTGTTTGCTACAAAACTTTCAGGCACCAATCATTTTCTTCGTTGGTGATCATCGTTCTGGCGATAATGACATATATTCAAGTTCAAATATTTTCCAGAGATCCATCGACAAATACATAGAAATTGCTTCATGTAAAGCTTTTTCCAAGTGAGCATTCCAAGTTCTTCCATTCCAGGTGAAAACATTTCACTTTCTCTGCGAATGAAATCACTTTATCACTCAAAGAAAGTGGAGTTCAATCATATAGATCCCCCTCTTTTTCGGAAAACTGAAGTAGGTTTGATGGGAGCCAATTCAAGAAAAAATTATACATTTTCGAAAAAATTTGGATCCTGTAGCGTTCAATACATAGTTGTAACAGGGAATTCAGGGGTTCCTGAGTTTGGATTGCCTAAATAGCGATATGGTTTTGATTTCAGTCTGTGAAGTTTCCACCACCTGTACATTTGATCGGAATGAAACACCATACTCAAATTAAGGTCTGATATTGAATATCATTCATTATTCATAATGAGTAAATAAAATAAGTCATGCTTAAAGTATAAAATTACTTAAGATTCTATCATAATTGCTGTCAAAGAGATAACAGACAAGGTGTGTCACTTGAAATAATGAAAGTTTATTCACCTGCAGCTACACCTCATGAAATGTTATTCATATACTGTTTAAGAGAGAATAACATAAACAATCTAAATTAACTCGAAACAGCTGCCACCCGTTGGTTTTTTTCTTCAGAAATATTTCGACGTTGTGCCTCCCGGTTATAATGGTAGAATCAATGAAGTACTCTCCAACGATTACGATGTTTCAGTGAATTGTTGTCGCTTTGAATTTTTTGATAGCGAATAGAACTATTCAAATTGAAAAATCAATAAGTATGACAATATGACAATCAATATCAGATATTTATGTAATTACTATGACCACTTCAAAGTTGTCTCTGATGACTACAATAATAATGAATCCGTATATTCAGCTATTCGGATTGACTTTGTGTAGGCTATAAGTTGTACTACATATAACTGGAGTTTTTTCCCAACACCAATAACTCGTTTGATCTTCCTATCGAAGATGATCACTTGGTGATCGAAACACGTGTCGAGGTGTTCAAATAACGGTTTGGTGTTGGGAAAAAACTCCAGTAATATTCATTACTAGAGCAAAGGTTTCAAACAGTCCATCACAAATTGTACTCCGAATTATTATGATAGAGTTTCTTCTCAGTACAACTGAATAGAAATTTTTAGGAAAAAAAGTGGTCAAAATCAAACTGAATTAAGTGAATTAGAAAGTGGTATGAATAACTTGTACAATCGGCTATTTCAATGATGTGGTTTTTGCAGCAGAGGACATTGATGTGTTAATGATAATGATGTGACTTCAGCACCTTAAGATAAAGGAATTGTTTTATGAACTCGACGAAAAGAAAGCCTCAAAACGAGTTAATTATTATACAGCAAAGCAACACAACAATGCCCTTGAAAGTTGAACAATTTAAAAACAATGAGCTTGATAGAATGAGGTTGACAAAATGCAAATTTTTGTGCAAATTGGTACCGATTGGCAAAATGATACAGTATCGCGATATTGTACCTTGAATGAATGAACAGAATAATCATGTCCTAGCTGTAAATGTTTTCTGATTTGGAACAGTACCATAAATAAGAAAAAACATCAAAATCGAAGTAGTTTTTGATGACTTTTGAAGATGTTCCGTATTATATATTTATTGACGGGACCATTAATTCTTTTCCTCAGAAATATTTTGCCCCCAGCTATAAATGTTTGTGCCTGTAATTAATTATATCGGAATGTCACTCGTAGACTCTAGCCAGACAAATTACTGTAGGATCCAATTCGGTGTGGCCTTATCTCAACGTCTTTTTGTGTGTTCTCGTAGAAAAGAAATTGCCCGTTTTTGGGCGACAAAAATTCTAATGAAAGCATTTTTTGTTGATGTATTAGGAGGAAACAGTGTTTTTTTCCGGATCTTTACGAAGGGTGATGAATGCATTGTTTTGACAATCTGACATTATTTAGGACAAACCAGAAATAGAATCCACTTTTTCCCAGTATTGATAAGATATAAATGTTGAAGAAAATTGTAATATTCTAGATGATTCCCTTACCAAATGAGTTTGTCACTGAACATGAAATTGATATTCAACATGACATTTCATCAAAGTGATCATGATTTACCATAAAAAACAAGTCATCAATCACACATATTACTTCTATGCTCTTTATACTTTGAGAAAATATTTGTACCGTTTGGCCAATATAACGTATTGGACAGGAACCATAAGTCAACTTACATACTTTGACACTGGAGTTTTGTTTTTATTGTTTTCAATGAATTTGTTGAAATTTTTTATCATTGACACACTTCGGTGAATCTATCAATAATATCGCTCGTTTTTTGATAAATAACGTGTCTAACAAAACAATTATTAATGCGAGCAAATTCATTGAAGACAATAAAAACAAAACTTCACAAATCGTGTGGGCGCTCAGGCCAGTCTTAAATTACGCACTCTGTAGGCTAATGGATTGACACCTATCAGATGATAACTACTCCCCTGGCTAACACCACGAAGGGCGTGGGATTATATCCTACAGATTTCAGTGTAGGATTATTCACTGAAGTTATTCCTGCATATACTGTTTGCAATTTCCACTTGCAGACCGGTTTCAGGCTGTTTGGCCACTCGTCAGTGCAAGGTAGTGTTGCGACATAAAGTCGATGCTTTCCGATAATTGAAAATTGAATTTCTTCAGAGTATCATTTGTTGAACTTGGCTGAAGCGGACAACAAACAAGTTTGTCGTCGCCCCATCTACCTGTGAACCGCATATCCGAAATTTTACCAATGGGGAATATTCCTCCTGACAAAAATCAAGTAGTTTACATAAAAGAGCTCTTAAACAACGCATTTTAAACTTATCATTTCAACCTTTTTCTTTAAAAAATTATTTAAATACTTAAAAAAGAAGAATGAAATAATGCATTCAACATTCAAAGGGATTTGTTTCTATTTCACCATTTGGCAACATCGGTTATAGCTAATAAAGAACAATGAATCTGTTACCTGTATGAGACAAACAAAGATGACATATTTCAGAGGCTTGCTGTTCTGTTTACTTATGTTCCGAGTTCCGAGACATTCTGTAACATATGACATTTTGTGCACCTAACCTATCTTCTTCTATATAAATAAATAATAATAATAATAATAAATAACAAAACAACTGTTGTTTATGTGGCTTGTGAAGGTGGTATTGAACAATAATTTATATTTTGCCTTAATTATTGATTTATAAAGATAATTTTACTTTTTTGAAGTAGAATATCTAGGTCCTTATAAGTTATTCCAACTTGATATGAGCGCTGTTGTCAATATGCGAAATAGAAACAAATCCCTTTAAAAATTAAAACCCAACATTTGAAACATCAATTTGAATACTTTTCGAAGTGAATTTGAAAAACTCATGAATTAGGAACAAATTGAGGAACATTCCCCATTCCTTGTATAAGGAAAGAACACTTTTCACATATAGTCAGTGGGGATACTTGAAGAATGGCTATGAATCAAATCATCTAAAGGAACAATTCGTTCAGGTAAGTCTCAACTTCCTACACTGTAGGTTATTGGACTGACACCTATCAAAAAACAACTACTTCCCTGGCTAATACCACGAAGGGCGTTGTATTATATCCAACGGTAATTTGAGACTGGTCTGAACGAATTGTTTTTCTATATAATTTCAACAAAACTTCAGTGTCGCAGAGATTAGGAGTATATAACTTGACTAGTGGCTCTTGCCATAACTTTATATTGGGCGAACGGGAAGAACCTTTTCCTAACGAATGAAAGAACATATCATTAGTTTTTTCAATGTGAAGACCAATTTCACATTTTCGAAGAATTTTTTGGCGGAAAGGTTTGAGTACAACCACGAATATATCGTATTACATTTGAAAGATTTTTATTTTGGAACTAAATCTTTTGGAATATTTGAAAATTGATGAACTTGATAATTCTGAATGTTTATTGAATGACAAAATAGAATTGAATACTTTTCATCTAGTGAAACTTTTTCTGATGTGGAAATTGGTAATTGGTTTATTACATGCCTATTCGATAAATTCGAGAAATTATTATTTCTTAATGTTCAAATCTCTAATTAGTATATACCTAAACACAGGGAAAATAATTACTTTGTGGGTAGGTAGAGTGTCATATAATTCAAATTATTGAATCAAATGAAGCCATAATTTGATAGAATTCACTATGTTCAGTATGAACACTATTGTAGAGTGTTCAAAGTACGAGAAATGTGCTAATTACTCGTTACAATGAAGATTAACCTGTATTATTCAAGTGAATTATGACTTTTTTTTCGAGTAGAATAGCACCCTATTTTGTTTCCCATAAAAGGGTTACTTCAACGTGGAATTTATTTGTGAACGATATCTCAAATTGAAGTAATACCGTATTCATATAGCACTTCATTGTGAAATTTTCACCGGAACAGTTTGGGAAACCGCAACACGTGTTTCGATATACAACTTTCTCAGGCTCCTGAATAAGATACAGAGAAACACGTGTTGCGGTTTGGTGAACCGTAAAAAGTGTCACTGGAATACGTTATGGATTTTCAAGTGTCGGCCAATTACAATACAATGTGATACCAATAACCTCTATAACAAGAAATAACCCAGTGAAAGATTCATGACTATTTTCTATTTTTGTTATTTTATTCTATTTCGAATAGAATAACGCTATTTGAGTTTCCAATCACTTTTATTTTATTAATTAGCGAACATTTGGAAAATATCAATTCTTTCGACTGAGGTAGGTAAACTAGTTTTTACTTTCCGAATGTACGATTTCATTTTTGTTTTCACATTTGAATAGACGCGGTGGCTGGGAGTCTGTCTTCCAATGTTGTTGAAGGATTTATGGACACTTCACTCACGAAAGAAATTGAAATTGTCAAGACCATTCAAAAATTATCAGATGAAAATAGTCGATGTGAAACAAAAACTGCCCTTTCTTGTTCTGACTTCAACAAAAAGCATTTGAACATACTAAGCTCTTCAAACAAATTAATTCCCTTCAATGTTATCAATTGCTTGAATTGAATACTAATATTAGTACCTATATTTTGTTCGAACTTCAGAAAATATTTTTCCTTTTTTATACTTCGGCCAATTTCGAGGTTCCATTCAGTTTGCCATGCACTGATAATCATCATCTCTTCGAATATTTCTTTGAGTTCAGATTTGATTTGTTATTCTACACGGTTGAAACAAATCCGAAAACAGTTTTGTTTGGACTCGCAGACTTTCCCAAATGCCTATTTCCATTATTATTTTCATTCAACCCATAATACAATATCCCGTTCAAGCTCTTCAAAGTGGGAATTGCCAAAATGAAGATGAAACTTTATAGTTCCAGTTTTCAATCCCTTCAATCCCGTGACGACCATCGGCATCGTATAGACCTCTCATGCTATATAAATTGCAGAGAGTAATGACAAAGAGGATTAGAAATAATACTGTTACTCCGTAAGGTAATAAAATAAACAGAGATTATCACGAACAGAAGTCTCATAGTTGTGCCATTCGAAAAATGTCGTAACAGTTTTATGGCGGATGGATTGAGAATATAATATTGAAAAGCTGAATCAGTGGGAAAACGATTCTGTATCCGTACTGTGAACATAGGGCAGAAATTGATACCTGATGGATAACAGCCACAAGTTTTGCAAATAGATTAAGAATTATATGAGTCAATTATTATTATTCTTATATATTTTTGTATTGAGCTGAAGTTGGGAATCGAATTTATATTTCCGTATGTTAGAAAGCCGGGATGTTGAACATGCTTCCATTTTGCAAAGGAGACCTTTTTAATAATATGAAATAAAACTAATCAATACAGTTTATAGTATGTTTGAAGGTGATTAACAATATTTCGTGGTGTATTTCATCAATTCGAACTTGTATTATCTAACATAATATAAATCGATTTGAAATCTCTAAAAGAAATTGAAAAGATTAACCGAAAAATAATAATTTTATTAAACAGAAAACTGGAATTACAAAGAAATAACATACAAGCAACAACCAAAGAAATAATAAAATTGAAAAGTTAATACAAGCTGAAAAATTACGTCACGACGTTTCGATTGTAGTATCCACAATCGTCTTCGGGTGATAACTGGACTTATTCCTCCGAGATCTGACTCAGTAGTACTTGTGCTAACTAAGTTGAACTTCGCCTTTTGTTATGTCAGCAACTAGCTCTCTAATTTATTTAAATATTTGTATGTAACTACAGCTGGGTAACAATAAAGACGAAAGACGATTATTATTATTTATAGGTCATTCGAGTGCATTCACTTATCCCCTCTTCCCTCTCTCCGCTTCATTGGTTTTAGCGGGAGATGACGTTTGGCGGGAGTTGGTCGTTTTCCGCTTGATTAGAGATTTCTATATGTTACGTATCTCTACGCTAGCTTGGCTAAATGCGTTGTTGGACAACATATACGCGGCTTCTTTGAATTATCTCCTAAATCAGTGTTCCTCATTGAGGATGATTTCAGCTTGAGCCCACTTGATGTTGTGTTGATGAGTCCAAACATGTTCTGCTATTCCGTATTTGCTGGTTTCTCCTCGCTGTGTGAGTTTCTTGTACTCAGCAATGCGAACTTTCAATTGCCTCTTAGTTTTACCGATGTATGATTCCCCGCACTCGCAGGTTATCCGGTAAATGCAATTCTTGGAATCGCAGTCCGCGTTTGGTGGCCTGGTTTTCGTGAGGCTGCTACGGAAAGTATTCCCAAATCTGAAGCAGGTCCTGATGTTATACTTGGACCCAATCCTTCTTATCCTTTCCGATAATCCTCTGATGTAGGAAAGTACAAGTACTGGTTGTGGAAGCTTCTCTTCCTTGTGGAGCTCTTGCTGTTTTCTAGCTAAAGCCTGTTTAACCATCACTATGGAATAACCATTCCGTTGGAAGTCATTTTTGATGATGCCTAGTTCCTTTTCGATACCTTCCTTTGTATTACGGAGCCCGAAAGCACGGTCTATCAGAGTCTTGATGATTCCTCTCTTAGTCGATTGATGATGATTGGATTTCTGGTTCAGATACTGTCCTGTGTGAGTGGGATTTCGATATACAGATGTTTCCCATTCCTCTTCACCAATACGTCTAAAGAAGGCAATTCGTTGTGGACTTCCGTCTCCATTGTGAAAGTGATGGAAGGAGCTACGTTGTTGATATGCTTCAGGAAAGTGTCTAGTCCTGCATTCTCATGATTCCATATTATGAAGGTGTCGTCTACGTATCTCAACCAGACTCAAGACTTCTTGAAGGTTTCTTCAATGGCCAGAGTTCCAAATCACTCCATATATATTGGCAGTCCCTCATCTTGCATAGAGAATTCGTCCTTCAGTTGGAAGTAGCAGTTTCGTACACAGCATCCTAGTAATTCCATGATTACTTGTATCGGTAAATTTGTTTTATCTTTCAGGTCCCCATCTTCTGATAGCTTCCTCTGTATGATTTGAAGTGCTTCTTCGACAGGAGGTGTAGAAGCTTTTCACGTCGAAACTGATCAGTTGATCCAGCTCTTTGACTTCTTTCAGGGAGTTTAAATCAATTTATATTATATTAGACAATGGAAGTCCGAACTGATGAAATAGTTTATGGTATGATTTTCACTATAAAGGCTTTCTCATGCTCGAGAAAGCGTTTGTATTGCAAAACACCAGTTGCGGTTTTTGTGAAACCCTTTATAGTGAAAATCATACAATAAACTTTATTAATGAGTTTCAATATAGATCTTCATCAAGTAACGGCCAGTTCTATTGAAAACTATCATTGCCATGGCCGAAAATCGCAAATGAGCTGAAAAGAGGCAACAGGTTACTATTAAAATTTGGAAAAACATCAACGGCTTCAGAATGTAGAGTACACGACACAGTAGATTAAATATTCATTGAGATATGGAGCTACAAAAACCCATGACATTGGAACGCATGAAACTTCTGAAAATTTTCCAATACTATCAGAGTTTCTGTTACATTCAACAATGTTGATGCTTAATTTCGAGTGGCAGTTACGAACAATGTACCCCGAGGTGCTGGATATAACAGCTACTCTTGAGAAAAATAATCTCTCGCAGTTGCTCCCCTCCAAGTGAAACCCCAACTAGCCAATAAATCATTTCCCGGGTCCCATAGCACTGGCGAGGAATTAGGAAAAGTAACGAATGTAAGTCATAAATGATATCTTTATATTTGATTCCGTCCCCTTCGACAGCCACATAATGGTTGTGGTGCTTAGAATGTCGCCCGCCGCACAATGGCTGTTATTCATTTAACCGGCGCAATATTTCTGCAATATTTCCGTCCAAAGGGCGAGCCCGAAGGGAAAGGAAAGAACGTTTTATCTCGAATGCACAGCGCTTCTTGTCGCCTGAGTTGGTCCTTTGAATTCCCTTTGCAGTGGCGGTCCTAGGAATCGCCTAGAGCAATCTGAAGCTCAAGATAAATATTCGAGTTGATATAGTACAGCTCACAATCGCGACAATGCGGATTATATTCGAGTAATATCTGACGAATAAATTGTGGCAATTCGTGTCTTCTTCGTTGGGCCTCGAATTTCGGAACTCAAGAATCAAATCAGTTGAAGACACATTTTCTGTATTCAAAGAACACTTCATTGTGAGATTTTCACTGAGCAGTTTCACAGAAAAGCAACACGTGTTTCGCCATACAATGGCTTCTTCGGGCGTGTATTTACTTTTTTAACTTTTCTTATAACGATAAAAATAAAAACAACAATAATACAAAATAAATACAAGTAATATGGAAATCTTTTCGAGAACACTATTCTTCACTAGATTTCCATTATACAGTGTGTAACAACGAATACTTAACAGAGCCGTTTTTGAATAAAGAAAGTAAAATTTTCAAAAAAATCTCAGACATGTCGATTTCTAATTAAAAGGGGACACCTTTCAGACTAATCAGATTTTTTGTAGTATGCACCCCCTCGGAGGGGTGCTTCCGACGACCCTTATTTAGATAGGGAAAGTAGGTCGAGTGGCACCTTGTTTTGAAGGTCTTCCGAATACCTTTACAACTCTGTCAAAAGAAAAATTTTGTAATGATTCGTTTTAGAGATAATTTGAAGTTAGAATTGCCATGTTAATAATACATTAGACAGACCACTCGGTAACTTGTATGCCTAAATAGAAAAAATTTCGAGCAGTTCTTCTCATCAGTTTTTTGTTAAATAAAATCCCTTTTTTAAAATCAATACCCACTCCTCTTCTTCCAGTTTTTATTAGTACAACGTTCGATTGTTTTGTTTAAACGGGTCGTGTATTGTCATTTGTTTAAAAATGCCTTACACTACTGCTGAAAGGGTTTCAGTTATTGCTTTATTTTTTGTCAACGACCAAAATACTAATAAAACATCAATTTTATTTAAAGAGCAAAACCCTGGTAAACATCTAAGCAGAAATTACGTTCTGGATTTGGTCACAAAATTCAGGGAGACAGGTTCGGATTTTAATAAGAAAAGAAATGCTCAGAGAAAGGTAGTGAATGACAATAATGCGACTGGAGTGATTGGTCAAGTCATCGCCAATTCCAGGATAAGTACCAGAGGTTTATCAGCAATGGCCGGAATAAGCCATATGAGCGCATGGAGAATCCTTAAAAACCGCAAATTCCATCCTTACAAAATTAAACTTGTGCATGAGCTCAATGAGGATGATTTTGATCGAAGACAGGAGTTTTATGAGGGCATGAGTGAGAGATTAAAATGTAAGGGTGGTAACCAACCCCATCCCCCGAAAAAATCTCCTCGTAATAAACAAATAATTCTTACTTTTCTACGAAATCAAAAAAAGCAAAAATTTATTTTTTTTATGAAAGTTCTGAACGTAAATTGTACGTTAAAAACAATTTGATTTATTTTAAAAAGAGTTGAACTCAATAAAAATACCTTTAAATCTTCGTTTCTACGAAATCAAAAAAAGCAAAAATTTATTTTTTTTATGAAAGTTCTGAACGTAAATTGTACGTTAAAAACAATTTGATTTATTTTAAAAAGAGTTGAACTCAATAAAAATACCTTTAAATCTTCGAACTATCTCGAAAACTAATCGTTACAAAAATGTCCTTTCAACAGAGATGTGAAGGTATTCAGAAGACCTTTAAAACAAGGTGCCACTCGACCTACTTTCCCGATCTAAATATGGGTCGTCGGACGCACCCCTCTGAGGAGGTGAGTACTACAAAAAATCTGATTAGTCTGAAAGGTGTCCCCCTTTAAATCTTACTTTTTATATCCAAAAACGGCTCTGTTGAGTTTTCGTTGTTACACACTGTATACTTTGAGTAAAACATTGCTTTGAATAAAATGCATAGATCTTTACATATTTTCCTTGTAGATATTTAGACAATCTACATCTTAAGACGGCTTATAACTAGTTTATACAGTGTGTGAAAGCCATATGGAATAAATTCATTATTTCGGTTACTGTTCATATTTTAACAAAATCCCGAAACACATCAAATTTAAATTATAATATGACATACTTCAACGGAAAAATAATACCCCTACCTTCAACCCCCGTACAACCACCAATTTTTTGAATGGGAAGTATAGGCTTGGGATATGTCGTTTGGAAGGTCTATTCATTCTCTATTCAGAAATGTTATCGCTCTCAAGTTTATTACAACAATCAAGATGAAATAAATCAAAATCATGAGGTTAACGAAATTCTATAAAATACACTGAAAACTAATTGCAATATACCCAAAACTCATTTCATGTTGAGGTATTGATAATAAGAAAGTAATCAAAAACCGTAGGCAATGTTTTTTTTCGATGGTATCCTTTGACAAACTGTAAATAATATTCATGGCAACGTTATTTTGAAACACTTTGTCAACTTGTTTTGTATGTTACAACATTAGTTGTCAGTATTTCAAATCAAGTTTAAAGTTCGTTAACTTCAAGTCTGACAAATGGTTAGACTACCGGAAAAGCATAAAATAACAGTTTTACAAATGATTGGTTACGGAGATAAAACCCGAACACAACAGGACGTCGCCCACCTATTTCATGAGAAATTTACTAATTTACTCAAGGAACAATGAGCAAAATAGAGTAGCAGTTTCGCGAGCTTGGTCATGTGGGGCAGATAAAAACGCAGCTACCAATGCATTCAATGAGTGATGAACTCAAGTTAGATGTGATAGTAACCATATTAAAAGAAAATAAAATACATGCCTATAAAATGATACATACTCAGGAGAGCTCATGGAAGACGATTTTGATAGAAGAACTTGTTTTCGTTCGCACATGTTCTCATGATGCACTGTTTGGAACCTTTGGTGTAGTAATGAATATTACTGGAGTTTTTTCCCAACACCAAATCGTTATTTTCAACACCTCGACACGTGTTTCGCTCACCAAGTGATCATCTTAAAAGAGGAAGAATAAAACTAGAAACTAACGCGAAGCTAACCCTATTTATGCTATATAGATATCCCATACAGGAAAAACATCCAGGTGTACCACCCATGCAGGTATACCAACCTAAATTAATTTCACAATTTTTCCTTATCTATTATTTTACAATATATGTTCAACTGTTATAGCTGTATATAAAACAATTTTCAGCTATATAAAAATTAATGTCACAATATTGCCTTTCTACATTTAAAAATTAATTTGCCACGTTGGCAAATTATTGGTCGAGTGATCCTATATTAGCCGTTCCTGTAATATCGCAAGTAATGTCTTCGTAAAGATTCAAGAAACTTATCAAAAATATTCATATAAATGATAATTCAAAAGCAGTAGAAAGGGTTATGGCTGGCCATGATGAACTACATGGAGTAAAACCACTTTGTAACAGTTTGAATTCTTCATTTTCTAGATCTCACCAACATTCTTCATTCCTTTCCGTGGATGAATCAATGATCGCCTTCAAAGGAAGATCATCAGTTGAGCAGTATTTACCTGAAACCCTTAAAAAGGGGATACAAAGTATGGTGTTTGGCAGATGCAACTACAGGCTACATATACAAATTTGAGATCTATACAGGCAAATCAGATACTGGTCAAACAACAGATCTTCTGGGAGAAAAAGTTGTTACCAGCCTCACGCCTGAACTGAAAATTCAAAACTGCTTGATTGCTTTTGACAACTTTTTTACATCAGTAGCTCTCATGGAAAAACTACTGGGAGATGGAATATATGCAGTTGGTACGTTCAGATAGAAAAAACCTTCCAGAACTATTTAAAATCAAAAAACTTTGGAATGGGAAGAGTTTATGTTCCAGAATAAAGGAGAAATCTCGGCCGTAGTTTGGATGGATAGTAAGCCAGTTTATGTCATAAGTAATCATTTTTCTGCAGAAGACACATGTAAGATAAGTAGAAAATATAAAGATGGATCCAAAGAGCAACTTTACTGTCCTGTCGCTATAGCCGAATATAATCGCCGAATGGGCGGTGTCGATAAATTTGACCAGTTACATGAACGTTATTACAATGGACGTAGATCTACGAAATAGAGGCATCGGATTTTCTACTATCTGTTGGATATGGCTATTGTCAATTCCTATATTCTCATGAATATAGATAAAAAGAGAAAAGTGGATCAGTTGTCTTACAGACTAAACTTGGCTAGGCAATTGATAGGCGGGTTCTCTTCAAGAAAAAGAAGAATGAAATCAATTCCTTTCTTATCAAACAGGAAAATTGTTCCAGAAGAAGTGAGGCTCACCGAAGTTGGAACACATTTTTCCAATCAGGAAAATAATTATAGAAGATGTAGGCTATGTAGTTCTAAAGAAAACGAAAAACGCACCGGATACGTTTGTTCAAAGTGCCAAGTGCCTTTATGTGTACAATCATGCTTCAAAGTAAGTGAAATGTATTTTTTTCAATAAATTTCAAGAAGCATTCATTCGCTTTCAACATTACTATTTTAGGCAGTGGGAAACATACTTCTCACCTTCTGAAAAAATTGGGGGGTGTGTTTTTTTATATTATTTTTTCCGTTCCGCATTTTTAAAATGATCCCAAACAGTATAACATAAACAATAACAGCGTAATTTCGTCTGATCGCTCATGCCCATGAAAGGGTTAAGCAGATACAACAAAATATTTTGAAATATATTGTAACATTTCAATATATTACTTATTGTCTTCTTTCCTACAAAAGTTCCGCACTTCTTGTATAATGATGGCAATGTAGCAAGCCAATAGGTGTGTTTTCTAAAACGGATATTCTCCCCCATCAATGCACTCTTTCATAGATCCAGAGAGTTAGCAATATTTCAAATTCCATGTTTTCCGGCCGTTGGCCCTGCTTATTAGACTCGCACACATGAGTGTCAAACAACAAACGCAATAAAGACTTCCTGCTTGCCTCTGCCCACTCCTCACTCGCCGAAGAACGAAAAACTATAACAGCGCGACTAGCAGGAAAAACGACGAAATTAAAAATTCCCTCGACTGACAGCTCCATTTCCTACGACTCACGCAAGCCAGCGCTATTTTGTTTGAATATAGCTATAGTTGTGCACAATAAAGATTCCTTTCACGTGAAGGCATTCGCATGTCATCGAGAAACGGCGGAGGCGGTATTAAAACGCAAACAGAAGGAAGAGACGGGCGATATTGGCAGAATCCTGGTTTATTTTTTCTTTGTTCGATTGATTGCATATTCCATTTTAATCCTTGATATATTAATTTCATCGTTCATTGCAACTTGAGGTAGATTCTGCTTTGTTATCCTTCGCTTTGTTTAGACAATATATTATGTATTGAAAAATAGTCTCTTTTCATTCAATACTGAATCGTACTGGGGAATAAATCGTTGGGGTAACTTCAACAGTTGAAATGGATGCCAAAGGAAAAGAATAAGTATTACTGTGGTATTTTTGAATTATGGTGTACATAATGGAAAATATTCTTGAAAATGGTAAACGAAATGTTGTCAAAACAAGACAAGACAATGGCAATTCCAGTAACTACAAAATTAGAAATGAATTCGCTATTCAGCAAATGATGAGTCATTGGAGTAACTGTGTAGAGTTCCAGAAACAACAATATTGAGGTTTCTACTCTATTAAGGCGATTTATTGTGTTCTTAACCTTTATTGAGGTACGTGTAAATAATATTTGTAATTTATTTCAAAGAATTCCTTTCATATAATATTATGACAAAATCTGTAAAAACGTAGCCCTGTTTTTATAATGTCCTTTCCATTGTTTGAAGAACTAGTTACAGAAGTCATTGATTGAGGAAACACGAGTGATCAAATTTTTGTTGAACTGATGCAATGTACAATATGTCCAAGTCAGCACGAAATATACAATTTTGAATATTCTGCTGCAACATGATGGCTGCTCACTTTGCTAGTTGATGGAGTTCACTTGCTACATACTTGCCAAACAGATGATATGGCTCATCCACAGCAGCATTGTTTGCAATGTCGTCTAACTTTTAGATTGATTGGGAAATATCCCCATTTTCGGAATAACCACATTCTCAATTTTTTAAATTAACTTTGAGACAATTACTCTGTTGGTATCTGCGTCTCAATTGTTACCTATCAAACATGTCTATGGTATGAATAAGGAAAACATTGTATGTAGAGTTAGTTCAATCTTTCTCTTGAAGATGATCACCTGGTGATTGAAACAAGTGTCGAAGTGTCAAAAATAACGGTTTGCGATAGAACATTATTATTAATTTTTCTGAACCTTTTCCTTGACGGCTCAATTGACTTAAGCAATCCAGATGAGTAGGCCATATTATCGTTATCGTCAGAGATGACGATTTTCTTCCCGATATTATGGAGTCTTTCAGTGAGCCCGGGCTAAATAGATGAAAAAAAAAACTTCCAATTATCGTCTTTCCTGTACCAGATATGTGTCAGAGAATGCTTTTGGCGTATTTGCCTGGCTGGGGGTTGAGCAAACCGACCATTGAATCCCTGCTTCCACGTAGCCCCGCTGGATACGGGAATGACAGAATCACTTGCGGCTATGTTATTTCCTGGCTGCCGAGGGGATGAATGACACTGAGCCTATCAGCTGTCTCTACGGAACCTTCGAGATACCGGGCTCTGCCGTGATCGGCCTTCTTTCCCTAGCTACTCGTGAGAATTTTATGGACAGAGTAAACTTAAAATTTCTTTCTGACGCTGAGTCTATAGAGGAGATGGATGTCGAGCTTACGACTCCAACTGACCTCCCTGTGAATTTAGTTCAGGAGCCAGTCTACAAAGGAGATGGGTGTCAAGTTTACGACTCCAACTGACCTCCCTGTGAATTTAGTTCAGGAGCGGGAGCTTGTCAACTCCCCAACTCCTGATCCAATAATTGAACCCAAAGAAATGGTTTGGTGGTGCAGCCACGAAATGACTGAGTCGTCTCCTCAAGAGCAGGGTACCTTATGAAACCGCCTTGCAACAAATTCTTCAACGGCGTACGCAGAATCTGTCTCAGGTAGTGGAACCTGGCATGCATAGGAGCTGTAAGACTGGTGAATGGAGATAAATTACCAACATCCTACAATCAGTGATCAAACTAGGCAGCAACAATGCAAGCCAAATCGCTTAAGGTATCAGACAAGCATACATGTCGTTCTTCACCGAAAAATACTCTGTCGTAGTAAAGAGAGGTATTAAATTTACTTCACCAAATTTAATGTACTACTGCATATTATCACAAATTCACTCAAATAAGTATCATCCTTAAAACAGAATAACTTCGCTATATAAATTCAAAAACTATATCCTAATAAAAATTAAAGCTTAGTTGTAATACGGGGGGTGCAACTGAGTTGCTCTATATTAATATATATATATATATATATATATATATATGTATATATATATATGTACTGGTCGTTTTCCTAAAGTACCTTCTAGCTTACTCTATCACTTGTTTGGGTGTTGGCGGATTTTTAAATCTCTCCTTGCAAAGGATTCTGCCTTCGCCAACACCCAAACAAGTGATAGAGTAAGCTGGAAGGTACTTTAGGAAAACGACCAGTAGGGTCCATTAGTGATTGGGCCCTGCTGATCGTATAACTAGAGTATCTTCATTCTAGGTTTCACTCTACCACTTGAACTGTGTACTAGGATTAAGTAGATATATATCGCTATATAAACTTCCTTTCTGTAGATATCTTTAATGAATTTGATTTTAGGCTTGAGCAGCTTCACATTCATTTCACCCAACAACTCAGACATCCCTAAACGTTTTGTTGCTGTAGTCTTCATCTTTGATGTTCCATAATGTAGGAAATTGTTGCTACACTTGTAAAAAATTGAAATATTACTCGTGTAATAGTTCACAATGATCTATTCCAACAGCTGACCACTCGCCAGCTAGTTGGCTAATTTGCAATTGGAGAATTTGGTGTACTCGACTACTAGCGAATTCACCGGCTTTTTGCAGGCCGGCTTGTAAACTCGCCCCGTGTACTTCAGCCTTTAAAGAATGATGGAGAAATGATTAAAATTTTGACAACATGTCATCGCTGCGAAAGTTTATCAGTCGAAAAATTTGGAACCCTATCTAATATATTGAGCATCAAACAATTTGGATTTCAGTGCAATAAGAACACAAATGAGGCAATATTTTCACTGTTATATGAACAATATACTGGGATCAATGATTGTATTTTGTGATTTATCGAAGGCTCTTGACTGCGTGAAACATGATATACTGTTGAGGAAGCTTCACCGTTATGGATTTCTAAATAAAACACGTTCATGTTCATGACATATATATCTGGCCGCACACAAGTAGTTGAGACAAAATAAATCTCAAGTTTAGTCGATATACAATGTAGTATTCCGCAAGGATCAGTCTTGGGTCCAATTTTGTTTTTATTATACGTTAGTGACCTGACAACGCTTGACATCACAGGAAATGCCACCCTATTCGCCGATGATACCACCATACTATGGCATAGTGATAAGCAAGTTGATATTCATCAAATCATTAATTCACATATAATAAAGGTCAAAGAGTGGTGCGACTCAAACCTTTTATCCTTGAAAACTAAGATAGTGTCCTTTAAATGTGCAGTTGCTGATATTTATCCAAACCACCAGATTATTGAAAACAGTGTTTTTTTTAATTTCTAGGACTTTACATCGCCAATGGTCTCAAATGCAATGAACATGTCAAAAACTTGAATAAAAAATTGCCCTTTGGTTGTTATGCTGTGAAAATTCCTGCAAACGAACTAGGATACCCAACCGCAAAGACAGTATACTACTCCTTGATAGAGTCACATTTGCGATACGGTATCCCATTCTGAGGAGTGTGCAGTGGAAATGTTCTTCAAAGTGTTTTCGTCTTAAAAAAAGAGCCCTGAGATACCTCTGTAAACTAAATTTTTGCGATTTGCAGATTTCACTTCAAGCAACACAACATACTCACGGTAGGATCTATATACTTATACTTGAAACAGTGTGTCTCATAAAAAAACACAAACAAAGTTTCATTACAGGGAAAAGATACCCCACCCGTCAAAGTAACCATCTCAAACTACCATTACCATCTTCCACTCTCGTTAAGGATTCGATTATATATAACGGCTGCAAAATGTACAATCACCTTCCAAATAGTATTAAAGATATGCAGTCCAACGCCAGCTTCAGAAAAGCAGTATAAAGAGTTATTTTCGATAGATCCTTTTATAGTTTGGAAGAATATTATGTGGATAGAATAGAATGATAAGTAGACCAAAACTATACACCTTCTATTGTTTGTTATGTTTTGAATTTCAAATAAGGGACTGATTGTTTTTATTTGATTCAATTTTATATGGTAGTGACTATTTTTACACATTTATCAAAGGTTATTAATTCGATTACATTTACATTTATATATACAATATACACGCATCAACAAGATGTTATTCTTTGATATTGAAGCATATTTTGATTGTTCGATCGATTGAACAATGTCACAGGTCCCATTACAAACATCCTGTTCCACCACCAAAAAAAATGCTGTATCTGAACGCGTGTTTCGCTAACCAAGGTAGCATCTTCAGAAGATGACTAGAAGTTCAATTTTAGTCATCTTCTCATAGTGCTAATTCGGTATTTTTGTTCTGATGTTGAAATAGTATTTTGAATAAACTCATTTGACGACGGAGGTTCCAATACTACCTACAGAAATAAAATATTTTGTTGAGAACGGGTAATCAAATCAACATCGAATTAATTATTTGAGGTATAAATTTGAAAATATTAATAATAATAATAATAATACATTTATTACCCATTAAAGAAAAAAACAGAATAATATACAGTAGTGGTGGTGCTATTAAATGATATACCGATGAATAAATGGCTGGACTTATTGGTTCAGATAACAGTTGAAAACCGTTTCTGTTCTTCCACCAATGCCAAAGAGATATTTACAGTTTTAACAGATAGCAATACATTAACGAAACTAAATGAGTAAATATAGGTAAATAAAGAGAAGGAGAGGAAAGGAAAGCATAAGAAGGTGTGGATTGAAGAGAGAGAGCAGAGCAATTTTTGAGAACTTCACTGAGTTCTTAGTAGGTAGTTTTTGAATTTGGATTTGAATACCAACGGCGATAGTTGTAGGTATGATCCATCCAGTTTATGCAAATTATTTATGCAGACTGGCACATTGTAGGAGAAGGACCGTTTATATATTTCTTTACAGTGTGATGGTATAGTAAGAATGGTTTGTTTACGAATATTCAAATTATGGATGTCCGTTCTATAAGAGAGTTTTTCATGTAGATAAGGTGTAGTCTTTGATTTAAATATATTATGAATCTGACAAGCTATATGAAGACGTCGCCTGTTGTGCATATTTAGCCATTTAAGCTCTTTTAGTTTATCAGTAATTTATATACGACTGACTTTTGTAATACCACAAATAAGACGAACACATGAGTTCTGTACTTTATGTATACGACGAATTTCGACTTGATTAAGACAAGGACTGTAAACAACATCGCAATAATTAAAATGAGAAAGAACCAAGTTGTCACATAACATTTTTTTGAGGTCTTTCGATAGAAAGTGTCTTTGAGGAAAAATTAGCTTTAGAGAAGCGTATGCGATTCTCAATTTATTAGTAACGTGTTCTTTGAAGCGAAGTGTTGTATCAACTGTAAGTCCCAAATTTTTACAAGAAGTTTTAATAGGTATTTCTTTGTCTCCAATTTTGAATATAACGTTATCAGACAAAAAATCTGAAGCATTATCTTTTCCAAAAAGTAGAGCCATCGACTTTTGTTAGGATTGATTTCCAATCCATGATCAACAGATACCTTGTGCAAGGAATTCAAATCTTGATTGATAGACAAAAATTTAGATAGATAAAAAATTAATTCGAAAACTATTTTTCCCTTCTGAAAAATAATTTCTCCACCAAAGGAGAGAAATGCTTCATACCACTCTCAAACTGACTTTCGCTCACCGATGAAGATACGCCACCAACAAAATGTCAATAATAAATAACTCGAACATTAGTATGCAACTGGCGCTCACCATGTTTCTTTCAATAGCTTTGACTGACTCAGAAAGTAGGATCGGTCTCAGAGGGATGCCAAAATAATGCACCCTTCAAGCGTTGGGGTGCATTTTTTAGAGGTCGGCCCAAAAAGACGGGTAAATATTGTTTTAGCGGAGTGCAATTCTCAGTTTAGTGGTCGCTTGAGCGCGAGATTGAGGATTGAAAGAATTGCGAGCTATTTTCTTTTATTGGCCTTCTTGAAGCAGGGGTATTTTTCTTATTGGAAATTAAAGTGGCGAATGGTATTGATTACGTTCAGTAGGACACTGAGCTTTTTCAGCTATGATATGAAAAACATTTGTACTTAGATAACCGAATAGTTATTACAAATCCATGGTAAAGACATTCTGTTAAGAATTCAGGAAATGCACATCAACTGAAATCTTAAATTGAAAATCTATAATTTTTGGTGACCATATTGTTGGCACATTGTTTTTAGAAAGCAAATTAACCGGACAAATGTATCTAGAGCTTCTGAAAGATACTATTAATACCCTTCTCACTGATATTATTGAAAATGACCACAATTATCGGAAGGATCTGTTGATATTCCAACAAGATAGGGCTCCTCCACACTATGAGCTGCCTGTTCGGCAGTATTTAGATCAGACTTTTCCAGATCACTGGATTGGGATGCGGGGCACTATCGAATGGCCAGCACGATCACTAGACCTCTCGCCGTTAGATTTCTTTCTGTGTGGTCATTTGAAAAGCAGAATTTACTGTACTCCTCCTGCATCACTCAAAGATTTACGGCAACGAATCACAAATTAATGTCGCCAATTCACTCCAAAATGCTCCACTATGTTCGAGAATGTTTCCAGGAGATTTTCTATTATTGCATGGAAGCTGGAGATGTCCTTTTTGAGCATATGCTAACATGAGAATGAAATATGTAACTTCAACTCTAAATTCAATATGGTTCGTCCAAAAAAAAAAGCACACCGTTGTTTAGAGAATTCCAAGATCTTTCAAACGATGTGCGACTAGCCCCCAGTTCCCTATTGAAATTCCAAGAGTTGTTCACCCCTCTGCTCCGGGATTGAAGTGACGACGCTGTAAATGGGTAAAAAACTGTTCCCCTTCCAATAAAAATCGACTTGTCTAAGCGGTTTTTAGGATTTGCAAGATTAGTACCCAAAACCTCCATGTCAAGTTTTCGATGGCCCACCCTGTATATTGCCTTTGTTCACGGATAGCCAACTACATACCAAGAAGTAATGGAAATGCAAGAAAAATGAGGTCGCCCCATTATAGTAATATCTCCTACGGGAAGCAGTATATCAACTTTACTGTTCCATACTTTTAAACTCATCAGTTTCCCGTCTACGAACAGCAACAATGTAATGTTTCTCGCGAGCCCGATTCGTATTTGTTACACACTTCCTAACGTCTCGCCTGTCTCGTTCATACGATGATGAAATAACGTGGAAAGGCCCCCTTTAATTCCATCTTAATTATCACACTAACACACTTGCGGTTGGAATTCAAGTTGTTCCCGTCCTCTTAAGCCATTTAATTAAAACTTGCAACAAAAGGGAATGAGAATTAGCCCGTAAGTAATTAGACGAGTTTTACGTATGTCGTTCTTGATTGGTTTACCAGTAAACGTGATTGGTTGGCTATTAGTTGAACTGGTTAATAGGGATTAGGACGATCTCCATTCGGGTATGTTCTCTATAACGGAGTTGGATGGTAAAGCGGTGACTATATTGCAATTAAGCTGGCCATTGAACAGTAATTTTGCGTTACTGCTAATATCGAGGAGAATCACTCGAAAAATTGGATTTCATTTATGTTTCTATGTGACCATGATTTTCAGTTTATTTCTTTTTTTCAAATTGGAAGGGATATACTTTTGGTAGGGATCAATTTTCGGAAAAGAAAAGTTTTGACTTTCTACTTCTTCATTTTCATACAAAAAATTATGGGCCTTGAACAGACAACGTGTTACCTCAGTAACACGTTGTCTGTTCAATGCGATTAGCTTTACAATTGCTTTGACAATTGCGGAACTAACCAAACGTCACACCTATGCTCAATCCCAGAGATGGGATGGAATCAAATGATGCAATCTTACTAGGATCACCTTTGACGACCCTGGGAAGCTGGCGCCAAAGAAATATCTGGCGATGACCAGGAAAAATCTACGCTTAACAGTTGGATTTCTGACTGGCCACTGTCAACTAAGGAAACACCCCCATAATATGAGGCTAGTGGACACACCTCTATTCAGGATGTGTGAACATGAAGATGAAACTGTCAGGCATGTCCTATGCGAGTGTCCGGAGTTATCGTCAATAAGAGAGTGTGTGTTCGGCGAGTCTTGGCCTACACCTGACGATATAAAGGAGATATTTCCTAGTGACCTGTCCACCTTCCTGGAAAGGACAGTATGATTATGACCTAGGGGAACTCCTCAGGAGGATGTACAATGGGTCACATGTGGCCTAAGTTCTGTGGGCCTACACTGACCCTTCCTACTCTACAGATACGCCTCCTACGTATAAATATCAATAAAACAAAGTGGTTGTGAGATTACATCAAATGTTTTCATTCGTTCGATACATAAAAAAAGTCTAACGCAGTCAAATCGAACGATTTCGGTGGCTACAAACACATCACCTCCGCATGAGATGACCATGCCCTCAAATTGCTCGTGCAGAATATCCATGTTGGAACCACATGTCGTTGGTGTACAGATCATCCAATTCAGGCCATAAGAAATTAGTAATCATCCATTAGTAGTGCTCGTTGTTGACAGTGAATACCTAACCAACTTTGTTCTCAAAGACTGATGACGCCACCAGCCCAAAATCCAGGCGCCGTCTCGTCGTAGCATCGGGGTTCTATCTTCCTTCTCTAGCTACTCGTGGGACTTTCATGGACAGAGTAAACTTGAAAATTATTTTTGATGCTAAGTCTATAGATGAGATGGATGTCGAGCTCACGACTCCAACTGACCTCCCTGTAAATTAAGATTAGGAGCGGGAGCTTCTCAACTCTCCAACTCCTGATCCAATGACTGAGCCTAAATAAAAGATTGCTGGTGCATCCAGGAAACGACTGAGTCGTCTCCTCAAGAGCGGGGTACTTTATGAAACCGCGTTGCACCAAATTCTTGAGCGGCGTACGCAGAATCTGTCTCAGGTGGAGGAACAAACCTCCCATGAGCAAGTCAAGTTATCATTCACCAAAACCAGAAGCGAAAAAGCCCTGCACGGTCGAATCTAAGCTATCGTCAGGTGTAGCTGACGTGCAAAAACCCTCATATGGGAAGGTTATCGCTGGTATTGAGGTGAGAATCTTGCACCTTGACTATCCGACTACCTCATTAACGATGAAACAGCAGAGCATATACTTTGTGCATGCTCCACTGAGGACCGAAGCAGGTTTTTAGAGTTTGGCAGAGCCATACTCTCACCATCTGACCTGAAAGACCACTCACCATACAAACTAATGGGTTTCGTTAAGAAGCTGGGTTTATTTTTCGAGTGTGAATATGTGTGAGCCACAAAAAACCCTTACGGGTTGCGATGGAGGGTCGAATAAACTCATTCATTTTGGGCCTAAACTAACCATATAATCACTATACCATGTTTAGTTAGTTCTACATCTATTATTTTTTATATCGTGAATTAGTCAATATTTTTACTCGCACTTGTTTTTATTTCATTCGATAATTTTTAGTCAGATAATTTGTCAGTTATGAATTATTTAACTTTCCTTGTTGGCCTTACTGATTTTTGTAACTTTTGATTTTCATACAACCTTCTCTTCATTGTTGGGAATTTTTTGTTTCACTGGCTCACTTAGTATGCACCTTTGAGCTACAATTCCAATCTTCAGTCAGTATTTTTCACTCACCAAGTATACTTTGCAAATGAATTCCTTATTATCACGTAGTAATAATCTGCATTTTCATTTTTTATAAAGAAGTCAACTCATCAAAGTAGAACCAAATTCAATGCGTACATTTTCATGAAAACATTCTCAAAGTTATATGACCCCTAATCATTTAAATTACCAGATTATATTGCCCGATTGATATTTCATATTGAACTCTCTGTAAATTCACATATTTCAGTTACCCTAAGGTTAATTACTTCCTTTGTTGATTCTGCTCGCAATATTTGCACTAGAGATTGTTTAATCAGGTGGCATGTTGTGTACCTGCACAGTCAATGACGGTTTATGTGTGTTGAAATCGACGTTTACAATATTAATTCTCTATAAACAGTTACTCTACTGAACCAATACAGTTTACGTGAAACACCAGTGGTTGACAATAAAGTATGCGAGATATGCGCAAAGTCGGCAGTTATCAGAGTTTCCTAACTTTAATATTATCCCTGAAGACTGTGTATGGTTGCAGAGGGGTGACGTACAATTGGTTTGAATCGTACCTCTCAGGCCGAAGTCAAATGGTAATACGTCGGATCCCTCAGAACGAAGATAGATAGATATATAGATAGACAGATAGATAGATAGATAGATAGGTAGATACATTTTATTTAACTACTTTACAATATGTTTGTTCGTAGCACGTCAAAAAAGAAAGTCCAATAAAATTTTTCTTACATAAAATTTGACAGCAAATACAGTAAAAACAGGAATTCAAGAATTGAGTTACAATATGTTATCAAACTATCACAGCAGAGATGCGGCAATGCGTTTGGCTCGGCAATGCGCAGTGTAATCCTCAACAGTGTAAAAACAATATTTCAAGAGATACTTTTTTAAGTATTTCTTAAAGGCATTAATACTCAATTTTTTTACATTCAATGGCAATGTGTTAAAAAGCTCATAGTTCAGTGAGTTCGACTGTGAAATATTACCTTGTGACACAGTGCGTTATCTCGATGAAACAAATTTTTTTTCTTTGCCATATGCGGTCGTTTCCTTGCAATTTCGGCCTTCAAACGCTCGAATAACGCTATATAATATTCACTGTTGATGGATTTTCCCTTCTCAAGATAGTCGATGAACATTACCCACACACATTCCAAAATACTGAGGCCATAACCTTTTCAGCCGATTTCGTGCTTTCGTTCGCTTTGGAAGAGTTTGATGATCTTTTTGATTACGGAGTGAAGTGATAGTAGAGTAGTAGTAGAGACACTCCCACGTTCAAAGTCAGTAAACCAACGTATGATAATTTTTATTTCTGATGTAACGCAGTCCTCGTAACACTTTTCAAGCCATTGCTTCGCTTGAAGGGTATTTTTTCCCATCAAGAAGCAGTGTAAAATTAAAACACGGAATTGTTTTTGGTCCATTGTTTTGAGGATAACAAATGTAAAGTCATAATAACTTACAAACATGAAATTTCAACAGCTTTCATTTGAAGGTTAATTACAGTTACAGTGGCTACAACAATCTATGAAAAAATTTCGAGGTCCGTTTTTGATAATGGAATCTAATGAGCGAAACGTCGCATTGCAAATTGCTTTATTTCATATTGTAACAAATATGAAACAGTATTGTATGTTACAGATTACACTGATCGGGCTCAAAGCCTCTGCTGAGTTCTTCTTGATTTTCCCAAGTTGCAGGAAAGTATTTCAGAGCCAAACCTATTCTGAGGGTTACAGTTTTCGAGTAGAAGTTCAACTATTACTGTGTTGAACGAACATTCCATAACTGAGTCCTCGCAGTGAGAGGCAAGCAATAAAAAACCACACACCAAAACACTTATAGATACATCGATTATATCGAAGTGTAAAGCCAGCTGTTTGTATATTATTACTTGAAAAGTAGTCCGCGATGGCGCATCTAAATAATGCTGCCAACGGCAACAACCGGACCAATTAGCTAGAATTCGAAACCGAACCGTAGAAACTTTATAGACACAAATAGGATATCATCTCTCATCGTAATAATTATAAATTACTCCTGACAAACCCACTGTCCAAACTCACTATCATGATACGGAACAAGATATTTCAATTAATTAATAAATTAGTATTTATATGATAACGCCGACAGCCATTAAAGCATCTATGCATATTTCGGACAGTCATTTATGACTGCGGGCTATAAAAATTTATGTGCTTCCATCAGTATGGCTCTTCATTATGAACAATTATGTGGGTTTTGTGTATAATAAAACGGACTTTACTATAAAAATATACGTCGAGATCTAGGGATACGGTATAAATACTAGCAGTGGCAGTGACTTTTACTGTTGAGAGCGGGAATTTATATTATGTTGGGTTTATAGCTGTCTTATCAATAATCTCGATTAGTGATCGATAAGCCTCAAGCGATCAAAAAGTCGCTGACAATAGACTTCCTAAGTCCTGACGTCACAAGTAGGCGGAACTTAGCGAACTTTTCCAAACAAATTGATTTTACATGATAAAACGCCAAAAGAAATTATTTATATATTTATTGTATGTGCTTGCATTGCTAATAAGGACATTCGCGTACATTTTTGATTTGGTGTCAGTTAGTTGATACATATTTTGAAAAAAACCTCCATTGGTAGGTAACGTTTTTGATGAAAATTCCAGAATTGTTATGTTTGTTGAGGTTATGTTATTTTTTCAATTGAAATATAGTTACTTAACATTAATTGTTTCAAATTTCAGATATAGAATGGTTTCAAAACATGTTTTAAAGCTATCCTCTATAAATGATTTACTCGACAATAATAATAAAATCATGAAAAAGGCTGAAAATGTGAAAAGTATGCAGTTTGATGCTGACTTGAAGATGATAAGAGGAAGAGGAGGAGTTCATGCAACCATGAAAGATAAAAACTAGCATGTTGTTGGCAGTTGTATGTCATGTAAAAGTTTTCCAATTTTACCGAATAGTATCTTTGTTGCAGATCACACTGAATAAATCTGAAGATATCATATCTGCAAATTGTGCTTGTCCTAGAGGAATAAAATGTCATCATATCGCCACATTAGCTCTTTTTGGACACTACAATATATCTGTGACGGACAAGGAATGTGATCCACTGTAGGCAGAATACTTATCGCTGCTAGAAGATTTTTATATAAAACAGTACCTGCCAAAACTTACACACAATCTTACATCAGCTGAAACTTGACTCAGTATATAAAATTATACCCAGATAATCATGTTAAGATAAAGTGTATCAGATATATGTAATAAATATTCTGAATGTACCTTCACCAATTATTCTGTAATAGTATTGAATATAGTAACTGTTGGGGACAAGCTCAAAATAATGGAAACCATATCGATCAGTTGTAATAGATAGTATTTATTTTTTTTACGGCCACTACTGTAAATAGTGAATAAAATTCAAATAATTCAATCAGTGAAATCATATATTTATTCACCAAAGGAATCAAAAGTATCTATGTGGAAATGAAACCATTCACAGATTTAGAATGGCAAGAGTATCTGTTTCAGATATTTCTGAAGGCCCTGCTGCTTCTGAACTTATATTCTTGCTTCCACCTCAACCTCTTTTGCCTTGACAGTTCGTTTACTGAAAACAAAGTTATTGAATCCAAGAATATAATATCTTTTCTCATTCATGTGAACATACCGTTTTTTCTAGAGATTTTAAGTCGAACTTTCTCTTCACATTGAATTCAAATAAAGTTGGTCTCTTTTTTTATCCATGTTAACAAAGTGACAACTGCAAACTGATGAATGCTTTGATGGCTCTCGATCTTGTCTCCTGCAAAATAATTTAACAATAAAATGCTTCATCTATGTATTAAGTATGGTGATCAGGTACCTTATGAGGTTAATCCACTTTCTTCTGTCAGCTGGGTCTGCAGGAAATCCAAAGAATTTACAAATCCTTTGTTCACTGTAGTGTTTACAACCAGGAACGAAACACATAACCATGTTTACTGCAGTTCAGAAATCTGAAACGGAAGGAAAATAACATATAAAATGCTGTTTCAACACAAATTATTTGAAGATCTTTTTTATAAATTCTCAAACGTAAAATGAAAACTTAATAATGATAGAAACATTCAATACATAACCTAACAAATACTTCAGAAGCTAATATAACTGAGAAATAATTACTTACGGGTCGCTGCTTGATATAAGTAGGTATAAAATGGTCCTGCAAATGTGAAATTATAACTGAAAAGGCTTATTTGTGCTCCACAATTGTTAAACATTCGTTGAAAGAAGCTCTCATGACAATTTCAATGCATTTTTGAATTGTTTGGAAAAGTTCGCTAAGCTCCACCGACTCTTGACGTCACACTTAGTTTGACCATTTAATTGAACCCTTGTTCATCATTTTTCATGACATGTTTTGGCTAAACTAGATTAGTTCTCGGAAAAGACGATTAGTTTCTTGAACAATGCCATAATAATGTTTCGAACAACAAAGAAGTCTAGAATTAATGTAGCTTTTCAGGAACACCTGGTATATTCCCGAAAATTCATACAAGAAATTTTTTGTAATGTCTAATGAAATGTACATTCATGAATTTCGTTTCGAAAATACAAAACAACGATATGCCTTATCAAACCCTGTCCATCCAACCAACAAAGTAACCCAAACAATGATAGATACGTGATCAAAGCATGATAACCACGCACATCTGCATCTATTGGGTGAAATAAACAAGTTTCCTCACACTGACCAATCAGATTTAACTGCAATCGGCTGGCGGAGCTCATTCATGTAGGGCAGGGTCGCAGTGGTGATTTCAACGCCAGTGGTGTGTACATATACGATATCTTGAAGTTTAAAATTTTTGAAATATCAAGTACTTATTCGGCTGAAGAAAATGCTGATTTGTGTTCCTACACTCCACATAAAGAAATCCTATAATCAGCCGCATATTATTAAAAAAGAATTCGTCGATTCTTAGTGCGACTCTGCACAAGCAGTCTTGTCTATGAAAACACGTGCACTGTGCATGATAATGTTTTAGAGCACTCTGTTGGTTAGACATACAAAGTATAGTTTCATTGAATCACTTATTGAAAATGTGCAGCACGACATTTGACAGGTGAAGAGCAATTACGAGCAATTGGAATGGTCAAAGCTGGCCAAACTCATAGAGCTACTGCGGAGGCCTTTATTAACTGAAGCAAGTGTATTATACAGTCGTGAAAGATACCGAGACCCTGGAGATGTGAGAGAGCGACATACCGGCCATACAAGAACCACAAACTTCGATCATGACCATGAGTATGGACTAAACTCTCGTAGACCACTCCGCGTCCCGCCAAAAATGGAGCTCTGTGCTGTTCTCAGACGAATTGGAATTTAGTTTTTATCCAGATTCCAGAAGGATTAGTTTATGGAGACGCCTTGGAAACGCAGATTGTCTCATCGCAGTGCAGGAAGTGCACGGCTATCAAAGTGGTGCGGTGATAGTACAGAGCTGGTAGGTCTGGACCGAGACTTGGGGCTGATTTCCAAATCATGCAGGATAATTCACGACGCCACATAACAAGACTAGTACGCGAATTCCAAATCCAGAATACTGCTGTTGTACCATGACCAGCGCAGTCTCCTGATCTCAACCCCATTGAACATGTATGGAGTCCAATGAGAAGAAGACTTGTTGAGTCAACATAGGGCATTCCATACGAGGCAACAACTTTTTCAGTGTATCTTAGTGCTTTGGAGTGCCTTAGAGCTTTGGACTGATATCAATGAATAAATATCGTCAATCTTTTTTTAAGTATGCCCAATAGATGCCAAACTGTTATTAATGCACGTGGAGGCCACACCATAAATTTTTATTCTACTCTGATTTCATTTCACTGCAATAACTTTGATTAAGATTGATTTTCAATATTGTTTTTGAAAGAGGCAAGTTATATTCCTGTTTTTTCAATTGTTTATTCATTTATGAAAAGATATTATTGTGTTTGTTATTAGTAGTACAAAATACTTCATGAAATTAATATCTTTCAGTTTTTATTCCGTTCTTCTGGAAAATTCAAAATTTTTCACCATTGCAGAAATATCGTTCTTCATTTTGCTGTACCAAAATTGAGGCATGTACCTATACTATTGTCTACGTAATCTGCATTATCGTTTCAGAGTTTGAAGAAACCAGTTAATTATAGAAAATGAAACAACATACTCATTTTCTTGTTGGTATAGCAGTCTACTATCTAATAGAACTTTTTATCTGCTGACACTACTGAAAGTACTTCTAGAAAATACAGATATCCAATGACAAAGTGATCTATAATACTAACAAAACCAAACCTGTAACCAACCCCTAAACTTTTTTCCAGTTAGTAAAGAGCAAAAAAGGGCCACATGGTTTGGGTTACGATGATCTTTCTGAGAACCTATCTCTCATGATAAATTGAACATAAGAGGAATATCCAAGGGCCGAAATTGTAATGAAGAGAGATTTTCATGTTCCTTCATGGTGTTGAAACACTTGAAAACGATTACCCCTAACCACTACAAATTTTGAAGAACTCCTTGAAGGTCAGTATCTCATATTTCCATTCATACTTGGTCCAGACGAGTGACTCAGTATGATCATCATGAGAGAAAATAGTCCTCTTTCCTAAAGACTCCAATACCGATATATCTACTCACCCAACTCAAGCAGAAGATTTAGATACAATGAAAGTGTCTGATATAATGAAGACATTGCTAGGTATGTCACTTCAAATCAACTGGGCATTCATCGCTGGTTCCGATACTAACTCAAAAACCAGAAGCAATGTGGAAAAAGTATGGAACAGATTAGTTACGACTGAGATCCATCGCCCCAACAATACTCCCAGCTCTCATACAGCTCAAAAATTAGGGAATAATATAATCAACTCCTTGATTGATAAAAAACATTTTTGCTAAGATTCTTCAGCGTCGTCTTCCTTAAAAAATGATCTTCACAGATAACAATGAAAATATTATGTCTTAGATAATCCTCCTTCGACTCAATTTATCATATTGACACCGGACTAGGCACATTTTTCAAGAACTGAAAAACATGATCCCAGTGATCCATAAGAAAAAAATAACCACTTTCGAAAAATGATGAATCAGTCGCTCTATGTGTCAGGCCCGAAACTTTTTAGCACATGTAGTGAAGGAAAACAGTAAACAGGATATGATAACATTCAGTTATTTGTAACATTGTAACATATATATAACAGACAAAACACAATAAATTTACAAGTACTTACAAGTATTTTAGTGCCTGAGTAGTTAACGAGTTTCAAGTTTCGTTTGATTTTATCTCTTTAATAGAAATGGAAATGAAATTGAAGAAAAATGAAGGAATAGTTGTACCCCCATAAGAAGATCAATCATTTTGCCAATTTTGATTTGATTCAGAAAATTATTATCATCATACAAATTCGAGTCACTCATCACCAAGAGAATTTGGTTAACTATTTCAATTGTTCTTGTATATTATGCATTGAAACAGAACTGTTCAACAGAATTAATAAAATTATTCATTCACTAAAGTCAAAAAAAGTTTCTCCCTTCCCTTGTCACAAACACGTTTCAGAGAGACAGACAGGTACAACGTCAACAAACACTGTCCCAGATATAATTTTCAGAAAATAAATACTGTAATCATTATTCAAATCAGTTATTAAGATAAACCAACAACAACCCTTTTTATATAATAATGGCTCGGCCCCACGAACCCTCATAATAAAAAATGATGTCATTCGTTCTTGCATCAAATTCATATTATTATAATATGAAGGACAGATGGGAAAAGTAACACTATGGTAACAGGGGTGTGTTAGGGGGAACAACAACCCGGATAACAGTTCTCGCATTGAGGCGCCAGTGTCAACTTTGATGTACAACACTTGGAGAAACAAAGTAAATCTTACTGATGTTACTTCAATATAGAAACAAAAAACAATCTGTTACAGAAATGTAAGCTTTCACGGCTGACGTCAATGTTTTGATTGGTTTCCGGGTTTTACCGTGGTCTCCTTTGGTTGCAAACTCCAAACGAAAAGGAATTCGACCCCGCCACTGAAGATGACTGCCACAGTTGCATTTGAAACGTTTGGAGATTGTCGTAACTAAAGAACACGGCAAAACCCGGAAATCGACCAAAACTACAATCTGTTAGTTTCCATGCTCTGCTACATCTAGGCAGATTCAAATGACACTAATTCAATAGCTTGAAGAATTTCATACAATCAATTTTTAAGCAATAATAATGATAATGGTGGTACATTGTCTATTCCACGGTTATACTTTCCCTAATATTGAGTTAGCTGGGCCTTTTGAGCTTGGAGTTGCCTACACAACGGGATGATAATGAATGGAATTGGAGCATATCTCTCTTCAAGAAATATGCTCGAGCGGCTGATGAATTTGATTTACTTTCAGACACTGGAAGAGGTGATCACAACCCTGTCAACGAGTTGGAACCCATTCAGCAAAAAGTTCACTTTAAATCAGCACGTGGCACTGAGGTGGCAATACAAGGATGAGCCAATGCAAGTGGTTTTCAATAACATTAAGGGCCCTGATTTACCAAAACAAATATCTGAAGTTTGCGTTCTCCAAGTCGAAGATAGAGGTTGCTAGCACCACGTGCAGAGTCTGCCGCAAAGCACAAATGACACTTATGCATTCGACATCTGGATAATACGAGTCTAAGAGAGCTCTATGACCACCTTCGGCACTCTTACAGTACTCTTTGGAACTCTTACGGACATCGATGTTGCTTAATGCTTCAAGGCATAAGAATTGCATTAAGGCAGAAGAACTGTATTTATCCATTCCCCACCTTCAGGCTGATATAAGCTATTGTGCCTGATACCCTTTTTAACAATCAAAGTGTTGTTCTCAGCTTCGGATGAAGCGAGTATAATCCGAAAGTAAAAGGAAAGACGGATGAAACTCCATATTTACTTTTCGAACACAGCAGACTCCATTCAGACCAATCTATTGAAATGGTTTTTCTAATTGTTGAAGTGCTTGTTGGAATGATCACGATTCTCAAGATATAATACCAGCTTGGCGCAATAGGGCAGAAATCTTGTCCAAACAAATGCAGAAGGCTATCATCCTCACCTCATTGCGTCTGCTCAGGACACATGATTTTCGAGATGATCACCTATCTCACTGTATGGAGAGTAGTTATTGTTTCGAAGTTTTGTAGGATGCACTCCCTACAATCAGGTATACTTTTTCATAACAACAGTAAAGGAATGACTAGCAATGATAAAAATTGAACTAAAGTCAAATGAAAAATTCATTATCATTGCCTACTGATACATAATAATGAAAACAAAGTTTCAATTTTGAGTTATGAAGTGAATAACTGAAATACTGTTTTGGGTGCTGATATATATGTAAAATACATTGCTTTTCAGATAAAAGTATCCACCTTTAATAACTTTTGTAATACTGGTATTTAGGAAAAATCCAAAAACACGTCAATTTATGTTGGAAGGGGCAAGCATTATGGCTTATTTGAATTCACTGGAAAAGCCACCCCCTCACCCCTAGCATCATTCCTTTTTTTTTTAATTACTTCTCATATTTTTTATGTAAAATTTGGATACTCCTCTTTGAGCTGATTTCAAAAATGTATAATACTTGTAGGTTAAAGTGGTTACTTTATGAGATAAACAATTTTTCTTTTAATAGCACAAATTTTACTTATTTTTTACTTTCACCTTATGTGCCTCTACTAAAATGGGTTGTACAACAGTTCAAACTCTTTAATCTGTTTAACTGTGCTATTTATTCTACTTCAAAAATCCAAACAAGAAAAACCTCTACTTTTTATTAAAATTTGAAATTGTCAACTAGAATTTGTAGTCACTATTGATAGTGTACTTTGATACATTATTTATTTTGTTTCGCTGAAATGGTTTACTCTTTGCAAGAAAGAATTGAAATTGTAGGTTTATACTACCAAAATAATAATTGTGCAAGAGCTGCTGCTAGAATATTTAACGAATTACATGACGGAAGACATGCAACTCATAAGTATGTAATTCAACTGATGGAGAAATTTACCACAACAGGGTCTGTTTGCAATAAAGTGCATAAGCGAGAGGGACTCGTAAATAACGAAGCAATCCAAGTGGCAATTTTAGGGCAAGTCAGCTTAGAGGCTCAACAACCCCAATCGTTGTCAACAATAAGTAGAGCGATCGGTGTTTCATCTTCTACAGTTTTCCGAGTTCTACATAAATTCAAGTACCACCCATACAAAGTTAAGTTGGTGCACGAGTTGACTGAAGATGATTTTGATCGTTGTCTAGAGTTTTGCGAATCAATGACGCAATTTATCAATAACAATCCACAATTGTTAAACAATATTTGCTTTTCTGATGAATGCTCATTTTCATTAAATGGCTTAGTAAATAGGCATAATTGTAGATATTGGGCTGAAAGTGATCCAATTATTATGTGTGAATTCCATACACAACATCCCCAAACGTTTGGTGTGGTATCCTAGGTGACCACATTGTCGGACCTTTCTTCATCAACGGAAATTTAAATGGTGAATCATATCTTGAGTTACTCAGGGAAGGGGTTGACCCACGTATTACAACAATAATAGAAAATGATGATAACCTTTCCGAAGATTTACTGGTATTTCAACAAGACGGAGCTCCCCCATACTATGCTATGCCTGTCCGACAATTTTTAAACGAAACATTCCCCGCTCGTTGGATAGATAGAAGAGGGCAGATGATGGAGTGGCCACCTAGGTCACCGGATTTAACACCCCTAGACTTCTTTTTCTGGGGGTATTTAAAAACAAAAGTTTATGCTACCCAACCAGAATCTCTGGATGATTTACGAGAGAGGATAGAAAATGAATGTCGACAATTAAATTCAGCCGTATTAAGCAATGTCAGAGAGGCATTTCAAAATAGATTATACCATTGTATGGAAGTGAATGGTACTCATTTTGAACACTTATTGTAACTTCATAATAAATAGCACAGTTAAAAAGATTGAAGAGTTTGAACTGTTGTACAACCCATTTTATTACAGGCAAATAAGGTGAAAGTAAAAAATAAGTAAAATTTGTGCTATTGAAAGAAAAATTGTTTATCTCATAAACTAACTACTTTAACCTACAAGTATTATACATTTTTGAAATCAGCTCAAAGAGGAGTATCCAAATTTTACATAAAAAATATGAGAAGTAATTTAAAAAAAAAGGATGATGCTAGGGGTGAGGGGGTGGCTTTTCCAGTAAGTTTAAATAAGCCATAATGCTTGCCCCTTCCAACATAAATTGACGTGTTTTTGGATTTTTCCTAAATACCAGTATTACAAAAGTTATTAAAGGTGGATACTTTTATCTGAAAAGCACTGTATATGTCAGTTTTCGATTATTTATGGAAATTCATATATTGTTTTGCTATTGGTACTTTGCCTACTTGTTCTGACTCCAACAAAAGACATTTAAATATTTCATTTCGAAAAAATTAAATCCATTCAATATTAGTAATTGATATAATTTTCATAAAAAAAATAGAAGGTTTCGAACAGAACTGGGTAGTACCTCAATCGCCACAAAAGAAATAACCAGGAAAGAAATGTATGGCAAAAACATAACAATCTGCACTGATAGTAGACAAGCACTATTAGCCTTGAACAGACAACGTGTTACCTCAGGGCTAGTACTAGAGTGTCACCAAGATTTAGTCAAAGCCTCGGTAGATAATAACATTATCCTGAGGTGGGTTAAAGGACACGACAGAAGTGAAGGCATTGCCGACTCTCCAGCCAAGGAAGTAGCTAGACTAAGAATTTTAGAACCCAGTGACACCTACGGCCTGATGACTTCGAAAATTGTGGAACTAGCCAAACGTAACAACCATACTCAATCCCTAAAGAGATGGGATGGAATCAAAGAATGCTATCTTGCCAGGATCACCTTGGGCGACCCTGAGAAGCTGGCGCTGAAGAAATATCTGGCGATGACCAGGAAAACCTACGCTCAACAGTAGGATTTCTGACTGGCCACTGTCAACTAAGGAAACACCGCTATAATATGGGGCTAGTGGACACACCTTTATGGAGAATGTGTGAACAGGAAGATGAAACAGCCAGGCATGTCCTATGCGAGTGTCCGGAGTTATAGTCAATAAGAGAGTGTGTGTTCGGCGAGTCTTGGCCCACACCTGCCGATATAAAGGAGATGTCTCCTAGTGACCTGTCCAGATTCCTGGAAAGGACAGGATGGACGATGACCCAGGAGGACAACTCCTCGGTAGGATGTACAATGGGTCACATGTGGTCTAAGTACTGTGGGCCTACACTCACCTTCCCTACTGTACAGATACAGATACCTTATTGTTCTGACTTCAACCAAAAGGCATTTAAATATTTCACTTCGAACAAATTGAATCCATTCAATATAAGAAATTGCTCGAATTTTCATATAAGAATTGGAATATTACTGTTAGTACCTATCTTCTGTTCGAATTTCAATATTTATTACAAGTCATTCTACACGGTTGCCAAAAAATTAGTGTACGCGACAACTTAAAATTTTGTCTTCGAACCCATAAAACAGTAGTTTTTGTTCTTATTGCGTAAATTACTATTATGAAGAATTGTTATTTTCAACACCTCGACACGTATTTCAATCACCGAGCGATCATCTCCAAAAGGAAGAGGACGACAGTTTATCTTCCTCTTGAAAATAATCACTCTACGATTGTAACACGTGTCGAGGTGTTGAAAATGACGGTTTGGTGTTGCTCTGTTCATATGTAGTTCCATGACTACCTTAATATGGTACTGTTATATAGTTATCACATACACAAATGATAGCATGCGATCAAGGGTGCTAACTGGTGCGAATATTTTTTCCGTTCTCAATGTTTTTGGTTCCATGATTTGACTATTTTTTTGTTAAATTCATTCATGTATGAACATGAGTTCCTTGGTTTTATGCAAACAGAAATAACAAAATTACGGAAAATAATTTTTAAATAAAGGAATACGTCAACTGCTACAGAAAGTTTCTGTTGACCTCAAATTCATCACATGATTTTCATGCAATGTATTCAATTGTAGACCAGAATTGTAAGAAGTGTCAACACGTCCAGCCCTTATTAAATACTCTCAACACGGTCCTGTCAATAGAAATAGTCATAATGTCTCCCGCATAGACCCACTAACTCGCTGTGCGAACAGCACCTCCTGCCTCCGTCCATTATGGTCTATTGTATTCTACTCGGGCCCCATTACCCATAAAGTACCCATTTAATTACTCCCATTCCGTGTAGTTCGGAAAATGAGGGTGAAATTGGAGAATTTCGACAATTTCGTAAGCATGTGACTCACGATGTCCTTCCTCAGTCCCGGTCTCGAATACTCTTGTACTATTTCGTATAATTGATAACGTGCCCTTCTCTGGCGATATTAATGGCGCAAACTTGACGTCGATATATACTTGGCCCTCATCATCTAACAAGACTAATTTTCTACCTATAGTAGACAGATCTTTATTGTTTGAAATCTAAGACATACATACAACATCATCAGTAGTATCACTGGTATAAGGTAAATAGAGTCCTGTGAACTTTTATTGAAAAATTCAAAAATACTGACTTTACCCTGCTTGTACATGATGAAAATTTGTATCTACGTTTTTCAAAATAAGAGTCGATTTCCTTCAATAGACTCTGCTAATACAATTAACACTGGGTCAATGGTCTGACCCCTCTGGACTTGTACGTTAAGGAGGTTGCTTTAATGGCCATGTTACGATTGCTCACGGCTGGTGTAAATCTCGAAGTAGGAATGGGTCGAAGAAGGCTAAGCCTACGGCGAGAAGCGCTTACTGCGCAACCTCTGCTGCAGGCAGCCATTGATGCAATTGAACCCAGGTTTGTGTTTAATAAACCCTACAAAATACAGGACACAGAATCAGATGCTAAAAATGCAATACACATATATACAGACGGTTCAAAAACCAATAAAGGCTCAGGATGTGGAGTTAACTTCAGATCACTAAGCCTAGGGATTAAGTAGGGAATGGAAAAAATATCAGCGTGGTTAAAACAGAACTGGCTGGTATATCAATTGTCACAAAAGAAATAACCAGGAAAGGAATTTCTATCAAAAACATAACAATCTGCAGTGATAGTAGACAGGTCCTATTTGCCTTGAACAGACCACGTGTTACCTCAGGACCAGTACTAGAGTGCCACCAAGATTTGGCCCAAGCCTCGGTAGATAATAACATTATCTTGAGGCGGGTTAAAGGGCACGGCAGGAATGAAGGTAATCGTATTGCTGACTCTTTAGCCAAGGAAGTTGCTGGACTAAGAATTTTAGAACCCAGTGACACCCACGGCCTGATGACTTTGACAATTACGGAACTAGCCAAACGTCACACCTATGTTCAATCCCTAAAGAGATGCGATGGAATCAAAGCATGCAGGATCAGGTTCCCAGGACAGCTTCCCAGGTTCACCAGGATCACTCCTGGCCAGATGACCAGAAAAAACCTACGCTTAACAGTAGAATTACTGACTGGACACTGTCAACTAAGGAAACACCTTCATATTATGAGACTAATGGACACACCTCTATGCAGGATATGTGTCCGGAGTTATCGTCAATAAGAGAGTGTGTGTTCGGCAAGTATTGGCCTACATACAAAGGAGATGACTCCCAGTGACCTGTCTACCTTCCTGGAAAGGACAGGATGGACAATGACCTAGGGGGACAACTTCTCGGGAGTATGTACAATCGGTCACATGTGGTCTAAGTGCACTCACTGTGCCTACACTCCCCTACACTCTCCCGACACTCACTCTCCCTAGTCTACAGATACAGAACACTAGGTAAAAAAATTAAATCAAATTTCGCTATCACGAGGTTGCCCTCAAAGGACCCAATGTTGCACATGTCCTCGTGTATTTAATGTTTAACCAGCTGAAATGAAAAATAGCAAAACATTAGAGAGGTTTGAAACAGAAAAAAATATATTTTTTAGGTTTCAATGCTTTTTACAGAGTTAATGATTATTTAACTCAAGTGTATATGTGGTGTGTGCATGCGTTTCCGTGTCTATGCCAAGTTGGAGTGTATTAGTTTGCAATTCATCTGTTAATTATTAATCTTACCTAAAATGTATAAGATTCTCTAATATCCGGCTCGGACGACCATTTGGTAATTATTAATCTTACCTAAAATGTATAAGATTTCTTTATATCAGGCCGAATGTCTGATTTTTGATAATCTTTTTAAATTCGAGTCAAAAAACAATACTTTATTTATATTCTTATCTTAGCAACTAATACATATAAACGTCAATTTAAATTAATCCAGGAATTCAAAACAGTAACATCATCTTCATTTTTGTGATTTAGCTATAACAGACTATTTCAAATACAATTACTCATACAATTGTCAAACAGGAAAATGAAGGGTTTGACTTGGTTTGTATAGAAAATACCGAACTGTATGGTTAATTATTGAACATCCATCGGTATTTCAAATTTTGAATTATTATGTGACTCAAGGATTAATACCCTCATTAAGATTCATTTGGAATCTCAATCTGCCTGCATCCAAGCGAGGATAATCAGAGATTCTTCAGTGATCCTCAACTAGAGTGGCGTAATTTTTCGCCAATTACGTGTCTAAATATAATCTTATAATTCCACCATAAATACCACACTTGAAAGAGACAGATTGAGACGTTGTCTGAAATAATGGAGAGTAAGTAACATCTCAAAAACTAGGAAAAGTCCCACTGGATCGTAAAGGACCTCAAGCTATCGCTGTCGCACGCACTAAATCAATATTCCAGAAATGTTACGCACGCAACAATTCTAAAGTCGTGGCACGTCACTGTTCTCTTTCACATGTTCTCGGCCGTACGTTATAAGACCACAATGAGGACGGAATGAATGAAAAGAAGGAGGCCCCAAACAATGAGACCCGATTCAGAAAGTGGATAGCGAGTGCCAAGCGAATGCCTCGGAGATTGGTTTTCGATGATGCGGCTCGATCCATCATTTACATCTCACAATGCCAGTTGTATTGAACCAGAATCTCGGGCCCATTCACCCATTCGGGACCACAATGACGAAATTTACTTGTATTTATCTCGGAAGATGGCTTCGGAGATGTGCGCAAGGCGACAAGGTATTGAAAAATTCGACACAATAATGGCACTATTATATTTGTTTGACACGTCGTATTTCAGTGGATACAAATAGTGTGTCACTGGTTCGATCTCCAGGTATATTGGGATCTGAAGAATTGCTTTGAGGAAGATGTTAGGTTGACATCAAAGGGATCCTGATATATAATGGAATGTAACATAATTTGAATAATTTTTTTCTGATGTCAGTGTGAAAATAATAAAAAATGATGGTAAATATTCGTTATTCGGTTCACGCTACTTTATGACAAAGTTTTTATGTGATTTACGTATTTCTGTCCACTGATAACAAAACGGAAGTTGAAATTCGAGATTTTTATCCACTTTTCGAGATGTATTCAATGAAAATTCCGCTTTCTACTTCGATAAGTTTCCTGAGGGTTAAAATGGACTGCAATATTTCTTGGCACAATCATGTAGCTGAAATTGCAAAGGATGTTTCTCAAAAGCTTGGACCACAGTTCCGACCCAGATGACTATACACACCTCAGCCACTTTTACTGCTTTATAAAGCTCAGATCAAACCTTCTTTGGAGTATTGTTCTCATGTATGGAGCTCCATATCTAAGCATACCCTAAAGCTGCTGGATTTCATCCAGAAAAGAGACATTCGCCTGATTGGAGACGCGAACATCACATGCAACCTTGATAGTTTGGAACATCGAAGAAAGATTGGAGATTTGTCTCTCCTCTATAGATACTTTCACGAGATGCGTTCAAGTGACGTGGCACATTTGATTCCACCAAGAGCGGTACATATCAGAGATACGCGACGGACTGTGGCTGCTCATTATTTTGAGGTTCAAGTCAGTACACTTCGAACTTCACTGCTGCAATCAATCAAAATATGCTTCAATATCAAACAGTAACATTTTGTTGACAAAGCGTGTATATGTTACGGACATTTTGATAAGTCCGGGCACTATTAATAATGGCCGGTCTGTATTCATAATGCCCGACTCAATTGGACAATGTGATCAAAATAGCATGAATAAACATTTTTTCCGGCCATTATGAATAAATCCCACCTTATCTTGGGCAAAGTAATAAAATAGGGAACTATAGTGTTTTTGTTCATTAAATGAAAAAAAACTTACAAAATGTTCATGAAAAGTTAACGAAAAATAAACTATTGAACATAGTAGTTGAAAAATAAATAGCTAAAAATGTAATAACATCAGTAGTTACCTACTTTCATTTCGATAAAAATATCACTTAAGAACAATAGTTTAAAAATATATATGAAATGAAAAAAAAACACTTTTGTCTAAATACCACTGGTAGGTTTTATTTTTACGACCGGTTTCGGGTTTTATCCCATTATCAAGTATAAAACTGAAATCTGAAGTTTGAAATATCATTTATATTAGACTTTCCAGATATGCTGCAAAGACAGGTATTTGAGAGACAGGTAGTTGGGCGAACCAAGATGCCAACTTTTGAAATTCCACGCTGAAAATTAAGGGGATGTTAAACTCAAGAATTCAAGAGAGGAGACCTACATAAATCGAGTTGTTCGTTTAGGGGTTTAAGTTTCTGGTTTTCAATTGATTTGTTAATTTCCATAGCCTTCAACAAATTTATGTTTCTTTCTTTATTACATATGTGTAGGATTTTGTGTATTTATCTTGTAGTATGATTCTTGAAGATGTTCGTACATTGCAGATATGTTGTGCAAACAGACGTGTTCACGCAGTCTCATGTCAAAATTTCTACCGGTTTGGCCTGTATATACTGTAGAGCATTCGCCACACTCCATTTTATATATATAAATATCTGATTTCTTCATTCAATTCCGTTTGGGTTTTGTATTAAACAAGGTTCTATCTGAGGTTACTTATGAAAGCTGTTGCTTTCATGAACTGTACGAATCTTAACCCTTCCGACCATTTTGTATGTGAATGCAATCTTTTCTATATCCTGATTTGCTCTTTCTACTGAACCTTGACATTGGCTATGACGGGGTGTACCGTGTACAATTTTGGGTTCTTCCCACATTTGGCATAGTTCGACAATAACTTTATTCACGAATTCTCTGCCACTATCACTGTGCAAAATGCATGGAGCTCCAAATATTGCGAAGATATCCATAAATGACATGCGACTTCTTCGGCTCGTTTTATTTTTAATGGTCTAAGAATCATAAACTTGGTGAGGTGGTCTTGATATACCATAATGAACTTAAAATCATTATCTGCTTGTGTGTTCATGTCGATTAAGTCGACTTAGCACCGTGAGTTAAATTCACTACTTTTTATAGGCTTAACCACTAGCCCATTTTTGTAACACTTAATTGTTTTTGACATGTTTCACACAAAGCCAAATACAACGCCACAAACTCTTTAGTAATATATTTGTACTTCGGATTGAGCTCTTTCATCATCCTATTTCTACCTCCATGCCGATAGAAATGTGAGTTTCGTGAATAATATCAAACGTTTATTCCAAATTACAGTAATATTGAATTGGTTCTGTGTTATTTTTCACTGGTACGATTAATTATTGAACTGTTTCGATCTTCACTGTCATACCTCGACAATCGCTGATATTTCTCCGGAGTTTTGCCTGCGATTTTGTCTTTTGTCACTTGTTAAAACTGAATAATACTCATCGAGAGAAAATAACTGCGTGTTTTTCCCCTTCGTTAATTTCAATTTATAAATTTCTTCGTGAAAACGTCTTTTCATATCTGTCATATCCATGGATGCCGCCATTTTGCAAGATAAACGTACTCAATGCAACATGCGCACGTACGCGCCCCTCGCATGTTGCAAGCCACGGGCGCGGTCCAATTTATCACATTGCCCGACTACAAGTAGAGAATCATTCATACTGCCCGGTCCAAATGATGAATTCAAGCTATCTGAAACACTGACTTATAACATGGACCACGGGCCGTCGGGCATTATTGATAATGGCCGGTCAAAGTGATAAATTAATGATTTTGCCCATCGCTCTTGGCATTATTAGTAATGGCCGGTCCTTATTAATAATGCCCAGTTAATCACGTTGCGCGTAACATATATATAAATGAATATGTAATTAAATTGATAACATTCGATAAATGTATAAAAATAGCCACAACCATATAAAATTGAATTATTTAACAATCAGTCACTTATTTGAAATTCAAAATATAACAAACAATAGAAGGTGAATAGTGTATAGAAAGTGTATATATAATAGGTGTCTGATTGATTTGGCCGTTCCTCGATGAAGATCCATAGTAACAATAAGGAACTTAATATCATCAAACAAATTGCGGTTAACAATGGGTTTGAAGCCGAATCAATAAACAAAATATTTGCCAAGAAAGTCTACGCGACTCGAGCGATTCGAGTCGCGTAGACTCGAGACGTTTTTCCTATTGATGAGGTAGACAATCAAAATTATAGAGCTTTAACGTATTTTGGACAACCAACGGAAAAGTGACTTCATTTTCTGAGGAAACGAGATATTGAAATTACATATAGAACAAGTTATATGAAATATAAAAATAATAAAGACAAACCATCCAATTTCGAGAAATCAGGAGTATTAAAATTGAAGTGTGGAACATTCCCTAAGGTATATATTGGTCAAACGGGCAGAACATTTAGGAATCGAATCCAGGAACATCATACGAGCTATGTAAATATGAAAACAAATTCAACATATTCAAATCATCATCTAGAAGAAAATCATATCTTCAATGAAGAGTTCGAAATTTTGCACATAGAAAATAAAGGTTTGAAACTGAATCATTTGGAAGCAATGGAAATTAATAAACTTAAAAATTCAAACATTCTAATGAATGACCAACTAGATTCATTATTGAACTTGTTTTCTTAAAAACCGAGACAGAATTATTATTGATGTAGATGTGAGGTAGGATGCTTCAGGTGATCATAATTGAACAGGTACCTTAGGTAGAGGTTTAGGTAATTTTTTTGGAGGTAGTCTCAATTATGTTCACCTGTAGTATATAAATATTAATGTAAGAACAACTTGAAGTATAAATCATTTGAAAAGCTACTGTTCTAGCGAAACATGTGATATATTTCTCAAATAAAGTTTGTTGAGATCAAATCGTGAGGTGTGGTTTTTGAAAAAAAAAGGATATGGGTGTATAGAAAGTGTATAGTTTTGGTCTACTCATTCTATTCTATCCACAAAATATTCTTTCAAACTATAATAGGTTCTATCGGATAAAACTCTTTTTACTGCTTTTCTGAAGCTGGCGTTGGACGGTACATCTTCAATACTATGTGTAAGGTGATTATTGTACATTTTACAGTCGTTATATATAATTTAATCTTTAACGAGAGTGGAAGATGGTAATGGTAATTTGAGATGATTACTTTGACGGGTGAGGTATCTATTCCCATTAATGAAATTTTGTTCGTGTTTATTTACGAGACACACTGTTTCAAGCATAAATATAGACACTACCGTGAGTATGTTGTGTTGCTTGAAGTGAAATCTGCACCAATCGCGAAATTTTACTTTACAGAGGTTTCTCAGGGTCTTTTTTGTGAGACAAAAATACTTTGAAGAACCTCACCACTGCACACTCCCCAGAATGGGATACCGTATCGCAAATGTGACTCTATTAAGTAGTATACTGACTTTGCGGTTGGGTATCCTAGTTCATTTGCAACAATTTTTACAGCACAACAACCAGAGGACAATTTTTCATTCGAGTTTTTGACAAGTTCATTGAATTTGAGACCGTTGTCGATATATAGTCCTAGAAATTTAGAATCTCTTGGTTTAAAGAAATATCAGCAACTGCACATTTGAAGGAAACTATCTAAGTTTTCAATATGTTGAAGGATAAAAGGTTCGACTCGCACCACTCTTTGACCTTCATTATATCTAAATTAATGATATGATGAAGATCAGCTTGTTACGGGTTCAATTATACTGATACCTCCTAGTTTACTCATAACTTTAATAGCGCTCTCGTAAGCCAAAACATTATAGAATGTATTAAATCATTCAGGATGAATAACTTGAAGTCAATCGATGATCTTGCACAGCAGAAAAATATCTGAAATAAAGTCATATTTTTAAAAATGTTCAATCAGCACAAGAAGTACTTTACCTACTTTGAATGCTTTCTCATTCAAGATACCAGTTTAGTTCATTGTGAATTTCCGAAAAGAATAAGAACATTATCTGTTTTATCACCATTCCTTAACTTTCCATTTTCATATAGGTTAGTTTGTTATTGTTTGGATAGAGGTTATCTAAAAGATCCAACCCTGCTAAATATTCAAAATTTGACAGAAAGGATGTCATTCATCTTCAGTATTCTCAACTTTGATGAAATGTCACTAATATTCCTAGTTTGACCTCCAGAATCTATCTGTTTCCTTTTTCCTTTTTTATTGTGGGCTTATCAAAGTGGAACATGTGGTTCTGATTTTCTCAAGTTATAGAGGATTTTCTGAGTCTGAAAAATAAAAAGTAGTTGTAAAACCATCAAGAAAATTGTCATAGGATTGATATTTCAACCATCCAATGTGGATTTTGGTTTTCAACTAACCTTAAACGTTTCCTGACGAAACTCTCTCGGAGACCACCCTCCATCGAAGGTAGGTATTCTGCTGGGACACATTCTGGGGATTATCCTCTAATAAGTGCATTTCGTATGTATTAATGAATCCACAGGTTAGTAACTTTTCTGTCTTTTCAGGTCTCTTTTTGTTTAGTACCTAGTTTTACGTTTTCTCTGTACAAAGGATATTACCAGCTCCCACATCATTATGTCCTATAGCTATACACCAATTTAGCTAGCATGCATGTTTAGAACTCTGCTTTACACCTAACCGCTTGAAGACAGCTTCATCCCTGCTTAGTAGATAGAGCTTGCTTGATTTCCTCTGCTAGTTACAGTACAGACTTCCCCCAATCCTGATAAACTGGACGGACCTTGTATAGAAAGCCGTTGTTGGGGATTGCAAAAGAAAGGACAACCTCCAAAGGAATATACAAGTAGGATCTACTTCATTTATTAATTTTGCCTTGTACAACTTTTGCTTCTTTTTAACATATAAGGAACATTTCATATCACCAAGAATATTCCGTGAACTCGTAAGAGCAAGTAGTGGTATTTTGTAGTTAGCACCTAGAACATAGTGAATATTAAATATTAATTATCAATTAACCTTATGCATTGAACTGACACCTTTATTATTTTAAATCAAAACTAGCTACTTACCAAGACGTCTGTGAACCAATAGTATATATACTAACGGGGAAAACATTCGTAAATAATATCATTCTTGTATTATTTGAAACATCTATTTATTGATATATATATATATTGTATTTATAATTGCAATTGCACATGCACCATATTGCAATTATTCAGACATTTGACAGTTTCTATTTAAGAATATAAAAATCGATCAGCTGATCGACCGTGGATTTATAGAGTAGAAGAATACGTTCCGATATACCGACGGCCCTAACTTTCGGAAATTCTATCCAAGGTTACATTGTTACAGGAAAAGGGTATTTACCCAAAGAGGGAAATTAATAAATATTGTTTTTTTTTTGTTATCTTTAGTGTCAAATAATTTATTTTACCCACCAACCCTCTACCGGCTGACTAATTTAGATTTTAGAGTTTTGTTTTTGAGTTATTTCTATTACGCCCCAATAATTTGATTTTCCATCTTAGTCGGCGTAATAAATTTGGCGCCCTACTTAGTGGTACTTTTCTTTTCCTTTTCACTGGTGACTACTCGTTGCATAGAAAAAAAAAAGCAAAAAGTAAATTGGACTTTCATAGAGTATTTTTTTTGCTTATGTGTAATTTTTTTTCTGTTTGTTCTCTTTTGGTATTAGGTTATTTCAGTTCTGTGTGCGAAGTCATTTGGGTGACATTGAGTGTTGTTATTTTTGCGCATACTCAGTTTAAATTTTGATTTAATATTTTTTTTCTTGTTTTTTTTCTTTTTTGAAAGGGGCGGGTTTGCGTGCGTTTGTTTCATTGTTAGTAGGTATCCATACGTTCAGTTATTATTGGACTAGTGATCGTACGTTCGGTTATCACATAACTTGATATCGTACGGTTTTTACAATTTTAATTTTTTAATTTTTTTTCTTTCACAATGGAAGTCAATCGTTTATTAGGTGACGAAATAGTTCATGAGCTTATGATCCGTAGTTTACCTGTTCAGCGTACAGTCGCAGAAAATAGAGCAACCCTAAGAGCGGCGTTAAGAAATGAAAAGGAGGGAGAGGCGTCTTCTCTTCCAGTCGTTATTCTTTCACCTCAGGAAGAATTTTATGTTTGTAATAGAAAGTTACTTAGTTTGGAAAATGACATTGATAACTTTGATATTACTAATCGAGTGAACGAGAATAAGCGTATTACGTCTCGGCTTAACCATGTCCGTCTCAGATTGATTAGAGTAGCGGTGAACAATGATGCTCACTTGGAGGAAAGAAAAAAGTTGTTACTTACACGATGTGGTCAACTTCTTAGCAACTTAGAATCGATCAATGAAAATTTAGAGTTGATGGAGTCGCACAACCCAGGAATGTCACAAGATGGTTCATTACTGAATGGAGTTAACGAAATTGGAGGACATATTTTGGATGAACAGAATCCTTTATTGCCTGAAGTGATATTAACAAACAATACTACTTTAAATAATAGATCAACCCGAGAGCTTGAAGCGGCACGGATAAATATGCAACGAACACTTACAGCTCTTCAAAACCAAGTGAATGAAGAAATTCCTCCGTTGATCGATTTCATCGAGGAAGAAGCTGATGTTCAACCTATTGGAAATGAAGCAATTAGAAACCAATCTCAACGGATTCAAGAACATGTTAACACTAATCCAATTGGAAATAGACCATTACGGGAAACTGTTAGATTCAGTACAGACGCAGGATTTTCTCTTTTAGGGCACAACCCAACCCGGCCTCGAAGTTTCTTCTCGGATATGGGAAGAGGGGAAGAAGTGCATGGACGCACCTCAGAAAATTATAAGGATTTAATGAATTCTACTCGAGATATCACTTCAAGGCTTCGTAACCTCGCTTTTCCATCCGCTGATGATGCAATATTGGTTCATCAAAACCCAGAAGAGAGATTTCCGTATTTTGATGTATCAAGGTGGCGAATACACTTCGATGGGGAGTCGAGTGTTACCAACTTTTTGGAAAAAATTGAGGAGCTTCGTTTATCCCGCGGAGTTACAAAACAGCAGTTGCTAAGATCTGCTCCAGAATTATTCACGAAGGATGCTCTTTTCTGGTTTAGAACGCAAAACTTCAAGTCATGGGATAACCTGGTGGAAAAACTGAAGAAAGATTTCCTTCCTTATGATTATGAGTTTGATCTCTGGGAAGAAATACGCAAACGCACTCAAGGTTCCAAAGAACGAGTGATGACTTTCGTGGTGGCAATGGAGAATCTCTTCAATAAATTAGGTCCGAATAAACCCTCCGAAGAAGTTAGAGTTAAAACTATTCGTCGAAATTTGCTTCCTTACATTCAGTCTCAGCTAGCCTTGGAGGCAATTGATTCAGTTTCGGATTTGGTAAGACTAAGTCGCACCGTGGAGGAAACTGCGATCCGTACTCAGAAATTCTGTCCACCTCCAACGAACTACAAACAAATGTTAGAGCCCCAGAACTTGCCTACCGAAAACCACCTGGTAGCTCAGCTATTTCAGTTGTAAGTACTGATTGTGGTAATTCAACAAGAGTCCCGAGTTCAAGATCTGATCCTGTTACCGAATCTTCTCAAAACTGTTCTCAACCTTCCACCTCTTTGATTTGTTGGAACTGTCAAAAATCAGGACATCGATTTAAGAAGTGCACACAACCACGTAAAAAGTTTTGTTTTAAGTGCGGACAAGCAGGCGTTATCGCAAGTACTTGCCAACAGTGTCCAAAAAACGGGCACAGAGGGTTGTGTTAGGGCAAACCCCACCCTCTTCTGAGAGCATAGCCCATTTAACCTCTACCAAAATAATAATTGACTTCGTCCTATCTCACGCTAAAAATGATGATAGACCATTTCTCAAAGTAGTCATTTATGGGAAAGAATTTCTTTCTTTATTGGATTCTGGTTGTACTAGGACTACGTTAGGAAGTAAGGGATGGAACATTCTGAAAAATATTTGTCAGTTGGATAGAAGTGAGACACAAAAATGTACGGTTGCAAACGGAAAGGAGTGTAATATAATCGGAAGTATACGGGTTCCAATAAAACTTCGGGATCGCGTAATGACATTCGAAATTCTGGTTGTCCCTGAACTTCCCCACTATCTTATTTTAGGTATTGACTTCTGGTCGAAAATGGGAATTGTACCGGACCTTTACTCAGGAGAATGGACTTTCAGGTCTGAGGAAGGTGTTGTAACAACAGAGACCTGTGCGATCCACAGTACAGATCATCTTACCCCTGCACAGCGCAAAATATTAGATGACCTAATCGATAGTACTTTCCGGTCAATGGGAGACAAATTGGGTTGTACTGATAAAGTCGAACATCATATTCGAACCAACTCCCCACCGATAAAACAAAGACACTATCCACTCTCCCCTACATTACAAAGGCAAGTTAACATTGAATTGGAGAAAATGTTGGCAGAGGGGATAGTGGAACCTTCCAATTCACCATGGGCATCTCCCATTGTTCTTGTGAAAAAGCCCGACGGTCAATATAGATTCTGCGTGAACTATAAAAAACTGAATGAAGTAAGTCTTCCTGATGCCTACCCTTTACCATTCGTTAGTTCTACACTTGATAAGTTACGAGATGCAAAATTTCTGACCACACTGGACATAAAATCGGCGTATTGGCAAATTAAGGTGGCAGAAGCTTCCAGACCCCTTACGGCGTTTGTTGTGCCAACTCGAGGACTTTTCCAGTTTTGTAGAATGCCATTTGGTCTACATAACGCTCCAGCTACTTGGCAGCGATTTCTTGATGGAGTAGTGGGAGTGGACCTTGAGCAGTATGTGTTCGTTTATCTAGATGACGTGGTCATCTGTACTCCCACCTTCGATCAACACATCTCTGTTTTGAAAGAGGTCTTGTCTCGAATCATGGCCGCTGGATTAACCCTCAATAAAGAGAAATGTTGTTTTTGCAGACCAGAGTTGAAATATTTGGGATATGTTGTGAATTCGACCGGTTTATTGGTTGACCCTGGAAAAGTCGAGGCCATTATCCGCATTCCTACTCCTCGGAGTGTCTCTGAAGTAAGGAGGATAGTGGGTTTGACCTCGTGGTACCGTCGTTTCATACCCAACTTTTCAACTCTAACAGCTCCACTAACAGCTCTTTTGAAGAAGAATGCCAAATTTGTCTGGTCAGAGGAATGCGAGAGAGCATTAGATACAATTAAAGATCGGTTGATCTCAGCACCGGTCCTTTCCTGTCCCAATTTTGACCTACCATTCACCATACAAACGGATGCGTCAGATTACGGTTTGGGAGCGGTCCTATCACAACAGCACGAAGATGGCGAAAAGGTCGTGGCTTACCTGAGTCGTTCATTGACGAAGAGTGAACGTCGGTATACTACTACTGAAAAGGAGTGCCTTGCGGTGCTTTTCGCGGTGGAAAAACTTCGTCCTTATATCGAAGGATCGAAATTTTCAGTTGTAACTGACCACTATAGTCTGCGATGGTTGTTTCAGATCAAGGATCCAGTAGGAAGAATTGCGCGATGGGCACTACGTTTACAACAATATAATTTTGACATAATACATAGGAAGGGCAAAGAACACGTGGTACCTGACACTCTTTCTCGGGTGGTACCAATACTAGATGCAATTCTTGACGTGAACGATACAGAACAGACCCGTATAGATCATTCCAGTTCAGACAAGTGGTATTGTCGTATGGTTAATCAAGTCCAGAAATCTCCATCACGATATCCTCTATGGAGGGTAGAAACTAATAAACTCTATAAAAGAATTCGAGTGAAATACCCCAACCTGGATGACCCTTTAACCAAAGAATGGGTTCTAGTTGTACCCAAGGAAGAAAGGAAGGACCTCATTAGGGCTCATCACGATCCTCCAACTTGTGGACATCTCGGGTGTTTCAAAACCTTAGGACGTTTATCTCGATCACATTACTGGCCTAAAATGAAGACCGACGTAGCGAAATACATCCAGAATTGCGAAACCTGTTTGAGAACCAAGCCTGTTCAGAAGAAACCAGCCGGTCTAATGCTGAGTAAAACAACTACCGTATCTTATCCATTCCAGTTGGTATGTATGGATATAGTGGGACCCTTACCTAGAAGCTCCACCGGAAATAGTTACATTGTATCGGTATGTGACTGTTTCAGTAAGTTTTGCCTACTGTTTCCACTGAGAACGATTACTGCTACAAACGTTACCAGAATTCTAGAGGAACAAATTATCTTAGTATATGGTGCTCCTAATAAATTGATAACAGATAACGGACCTCAATTTAAAAGTAAACTATTTCGAAATGTACTCAAGGAATATCAGATTACCCACTCCTTCACAGCCAATTATCACCCCCAAGCCAACCCCATTGAAAGAATACACCGAGTGGTCAAAACGATGCTCACGGCGTATGTCGGAGAAAATCATAAAGTTTGGGATAAATACTTAGCAAAAATTGCTTACGCAATCAGGTCGGCACGGCACGAAGTCACGGGAATGACCCCTAATTTCATTGTGTTTGGACGTGAGGTTAGCGTTTCTGGGAAAGATAATCCTGATACTGGAGATATTATAGAATTTAACCGAGAATTAGATATTTCAACACGTAACGAGAATCTTAGAGAGGTTTTTCAAGATGTATCTCGAAGACTGAAGAAAGCATACGAGATCAGTAGAAAGGGATACAATCTAAGACGACGGGATGAGCGCTTTACTATATCACAGAAGGTTTGGAAAAGAAACCATGTCATCTCTGACGCGACTAGGGATTTCACAGCCAAGCTCGCTCCCAGGTTTGTAGGTCCGATGGTTGTGACTCGAATTGTGTCTCCATGGACATATGAGCTTCAGGATGAGTTTGGCCGGGATTGCGGTATTTGGCACGCAAAAGATTTAAAAGCTCACCCCCCAGATTGTAACTGAAAATGAGTAGATTTTTTTTATTATTTCTTTCGAAATTAGTATAGGTAGTTATTACGAAGATTTTTTTTTGGTTCAAAGAAGTTTTTTTTTGAGAAAAAAAAAACTTCTATCGGGAAAGAGGGGTGTGTTACGGGTTCAATTATACTGATACCTCCTAGTTTACTCATAACTTTAATAGCGCTCTCGTAAGCCAAAACATTATAGAATGTATTAAATCATTCAGGATGAATAACTTGAAGTCAATCGATGATCTTGCACAGCAGAAAAATATCTGAAATAAAGTCATATTTTTAAAAATGTTCAATCAGCACAAGAAGTACTTTACCTACTTTGAATGCTTTCTCATTCAAGATACCAGTTTAGTTCATTGTGAATTTCCGAAAAGAATAAGAACATTATCTGTTTTATCACCATTCCTTAACTTTCCATTTTCATATAGGTTAGTTTGTTATTGTTTGGATAGAGGTTATCTAAAAGATCCAACCCTGCTAAATATTCAAAATTTGACAGAAAGGATGTCATTCATCTTCAGTATTCTCAACTTTGATGAAATGTCACTAATATTCCTAGTTTGACCTCCAGAATCTATCTGTTTCCTTTTTCCTTTTTTATTGTGGGCTTATCAAAGTGGAACATGTGGTTCTGATTTTCTCAAGTTATAGAGGATTTTCTGAGTCTGAAAAATAAAAAGTAGTTGTAAAACCATCAAGAAAATTGTCATAGGATTGATATTTCAACCATCCAATGTGGATTTTGGTTTTCAACTAACCTTAAACGTTTCCTGACGAAACTCTCTCGGAGACCACCCTCCATCGAAGGTAGGTATTCTGCTGGGACACATTCTGGGGATTATCCTCTAATGAGTGCATTTCGTATGTATTAATGAATCCACAGGTTAGTAACTTTTCTGTCTTTTCAGGTCTCTTTTTGTTTAGTACCTAGTTTTACGTTTTCTCTGTACAAAGGATATTACCAGCTCCCACATCATTATGTCCTATAGCTATACACCAATTTAGCTAGCATGCATGTTTAGAACTCTGCTTTACACCTAACCGCTTGAAGACAGCTTCATCCCTGCTTAGTAGATAGAGCTTGCTTGATTTCCTCTGCTAGTTACAGTACAGACTTCCCCCAATCCTGATAAACTGGACGGACCTTGTATAGAAAGCCGTTGTTGGGGATTGCAAAAGAAAGGACAACCTCCAAAGGAATATACAAGTAGGATCTACTTCATTTATTAATTTTGCCTTGTACAACTTTTGCTTCTTTTTAACATATAAGGAACATTTCATATCACCAAGAATATTCCGTGAACTCGTAAGAGCAAGTAGTGGTATTTTGTAGTTAGCACCTAGAACATAGTGAATATTAAATATTAATTATCAATTAACCTTATGCATTGAACTGACACCTTTATTATTTTAAATCAAAACTAGCTACTTACCAAGACGTCTGTGAACCAATAGTATATATACTAACGGGGAAAACATTCGTAAATAATATCATTCTTGTATTATTTGAAACATCTATTTATTGATATATATATATATTGTATTTATAATTGCAATTGCACATGCACCATATTGCAATTATTCAGACATTTGACAGTTTCTATTTAAGAATATAAAAATCGATCAGCTGATCGACCGTGGATTTATAGAGTAGAAGAATACGTTCCGATATACCGACGGCCCTAACTTTCGGAAATTCTATCCAAGGTTACATTGTTACAGGAAAAGGGTATTTACCCAAAGAGGGAAATTAATAAATATTGTTTTTTTTTGTTATCTTTAGTGTCAAATAATTTATTTTACCCACCAACCCTCTACCGGCTGACTAATTTAGATTTTAGAGTTTTGTTTTTGAGTTATTTCTATTACGCCCCAATAATTTGATTTTCCATCTTAGTCGGCGTAATAAGCTTTCTTATTATTATGCCATAGTATGGTGGTATCATCGACAAATAGGGTGACATTTCCTTTAATGTCAAGCGTCGTCAGGACATTAACATATAGTAAAAACAAAATTGGACCCAAGACTAATCCTTGCGGAACACCACATTGTATATTACCTAAACTTGAGATTGATTTTGTCTTAAGTACTTGTGTACGGCCGGATAAATATGTCGTGAACCATAAATGTGCTTTATTTCGAAATCCATAACGGTGAAGCTTCCGCAGTAGTATCTCATGATTCACGCAGTCAAAAGCCTTCGATAAATCACAAAATACAGCCGCGGAAACTCCCCCATCTTAACTTAAGAACTCATTTGGAGAGCTGCGTTTATATGGAATGAACTTCCTGAGAAGATGGAAACACCTCCAACTGAAAAATTGATTTGAATATAAAAGCTTAACAATTCTCAGGTGGGGATAATAAATATTTTCTAGTGAATCGTAGAGATGGAAATTCATATCAAAAGCCAAAACTTTCGCGAAGGCAACAAATAATCCTCAAATTTACAAACAATGGAGTCAAAGAATACACTATTTTCGACATTAATAATATGGAACTGTTTGCGCTTGTGAAAAATACATATGAAACGGTATCATTCGGTTTGATAGCTATATAAATGATAGCTGTAATAAACAAAGTGACATTTTCTACATTGAAATATCGTCCAATCCAAAATACTTCGTGATTTGTTCTGCCTCTACCCAATCCCTCTAGAAATTATACTCCAAATAAAATAATGTATATCTTGCAGCCAAGAAATACTTTTCTAGACACTCAGCATAACTCAACATCCTGAATTAGATAAATGCTCATTTACCGAGATCACATAATTGAATAAGGCGCCTGAGCAATCTCCCAAATGTATTATTCACTAGGCCGAATTTAAATATGAGAGAACTATCTAGAGCTACTCTAATTGAATTAAATAGTTGTTTACATGCTAATTCAATTTGTGACGGAACTGAATAACGGAGGGAATATCGATTTTTTCTGAAAGTGTATATTTCAAACAGCAACTGAATATTTCATTTCACATCTGGAGGTCAGTGAATTGCGTCAAATATCTGACTAGTATGTCGAATTGAGGCTGTAAGTGATGACATTTATGTCATATAGTCTTTCATTTAGCGCATACTATCTTTAAATTTATATCTTCAGCGATTCAAATCCAATGATTTTTCGATGAGAATGAATCAGTTGCCAATTGCTCCAGAGCGAACATGCGTCGTTGTTTATGGTTGTTTCTGGGTCTGTTGAGTTTTGTACGGATGCAGGCCCGCAAGTCACGACACAAAATTCGACAATTTCATCAGTTCGGACTTCCATTGTCTGACATAATGGAACTGGGGACTGGACACTTTAGTGAAGCACATCAACAACGTAAGGCCTTCCATCACTTTCACAATGGAGAAGGAAATCCACAACGAATTGCCTTTCTCAGACGTATTGGTGAAGAGGACCGACACTAAATGGTAAACATATGTATATCGAAAACCCACTCATACAGGACAGTATCTGAACCAGAAATCCAACCACCATCAATCGACTAAGAGAGGAATCATCAAGACTCTACTGGACCGTGCATTTGGGCTCTGTAATACAAAGGAAGGTCTCGAAAAGAAACTAGGCATCATCAAAAATGACCTTCAACGGAATGGTTACTCCAAAGTGATGGTAGAACAGGCCTTAGCTAGAAGACAGCAAGAACCCCACCAGGAAGAGAAGCTTCCACAACCAGTACTTGTACTTCCCTACATCAGAGAATTATCGGAAAGGATAAGAAGGATTGGGTCCAACTATAACATCAGGACCTGCTTCAGATCTGGAAACACTATCCGTAGCAGCCTCACAAAAACCAGGCCATCAAACGTGGACTGCGATTCCAAGAATTGCATTTACCGGATACCCTGCGAGTGCGGAGAATCATAAATCGGTGAAACTAAGAGGCCATTGAAAGTTCGCATTGCTGAACACAAGAAACACACACAGCGAGGAGAAACCAGCAAATCCGGAATAGCAGAGCATGTTTGGACTCATCAACACAACATCAAGTGGGCTCAAGCTGAAATCGTCCACAAAGAGAAACACTGGTTTAGGAGAAAATTCAAAGAAGCCGCGTATATGTTATCCAACAACGCATTTAGTCAAGCTAACGTAAAGATACGTAACATATGGAAACCTCTAATCAAGCGAAAAACGACCAACTCCCGCCAAACGGTCATCTCCAGCCAAAACCAATGAAGCGGAAAGAGGAAAGAGGGGATAGGTGAAAGCACTCGAATGACCTATAAATAATATTCAGATCTCAGAGGAATAAGTCCAGTTATCACCCGAAGACGATTTGTGGATACTAACAATCGAAACGTTGTGACATAACTTGGTTTGAAATCCTTTAATTTTTATTTTCTCATTTTTTGTTATCAATATTTCAATTTCTATTTGTTTGGCTGTTAATGTATGTTATTTCTTTGTAATTTCAGTTTTTTGTTCAATAAAATTGTTATCTTTGAAAAAAAAATATATTAGACGATGGAAGTCCGAACTGATAAAATACATCACGAAACATTGTCAACCACCTTCAAACAAAATTTGACAAGTTGTGGTCTGCAAAGGGCCAAGCTCTTGTGACTAATGTGATGTCGACTGCCTCAGATTCTCCTGCATACTCTCACAGACAGTGGAGATGTTTTGAGCAGATCTTGCGTTTCGTTGACGTACTATCTACAACCGAATATTCCTCTCGATAGGACCATTATGGAGACCGAAGCGCGCGGTACGTTGCCTGAACAGAACAGCCATTTTCATGAAACAATTTTATTATTTGCAGGTGTTGTTGAATGCTATATCCGTCCATGATGATTTGGCAGAACAAACCTGTTAGTAATGGATTAAGAAACAAAATAACCCTTTTCCACTACGGCCATTAGGATGGGAAATATCAAATGAAAATTACTATACGATCATTTCGCTGAGCAATTCAACATCTTCAATAGACGATTGAAACAGTCTGGACGAAAAACTTCTCAAAAAAGTCATTAACCAAGTATATCCCCACATTAAAAATAACACTTTCACTCACATATTCAGAAAAATCAACAATAACATATCGTATAAGAGTGGTAACTCCTTGGGTAGACATATTGAGAACAACAAGTCAAAAATGAGCATACATTACAAATTAACATGCGAAAAATGTCTAAAAGTTTAAAAAGGAAGAACACCAAGTAATTTTGAAATGAGAATCTCCCAACATGAAAAATGTTTTGAACTTAAGAAAACCAATTCCACTTATGGTTGCCACGTTTTTGACAACAACCACAACTTCAACATGGACTACATTATATACAGAAAATGAAGGACAAAATTTAAACCTGCTGGAACTTCTGGAAATCAATAAAGACAAACATTGAAATTTCCATTTGGGCGACCAACAATAAGTTATTCACTTACCACTTTCTTCATAAAATGACCGAATATAGTAGAAAAGATTCTAGTGACAACAATGAATGCAAGATTACAGAGAGAGAGAGAGAGAGTATATCTTTCATATATAGTCAGTGGGCATACTTGAAGACTGGCTATAAATCAAATTATCTAAGAACAATTCGTTCAGGCCAGTCTCAACTCCCTACATAGTAGGTTAATGGACTGACACCTATCAGAAAACAACTACTCCCCTGGCTAATACCACGAAGGGCGTTGGATTATATCTGACAGGTGTCAGTGCAGGATTCTTCACAGACGTTATTCCTGCATATGCTATTGGCGATACAACTGCCGCAATAGATTTTCAATTATTGGAACACACTTTCAGACCGGTTTCGGGCTGTTTGGCCACTCGTCAGTGCAAGGTAGTGTATATCATCAACATAAAGTCGATGATTTCCGATAATTGAAAATCAAATTCCGTCAGAGTATCATTTCTCGAACTAAGCTGAAGCATACAACAGGTTTCTCGTCGCCCCATATGCCTATGAACGAGGTAACCAACTGCATATCCAAAATTTACCCAATTTCTCGTATAAGGAAAGAAAACTCTCACATATAGTCAGTGGGCATACTTGAAGACTGGCTATAAATCAAATTATCTAAGAACAATTCGTTCTGATACTCTGACGGAATCTGATTTTCAATTATCGGAAATCATCGACTTTATGTTGATGATATACACTACCTTGCACTGACGAGTGGCCAAACAGCCCGAAACCGGTCTGCAAGTGTGTTCCAATAATTGAAAATCTGTTGCGGCAGTTGTATCGCCAACAGCATATGCAGGAATAACGTCTGTGGAGAATCCTGCACTGACTCCTGTCGGATATAATCCAACGCCCGTGGTATTAGCCAGGGGAGTAGTTGTTTTCTGATAGGTGTCAGTCCATTAACCTACTGTGTAAGGAGTTGAGACTGGCCTGAACGAATTGTTCTTAGATAATTTGAGAGAGTATATGTTTATTATCCAAGATACAGGACCTTATTGACAAACACTGGTAAAAAGAGAACATGTAAATAACTACATCCAGATAAATAAATAAATAAATGAAAATAACATAATTACATGAAAATAATATATATCACATCTAGGTGGAAGTACACATATATTATTACATATAAGTACCCTTAATTTCATATCGTTTCGTCATTAAAATATTCTGTCAGATTGTAACAGACTTTAGATGCCAATATCTTATGTAACTTTTTCGTAAAAGTTCCAAGAGAATCCATGTTCTTTATATCTTCTCTTCAGGAAGTTTATTATACATTTTGACACCGACGTAAATTATTGAATCTTTGATCAGTGTAGATTTAGGAATGATTAATGATACATTTATTGCATTCCGTGAAGTGCGATTGTTATTTTCATAGAAAGATTTATTCTTGTACAGAAGAAATACGACAGGAAAAGAAGGGATGAAATATTGAGTAATATCAAGAGTTTGAGTCATCATTTTGTTAAAGAAAAAGATGAAGTTAAAGAAATAAAAAATATTTATATGTAAAGTATGAATATAACGGTACTAAGAACATATATAGAATTCATGACAAAGTAATGAATGAAAAGATACCAAAGATGGGATAATGGTTTAAAAAGTACATTCTTCAGTAAAGAAAAAGTACCAACAAGAAGCAAAGTGTAGGGGAGAGACAACGATGAAGAATAAAGGCATGTGGGTTAACATTTTCAGAAAAACAATAAAAAGCCAGATCAAATGAGGATGACGAACAGGATGGTTCAAGTAATATTAGAAAATCCAAGAAGTACAATTGGAACCAGAGGATAGCTAACCAAGAGATACAAAGCTATACTATAATTCAGAAACACAAAACCCAGATATTACGAGAAAAGTTTGTTCTTTGAAAAATTTCTAATTTGAATTATTTTATAAAAAAATGAAGATTGATCATTCACTGGAAGAATTCAAAAAGTTGAATTAATTACTCTACCATATCGATTTTCTATAATTTGAATATCAACTTTTTTTTGTCAGGTTGCCATTTTGTTGACCTCACTTCAATTTCACAAAATTTACACAGAGTTTGAACCAAGTCCAAAAATATTACAGAAAAATCTTCCTCTTTTGTGAAATCAATTTGATTTTAATATAATATATTATGAATTATCTTCAAGTGAATTCAGTGTTAGGAAACATTCATCAAGGCGATCAAGTTCAGAAATTGACAGACGGGACGATTAATAATAATCTCCATATTGATATATCTCTATAAGGTAAACTTCTCAAGAAACAAATGGCTAAGAAACAAATGGCTATTTTCTTTCTCACAACAAACAAGTTATAATTTAACGAATGTAGCACACAAAATATTTATTGATTGTCACAGGTTTCGCTTCATTGATAAATAATGCAAAACTTTTGAATATATGTGTGGCAGATTTTTCTAATCAATCCCTCTACAACGGATACAGGTTTTCAAACAGTTTTCCAAATAGACTTCTTTACTAGGAAAGGTGTCGAATCTTAATTACCTGTCCACCTTTTTCTAGCTTCACTTTTCGATCTTAAGTGGAAAATGTTCTAATTCATTATGCCTATATCCATAACAAATTTTTCTAAACCCTCACCCGTCCGTTAATAGATACCTAGCCATCGAATAATCTATCTAAAATATCCTTGAGCGAGGTTCAAATAATTTATAGTCGATAATGGAAATTACAAAAACGGCATTTTAATTGAACAAATTGTCCAATCGACCCTTTGAAAAACACCGCTAATCAAGAACGTTAAATTTATTACCATCCACAAGAAATGCGACTATTAAAAGGATATTATGGAACTAAACATTTTTGAGCTAATTTTTAATTAAGTGCACTTTGTTCTCAACATCTGTTTGACAAGATCTATATGGGATTCTAGAGAAATTGATGAATATTTTGACTTTTTGACAAATAGATTTCACGAGTCTAATAACTTCGACATACATACTCGATTTTCTTCAAAAATGTCATTAAAAACTAATTTCACTACTCGGTAGCTTCATCAGTTACAGTCAGTTATATCAGTTACATTAGTTACAGTCAGTTTCATCATTTACATTAGTTACAGTCAGTTATATCAGTTACATTAGTTACATCATTTACATCAGTTACATTAGAAATGACTGAAGTTTATAGGTTTCGAAGACGATTACATTAAATTAACGTCGCAATTACAAAAAATTCGGGTTGTTTTTCAGTAAAAATAGAAATTTAAGACTAACAAACTTTATCATCGTTTTGTAACCCTACAAATATAGGCAAATGTTTCAATGTATGACGCACTGTTTGGAACCTTTGGTGTAGAGGAAGATTAATCTTCCTCTTTGAAGATGATCACTTGGTGATCGAAACACGTGTCGAAGTGTTAAAAATAACGATTTGGTGTTGGGAAAAAACTCCGGTAATATTCAAATGTTTCAATTACAAAACATGAGACCTCATGAACGATTACTTGAACATATAGGGAGACCCAATAAAGACGAAGCAAGGTTGAAGTTTTTTAGTTGGTATTTTGATATATTGCTCGGACCAATTGATTTTTAGTTTAAGAGGAAATATTTCAATGATATTTTTAACTTTGTCACTTACATTGTCTCGGTGAAATATGACCATAACGCATTTGAAAGGTCATCAAATTCTCTCCTCAACGCTACCTCCTTTTTAAATTTTGATGAAGTAGATATCAGTGAGAAACGTTTCGAACTAAATCTGTAAACTAAATCTGTTACTTTTTTTTCATTCAATTATTGATTGTTTATTGTGTAGTTATCGCAGTGTTCAACAACTGCTTTACTCGTTTGTTTGCAATGTAGGACTCGTAATTTGATGCGTAATGTAGAAACAACAAAAGCAGTTTTTGCTATTTTCTGTTGGAATTTATTATTCCGTTTAATAATATTCTTGATATCGACAGAAATTTTCCAATATAGTGACCATTTCAACATTTCAAAAAGAAGGTACTTTTTTGACAGTATTTGAATAAGATTTGTCTGGTAGATGGATCTGTCAGAGAGGACTTGTGGTGTGGCCAGCATGGTCAGCCGATTTAGGTTCATTAGATTGTTTTGTAGGGTCACCCAAAAACAACTTTTCATTGAACCCACTAAGCAGGCCTGCATGATACGAATAATTGTTGAATTTTATAACATTCCAACGAAAATGCTTCAGAATATTCAAAACAACTTTGGAAAAACCTCTTTCACCTTAGGGAAGTGGAAAGCTAACATTCTAAATACTAAACACCATTGCAGCTTTCAGTGAAAATCAACCAAGTAAAACCAGAGTCCAGAGACGAAAAATTCGTGATTCAATACCAGACAGCGTAATTTCTACCCGCCATAAGTCGCATCAGTAGTGAAAGGCTGAACCACGTTTGGAATGCTGGTCCCATCATTTTCGAATAAGTATGAACCATAAAGTATACCATACTTCAAGTGAGCAAATCTGAGCAGAGTAAGCAGGTCTATCTGCTGAGTCACACAAGAATATTTCAATTCATTATCTATTTCGAAAACGATAAATTTCATTAAAGACATATTTGTTTTATTAACTCCATATTCTTTTTGCAAAAATATAATTTTCGACGAGATGTTTAGTTCAATGATGTCAGCAGTATACAATGAGAACAGTAACGGTCTAAGAAATGGACCCTGTGGAACGCCATAATACATTTCTCGTATATCGTGTACAAAGCCATGACAATGCGATGTCCTATATATGATTTCAACTAATTCAAACTTACATTTCTGAAATCATTGAAAATGAGTTTTACGTAAAAAGCTTTACTCACCCTTCTTCTAGTGAACTAGAATGTTTCCTTTCTACACGTGAATGAGTTTTGCATCACAAATTTTCATCTTTTCAGATTGTCAAAGGTTAAAATTTCGAAATCTTGAGAAGGACACAATGATTTTGTGAAATAAATCTCTAAACTTCAAATTTCTATTTCCAGAATTGATTGAAATCAATATCACATAATTTTGACTTCATTCACGAAATATTGTTAAATTCCAAATTTGAACTCGAAATTTGATTGAACTCCTATAGTACAATTCCATAATAGAAGGCACTAAATTCTCTGGAATATTATTGCATTAAAACGAAAACATTGCTGTCAAGGTTATGATGATATAAATTTTTTCTACACCCGTACTCTAACAATACACTTATATGACCATAATCCGTTTCATAATGATACCCATTATGATACAGATTTTCATAACGATACAGATTATCAACCAATAGAAACCCATAATTTTTCAATCAAGAATCCTGTTCCTTTGTTTGTCCTAGATTCTAACCTAAGTAACTAATTGCTTTATTTGTCAAAATCAGTTTTCATATTACCTACCTATATTATCAAAATGTCTAAAAACAACGATATAGAAGGAATACCATCGACTCCAATATTTTTAAAAGATCAGATTAATTACAGTTGTTATATTCAATATAAATATAATTAGAATCTTTATAGTTTTCATATATCCATGATAATACCATTAAGTTTGTGTTTTTTTAAAAAAATATGAGTTAATTACTGCAAATGTGTTCAATAAAAATATAATATTTATAGTTTTTCATTATTTATCGGGTTTAGAAAAAATAGCGTATGCAACTCTCATGTAATGGTTATTAATACACTCGCATATACCATACAAAACTCGCCTTCGGCTCGTTTCGTATCCCGGTTAATGCTCGTGTCTTAATAACCATCATTACATGATCGTTGCATAATATACTATTAATTATCATTTTTCCTCATCTATTTAGTATCATTTTCGTACACCACTGAATTTAGTGACTACTTTTTTGAAATTATAGTATGGTTCATTTTGATAATTTCATTGAATTTAGAGAATTTCTGTTTTAAAGAAATTGTTGAGCTATTTGCACGATCGCGAAAAACCCATAAACAGCCAATAAAAATTGACAATCAGATTCAAATAAATTCATTTCTATAAAAACGGTCATACATTATGAGCCTGTAGAAATGTATTTCTTCTTTGAATGAGATGCAAAAAGTTCTAGTTTGGATCATCAGTGGAGGGAAATTAAATTTTAATAGATGCGAAATAAATCTCGGAAAGAGGCTGTAATTAAACCTTTTAATATGCAAGCTACACTGTTAATGTTATTATTGCTTTGATCTCTTTTAATTAAAATGCGTTTGATGGGTGTTCTGAAAATATCAACAAAAATAACAAAGCTGTTGTGAAAATCTCCGTCTGAGAGGTTTTTGATGAACTTTTATGTTAATCCTGAAGTTGATGTCTACTATTAGAAAGACAGGAATATGACTGAACATTAAATTATGAGTAATGAAATGGTAATACATAGAAAAAACATTAATTTCAAGTAAGATTCTGTGTTCTCTCGTGAATTTTTTTTCTTAAAGTTTCGTACCGTCAATAGTGACGTTTTATGTTTCAATTATTATCTAATGCATCAGACACTTTCCGGCTAAAAGTTTTTTCTGTATACGTTGAAGAAACGTCTGTTTTACTGTTTAAAAATTATTGAATAATGACGTTCCCATAAAAAGTTTTTTTTGGAGCGATGAGTCCCAAATCACGTCGTTTATAAACGATATTAACGTAACGAAAAGTACATCCAAAATTAGATCGAAATTTTGTGTATGATGAAAAGCGTCACATAAACGTCATGAAAAATATGCATTATTATTCACATGTGTTACCACCCCTCAAAAATTGATGGGCGTTATATAAAATATCTGCGTTCTGAACCTATTATGAAGCAAATTCTGAAATCGCTGAATCACAGTAATTTTTTCACAATGGACAATTCAACAAAAAAAGTTTATTTTAACAACTTACCCCCAATCTGGGGCTAGTTGTTACATCTTCCCGGCACGACGTTGCGGTAGAGAAATAAACAAAATCTACAATGATGAATCATGTTTATTATTATTTCGCTTTGAACAGTCTTCCAACATTTATGAGTAATTATAATATCTATATCGTAATTTTGAAAGATTTTTTTTGTAGAAAAATAATATAAGTTTGGCAAGAGCCTTTTTAAATCTAATATGAAAATACAGAAACTTCGTCTGCAAATAACAACTTGTAGTAAATTATTTATACTTATTAATTATTTAAATAAACTTTAAGCAAACTAAAATAGGTACTTTGGATTCTGACATTTTTAAAGCACTAATATTATAGAAAAATATATTTTATATAGGGGTAGATAACGATATCACATACTTATATTGAATTGGTCTTCATCAGGATAGTGAATAATGCAACTGAATGAGTAAACGTTTCCCGTTACACATTTGACATGGGCCCACATTTTGTATTCCAAACATTCTAACCAATCTTCTTTTTTAAAGGTGCTGTAACTTTTGGTTCACACTGAACAAAACCATTCATCAGTTTCAGGATCTGAATCGGAAACCAAAATGTTTTTCTTCACCTTATCTTTTCCTTCTTCGCTCATTTTCGAGGACTTTCCTTTACATTTTCCTTTGTCTTTTCCTTCATTTTTGTCACATGTTTTTTGGTCTAGGCCAGTTTTCCTTCATACTCTGTTTTTGATAACTCTTTTCAGTTGTGTCGGTTAGCACAGCAGATTTGCCTTTACGACAACTATGGATGGATTGATATCGAGTCTTGGGAAAGGGTCCCATTTTTGGAAGTGAAAAATTTACTTTAGTTTAAATTTACTTCGTATACCAGATGGACCTGGTATCGATAATACTATTTCATTTTAAAATACGAAGACGAACGGTAGATAGGTACCATACAAGGTAGGATAATTTTTTTGGGTAAGTTGTTACATGTTACAACTTACCCCAAAACGTGTAATTACTTGCCCCCTAGCACGTTTTTTAATATAAATTGAAGTCACTATTAACGGATATCGATAGAAAAAAATTATGCAAATTAAAGGTAGATATATTATGAATCTTCAAGGTTAAAAATTTTGAAAAAATAAACAATATAGGCATCAAGAATTAAAAATTTCGTAAAGGATTTTTTACTTACTTGGTTGAAATCGAGACACATGCACACAACCTGTCAACTTGGCGTTTGGCGGGTCACTGATCATCTTTATGTCATGCACGAAGTTATAAGAGAACAAATTTGTCCAATCCTGTCCACCAAAGAGTTTAAAATCCCGGTAAAAATAGCGTGTAAATTCTTACCACTCTAATAACGTGCCCCTCGCTTCCCTACTCATGTAACGATGCAGTACTTCTCCGTCTTCATACAATTTTTTACACGCTTTATATTAGCTTCACGTATATGTATGTTTGTTTGCTTGTAACCCCCAAGCTCAGGATCTGTATTGACAGAATTATCGACATTACTATTGCTTGATCTATTCGCGGGCAGATGGCGCTGTATGTAACCCCCTTGATATTTCTTGATCTATTCTCGGGCAAATGACGCTTTACGTAACCTCCTTGACAGTTTGTTCAAAAGAAAATCAAAATAAAAAATGGATTTTAAGAATTATAAGTGTTAGAGAAATTTTGTACTACAGACAAAATATTCAGATATTTAAATATTTTCAATTACCCGTGATTCAGTACAGAAACAAATTTTGAACGAAACGGAAGATACATTTTGAAATCAGATTCGATTATTTGAAATCAAAGCAGAATATGGATTTCAACAATGAAAACTTTATCGTAAATTATAACTACACCTTAAAAATTCAGTTACTTAAATATTTCAAAAAATGGAAAAATTTGAATTAAGGTGCTTGACATACATATCAAATCAAAAGATTAATTTAAAAAATGAAATTATACACTGAAAAAATATTCTGTGTCCATCAATATTTTGAATGAAATTTCAAATGAAAATTGAATTGTTTTTTGAAATTATTACTGCTAATTTTTTCTTTACTTGGAAACAAATTTTACAACTGTCCGCCCTCTGTTGGAGACTTACTATACTACGTAAATCTCAGTATTACTATAGAATTTAAGACCTCAAACTTATTCATGTTGTTTGAGAGGAGTTTTACATTTCTGCGCCGTCTGTTGAAGATTTATAATACTAGTGACTAGAACTTAAAAAACTAAAAAACACACTTTTAAAGAACATCGAACCAAAAAGATAAAAATATTTTTTTTAAATAAGCTTAAAACAATAACGAACGCAAAATACTAGTACCTATTATTCGTTATTGTTTTAAGCTTATTTAATTTTTTTTTAACTTTTTAGTTCGATGTTCTTTAAAAGTGTTTTTTAATTTATAAACCAATTTTTTTTCACTTTTTAATCTAATATGCTATAAAAGCATGTTTTTTAGTTTTTTTATACTATATTTATGTTTAAAGATATTCATATGTTTTTTCATCAGGGATTTTGTATCGACTTGGTAACTGAAGACACAGAAATACTGTAGGTGTCATACAAATAAATCATAAATCTCGACTTGTTCCTTGGGAATAGTCTTATCAGAAATCGAAGGATTCACACCTACGGTGATAGATCCTTCCAGGAACCATTCAATAACCATTCAATAACAGTTTTGTTTACCTACATAACCAAACATCTGAACCCTTTCGTTGTTACTTTCTTTGAATTGAATAAATATTGTGACCCGAACCCAGCAATATTGTTATCGTCTCACCTAGTGCCGATTGTGTGGTAAGAAAACCGTTATTATTCGCCAAAAATAGGCGTTTCAACTCCTCCCACAAAACTAATCCCGTTTGCCGGATATCATTACAAATCCTTGTAATTCCCAGATGCATAACGTGCCCCCCGCAGCCAAGATTGCACTCGATGATAAGTACAATGTCTGCTGGAGAAACATGTCGGAAAGCGTTGTCAAGATAAGTTGGACGCGGCACACGGAATGAAATACGACATAATCGTATAAACAAATAGAAGTTCGGGGAAACTTTTACCGAATTAGCATATTTACTTTCTGTAATCCTTTTTGGTAAAAGTTACGGTACACAACCCGATGCCTTTGTCTGTTTACAACTGCTTAGCATAAGTTCATTTCGTAGGTTAGTATTTGCCTGAACAGTTTGCTAATTTTGATTATTCCCTCCCGGTCGATATGTAAAATGTTCGCTTCATTTCTAGTTCAGCTTGGAATTACGAGTGTGTAATTTTCAATGAAATGTGTTTGTGACAGAAGAAAAATTGGTTTGAATTCTTGTCCTTATATTATGAATTCAAAAGAGGTTTAAGTCTATTGAGTTGCAGTTCATCAGTCATCATTCATGTATAGAAAACCGATATGTCCCTGCACTGGTAAAAATTTTTCCACCGGTACCGCTGGCAATTTAATTACCGCCCATATTAGCGAGAAATCACTTTCGTGTGTGATCTCACATTCCATGCGGAATATTATTTTGTAATTCTACCCCGAAGACAAGTGTGGAATTTTTCAGTGTAATTTTTCATTTTGAGTGTACTTTTGTGTTGAAATAAAACTTTATAGGGTACATTTGCGATATAAATTTATATCGAGATATTACACTCTTGACAGAATTTTACAGTAGAATTTTACACTCTTATATAATTTCACAGTGGAATTCTATACTCTGATAAAATTTTACGGTGTAATTTTTCATTTACGGGTTATATTACCTTGGGATATTCCGTTGTAAGAAGGTCCGTATTCAGAGTAGTTTTGAAGATAATGATACCTCAATCGGATGTTGACTCTTGACTCTTAAGTGGCCATTTTTCCTCATACTTTAGATAATTGAATGCACAAGACATATTACACATTGATATATTAAAAAAATATGTATATACAAAATTAGTTCATATACATTCTTGGAATGAAATTCTACAAAACATTTTTTTTTCATTTTCAAAAAAGTCAAATAACAGTACAAAATAAAAAAAACCATTCTTCAAATTAACACATTTTCTTTCTTGCTCATGGTGGTATCATTCGGAAGGAGAAATGAAAGTAATATTTCTTTTTCTTTTTTCCTCAATTGCTGTTATTATCCTAAAAGAGAAATGAAATATCATCAAATGAATAGGTTTAGAAATCTAAAAACACACTAAGTTGACGAACACACATTCCTAGAGAAAAACTACTACTAGTTTGACTTCAATATTAATATTTCTCAAAAATTTTTGATACATATTCAACCGTTTAAATAAAAAATTAGATTTTTCCAAATGTTTTCCAACATTTTCTGAAATATAGCAAATATAGCTATAATTATATGGTATGAAGTGGTGATGAAATGTTTTGTTCACCTCTTCAACAGAAACAAAAAGGTCCTAAAGTGTTTCTCGATTCTTTCAATTTTGAGTTCCAACTTGCCTTCCATCGCAAAAATGTTTTCAAGTTCAATAATAAGAATCACAAATCCTCAAATTCATCCAAAATTATGAGAGATACGAATAAAACGTTCATATATTTTTTAGGTGAATAAAATTACGATTTAACATTGTCCGATATTTGCAATCACCAATACGAAACTTTATTCCTCATCGAAATTCATTTTTAAAATGGATCGTGCATACGGCGTCACTGATGAGTCACGCCACTGCTATCGAGTACATCTCTTTTTCTCAATACCATTCAGTAATTATCACAAACATTTTCAAATATATGTTCTGTAATTATTTGAAAATCAGTTAAAATATGTTGTTCTATTCCATATAGTATGAAATAATTCGCGATGTGAGGTTAGGATATACTTGTAATAAAAAAACACTCTATAATGCATAACGAGAAAACTCAATGAATTCATCTGTTTATTGGACTAGTTATTGAAATTTTACAAGAAATGTACTCACCTTCTTTATTTATTTTCACCAACAACAAAAATATTCTAATGCACACGTCAGACAAACCGTTGCGCTTCTGTAGACAAGAATGAACAATACAATAATCGCTCACAAATACAAGCGTAATTTTACATTCGATAAAGAGATGGCGAAAATTTACATTTCACTAAGGGGGAATACCCATCGTCCAGTTAGTAATTCTCTTCACATGAAATAATACGTTATGATTTCACACATATATTAGATGAATATTTAATTCTCAATGAAAAGTACATTGCCTACTGAAATTACGCTCGGGGATGTGAATTATTCAATAGAGAGAGTATATTTTCAATAAAACTGAAGTAATTTTCTTCGTTCGAAATGAAAATTCCGAGATAGATTTCAATCATTTTTCCCGGTGTGCATTTTAAATCTGTAATATTTTTGAAGATCAGTTCAGTGAAAAACTAGAAGAAAAGTTGGTTCGGTAAGAGAATCAATTTTTTCTTAAGAAAAACAAATGTCGCCTTGTCAAGAAAACAATTGTTTTAAAAAAAAATTGATGCTTTTACCAAACCAACCTTTCTTGATATTTTCGAAAATATCCATTCAAATTACATGCTGTGTGAGTTTTCTAACCTTTGGATTCCTCTTCACTCTACTGGGAATGTTACAATCACTGAAACTTGAACTGGATCTGGCTTATCAGGTTGTTTTTTTATATTCACAATCAATCATTATTATACAATACAATAATATTCAATTTTCTAACTTTTCAATTATAATATTATTCAATTTATGGAGACAAACATTTTCGTGGAGTTCACCTTCGTCGCCTTGAGAAGAATCCTCTTGTTTATTAAAAAATTGAAAACCTCTTACTTTCCTTAGTTACCAACTCTCAATTTTCATTACTTCCATTTCTCAACTTTAATATCACAAAAATAACCAGTTTATTGAAATAAAACAACGATAACAATAAAAACAACAATAAAAATTAATTGGCGCTACAGGGCGACTTCATTGATTCCAGTGGCGCATTTGCTTTTCCAACTGCAGGAAAACCCGGAAAAACCTGCAGCACCACATCATCTAATCTGCCAATGTCCTCTCTCTCATAAAACAAAATGTAGGGTGTCTCCAGAGGCTCCAATAAATTTAATACATCGACGTACACTTCGTGACACAACTATCGTCCAACTTAAACCAGTCAGTTTCGTCTTTGACCCAGGCGAAATAATGACCAAATTCTACGCCAGAACCACAATGCACCATGAATATTATAATAGCGGTCTGCTATTTTGCTATTTGTTCCACAATTTAAATACATTTTCACTCTACAATTATGTACAAAAATGGTTAATTTCATTCAAGTCGAAATATAAAAATTCTTCAAAACATCACTTGATGTCCGTATCTAAGGAAATGATTTACAATGATGATATTCGAAATTTTCATCATTTCTGAATATTTATAACAAGTTTATTATGTCTTTTTCAATTTTACTCAACATATATCTTTTTGCTTTCATCTGACATTAATTTACAACCTATGTCTGTTTTTTGAAAATTAATAAAATTTGGTACACAAATCTTGAAATTTGAATTTCCCACTCTTTCATACTTGTTTCCTGTCAAAAAAATACTTTTTTGAACGCAATGTTCAATTGTTTTTCTGTTAGCACCACTTTAATCAGATGAAAAACAGTACTCGTTATCCAATCCAACGTAACTCGTATCTTCAATAATAAAGACGTTAGCAATAGTGCCGACTTGAATTTGACCACACTGTATATGTATTGATTTATGAGGTATGCATTAGTCTGGAATCCCTCAATAGATATTAAAAACTGTCAGTTCTTCACTAAGTTCTCAAAATCTCACCAGGTTGTTGGAACAATAGTTGTAGCACATTCTTGCAGATGCGTTTAGATGAACCCATAAAAATGGGTTGTACTGACAAAATGATACAGTAAGAAAATAAACCGAGTCAAATCTGTCCTAACAAACGACAAATGGTGAGCCCTCCAGGGCCAACAGAGACATAATTGATGTTTATTATGTGGTAACAAAACCGAAATTATAAGTGGTGACAAGAATTAAATGTGACATTATCTCTTCTTCAACAACATGTGGCGGACATAACAGAAGACGTATGTGGATTCTGTGAGGAATATATTCCTTAGGGAGTGGGTCTAAGATGAGTTTACATGTTTCGGATGATTTGGAAGATGATGAAGATTGCCAGAATGAAAGGAATGTATTCAGTGAATGGATTAAAGAATTTCATTTTTTCCTAAACGTTGACGAAGACCTAAATAAAGCAGGTGTGTTGAACTTATAATCGTTTGACAAGATAATTTAGAAGTAATTGATAGTAAAAATATGACAAACACATTTTTATCCATATGCTCTATAAGAAAATAAAATAAACAATACGTGAAAATCAAACTCATCAGTTTATTACATTGTACAATTCAATTATCATGAATGAACATAATTTCTTTCTTGAAATTGTTTACATCAAGATCAGTTACATGTCGTATCCTTCTTTATTGTAATGTTATAAATCGATGGGTCTAATTTAATTGGAAGCATTTGAAAGATGTAAACTCCCTCAAATTGGTATGGCAGCTATATCGTTTTCCAACACTCCTAACTTTGGCCCCTGAACCCTTCCATTTGTATATCAAATGTACCCCTATATCATGGGGATACAAAACATAGTTCACCACCTTTGACAGTCCGTGTATTAGAATAATAGTCAATTTCTTTCAAGTAACGGAGTAAAAAACCACTTTTTATTTACTGTTCCATAGTCATACATAATTGAGTCAGTTGAAAAGTGAAAATTGAAATATGTATTTCAAAAATTCAATGTCGCTGTATGATTTGTTATAATGAATCTCAAAAGACGATGTATAGTTGTATATGTATGAAAATAATCACTGTAATCATAGTAATAATCAATGTAGTTTTTTTAATAAAACACTCAAAATTGTTTTGACTTTCAAATATCGATTGAAATTTTCAATCCTTCCTATAAAAAACACTGGTTAATATATAACAAACATACACAGCTCACCCGGAAGTTCAGGTTAGCCAACGCGCATTTCGAGAATTCGACTACTCGATTTTCGAGTGTTCGATTACAGTGTTCGATTTGGATGACTGCTTGACAATAAAGAATTTACATGTTTTTATACTAAGCAGTTGTAGGAAAAGTCCCTACACTCACAATTTTTGTAGTCTCGGGGTAAGGCATTATTCTTTTTTTTTTATTCAAGGCATAAACAATATCATCACCTGCTCTCAATTGTTACATATGTTGAATTTTCTGGTTCCTAGACTATCTAGGAATAGTGTTACATTTTATCTCAACACTCCGCGTACAAATATAATGAAAAATTCTCCAATCTATACAAAGTGCGATACCTCTAATACTGTTAGTTATCTCTAGATATATTCAAATGCCAGATTATACAAATCAAATGACATTTCTTAGCTAGCTAACAGTTCTGTTTTTAATTTTCTTTTTACATAGATTCACAAATGATATTATGTAAGTACATATTTTTGAATGCCACTGTTACTCCTTATTCTATAATTGGGTTCATCCTGTAGAATAGTGTATGAAATAAATAAATAAATAGCTCCTCTAAAATTCTAAATTCCAATTTTTTCCTTTTCTCCCATTCAACCACAGCAGTGCATAAACACTTTCTATAATCGTCCTAATCAATAAAAACGCGGACGAGCCAAACTTTAAAGGAAACCGTCATTCCCTTCCAAGGACCCTTTGAACTTTGCATCTGCCTCCTTCGCCGGTAATAATTCACCTAATTATGACAGACGGCAAAAATTGTAATATCAGCGTTTTGCGTCGAGTCCTAATGTTTTGTTAGCACTAATATCGACGAAGGGGCGATTTTATTACTTTCAAGGGACAAACAGAAGACACGCACCTGCTTACCTGGCGAGAACGCTGCCTACGAGAACATGACTGGAGCCAGGACGAAAAATAAACGCTATGTCAGGATGTCTAGAGGCGACAATCGGATCCTCAGGAATACCCTGCGACGCATGTACAAAAATAGAATGCCGCAGAGCCTTTTTGCGCTTCGAAGTCCATATTTCAGTCGTCGAATAACGAAAAGTAAAGGAATATGTAAATGCTTTCAGACAAGGCGGCAGGTGATCAGTTGAGTTTTTGAGTATAATTGTCTGCCTTTGTGGCCGGATTCGAACAAATCAATAGAAAATGGGAATAAAACCAAAGATTTCGTGAATTGGCTTTCAACGGATCTGACAGAAAGTATCACTTATCAATGGGATAATGAAAGAATTAGGAAACTCGATATCGAATGCTGAAAGATGTTGTTACGTCGGGCTGGTTTGTTAAAACATTCGTTTTTCAGTATACTTTCAATCTCTAATGCTATAATAATAATAATAATACATTTCATCAGTTCGAACTTCAATTGTCTACTATAATATAAATTGATTTGAAATCCCTGAAAGAATCTGTAAAAAATTAAAAAGATTAACCAAAAAATAACAATTTTATTAAACAAAAATTGAAATTACAAAGAAATAACATACAGGCAACAACCAAAAAAATTTTAAAATTCAAATAATAATACAAGCTCAAAAAGAAAAAATATTAACAAAAAAGTTACGACACGACGTTTCGATTGTTAATATCCACAATCATCTTCAGGTGATAACTGGTCTCATTCCTCCGAGATCTGACTATTTATAGGTTATTGGAGTGCTTTCACCTATCCCCTCTTCCCCCTCACCGCTTCATTGGTTTTAGCGGGAGATGACCGTTTGGCGGGAGTTGGTCGTTTTTCGCTTGATTAGAGGTTTCCATATGTTACGTATCTTTACGTTAGCTTGACTAAATGCGTTGTTGAATAACATATACGCGGCTTCTTTGAATTTTCTCCTAAACCAGTGTTCCTCTCTGTGGATGATTTCAGCTTGAGCCCACTTGATGTTATGTTGATGAGTCCAAACATGCTCTGCTATTCCGGATTTGCTGGTTTCTCCTCGCTGTGTGTGTTTCTTGTGCTCAGCAATGCGAACTTTCAATGGCCTCTTAGTTTACCGGATGTATGATTCTCCGAACTCGCAGGGTATGCGGTAAATGCAATTCTTGGAATCGCAGTCCGCGTTTGGTGGCCTGGTTTTTATAAGGCTGCTACGGATAGTGTTCCCAGATCTGAAGCAGGTCCTGATGTTATACTTGGACCCAATCCTTCTTATCCTTTCCGATAATACTCTAATGTAGGGAAGTACAAGTACTGGTTGTGGCGGCTTCTCTTCCTTGTGGAGCTCTTGCTGTCTTCTAACTAAAGGCTGTTCTACCATCACTCTGGAGTAACCATTCCGTTGAAGGTCATTTTTGATGATGCCTAGTTCCTTGTATATAATTTCTTTGTAATTTCAGTTTTTGTCCAATAAAATTGTTATTGTCAATCTTTTTAATGTTTTACAGATTCTTTCAGGGATTTCAAATCAATTTATATTATGTTAGACAATGGAAGTCCGAAATGATGAAATACACCACGAAACATTGTCAACCACCTTCAAACAAATGAATAATAATATACTTTATTGTCGTTAAGAATAAATCTTGTGGATAAAGCTTGTGAAAAATAAATACAAATGTAAGTATAGAAACATAAAATGTGAATAAAAAAACACCTACAAAAAAGTAAAATTAGAATATACACTATTTTTCAACGTCGAACTTTGTATCAAGATGGTTGTTTGTGTACAGATTTGTTTGAAAATATTATCAACACTTATATAATAGACACATAAAAATATATACTTATATATAATGTTACAGAAATAAACACACCCATTGCACCAGACAATCAAATATTTATATCCAAACAAGAATATAAACAAAAGTATTATATAACCTAAATTCAAATATGCACATTTTGTCACGTAAATATATCATTATAAATATATCATATATCATTATGCAAATTATAATAGGGTCTATCAGCCAAAAATGTTTTTACGCTTATTCTAAACATTTTGTCTTATATCTGAGGGCAAGTGATTAAACATTTCGACCCCATTGTAATAAATAGATTTCCTGGCCAAATTTGTTAAAGGAATTGGCAATTTCGACGCGGTGGAATGGGTGCTATAAGAATGGCATGAAACCTCAAATAGGGACATATTTTTGTAAATGAGGCACACCGTTTCCAAAATGAACAAAGCAATCACTGTTAAAATCTTTCGCTCAACGAATGTGTGTCTGCATGAATCACGACGTTTAATCTTACTAATATACCTGATAGCCCGTTTCTACAGTATTAATACAGACAGAAGTGCTGATGAATTGCATACTCCCCAAGACGTTATTCCATATCGTAGGTGGGATTCAACGAGGGCGTAATACACCGTTCTGGCAGTTTTGATTCCCAAATTTATTGAAGTTAGTCACACTGCATAATATCCATAACAAATTTTACTTTTGAGTTGTTTGATATGTTCAGTAAATTTGAGCTTATTGTCAATGTGAATACTTAGAAATTTAGATTGAGTCTCATTCTTGATAACTGAGTTATCACCAAATCACAGGTCATCAAGAGCACATCTGAATGACAAAATGTTTGTTTAGTGATATTGAAGGATAGCAAATTAGCACCACAACATTTTTTGATTTTTTCATATCAGTAGATATTGCATTGTGTAAATCATTTGAGTTTTTGTTGTTCCACAATATCGTCGTGTCATCAGCGAAAAGAGTGAAATTTCCAGAAATGCTCAAATTTGCAATGTCATTGACACATAATAAGAATAAGATGGGCCCTAAAACTGATCCTTGTCTAACACCACACAAAATTTACCTTTTCTTTTTTTTTTCTGAAAGTCCTGTTGCTCTTATCATTTGATTCCTTCCTGAAAGGTAAGATTCAAACCATTTGGGTTTTGAAATAGATGAAATGTTGAGGGTACAGGGTGTAACATAAATACGTTGAAATATTCAAGTTACGTATCCGAAAACGCTTCATTTCGGAAATGGGTGTTGACATTGAATTTTTTATTCGTTTTTTTTTAATAACTATTGCAAAAAATAAAATATATGCACGAAATTTGGGATCCGGATTGTTTTTGATGTGAGAAATCATAATTTCGTATTGATTTTCATATAGCATTCAGAGGGCGCTGCGTACACTGTCATTATTTATTACAAACTTGTCTGACAGTAAAATGTTGGTACTTTCCATGAAAAAAACAAATTTCTACACCTTTTCCAAGTAAAAAAGGTGAACTTCCTCAACAACGCTGGAGGTGATCGTTTTCGAGATATTCACAATTTTTTATATCGATTCATATTACTTAGCTCCTAGAGCGCTAAGTGGAGTTGCTGAGAACATTACAAAAACTAAATATGCGGTGGATCTCGTCAAAATACATTTTTTCTTATAATTTTTCAAAATATAGTTGGTTTTTGTCATGAGTTTTTTGCTATTTTAGTCATCTGTATCTCGAAAACGAAATATTTTTCTTCGATGAACATTTTTTTAATAAAAGTTGTTTATTTCGACGAGGTTCACCACATACTTAGTTTCTGTAATGTTCTTAACAAATTCACTGAGTAATTGGCCAAGACGTGCTTGTTTTTTATCAACAGTGAGCTCGCGCGGCATCCATTTTTGATTACCTTACTTATGACTGCTCCCCAATTATAGGGACCGAACAATTCGGATTTACATCCAAAAAGTCAGCTGAACTGGGTCTAATTACCTACGTTGATTTTCTGTCTGACGCTCTGTCTAAGAATTTGCAAGTTGACTCTGTGTACACTGATTTCTCCAAAGCTTTTGACAAAGTTAGTCATGAGCTATTGATCCATAAACTTTGTTTATATGGTGTCGATGGACCAATATTGCAGTGGCTCAAGAGTTACCTTTCGGAAAGAACACAAATTATTAGAGTTATTCATTATTATTCTCATACCATCGCAGTTACATCGGGTGTTCACATTTGGGACCACAGTTGTTTAACCTTTTTATCAACGATCTAATCAGCTTCTTCCATGAAAGCGAAGCTTTGCTATTTGCCGACGATTTGAAATGTCTTAAAATATTTAAAAGTGGAGCTGATATATTGTGTCTACAAAACGATATAGATTGCCCATCCAACTGGTGTTCGCAAAATGGTATGTTTTTGAATGCATCCAAATGCCAAATTCTTCGCTTTCATCGAACACATTACCCAATCATTTTTGAATATAGTATAAATAGTCGGATCTTACATTCTGCTACTGAAACCAAAGATCTAGGTGTGATCCTAGACTCCACACTTAGCTATAAATCACACATTTCTGTTGTAAATCAAAATTCTACGAAGATGCTTGGCTTTATAAAGAGAACCACTCTTTATTTCACCAACATCACTGCTATTAAATCTCTTTATTTTTCCCTGGACAGATCTCATCTCGATTATTGTTCCACAGTTTGGTCCTCTCACTACGTTACACAAAAAAAAGAAACTCGAGGCCGTACAGCACAATTTCCTGCGATATATTGTCTTCAAGAAGCGTGTATACTGTGACTGTACTGTATTGGAATGCATTTTGAACATACCTTCTCTTGAGACTCGCAGAAACATTGAGATTTTCTATTCTATTCAACGGACTGAGTATCAGTCCCGAGCTTCTCTCCAAAATATTTTTATATGTCCCCAGTCGTTCAACTAGACAGGTGCAAACGTTTTAGGTTTTTTTTCACAGATTCAATTATTCATATAACGGCTTTATTCCCAGAACTCTTAGATTGGCTAACTCTTTGAACAACCTTCAAATCTTCAATATATCAGTATGCCGCTTTAAAAATCATATTCTTCACTTAACCATCTTACTCTCTGCTTGTGTTGTTGTTGTGTCTATAGTGTTACTTGCCTGTAAGAATTATATTAGTTCTTTTTAATTTTTTCTTAGTAATTTATTTGCTATCTTACTTCGGAATTGTATTATTGTTATAACGTACTTTTAATCCACTGTATATATGTACATATATATATATATATATATATATATATATATATATATATATATATATATATATATATGAATAAATAAACCTTGAAAAGAGTTTTCTCATAGTCGAATACTCAAGCAATATAAAGCCAACACGTTATTGTGATATCTTCACAATGTCAGCTACCTCAGGCAACCTCACTTTTTGATCATTCAAAATGATTTTGTGGATTTTAATATGTTTTCTGACGTTACTGCCTCATTTGGACATCCACTGCGTTCTGCATCATCGGTGTCTCTACCACCACGTTTAAAGTCAACAAACCAACGTTCAATTGTTGTTTCAGATGGAACAGAGCCCTTATAACACTTTTCAAGTCATCGCTTCGTTTGAACGGTATTTTTTCATCATTAGGCAGTGTAAAATTAAAACATGAAATTGTTTTTGATCCATTGCTTCGAAAATAACAAAGGTAGTGTAACTCTCAGCACAATAACCCTCAAATTTATGAGTGTAGTATCATGAAATTTCAACAATTGCAACAGTGTGCAATTCAGAATATGTTTTCTTCATTAAGGAACTTGGCGTATTTTTGGATGATCTACCTTGTATGTCGTTCTCAATATGCAGGACTGGGAATCACCTATTGGCCGATGCCTATCTCATTACTTCATTTCAAATATGTAACAATAGCGCTTTTGATACATTATTCACAACCGCACTCCTGCTTCATTGGGTAAATCCAACAAGTTTTATTGTTTAATGTATATTGTGAATAGTTCCCTGTGAACAGAGAACCGGTAAATTGAACGATTGTCCGAACTTGTCAGGAAAACTTTTATTTAGCGAGCTTTCAACGGTACACGAATATGCAATTAGACGGTATTAAAAATATGTGATTAATCTAATTTCATGTTGTTAATTCAACGCGAACACGCCATAAACAAATTTTTCATTATTCACAAATTATACGTCTAGGGTGGGTTGATGCAATCAATTTATTACCAGCAGTAACTTTGGAACGAAACAAAACAAATCTCCTATTCCTTTGACTTGAATAACTTCTTCGAACTGTTTTATTACTTATAAAAAGTTTATATCTTTCGTAAAATGACAACTCAAAGATATTATCTGAATCAGCATTTCCTATTCTTTCATGGGCTTTTTCAATCCCTTTTAATACTGAATACTCTAAAACAATGAAAACTATAAAACACTTTTGCAAATCGTTTTTCAATTTTCCTTGAGAGGTTAGAGAAAGGTCAGCTGTTAAGAGTTGCAGACTTTCTCTTGTCATTAATGAACAGAATAATGCCAGAAATTAAGGGAATTTTTTTTTCTGCGAGAATTTAAACTAAGTTGATGAATATTGTTACGCCCATGGTGAAGATGATAAGCTAGGGCGAGCGAACAAACTGCTACTGGCACAAGTTTGACAAATTATCGTAAAGTGACTCATATACTCATTCCTAATGCTGGTCACAGATGAGAATCGCATTGGAACGCGTTCCCGAACATAAAAGAGCGTTCCAATCGACTCTGTATGTGTATACAATGAGCTGCAGAATGGATAAAATTAGTTCGAGAAGTAGTTCAGAACGCGGCTTAGTTCTTGCAATTAGCCGGCAACAGTAAACAAATAAAATAAGTGACTCTATGCCGAGATACCCAGATGATCTGTTAGTGCGAGCTCATAGAAATTGGGACATTTTTTAAATTGTTCGCAAATTGATTTTTTCAAATTATTGCGTTTTTTGTCATCAACAGCACGGTCCGGTGCTGTGCACTTTTTTACATATTATCCGACCAAATAGGTTCACCTAATAAGTTGAATCCAATTTTTCCTAGGATTTCTGACTACAAGAATCGCCAACCTGCAACAACAACAGAAACCCCCGACCAACGAAATAACTAAATCTTGACTTATTCCACAGCAATGAGTCAGCAACAATTTTCAGAAAAACCCAAGTGATCATTGTTCCTTCAGTTAATGGAATAAAAATCCAAGAATATCTCCTAGCACTAGAAAATCTCGTGAATCCCAAACAAATTCTATTTGCATCAAAGATCTCCAACAACCGAATCTGCATTCACCTCTCTAATGCAAAACTAGTAAACACAGTACAATCACGGCTAATACCACGAACATCTAAAAGAACAAGTCGTTCAGGCCGGTCTCAACTCCCTACACTGTAGGATAATGGATTGGCCCTTGGCTAATACCACGAAGGGCGTTGGATTACATCCGACAGGTGTCAGAGCAGGATTCTTCACTGAAGTTATTCCTGCATATGCTGTTGGCAATACAACTGCCGCAATAGATTTTCAGTTATTGGAACACACTTGCAGACCGGTTTCGGGCAGTTTGGCCACTCGTCAATGCAAGGTAGTGTATATCATCAACATAAAGTCGATGAGTTCCGATAATTGAAAATCAAATTCCTTCAGAGTATCATTCCCCGAACTAAGCTGAAGCATACAACAAACAACAGGTTTGTCGTCGCTCCATCTGCCTGTGAACGAGGAAACCAACAGCATATCCGAAACTATATGTGAAAAGTCCTATGTATTTTGTAGAAAATCTTATTGTATATAGAATAAAGAAAATGACTTTTGTCTAATTTCTATTTATTGGTAATTATTTCTATTTATTATTAATTTCGGTTTTAAAGACCATTTCCATAACATAACAAATAATAAACTTAGTAGAAATCAGGCAAAATTTATTTTCTTCATCTATATTCCCGCCTCATTGTTGTAAATAATATAATATATATTTCATGATATGTTGATAACCCAAGGGGTTAATGCAACTTTATTCTTTTGAAATTGAAAAAAAAAGTGAAATGAGCGTGGAAATTATGCAGTGTAATCTGGAGTGCATTTGTAATTTTGAATTGTTGAATGAAGTTATTGAATTTGAATGAGCGTATCACCTATTTATCTTCAAGAATATGTGTGATTGATGATTTGTTTACTTTATGGTAATTCATGATCACTTAAATGAAATGAATAAAAAACACTTTTGTCTAAATATCACTGTTAGATTTCATTTATACGACCGGTTTCGGGTTTGACCCCATTATCAAGTATATACTTGATGTGATTCTCAAGTATATACTTATTTATACGACCCGAAACCGGTCTTATAAATGAAATTTACCGGTGGTATTTAGACAAGTGTTTTTATTCATTTCATTAAGGTATCATCAAGAACTCATTTAATGACCATAGTTCTCAATGAAATCCTTCTTAGATTCTTGATTTTATCTGGTATGAAAGTATTTCATGGTTTGAGTAAACCATGTCTATTCCTTCCCAATTTTTGCAGATCCAAGATGTTGTCTCTCAGAAGGCCCAATTTCAAATTAGGACGAAACGAGGTGGTATAAGAGCGAATTAGTTATTCCTGTAAATATATTATTAGGCAATGAAAAGAATATTCAAATAAAATTGAACATTTTGCCCTAGCATTTTATTCAATTGTGTTCACCTTCACGTTTTTGAAAGCGTCCTTTTTGTTAACTGCATATAGCTACAGTTCCGTATTGTCCTTTTCACAGGAACCTTGATAAAAATGTTGGAAAATTAAAAGTTTTAGAATTTTCCCTTGCGATATTTGCATTCGAATTGAGATAATCAACTCCAACAAAAGTGACTATAAAAAACGTAAAATTATTCTAATTATTCAGAACATTGACTTCTTTTATTATTGGGACTAAAGAGTTTTGTTTGACCATATTCTTGAAAACTTCAAAATTCACGTGAAAAAAATCATTTTGAACACAAAAGAAATTAAAAATTATATTGAAAATGTCTCTGAAATACAAAAAATTAATAAATAGAGATGACTTCCATGAAAGCAACAAACTTTATCAGTTTTGTGACCGACGCCAATGCTTCACAATTTCTTGAAGTACTGAATATATAGACTCTAAAACTTCACTTTGCGGAACTCCATGTTTTAATAATTTTGTGCAAATACAAATACAGCGATATTACCTACTTTCCATCAGTTTTTATTATTAATGAAGCGAGAAAAATGAAACATTTCCTCCCACTAGAATATGATATTAATAATAATAATACTTGTAGTTTATTCACCTAGATAAATTACAATCTTCATTAGAGAAACTGAACAAAACAAAGAAAACTTCGAGAATGAAAATAGCAGGTGAAGTATAGAACAATAAGTGTTGCATAGTGTAAATTTCAAGTGAAAATTTTAATTGAAAATTCAACACATTAAGAATGATGCGCATTGTTTTTTAGAATCAATAGACTTTATTATGTATGAGGTTATTTCAAAAGTTCTGTCATGTTTTTGTAGCTCCATCACAAACGGTGTGTGGGATAACGGAAGAGCTGGGCTGAGGGTCTAAAACGTATTGGAAAGAGCAAAAAGCTGAAAAAGTGGGTGTCCCACTATTCAAACGATCGACAGAAATTATCAGGTTTCAAGGACTGCTCTTCTTTGATTGTACGCAACCAAAACAATCCTTCTTGGATCGGATCGCCACGTGTGAAAAAAAATGCACCCTTTACGACACCAGGAGTTATTGAAAAGACTGATATACAGATGAGCCAACCAGAGACTTTACAAAGGTGAAAACCCACCGAAACGAAGCCATGGCTGGTGTGATTCACTATAACTTTCTGCAACCGAGCCAAACTATGACAGAGAGGGAGTGATAATGGATTCAAAATGATTTTTAAATCTCACAGTGAGAAGACCGTTAATATGTATAATCGTTTATTGGGTTTCATTTCATTCAAAAATACAAGACATTTCAGAAATGCAAAAACTCTTCTTAATCTATACCAATCTTATGTATATAGTCGTTTGAACTTTGCATCTGTCGTTTGGAATCCACAATATTCGATTTATCAACTGAGAATTGAAAGTGTTCAAAATGAATTCGTCAAACAATTGGCCCTTAAAACTGACATTTCTATAATCAATGGAAATTTCCGTCCAATTTTCAAAAAGTATTCGTTGTTGTCTCTTACAAATAGAAGAAAAATGTTAGATATATTAATGCTTTACAAATTATTCAATAAACGTGTCGACTGTCCTACGTTGATAACAAAAATTTCATTGAATACACCTTGCAGAGACTTGCGAAACCATGATTTCTTTGCAACCCCATTTACAAAAACCAATTCAGAGAAAAACTCTCCTTTATGCAGAATTGTCAGATCCTTCAATACTCATTGCAATGATATTTAAAAACTGAGGTTACCTTTTCTTAGATTTAAAAAGTATGTGAAATATATTTTTAGTTATAATTAGTTATCGGTTCTTCATATGCTTTTGTTTAATTTTTTGTTTATATTAATTACTATACATTTTGTCTACTCACTATCTTTCATATGTAAAATGAGGATATTTTTTGGATTCATTCTGTTTGTATCTCTATTTGTGTAATAAATGTTTATCGTTTAAGACAATGGTGGCATCGACCGGAAAAGTACAGCTAGTATAGCTCTTCCACAGTAATTTTATCGAAAAAAATCCCCTCTAGAAGATAATCAACCCACTCAATATCATTCACTGCATCCCGTTACATAATTCAACCCTATCGCCGGCATAATATTCTCCCATAATCCTTTTGGAGCTCAATAACCGCTTCCTCGTATCTCTAAACTAGGCAGGTGAATATTACGACTTAATCTTCTCTTATATGAAAATCACCGAAGTGAGGAACAATAAACAATAAATTCCGCCCGCTTCGCTTGACTTTAGTGTCTCTCTTTGACTTTTTTACCGTCGCCCTAGGTAACTCACGCTGAGGTGTCCCACAGAGTCGGGCCCTTAGGGACTAAAGTAACACGTTGTTGCTTGTCCTCGTCCGAATTTCTAGTTAAACTGCCCATCCATCACCTGGACGAGCCGTCTTGTTTCTAATCATATCATGACAAATCACTTTCATATCATTCGTTTTCGTTTATTCTTAGACCCAGCTGAACACTCGGTCTATTGTCAGAAACTCGCCTCATCAGCAAACCATTCTCATGACTAATATTTAATAATTCGATGAAGAATGATGACTGTTTCGATATTCATTCATGATGGCATGTTGGATTTAACAGTCTTTTTTTGTTTCAGGTGGAAGAATTCTCGTGTCTTGCTGTCAAGGTGAGTTACTGCTTCACGCTGATGATTCATTATAACCCTCGCGTTGGGGGGTGATGAAAATTTTGTACCTTGGCGCCAGCAACTAATTTAGAGCTCTGCGAGTATCCGTAAATTTCTTTCAATTCAAAGAATTTTTTTTCAATTTCAACCTTCATCTTCGGATAGCCCCAAAAAGTTGAAGCAATGAATTGCTTTCATAGAGGCATTTCCAGTATGTATATTTGACACAGTGCATATTTTCTGGAAATTGTGAACTTTGATTCAGGAAATCCTCAGTTTCTTCAAAAGAAGCACAGTAAATGAGCATATTTGAGCAAACTGGTACTGGAGTGTATTTCTTCAATGTAATTTGTATAAAGCAAAAACAGAATCGGCTCCAGAATAGGCCAATGGAAGATCCTCATAGAGACAGTCCAGTTATTCGATTTGACTACCAATTTATTTGTTTCTTGGTCATTAAAACACTCCTCAACGAATTGAAAGCAAATCCATGAATGTTACATGGGTACAATTATAACAGACGCTTATTATGTTTAACGATGAGGCCGCTAAAAAGGGGCCTGCGACGGAAGTCAACAAAAAAAATTAATCAAGTAACAAAGCAAATATTAGAAGAGAAAAACTGCTATTTACAAATGAATTCGTTTCATTCTGGCAAGTAAGGAGGATTTTTACGCCGAACGCTAAAATAAATATTGATAAAAAACTCCTCTCTCGACAATACGATTGATGGAAGGAACGATCATGAAAATTTCAAAATGAAGTGTGATGTGAAGTTAAAACTGCTTGAAGCTTCTCATTTTTTAATGTGAGCACAAAAATCATCCGTTTAGATTCTGGATTCCGGTGGAATCTACCAGATTCCTTATTGATCAGACTGCGGCAGATGAATTTAGATGGAAAATAGAATACCAGCTGGAACGAGACCCAAATCCAACATCTTACATCAGTGATGAAGAAAGAAGAGCTCTTAACGGCTCACGAAGGGATAACACCATCAAAATCCTACCTGCAAATGAGGAAAATGCTACTGTTGCGATGGATACTGATCTTTACGAACAGAAGATCGATCTACATCAATTGAAAGGAAGTTGTACCAGACCTAGAAAAATACGAAGTTTATTTTTTGGAAAAGGAGAGATCATGGCTAACACCGCACCACAGTAAGCCCCTCACCTGTATGTACTACCCAACATCCACAAGAAAGGTGTTCCGCTTAGACCGATCATTAGTTCCAGAGATTCAGCTATTCAAAACTTTTCCAGATTTTTACTTCCAATTATACAACCATTACAAGGGAAAACTTCTTCTTTTGTGAAGAATTCAAGGCATTACTAGAGGCAATCGAAGTCACGGAACAGAATCAATGAATCACTTTCGACTTGACAAGCTTTCACACCAACGTTCTTGATGAAGAAGCACTTTAAATCATACAGAGAAAGCTATCCGAAGACGAGGAACTGGAAGAAAGAACGAACTCACCTATAGAAGTAATCATAGACCTACTAGGATGATGTGTAAGAAACTGCTGTTTCCAACTGAATGACGAACTATTCACGCAAGATGAGGGATCGCCAATAGGATCGCCAGTGGGATCATCCTTTCACTAGTTATAGCCAACATATATATGGAGTGGTTTGAAACTCTGGCTATTGAAGAAGCCCACAAGAAGCCTCGTGTCTGGTTGAGATACGTTGACACCTTCATAGAATGGCACCATGGGAATACAGAACAAGACACTTTTCTGAAAAACATCAACAGCGTTAAACCTCACATCACCTTCACAATGGAGAGAGAAGTCCACTACGAATTGCAGTTCTTAGACGTATTGATGAAGAGCACCGACACTGAGTGGGAAACATCTGTATACTGAAAACCTACTCACACGGGACAGTATCTGAACCACAAATCTAACCACCAAAAAACTCTCAAAACAAGAATCATCAAGGCCCTGATGGACTTTCGGGCTCTGAAATACGAAAGAAGAATTCGAGAAGAAACTAGGCATTACCAAAAAAGATCTTCAAAGAAATGGTAACACCAAATGGATGATGGAACAGAGGATTGTTGGCAAGGATTAGATGAATTGGGTACAACATCAGAACCTGCTTCAGATCCGGAAACACCATCCGTGGGAGCCCCACGAAAACCAGACCACCAAACGCGGACTGCGATTCCAAAAATTTCATTCAGCGGATACCTTGTGAGTATTGCAAATCCTATATCGGTGAAACTGAGAGGCCGTTGAAAGAAAATTGGGAATATCAGAGCATGTTTGAACTCATCAACCTAACATCAAGTGGTCCCAAGCTAACATCATCTACAAGGAGAAACACTGGTTCAAGTGAAAGTTCTTAGAAGCTGCATATATGTTGTCCATAGATGCTTTCAGCCAAGCTAGCGTAGAGATATTCAACATACGGAAACCCATAATAAAGCGGAAAAACGGTCAACTTTCGCTAAACCGTTGGAGCAGAAATGAGGAATAGGTGCAAACGTTAATGAAATGATTGGAACGAGAAAATAACTTTTTAAAAAGAATTTATTTTACAAACTAGAGACGACTGTCTCTTACGAGAGCTACAAACAGAATGATAATTAATATAATGTTAACTGGATGCTAACTGCATGTCGAGATTAGGGATTCCTGGAATATCTCTTACTCAGCTGAATCTCCGTGTGAAAGGCCGTGTCGTGGGAACTATGACCACGTAACTCCTCCCTCCTTAGGCCGAAAAAATAATGGAATTATTTTGGCGGCTTGAAACCATATCTTCGTCATTGGTATTTTCTTCTTTTTGGGGTGTTTTGAAGCAACAGCATCCCAGTATATGGGTTTTAATCCAATTTTTCTTAAAAGCTGCCAATATCAGGACAATTATTGTGATAGTAACTCCTGCAAAGACACCAAAAATGGTAGTGTTATTTTCGGAGTTGTTAAATTTGTGAATTGGTTTCAATCGGTCCACTATATTGTTGATTTCGTAGAGTTCTTCAAAATTTAGTCTCGAGAAATTTTGTGTTTCATATATTGTTGACTTCTCGATATTTTTCATTTCAATTTTAGGTAAGATCAGTGACTTGCCTGTTCCTATTTTCACGTTGTTGGTGAAAATCTTGTTTCTCACTTCAATTTGGCAATTTTTCGGGATCTTGACTAGGGTGGGCGCTTTTATTTCCAAGTATTGATCGGTTTTACACTTGGAAAATATTCTTTCGCTCTGTATCGGAATTACCAGGATTTCTTCTTGAGTGATTTGTTCGATAATCGACTCTACCACATTGATTGGAAGAGGCTGACAATTATCGGCGACTTTGCCTTCGATCAGGTGGGATGTGCATTGGTCTTCGGAAAAGTAATCTTCTGGACAATAATACGTTTTCTCTAATACTGGGCATGGACTGTCTTCGAACTGGATATTGGGGTTTGCTCGTGCCAAATATGGGTATTTTGGGATAAAAATACTGTGATTTTGGATGATAGGATAAAGGTGGAAAAATGCAAGAACTTCGTTTCCGACAATAGGAACGTGTATTGCGAAAATTATTCTGTCATTCGAAAAAGTTACTTGTGCACCGAAAAATTGATAATATGTCAACATACTTTCAAATTTCGGGATTTTTGAATCAAAATAGATGTTGTAAAATATAAGAAAGGAAAATGCAACCAAGCAGCGGATGCTCTTTTCAGAAATCCTCATACAGATGATTTCAATGCTTTCGAAACACTTTTGGTTCAAAATAATCCTACCGACTGCGCCAATTAAATGATTGGAACGAGAAAATAACTTTTTAAAAAGAATTTATTTTACAAACTAGAGACGACTGTCTCTTACGAGAGCTACAAACAGAATGATAATTAATATAATGTTAACTGGATGCTAACTGCATGTCGAGATAAGGGATTCCTGGAATATCTCTTACTCAGCTGAATCTCGGTGTGAATGGCCGTGTCGTGAGAACTATGACCACGTAACTCGTTCGAATGACCTATAAATGGTCATATCTTGGAGGAATAGTCCAGTCATCACCCGAACACGACTGTGGATACTAACAATCGGAAAGTCATAAAGTAATTTGGTTTGGAAACGTTTTTAACTGTTTTAATTTAATTTGTAATTGTTGAATTTTTAATTTTTGACTATTTTTCATTGTATTGTAATTTCATTTTTTCTTTCAGAGATTTCAAATCACATTAGAATTATATCAGACAATGGAAGTCAAAACTAATAAAATTCATCATGAAACATTGTTAACCGCTTTCAAACAATCGTAATCGTAATCGTAGTTTCGATGCTGAAAACACTTAATTTTTTTTAATAGAGAATAACTAGGTTCAAATATATGTGGACATTTCTATCGGCTGAAAAATATAGGTATTTTATTCATATAGCCTATAGGAGAATGTCCCCTGCAGTGTCCAAAAATAGACGCCTTCAGATGAAACATCTCAATATAACCCTGATAAATATTTCCGTTCTAAAATTATTCATTCATACCGCCCCTCCCCACTAGATTGGGGTGACTTCAAGGCGAGAGGGTTCACCACCGTTCCCCGTAGATATTTTTCTCGATGCACAGTGACATACAAAACGAACACGCTATACCTCTAAATTTTTTATTGGACGCTCAACCACAATAGCCATCATTCATTTGCCTTTAACGATCTTGTGGCGTCCCAGTCACACAGGTAAAATTTCTTCAGATTTCTTTTGTCCCTTTCAAACTAGCAATAACAATAGTCCGAGAGGTTTGACAAAACCGCATATAATTTCTCTCCCTTCTTCATTCACATTTACCAATGAACTGTGAAGTCCGACTCTATTTCTAATACATTAAAAACGCTTTCAAACGCTATTTCTTTGGGAATTCGAGACATAAATTCGAAGGGAACAAATGAGTCTTGCGGTTTGGTAAGAGAAGTGTGTTAGAGCAAAAATAATCGAACAATTTGACAATTATGTGGAACGAGACACGTGACAAAGGAAACCAAACTGTGAAATAAACGGTTGATGTAACCTATTTTGTATAGCTCGCAATAATCCGCAAAGTTACCACTATGGTCAACTAATCTCAGTGGATCAGCTTTCAACGATATTTTTACTACCTCTATTTTTGATAGAATAAAAAAGAATGACGTTTTTCACCATCATCAAGTACAATCATTAAGTAAAAGAATAATCATTACAATTAAAAGGACAGAGTACAATAATAATGACAACAATTATAACGATGCTCAATTCGTAAAATAGACTCAGAAATACTCACTGAAGATTTCACTTAGTGAGATAAAGCATTTATAAATCAATGTACATTAGATTTGAGATATGATCAGAGGAACACATCCATACATACAAATACCTACCTACGTACTCGCAAATATGAACACATATAGACATAAATAGTAAAACGACATCAATTCGTCACAACTTTGATATGCACCATCTTGTGGTGCATATGTTGTTAAAGTCATATGTTTTTGTAGTTCCTCATCTCAATTAATATTTGTTCTACTGTGTCGTAATATATACTGATCGATAGAGAATATTGTATTTACTCTATGCATTGACGCTGTTCATTTCTTTGTACAAATTTTGTAATACCTCTTTTCAGCGTATAACCATATAACCATATTCAGCGTATAACCATAATTTTTGACCAATTTCTGACAGTTTCTAAAGGCGAAAACTCGCTAAAAAAAGACCATGGTTACTGTTTGGTGGTCAGTGATTCGCTACAACTTTCTGCAACTTTGTATATTTCTGAAGGATACTAATTGGTTTTAGATATCGTACCTTTCATATTACAGAAAAACTTTGCTTAGAATTTATTTTATCGATGATAGTAACAAACACACTACCAAAAACTCTCATTTACTAAAAAATTATAGAAAAATAAACAGACCAAATATTAACTTAATAGAACATTAACATAGCATATGAGATTGATATCACATTGGGAAAACATGAAGAAAAACAAGTCAGATATTGAAGATCGTCAATGGAACGTCTAAAATTTTCAAACAATCCAGCCATTCAGAACATTAGAACAAAAAAAGTTTTGAACTGACGGAAATCAGTTCCACCTCTACTCTCCACTTTTCAGAGAACAATCACGATTTCGACATGATCTATCACGAAAACAAATCAAATTTCCTATTGAACAATCGACAAGACGTTAATTATATTCACCCTTATTGAGATTACTCGTATAATATGATGACTAATCATCAACCAATCATTTTCTATACTTTACTACGTCCTTTCATATGTCTCTTTGATATTGAGGACAGAAAAAAGTCATAGAGGTCCAAGTCTGGTGGTAACGGTGACTGAGGCATGATTACGGATTTGTTTTTGGCCGAAAAATCACGAGCAAACAGTGACGAGTGAGAATTATCATGATGCGATAGCCATCATTTGTCTTTCCAAAATACTGGACGTTATTTTCGCATTGCTATTGACCATGGGGTAAGAACTCCTGATGCACCACGCCACGATAATCGAAGAAAAAAGTTAGCAAAATCTCGACATTTGATCTCATTGACAAAGTGTGATGAATATATATATATATATATATATATATATATATATATATATATATATATATATATATATATATATATATATATATATATATATATATATATATATATCAATATATCACAATTTAATTTACACATACGAGTACACATATTATTGTGAAATAAAACAAGAACTTATGTTTAGTAATAATAATGATAAAAACATGATCGTTAATACATCGACTCCTTGAAACATCTCTGCTCTATTATATCCCTAACTACCTGTGGTAAATGGTTGAACAATTTTTTTCCTTCTTACATATTAGTGTTTTGTTAGAGTCAATCTGTGTATTGGCAGATGGATATTATTACTTCTGTTCTGTCTTGTGTTGTGGATTCTATGTGTATCTGTAGAATCAGTGTTATATCTTTTTCCAATCAGGCAAACAACTTCGAGAATGAAGATGCTGAATAGAGTGAGGATTCAGTATTCAACGAAAAGTTGTCTGCAACTATCCCTCATGCCTCACATAAAAACCGCAAAAACCTCTTTTGCAACACGAAGACCTGATTCAATAGTTGTTTACTACAGAATCCCCAAATACAATGCCATACCTCAGATGATACTCTACTAGGGCAAAATAAGTCGAACTAGCAGTGAATATATCAAGTTCATTGGAGACAATTCTGACACCAAATGATCCTGAAGCCAATTTTGTGCATAAAGATGCAGACCAAGGAATTTAGTGAAAGTGATTTCTTCTGTCTTCTTACCATCTAATAGCAAGTTGTCATAGCCAAATTTGAAGTTTACAATTTTGGTCTTGTCTACGTTGAAGGAGAGTAAATTAGAATCACACCACTGTTTTACTTTTTCTAAATCTAATGATATCATTTGTTCCAAATTGTTGGTGTTTACTTCATGCCATAACAATGTGGTATAATCGGCAAAAATTGTGAATGACCCTTCAATATCGACTGTAGCAGGATCCTTGATGTATAATAGGAATAAAATGGGCCCTAGAACATATCCCTGAGGCACTCCGCAATCTATAGCCGAAATGTCCGATTACGCATTATTGACTTTCGTCAGCCGGGATGTGTAACAAAACGTATCTTTAGTAAAGTTGAAAGTGTGAAAATTGTATCATTATCATGGACAGTATTATAATTTTCCGAAATGAAGTTATATTGCATGTATTTGATATCACCAACATGTCGCCAACTAGAGTCTCGCTACGATAACCCCACTGTGTACAACGTACACAAACCCAGACATCAAAAAAGCCACACAATTCCTCTCGAATTTGATAACATTGAAACAAACGAGAACCACTTCCATCCGCCAAAGCATCTCCCCCACCGCGAACAATTTTCATTTAACGATGAACTCCGACTCCATCCAAATAACTGTCTCTTGTAACTTGACTCTAAAACGGGGAATTAGGTTCAATTGTGTCCCTAAAAATTCCCATACGCTCGGCGGTTTTGTGGCGAATCCATAAAGTCTCAAATTACACCGATTGTTGAATGAAATAATTGTTCCGGCGATTTCACGGACAGAGGCCTTTTCAGAAAAAGCTTTTGGTTTCATGGTCGATGGGCGCCTTTACTCTCCGTAGAAAATATAAGACAAGACTTACCTTGGGGCAGTGAAATAATATGCATGTGTCTACCACTTTCAAATCGATGATGGTTCAAGCAGATTCAGAGAATCAAGTTGAAATACTGTATATTTGAGGTATGATAATAATTTGCCTTCAATTCCTTCCGTTCACTTCTTTTCTCATACTTTTTTTTTCTAATAATATGATAAATGCTCGTTATATAAGCTGGTTTATAATACTTTACCGGATCCACCCTATTCTTGTACTGCAAATGGGTCGCAAACATATATTGTATCATCGTTCGGGTCGTTTTATTATCTGTAGTGGCGTGCGTTTTGGGTGTGAACATTTGGAATAGAAATCAAAACAGATTTTATTTGAGAAAAGGAACTTAATACATGAATGGGAATCCCAAGTGAACCGTTTTCTAACAAAAACATTCATTTCTATCTCTTCATTATTGTTTCAGTTTTTTTTAATGTATCACTGTAGGAAAAATGTTTTTCCATGGAAATTACAATCCGAAATATGCATACGTAAGTGTCTGAATGAATAGTGAACATTGCTTAAACACGATTAATTTCAATATTTTCAAAATATCGTTCTATCATTTGTATTTAACGAAAATGTTCATCAACATACAGCAATAATTATGTCACGTTGAAGTTAGCGGAAAAATTCAATACTCACTTTACGAAGCCGCTATCGGAAAATTTCTCAATAGACACTGGATTTATTGAGAATAACATCCCACTCAATTTCTTCACTTTTTTTATTTTTTATGTCTCCCATCACTTAGAGGGAATTGATACAGTTAATGAATAGACCGAAAAACACAAATTCATACGGAAATGTTGCTCCTCTGAACTATGTACCGTACTTACCTTTCTAATAAATGTATCAACAGAAAAAGGCGTTTTTCCAAATAATCTGAAATTAGCCAATGTGTCGCTCATATATAAAAAAGAGGATAAACATGATTCAAATAACTACAAAGCAATAAGTAGTTTTTCTAGCATTTCTAAACTGTATGAAATGTATCTAAAAGAACAGTTGAATGGTTATTTTACTGCAATGAAATTATTATCACCATCACAACATGGTTTCACGACTCACAAAGGCACTGATTCTACTCTTTGCGACTTTCATAGTCGCATAATAACGACCTTGGACAAAATAAAATATATGCTAGGATTGTTCATTGATTTTTAACGTACGTTTGATCAAAGCCTCCTTCTGGAAAACTCTCGAGATATGAGGATCGAGGAAAGCCAATCAATTTATTGAGTGTATTTGTATTTGCAAATGATCTATTATCTGAATGGAAATTTTGCTGTATATGTTAAACTGATGACACAAATATACTGGTTATTGAAGATGACCTAAACACTATTATAAATATAGCTAAAAGCACTTTCACTAGAGTTATCGCTTGGCGTGAAAAAAACAACTTGATAATGAATAAAACAGAAACTAATATGTTATAATTCATAGTACGTCACGACGTTTCGATTGTTAGTATCCACAATCGTCTTCGGGCGTGAATAATAACAATCGAAACGTCGTGACGTAACTTGGTTTGAAATCTTTCAATTTTTATTTTTCATTTTTTGTTAATAATATTTTAATTTTTTAATTTTCAGCTTTCAGTATTATTTCAATTTCTACTTTTTTTTGGTTGTTGCTTGTATGTTATTTCTTTGTAATTTCAGTTTTTTGTTTAATAAAATTGTTATTTTCGGTTATTCTTTTTAATATTTTTTTTTCAGGGATTTCAAATCAATTTATATTATATTAGACAATGGAAGTCCGAACTGATGAAATATACCACGAAACATTGTCAACCACCTTCAAATATATACATTTTATTATATCATTTCTCTACTAGAATTTATTGACATTCTTCTCTTTTTTATTTGCATAATCATACTGTTGATGTGCAAACTAATTTTTATTTATTTTTTATTTTCACCGTAATAATACACCGTAGTGTGCGCTGGTCAGGCCCTATCCCCCGAAGCCCCGATACATTCGGGAGGGCGCGCCAGCATTATCAACCAATGACCACGTCCCACACCGTGTGGTGATCATTGGGTCCGAAAATCATGCGCCCTGAGCAAACGCAGTGAGCCAAGAATGACAGCCTTCTGCATCTGTGCGGCTAAGATTTCTGCCTTAGTGCGGCAAGCCGGTATGATTTTAAGATTTGAGAGTAGAGAGGACATCATTCCACCAAGAACTCCAATAATCAGAACAACCACCTTCACAGTGTGATCTGGATAGAGTCCGCGGAGTTCGAAGAGAAAATCTCGATATTTTATCCGTTTTTTCTCCTCTTTTCTGACGATATTCGTCTCGCCAGGAGCTGAAAACTACACGATAAATATCGTTTTGCACTCGTGGTCGAGAAGGACCACATCAGGCTTATTAGCTTGTATGAGCCTGAGGGTGAGGAACGAATAGTTCCAATAAATTCGGCACTTCTCGTTCCCCACAACGGATTCAATATCCCCCGGAGCGTAGGGCAACAACGGTGTCTCGTCAATACCGTAAGAGTGTCGTAGATGGTAATATACCACTCTTAGGGCCGCGTTATGTCGATGGATATAGGCCGAGACATCACATGCTGGACATGCTGATAGCAAGTGCATTAGGGTCTGCCTGGCGGCAGGCCCTGCATCTTGTGTCATGACTTTGTGTAGACTTCAACCCACTCGACCTGAGAAAAGCGATGGTCAGGCGCTTTGATGAGCCAAGGTCTCCAATGTTATTGAAGAAGACCTCATGCATTGGCTTATCCTTGTGTTTCCGCAGAAATAAGGTAATCTCTGCGGCTTTTATCTGAGCTTTTTGCTGAACAGGTTCCAAATCGGTGACAGAGTTGTGGTCACCTCGTTCACTGTCGAAAACTATACCGAGTTCATCAGCTACTCGGGCAGCTGCCCTAAAGAGAAATGCTCCAATTTCTGCTTCTCATGGTCACGGATCATTATTATTATTATTATTATTACTTCATCGTTTTATTATTCACCATATAGTAGATACTGAGAACTGTAAACAACTGCTTCTTCTGCGAAATGCATTGGTAGCCATTTAACTAGTCCAAAATTATTTAAATTCTGCTCAGTGTGGAATCTGGAACAATAGCTAAATTTCCATTTCCTAATCTCGACAAGACAATCTCTACAGCAATATCACTAAAATTTACTGTCATAACAATTATTTCAGTTATCGTTACTAACATATCGTCCAATTAACGCGTTAAATAGGAAATTCAGTCCATATTTTATATGTAGGGTGGGATTTAAATAACATTTTCTTTTCCAGCTAAAATAGAAAATTTCTCAGGTATGCCTGATTTAATCAGGTAAGCTGTGCATTGTCCGAGTATGTAATACTATGAAAAGTGCTTTTCATAGAAACTACTGAAAATTTCAATCGAAATTCAAAAATAAAAACAATTTTGAGTGCTCAATTAAAAAAATATATAATAATGCGAATGTTCCATACTTTTTTATTCACTGTATACATGCAACTATGAGAAGTGTCTTGATGTTTTTTATATCAAATCATACAACATTATTCACGCATACGGAACAGTTACTCGAAATTGATTCATCACTCCGCTGCTCGAGGAAATAGGCCATATTGTTTTATTTTCACTCCCTAATATCTCTGGTTGAGTACTGTTTGATGTACTTTCTAAAAGAATCCGAAAACGATAATAATTATAAAAATTCTTCGGTCATGGTATGAATGGTAAAGCCGGTTGAATATAAAGTAGGAAGACGACTTATAAATGGCAGCCATTACCATCATTTTCAGAAACATTAATTTCCAAAACTATCTCTCATTGAAAATTTAAAAGCATTGCACCGTTTTATACTCACTTGGCCGTAAGAGATGCATGAATAATTCAACAGCTAATCCTGAAAGATTGTCCGGTATTTTTCGGTTCGGCTATAACCGATCATTTTCCTACATTAATAACTCATAATTTTCGTAATTATGCAAGGGTCCCGAAAAGTCGAAGAGTCGACTAGTTGAAAAAGTCAAAAAAATTATTAATTCATAATTTATACGGTCTCTACGCAATGAATCAGCCGAAATAACCTCCCTATAGATCAAGTGCTCGACTCCATAATGACATATCATTATATCATTTTTTATTCTCGGGTATAGATCGTAATTCCGGTAATCAACTTACGTGGACTGTTGAATGCGGAGTGCTTGAAAATTTATTCGAGAAAAGTCAGGATGGAAACGATATTTAAGTTCGAAAATATCGATACACCATTCAGAAATGTAGACCATTATGTAACAAAATATATCATCAATACTCGCTTTTGCCTCTAAATCAAAAGTTCTCAAAATTAAGATAAATCAAACATGTTATCTATTAAGATATAATAAAAATCAAATCCTACTACAGGAAGTTGAATGAAGTTGTCAAGTGACGAGTTGTCAAGTGTTTTTATTTGTTATAATTTTCATATAACTCTACATATAGTTTTTAAGGTGCAGTGAAAGAACATTGGTTTTTTTCATTGATCATTGCCGTATCCCCGAAACAGGCAATTATGTTGTCTGTCTGTTATGGGAGACATCTAATTATCTGAACCCTTTTCAAATAATATAATATTATAATATTTATTTACCAAAGAATCAATACATACACTTTCAGTTCATTATTGAAGAATGCAAGTAAACATACAGAGAAAAACCACAAAGGCTAAGCTGCGCGTGGATAACTAAGGTTTTTATACAATGAATTCCAAAATGAGTAACTAGTTATTTGTAAATAGTAGAATATAATAAATTTATAAAATATTGGATAAAATATCGCAAAACAATTAAATAAATAAGTAACATATATAAAATAATTTCACGCTAGTAAACAAATACAATCACATAATATTAAAATACTAATGAGGAAAAAATTAAGAAAATCGATAATATTAATTGAAGCACAGTCACATATATAATTGATATGCTGAATGAAATTTATAATTTTACAAATGATACACAAGTAGATAAAATTTTGAAACATGGATACATTTCAATTTGCATTTTTGAGGTCTATCAAATACACTCTGTATATGTATATCCAGTATAACTACTCACACTCTCAAGCTTGAAAGCGAGCCAACTGCACTGCGTCACACGCAAATTTTGCTACACGACTACTCTATATTGATACAAATTAACCCATTGTTTGTCTATTCAATATTTCAATTTACTTCTGTTTGCTCTATTCCAGCAATCATGTTTTCATACAATTTTCTGTTTCTTTACTCTCGTGATGCAATAATTGGGGCGCGTGTCTATATTTGAATGGCATGTATGGCTCTAGATGAGTAAGTAATTCAAGTGTCATGGAAAATTGAAACTCGTATTCAAATATTATTTTTGTTTAAGAAAATCTTGCATGAATTTAAGTGTTGAACAGTGAGGAATGTGTGATATAGTTAACCAACAGCTTGTTTTCCAAAAGGAAATAACACAGACTGGATAATATTAACAAATGATGTCTTCGCTTAGATACGTTTCACAGATGTCTTTCGAATTTTCGATTAAAATCTTTATTCTAGTGTCCTTATTTATTATTCTCGACGAAATGCGTGAATACTTTATTTTGAAGTAAAATTGACAGATGAAACTTTCGAAATGGCAACTGGGCGCCACCTGGGAAAAAAATTAAAAGGAAAGGAGGGTCTTGTTACACATCTTTTTGAAGCTCCTGACAAATGTTTCACAACCCTAAAATATGAAGTCAATATCTTCACCTACTACAAAATGGTGGAACATTTAATAATTTCCTGAAGGCAAACACATTTATACGATATTTCTAGAAATGTTCCCTTTTATCTGCCATATGGCAATTCCAACAACCCGATAAGATTTGTTAACTTATTTTTTGTTTATAAAAAGTTGGAGTAACACCAACACGTTTTCCAGGAAACACATACCCAATATCTAGAAAAAAATTATGTTTGGGCAGGAATATTGGAAAACCATATTGTAGGACCTCTATTTATTGATCAAAATTTAACAGGGGAACTGTATTTGAATATGCTGGAAACTGCTGTTGACCGTCTCGTCACTGAAATCGTCGAAGCGAATCCTAATGCATTCGATATGGATATTGTATTCCACCAAGATGAAGCACCACCACATTACTCAAAACAAGTAAGAAACTATTTGGATACTTCTTTTCCCGGTCGTTGGATTGCCGGCGAGGTCCTACAAAATGGCCAGCCCGCTCGCCAAATTTGACACCTTTGGCCTTTTTTTCATGGGGCTATTTGAAGCAAAAGGTGTACGAAACTGAACCTGCTTCAATATTGGATATACGGCAGAGATTAATGAATATTTGTAGAGATAATGAAGAAAAGACAAATGTTTTTTACCACTTTTATTTGTAACTAACGTTACTGCAGTTTCGTCCTATACGGACATTTCCTACCACGCCACGTAGTAACGGCTACATCCATCAATTTGTAGAGATATTGACGTTACTGTGTTCGTAAATGTTCGGCGTGAAATATCGGATAGGCTGTTCATATGTCAAAAAGTTCAAGGCAACCATTTTGAGCATCTTCTGAACTGACTTCAAGCTTATTACCTCATATATTATGTAGTTAAATGTCAATGTATTCAGGCAATTATTAAAAGTTCCGCCATTTTGTAGTAGTTGGAGATATTGACGTTAAATTCGAGGGTTGTGAAGCATTTGTCAGGAGCTTTAAAAAGATGTGTCACACGACCCCCCTTCCATTTAATATTTTTTCCAGATGGCGCCCAGTCGCCATCTTGAAAGTTTCATTTGTCAATTTCACTTCAAAATAAAGTATTCCTGCATTAATTTTATCATTCCCAATTTCAATATTTTTAGTTGACTCGTTCAAAAAATAAAAGGGGGGGTGGCATTAAAGAAATGGACTGCATGAATAGATATGTTAACTATCCAACTTTAAGAACTTTTCCATTTGGAGAACTGTGTTTATGTGGAATAAACTTTCTGAGAACGTTTTTCTGCTCTGAGAGTACCTTGAGGATTTTTCTGTAGTGCTTTTGTTTTGTCCGTAAAAAAACTTACATCCACACGATAGCATGGTCAATGCTCTTTGAAGAATGAGCATTATAACTCTCATCAAAATTAATTCTTCTACTCCTATGTGTGAAATTTGACAACACATCGATTTTCATCTTTCATGTGTATTTGCACACACGTCAGAATTGGGCAATTGGATGTGCTTTTAGTTGCTGGTTTGTTTATTTGTATATTAATTAAACAAATATGTCTATAAATGCTGAAATCATTGAAATCCAGAAAAGTGAAAAACAGGTATTGAAATTTAGATTGAAAGAGGTATATTATTAGAAGAGATTGATTTCTTCTTCTGCATCGTTATTCAAAAAATTTTGAAATCTTCCAAAGGAAGAAAGATAACATGCGATTTTAAAATTTACAGTTTGTGTCTAGAAGTTACTTCTTTGCATGATCTACAGATCTTTGTAGAGAGTTAATTTTGAAATTGATTGTGTTCTTCCTTCTAATGATAGATAATCACTTCTTTGTATAAAAATGAAGAGGTAGAAAACCACAACCTTTCTTTCTCAAAAAGATATTGAGATGTGTCCACATAAAACTTATAATATAAAATAGCTATAACATAAAATAGCTTTAACATTTCTCAAAATGTTACAGCTATTTTTTTCCGATTCCATTTGGTAATTCATCATACGCCGAATGCGAGTAAAAGTTTTTACTTCTTTTCATCCACATATCCGAATAACACGTAATCTCAACTTCACAAAATATCTGCTGCATTTGCATGTCACGTTCCACAAGTAATGAAATCCACAAAGTTTATTTCAAAAATGATAAAATTATAATTGAATCAAATCAATAAAATACTTATTTGAAATCAACAAAAAATAAATAATAATTGCACAAAGAAACTTTCCCTCGGTTATCTTAAAGGTGCGATTTTGTTCCATCCTTTACATAAAAGAGTACGTATGCTTCTCCACTCATAAGCGACTTTGGTGAAATTGGTGACACGTGTGAATCGTTGTATTTGTGCCACGCGCCAGTACCTATACGGGTAGTATACAGCAGTATGCTGTATAATGTCCTCTGTTAGTAGTCCCACTGTGGTTTCAAAGTGCATATAGATTATAACAAGTAGCCACATTTTCTGCTGCAAAATTGTCCATATCCAATCCTTCTAAAGGAAATTCGATAACATCATTCAATTTGCCTCTACTTTCCGTTGGAGAGAATCTTTTTAAATGTATTACTGAAATATAGGGAAACTTGTGGATTGATGAGGACTTTGTGCATTTTCTTCTTTCGTTGCATTTCGAACACGTCGGTTTTTCATTTCCATCCAAAGTTTCTTCTCTTGTAAAACAATCAAAGCATTTCTACAAACTCAATTGGTCGGTTCTTTGTGGTATGGAGAGAGACAAATCCCAGAAAGGATCAAATGTTACTGAAGAGTATCCACAGTGTGTGCATTTCATCGTGGATTTCAATTGGCCAACGAAATTATCTACAATCTTAGAGTTATGCATCCTCAAATATGTGAGCCATGACTCTTGTGCATTTTCGCTGTCGCTCAATTTTCGTCAATCTCCGTTAAGATTGGTTTAGGTTTTTCATTAATTATATTAACCTCTTCATGTAATCCTTCTAAAAGATAACGGAGAAACTCCTGGGCGTCTTGATGGGAATTACCCATGAATCGAGGAGCAAAACTTAGAATCTGATTTTTTAAGGAGGCTGTATTTACTACTTTATCAAATGAATCTTCTGACCACAACTCCTTGATGACTTCTGCAAACGATTTGATTAAAGCATCCTTCATACTAGAAATACTAGTATTGATATCTTTCATGAATTCATCCTTTTTCAAATATTCCAATAACCATCTCTCATTTGATAAACATTGAATTACGCTGTTCATGAAACAGGTGTAACCAATATTTTTTAAACCATTTAACCCAAAGGTTTTGACTGAAGAATTTATCACTGAACAATCCGAAATATCTTTGAAACCCATTTGAGAATTTTGCTTAGAGAAATTATTTTTTCCATTTGCTTTTATTTTAATTTCATAAAATGGTTTCTTATTACCTCTCTTTTCTTTATGAATTTGGTTTTCAGGAAACAAGTAAATTTCATCAAGTTTTTTGGAATCGGGGAGAGTACCGAAAAACGAAGCTGCATTTCCTCTTTGGATAGCTTTACTAATTTTCTGAATGAGAAAAGATGTGGCTCTTGATTCGTGGGTTTCATCGGTTACCTTTTTTCCAATTTCATTGATGAAAGATAAGGCTTCAGAGCCAAAAACACCAACCGTTTCAATAGCTATTGGGCGAAAGATATAATTATTTCCCAAATTCTGATATTTCCGTGGTTTGGAACTTTCTCCTTAAGAAGCAGCAGCACCGGCTTTCGCAGAAGTAGAAGGAGGATGGCAAGTTGCTAATGTATCTACACAAGTAAAGTCCCAAACAACAGATTTACCATTTTTCCATGGAACAAGTGGCATACCATCCGGCCGTTTTCCGTCGTCTCGACTTGTGCCTATGGGTTCTAAAATCGCAGGAATTTTTGCTGAAGTTAAAGCCCTTTTGATTAGATCCACAAGTAATAAAAAAGTGTTTAATATTCCATCTCACAGATGAATCATACGATAACGAACCACAATAAAAATCTTACAGTTACCGGTAGTAATAGTAAATAACTATATTTGTTGAATCTCTATGAGGGACGATCATCTACTTTCCTTTGAGTTGAGTCTAGAGCAGATTTGTTCACCCTCTAGTATTGTGGCGGATGGCAATCGTTCGCCATGCGAGAGGGTCCATTAAGGAATTTATGAATTAAATAGCGATATAACTAATGAATTAAAAAAAATGGTTTCACTCTTGAGCCTGCTTCTAATATTACGAATCAAATTCAAAGCAGTCATTAGGAATTATCTGTTATGAATTGATAATTATATTGATAAAGGAAATTAAAATTTTCACAGTTGTAATAGGTGTCCATGTGTTCAATTTTGACTTTCGAGGGCGTTGAAAAAGTATAGTGTGCAACACATGCCTGAAACCTTTTGAACACTCGTGCATAAAGTTGAGAAGACTATGCACTATTTCTTTTTGAACATATTTATAAGGCACGAAAGTAATAGTTACAAGATGAAACATTGTGAGCTGAACAGAGTGAAAATTAGAAAATTCAGATTGATTGCTTGAAGGCTGAAATCTCTCCAACTTTAAACTATTTTTATTGGCCTCTAGTCAATATAAGAGGGGGGCCTCAATTCACTTCCTTTACAAATCAATTTATTTTCCTCATTTCACACGCAGAATTTGAGATATCAACTAAATATTAGGAATCAAGCTGAGCATTGGTCTCTTCCTGTTTCAATACATATTCAAACCAGAGCTTTTTTCATTCTCCCTGTTTGCCTCAAACTGACGTTCATCAGTCTGGTATATAATATTCAATCATCTACATAATCGAGTTAAAGTTGACATTCAAGAAATGTCCAATTAATGAGCAGAAAATAATCCATTTTAGCATTTTCCCTTCCCGACCAATCTCCATGAATATTTAGTTACAAAAAATGATAATCACTTTATTTGGGCCTCTTTTCAGATGAGTAAACAAGGCCCCGAAGGTCGAATCTCATCAATTATTAATGTAATTTATCAACATAGCTTTCAAAAAGAGGAACACTGTCAACTTGTAAAAGAATTGTATACAGTGAGTCAGGAAAAGTGTAGGTTTAATGAGTAACTTAAAATTTCTCCTTTTCTTCAAGTCGTTTCTTCAAAAGATTTGATGCATTTTCATTTTTCTCAAAAAATAATTATTTATTCAGCAATTCATATTTTGTCTCCATCAAAGTAGTCCCCTTCAGATATAATACACTTGTGCAAGCGTTTTTCCCATCCTCGAGGCACTGATACGCACTTTTTGGTATGTCGTTGAGCTCTCTCTACGATACGTTTTTTTATCTCCTCGATCTTCACAAAACGCCCCACTTTCATGGGTGTCTTCAGTCTTAGGAGCAGGGAAAAGTCGCAGGGGGTTAAATCTGGTGAACACGGTGGCTGATGCATGAATACCGTGTTGTTTTTGGCCAGAAGCTTATGAACAAGTAATAACGATTGAGCAAGTGCATTATCATGTTGCAAAAGAAATTATTTTTCCATAATATCGAACATTTTCTCCGTATTATCCTTATTGAGCGCACGATCATATGGCAAATTTTGTTGCACTACGCCATGCTAATCGAAGAAAACGGTGAGTGAAACCTTGGCATCTGACCAAATTTAGCGTGCTTTGTTTGGTCTTGACTCTCCTGGGCTCTTCCATTGAAACGATCGGACTTTGGTTTCGATGTCATATCCACATACCCATGGTTCGTCACTAGTTACGACTCTTTTAAGCAAATATGGATAGCATTTGACGTCATTGAACAATTTCTGAGCGATGCTCATGTGATATTTTTTTTTTTGTCAAAATTCAGAAATTATCGAATAAACTTGCCTTCTACACGTTCCATGTCCAAATTTTCGAAAAAATTACACGGAATGAGCCAACCGATATGCCGACATCCCCAGCAACTTCTCTAATTGATTCGACGATTATCCATAACAATTTTCTTCACTTCCTCAGCACTTTCATCGGCTGTTGATGTACTGGGACGTCCAGGGCGTGCGTCGTCATTCACAACTTCTTAACCTCCTGTGACAAGTTTACACCATTTGTAAAAACAAACCGAGTACAATCATCGTATGCTACTGTCAACATTTCAAGTATTTTTGACCACCTTATTCCATTTTTCACACAAAATTTGATGCAAATTCTTCAACCAACACTTCCAACTTCCATACCTCCCACCAACAAACTGAATATGCTAAATAAATAAGGCAGTTTTTGCGCACAAACTCACATATCTAGTAGGCTCTAGAACAGAGGTTCTCAAACTATTTTTGTCTACCGCCCACTTCGAGAAATAATTGTTTTCTAGCGCCCTCCAATTTTTGTTACTTTACTACATCTTAAGAATCACAATCGCAGTCATTATTTACATAATTAAATTATGTGTGTCATGTGTAATATTGGTAAAACTTTTATTAATGTTATTAAAACAAACATTTCAATTTGAATTTTGAAACTAATCTAATGTGAAGGATGAATTTGATGATTTTCAACAAGTTTGTTAATATCAAGCTCGAATTTACTCAAAAACAGCCGTAAGTCACCGCCTTCGGTAATCTGCAACCGATTTCTCTTTTTAGTTAGCAACGTTGCCACAGCAAATCCACGTTCACACAAATACGATGATGGGAATGCTATTGAAAATCGTTGAACGATGGACCACAATCCAGGCTACAATTGCGGGATTGGCTTTTGTAGCCAAAATTCTTGGTACCCATTTTTTAATTTATTTTTTTATTTCTTTGTCCTGCGAAATCACTTTGGAGGATCCTCAAATGTTGGCAGTAAACAAGCAAGTTGTCGTTGTTGAAGGATACTGCTGACAAATTATGGAAATTGCGAAACTCACGTCTGCCGATAGGATTCTTGTGTAAGAGCAATTTGGCTACAAAAGCAGCAATGATATTTTTTGTTTAAATCAAATTCATGTCGTCACCTTGAAGTTGGAGATCGACATCAACAAATAACTTAAACAGATCTGTCAAGTACGCAATATCATTCTTTGAAGTGATGAGGTTGTCGTGCAATTCTTTGTCTTTGTTTTCGAAGAATTCTATTACAGAGTCAAAAAGATTGTAAAATTAAGTCCTCTTGATAACCAACGCACTTATGTGTGAGATAGCAACCGGTTGAAATATTCATCATTAGCAACACAAAGCTGAGTAAATAATCTGTCATTTAAAGAGCTGTTTCGAATTTTATTGAGTGCTTTCATGATATATTGCAGTGATTGAGAGAGGCGCTCACTCAAATTTTTCGCAACTAAATGTTGCCTATGAATGACGCAATGTACAGCGAGCACATCTGGAATTTTATTTTTTAAGTATGCTATGAGGCCTTCGTGACGTCCTGTCATAGCCGGAGCGCCATTCGTAGCAGCTGATATAATATTCTTCAGTGGAATTTTTTAGGAGCCGCTGAAAAAAGTTTTGACACAGTTGGCTGAGCTGAGTTGGCTTTTCTAGTTCTTGAAAATGTGTCACACTTTTGTCTTTTTTATCTGGATGCCTTTTATTCAAATGATCTTGTAGCCTTGAGGATTTCATCGCTTCATTCGAAAATGTTTTTGACAAAGAAGGCACGTAGGCGAAGATGGATTTGTGGGATTTTCAAAAAACCCATATTTTATATATTCCGCGCTATACTGCCGTTTCTTCTTTTTTGCTTCCGACATAATTTTGTCTTCAAAAATGCCGAAGTAAAGAATCGAGTATTAAAAACTTGCTAACGACACTACTCACAGTATTCACCAACGCACGTACAGCACTTCACCTAGCTAGTCACTAACTAAATTCACTTGTTTTCGTTATATCGTCAAATGACATTACTGGCTGTATGGCACGCGCGCTTTTATATGACGCAGCTGTCGGGCCTAGTACTTTCGAGAATGGAGACTAGAAACTTTACGCTTCGCGTTGAAGCTTACCGCCATCTACTTTACAGTTTGACAAATATCGAATAAGAAATAGTTACTGTTTAGTCCCCTATAGATGGCGTTACACGAGGAAACGCGCGTTAAGCGTAAAGGAGCAGTAAAGTTTGTGTTGAAAGCAAAAAAAGATTTTTAAATTGGCTATCGCCCCCCTAAACCGCTTCAACGCCCCCTAATCTTTTCTGTGTCCTTTACTGCCCCCTATGGGCCTCCACCGCCCACAAGGGGGCGTTATCGCCCACTTTGAGAAAGACTACTCTAGAACATACTCCCCAGGAAGGAATTCCATATCTTAAATGAGAATGAAATGATGAATAAAAAACGGTGTTAGCTGCAGAAGAAGGAGATTATCTGGAAGTGATTCTTACTGCGAGTGCTCTAACGTGATCAATTATGATATTTCCAGGGAAAAAGTGTTCAATTTGTTCTCGATACCACTTCCATTGTTAGATATTGGAATTTTATCAGTACTGGAGTTAGCGTTTTAACAATTTGACTTCTACCAGTGAGATACGGTTCCAACTACTTATCAGTTATTCCGTCAATGCCACAATTAAATAATGTGGCATAAGGAACGCCCAAGTTGCGATAATTCTCAAATCACCCTTCCCAATTTTTCGCGAATGGCAATCCAATATGATATTCAGTGTCCTAATTTGAAAATTATCTCTGTAAGTCAGCAGAAAACAATTACCCAAGTATTCCGGAAGGCCTATCAAACTACTAGCAATGGTTAATTCACATTCCTCTCGGGCCAATTTCCGCAATTCGTTTCTTTTCAGGACAACCCCACGAGCGATTTTTATCAATGATATCCCGTCCAAAACTCCTCTCGCCAACAAATACCCCATTCCGATCCACAAGCCTCCTCAATTATTCAACCCGGCGTCCCCCTATAAAATACACCCTTCGCCCTCCACTGCTCTCCAAATTCCCAGAGGTCCAAAGTATCGGATAGAAGCTATAGAGTAGAGTTCACATAGTTGTAATGTATTTCCAATGGGGCACTCACTCCTCATGTTGCCACACTTAGTCCTTTATGGTGATACTTTAACCCTTTCGCGTGTGTATGAGCTAGAGTTCACCCTTGATAGTGGATTCCGCCCCCTTTTTAAGCCGTCGTGCAGGTGCCGTAGCAATTTGTACTGTTTACTTCGACATTCCCGAGTGTAGAGCAGAATTTCTATTGCAGAATCGGGGTTAACAGCGAAGAAAATAGATTTGCGTTTGGTTGAATCTACCCGAATTACTTGATTGTCTAGCCATTTTAATTGGTAATTCCGATTGGGGCGGTGAGGTCTTTATATGAAATGGTTCAGAGATTTCATTGTTATTACAGATTAAGTTAGTCCTCATTGTCGAACCCAGCATTAGAAAAACAACTTGGAAAAACAAAAAATTTCATTTAAATTATTAGCAGACGGATTAACAACGACTTTAATGATTGGGCGTCCTCGTTTTCTTTTATATTCCTTATTTTGTAATATACAAAATCGAAATCTACTCACCTACCCATACATTCTAAAGAAAGCAATTTTTTAACGTTATTTCGTTACAATTTTATAATTTGTTACCTGAAACAATGAAAAAAATAAATAATAAGCATTTGTCCGTGTTAGAAATCACACGTTAAAAGGTAAGACCTCGTTAGTCCTTAGCGCGCACAAGATTCGACTTCCGAGGGTTGTTGTTCGTAGGGGTGGGACAGCTGGGTAACGGAAAAAATATTTTTTTTGTTAAAAAAAAAGCTGGGGGTATATATACCCGAACGTGGAGATATTTTGTACAAATGCTGAACTAGGACTTCAAATACTTACCTGGATTCTAACGACTGGGTTTAATACATATTTTCTATTCTGTACAGCTATCTGTTAAGTTATATTATTATAATACATAATATTATAATATGTCTAAGGGAGACTACTTTGGAGACAAAACGGAAAATGATGAATAAATCGATAATTTTTGGGAAAAATTGAAGTTCAATCATTTTTTGAACAGACAGCGTATATTTTCAATTCTGTATACATATTTCTGTGAATATTCATATATGAGTATATAATATAGTGATGTTATTGTATTTTCAATTATTGTAAACATTATAACAAGCGAAATAAAAGTATTATCATTATTGTTAGACAATCCGAAATGGTGATATAATTCCCCGTAAATCTAACTCAACCCAGTACAAAATACTTTTTCTACGCTCTAGTAATAATCACGCTTTTATAGCCCGAGGCAGTGTTCTGTAATTCGGAATCCAAACTCGCTGCATAAAAAAGTATACGTTTCAGAAAATTAAATATGGATAGAATGCTTTTTATCTTAGTTGATGTGGATGATGCAAAAAAAGGGAAAATTCTTTACATAATGTCATTCCTCTAGGGAGTACACTTTGACGCCAACGGCATTATTTTTATATGTCTAATGTGACTTATGAGAGATTTCTGAATGAGCAGAAGAGTGAAAGGATGGTAATATGCCATTTCGCAGAGTATAAATCAAAAGTCAGTGTTAGACTTTACTGCATTAAAATTCAAGAGCCATACTTCATTTATCCATGTTTTTTGACAACGTCTGTGATTGATGGCTTGTTTACTTTGTGGTAATTCATCACTAGGTAATTTCATTTATACGACCGATTTCGGGTTCAACCCCATTATCAAGTATAAAAGTAAAATGTGAAATTTGAAAACTTGGTTATATCGGGAGTTTTCAGGTAAGAAGGAAGGACACCCTGGTTGATTTAATTATCTGTTCTTCCATCTTACCTTAAAACTCTCGATATAACCGAGTTTTCAAGTTTCACATTTTAGTTTTATTCTTGATAATAGAGTTGAACCGAAAACCGGTCGTATAAATAAAATTAACTAGTGGTGATTAGACAAAAGTGTATTTATTAATTTCATTGAAGTATTCTTTGGCACTATTAAATCTTTCATTCCATTCCACCGCTGTTACCGATTTCACGACTTTGTGGGTCCTTGAAATACATCATCTTCATGCAGTTTCTCCATAAAATAACAAACTATTACATTTCAGAAACACTTACTTCTCAACTGCTCATTTCTGTATACAAAAATATAAACATGGCCGCTGCCATTTTCTTTTGAAAAGTATCAGCCCAAAAATTTAGGATCTTGAAAATTTCAATGTTGAACGCGAATCTCAGTTCAGCGGTATATTTTTATAATTACAATTAGAATGTTTTTCTCATAAGTGAAGGGGTTGTCAAAGTTTTTCTAACAAATTCTGACGCTCTGTAATTTAGACTCGTGAAACAAAATGAAAAACATGTTACTACTCACTTTTCTTCAAACCCACATACAATTTTCTGATTAGAATATTTACTGGGATTGTGAAATACAGGGTGTAACTAAATAAGTGTAAAACATTTAAGGAGGTGATTCCTCACCGGAAAAAAGATAGGATCTTTCATATAAAGAAATTTCATTGGAGCATCCCTTGTTAAGATACAGCCCCTCAAAGGGGGTACATAAAATTTGTATAACAATTTTTTTCGCAAGCACTAAAAAAGTTACAATATTGAAATTAACCTGACGTTTTGTACTACCAAAAAGACACTTAGCCAGATATTTATTTGGTTTACCCCATGTTTGTAAGGGGTGGAAAACGAAAACCCCTAAAATTTATTTCCAATGGAACTTTTTATCTTATTATTTGTTTACCATTAAAAAATTTATTTCCGATAGCCCGTTTCATTCTAAACAAAAAATGTCACTTTTGCCCAAAATGAACCAGTTCGCAGCAAAAAATTATTTTACGAACAACTACAGAGATACATCGTCATAAATGCGGAAATACGAAACTAATCTATCTAGTAGGTCGCTATTAGCGATAGTGACAATTAAATTGGTGTATGAAGCTGTCAGTTTGTGATTTTTCGAAATTGAATTAATACTAATTGTGTGTTGTTATTCTGTTCTTGATTTGTTACTTTAATAATTCACTTGTTATTAAAATGGCATACACAAATGAGGAAATAGCTGATATGCATTACGTTTACGGTCTGTCGCAGGGAAATGGGTTAGAAGATATGCTGAAATGTATCCTCAACGGCAGCATCCTTCATGTAGAATATTTGCTCGACTTCATCAACGATACGAGAATATGGTTCATTCGACAAAAGAACGCAGGATTGTGGTCGCCATCGAGATGTACGAACACCACAGCTTGAGGAAGCAGTACATGATTTGATTGAAGAAAAACCTACTACCAGTACTAGAAAGATTGCTTCCCAACTAAATATTGATCATATGATGATATTTCGAATTTTAAAGGAACAACTCTTATACCCTTACCATTTGCAACGAGTACAGGCACTGTTACCGCGAGACTTTCCGAACCGTCTTGAATTTTGCAATTGGATGCTGGAAATGATTATAAGAAATTGTGACTTTCTTAAGACGATAGAATTCACAGACCAATGTAGTTTTTCTCGGGACCTTCACGCTATTGTCGAAACTAACCATCAAGAACAGTTTTCTCTTAACGTATGGCTCGGAGTTATTGGGGATGATTTAATTGGGCTTCATTTTCTACCTCCTCGATTAAATGGCGAGGCATACGTTCAATTTTTAAAAGAAGTGCATCCAGTACTGCTGAAGGAAGTTCCTTTGGGCGTCAGAAGGGATATGTTTTTTATGCATGATGGGGCTCCCGGCCATTTTAGTCTAGTAGCACTTCAGCATTTAATTGAAACATATGCAAATCAGTGGATAGGTCGAGGAGGACCACAGAACTGGTCCGGTCGATCCCCGGATCTCAATCGATTTCTCTATTTGGGGCCATTTCAGCATTTGGTTTATCGTACTCCTGTTCGCGATGTAGAGGACTCAAGAAACCGCATCATCGATGCGTGCAGGGTAATCAGAGAGACTCCAGGAACATTTGAGCGAATACGTGGCTCAATGCGCCGACGTCTAGACGCATGCGTAATGTCTGAAGGTAGACATATTGAACATTTACTATGATTTCTACATGGTGTGTGTTTTGTTATTAATAAATTAGTTTTGTTTATTATCCTTTGATCGTTTAATGCAGGTACTGACTACAAAATAACAATAAATCCAGTTCGCATTTACGACGATGTATCCCTGTAGTTGTTCGTAAAATAAATTTTTGTAGCGAACTGGTATATTTTGGGCAAAAAACTCAAGAGACAGTTTTTGTTTAGAATAAAACAGGCTATCGGAAATAGATTTTTAAATGGTAAACAAATAATAAGACACAAAATTACATTGAAAATAAATTTTAGGGGTTGCGTTTTCCACCCCTTACAACCATGGGGTAAACCAAATAAATGACTGACTAAGTGTCTTTCTGATAGTACAAAACGTCAGGCTGATTTCAGTATTGTAACTTTTTCAGTGCTTGTGAAAAAAATTGTTATACAAATTGTATATACCCCCTTCAAGGGGCTGTATCTTAACAAGGGATGCTCCAATGAAGTTTCTTTATATGAAAGATCCTATCTTTTTTTCGATGAGGAATCACCTCCTTCAATGTTTTACACTTATTCAGTTACACGCTGTATAACAAATAGTTGAATTGGAAAATTTTTTAGTACAGATGTACTGTTGAAGTTAGTCGAGTCATATTGAGAGTATCAAAAATTACATATTATTTAATATTTGACTCGATTAAATCAAATGGAGTTTCGATTTGGAGCTACTCCACAAACTCCCCTGGAAAGTTCTGTCCCAATTTTAATATAGCTATTTCGATGTCTTATGGACGCTGTAAAACTCATTTTGGAGGCCAAGCCTTCAGTTTTGTTATAATTTTAACCGTTTGAAAAAATACTCAATTAAATTTCAATTGATTCAAACTTTGGTAGGTTGACTAGATCTGCCTGACGAATAATTTCATTTCGAGTCGAAAATCTTCGACATTTTTTTCACTTCCACCTCTTCCATCTAAATAGTAAGATTCAACCTTCCAATTCAACCTTCAGTTTGAACTTCAGGAAAAGGCTTTCAGAATTCTAGCAAATGTGGGTTATAGGAAATATCGCCGTCCTCTATTCTTCAGCTTAGCAAAATGCCACAATCTAACTTGTATGTTCATACTGTATTGTTAGCGACCCATATAATGTCGAGAATTTTCCGAAACACTATAACAACAATTATTATTCTATAAGATCTACCAAATCACTGTATCTTTTCAGATATAGATATACGTTCAGATTAATATACCCGTAGATCAAACAACCAGAAATCAAGAAATTTGTAACTTCCACATATTATGGTGAAAGAAAAGAAACAATTGCGGGATTTTTCAGAAAAAACAATGTGGAAGTGGCATTCAGGTCACATGCCAGGTTATCTAATTCTCTTTTCAATGACAAAGATAAAGCGGATCAGGTGGAGAAATCTGGAGTTCATAAACTTGAGTGTCCTGAGTGTAAACGTGTTAATGGGGGACAATGTGGTCGAAATTTCTGAAAATGTTATGCTGAGCATGAAAGGTTCTTCAGACTAGATGGAAATGATTCGACGTTTTCAAACCATCTCTTGGAATTCAACTACAAGGTCGCGAAACTAAATGATACGCAAATTTTGGACTATGCAAGCAAAGGTAGGAAACTCAAGTATTTGGAATCCTTGGAAATTTATAACCATAAGCATTGCATATTCAACCTGCTAAATAATGAAATCGACCTAGTTTATTCGTCGGTTTTCAAATCAGCGTACTCACAATGTCATAGGTAAACAAAATTCAAGTTAAGGGCCGTCTGTTATTACCTACAGTGGTATATAGATAAATGAGTGTTGGGTAAAGTTGTTAAAAATAACCTAATTACATAAATTTTGGTCATGAAAGATTTCTTTGAGAGTTCAACCCCAAATACGTGCCCGGCTAATAGCCATTCGTCCAAAAATCTTCATTCGTAATCCCAAAATATCACGTACAGCGAAGCATTAAAGTTCAATATTCAACGTATGTGTATGAAAACATTCACACATAATGAGTTAATGTGTTTACATTTAATGCTATAATAATTTGGTGGTGACTAGATAATTTGGTTTCTGTACTACACGTGAACAAAATACTATTCATAATGAAATATGATATAATCGGAATTCAAGAAATACTTCATTGTGAAATATTCACTGAACAGTTTTTATGAAAACTCAACACGTTTTTCGCTATAAAATTGCTTCTTCAGACGTTTCTATACTTCGAAGTATTTATGAAGTGATTCCCTTCAACTATTTTTATTTCAAAGGATGTATTTTTATTGTCCTATTGTCCATAATCATATTCTAAACCTCTGAAACTCATAAACATGAATTGATCATATTATTTATTTATATAAAGAAATTCATGATATTTCAATATGCTATTAATAATTTGACTTTATTCATATATGACAACTTCAGGTGCATGTATTACTTTGGTGTTTAACGAGTTGGTTTCAAAGGAATTCTCCTATGAATGTACAGATTTTTCCTTCTAATTTGGAGACAGAAGATGGTTTCAGAATATATGGGATGAATTGTCATTGTCTGCAGAATAAATTTATGTGTTCGCAAAAATCGTGAAATATGACCAAAAGATTTTGAAAAATTCAAAACTGAAACGAAGAGGATAAGAAAAACATAAAATTCAGTACCACGAATACTAATTGTTATCATTGAACATTGTCAAAGTGAAATATCTTCGGTCTGAACGTTGAACAGATTCATTTTCGTATTTTGAATTTTCCATAACCTGGAAAATGATTAAAGCCGTATCTATATTCGATTTGCTCAACGATTCAACTGAAAAAGTTAGTTGGATACATGGAATCATGAAAAAATAAAATAATTAATGAACAATATATTACATTCATCTTCCCTTCAAATTTTTTACAAGGAACAGAAACAACCGGAACGTCAGCTTTTTCCAAAAGAAGGGTAACCGTTATTTTCACTAATTTCATCTCATACGATCGTTAGCATTCATGTGAGTACGCAAATATTAAAGAAACCTTGGAAAGTTCACATATTGAGGATCAAAATGAATAAGGTTTTCAAAGTTTCACAAGAATCTGAAGCTCTGAAGCTGACGTATTATCTTCGATATTTCTGGGCTTTGAGTCTATAGTATAACAACGTTTCACCCACAAAGGCGGCAAAGGCGGTGGTCATCTAATGCGGCAATGAGGAAGTTTCAACGAGAGATGTGAGGCAGGTTTTCTGAAAGAAATGCCTGCTGTGCTACTTTTAGAAAACTGATATTTCAAGGTCTGATTAGCAGGAAACGAGTATACTTCTTCAGAACTCACAGAATGAAAGAGTCGAAAATCTCATAGCTTGTTTTAGTCTTAACTACTCAACATATATTTCCAAACAAAATGAAATTAGTCATCTCCTGACATGAAACTAGTGGAATTATAGACCATCAACAGAAGTTTTAGAACTATCTAACGACATACAGTGGTTTCAGCCAGAACATAGTACGAATTGGGAATGCAAATTCCACATAACCATAATAGTGTTTTTGAAATAATTTATTACCAAAAGCTACATATTTCAAACCAAGCACCCTGTATAAAAAATGTTCGCATGCTCACGAAGGCCTAGTCCATATACAGACTATGTCAAAGCTCTACTGAAACGATAAACAGAACACATTCAAGTTTATTGAACGAAATCAAAACATATATCAAGCTCGGCAATCAAAAAGACCTCGTTTTCTCCGAGTCACCCTATACCAAAAACAATTTTCTGCTCTATAACATCTCCAGACGTACCCATAACATTTTTCATTTCAGTAACAGCTAATAAATAATAAAGTTCGCAGTAAAAGCAAAGGATTGAGATTGTAAAAGTTGGCAAAGTACACTTTTATGATGTAGCAATAAACTAATCCCAGCACCTGAACACGGAGGAAAATCACACTTCTACAAGTTCCTAGTGATTTATTTCTTATTCCCACACTGCATTATCACCTCTTTCGGGCCTTTTCGAAATCAACGACTTTTTATTTTTTACTTTACCTGCTTGATATAATGTTTGGAGAAGAGTCACAATTTTACAATCAGGGCGAATCCAAAATTTTGTCAATGGGAGGCATGGATCAAAGAAGTACCCAGGAATTTGTTTCGGCAGGAGGGTTATACGAGTAGATATAAAACATGTTTCAAATTGGAAATTGGGTGTTTGGGGCCGCTATAGAAAGAAGTATTTTCTCACGTTTGGAAAAAAATGTGTCGTAATCGTGAAATGGATTTCTAGAAAAAATCAATTATTTTACTGGACGCTTGAAGAATTAACCAACACGTGTCAGTATTTTGTAAAGTATTGCACCACGTGTTGCGGTACTAACTACACGTATAGATACGCCCGAAGATGCCATTGCATGGCGAAACACGTGTTGCGTTTTTGTAAAACTGTTTAGTGGAAATCTCACAATGAAATGTTTTTTGAATACATTACTGATTGTTAATTTATGTCTGGGCAGGTTCAAAAACTTGTGGATCTCACTCCTCATGCATGAATCTCTAGTAAAACTTCATAGATATATTATGTTGCATGTAACATAATACCAAATGAATATTAATGAAGTTTTTTTCCAACACCAAACCGTTATTTTGATACCTCGACACGTGTTTCGATCGCCAAGTGTTCATCTTCAAGTGATCATCTCCAGTTTGATCTTCCTCTTGAAGATAATCACTTGGTGATCGAAACACGTGTAGAGGTGTTAAAATAACGGTTTGGTGTTGAAAAAAACCCCAATAATATTCACTACTACATCAAAGGTTCCAAACAGTGCATCACAAGTACAATAGCGTTTGCTATTATTCTTATGAATATAAGGTTATAAAATATAGTATATGAATATAAGGAATATAAGGTCTGAATTGGGACGCTGGGGTAGCGTCCCAATTTCAAAGACCTTGCAATACCACAGGGAATTACTAGAGAAAAATAATTTCAATAATAACGAAATCGATGAATTCGTTTCTTTTACTAATTTGTGTATGAAACAAAATCGGGTCCAGGTAGAAGGTTGCTTTTATGAACAACAGGAAGGAACGGCCATCGGAAACCCCTTGTCCCTCTACCTGGCAGACCTGTTCATGAGCAGATTCGAAATGGAAACCGAAGAAAAGTCGAAGTATTTTCCTAGGATTTAGCTAGTGTATGATATTTTCGCGAGATTCGATACCAAAAAATCGAATATTGACGACTTTGTTTCCATTTTAAATAATAGATGTCCATCAATAAAATTCACGTACGAGTTAGAAAATAAAAAACAACTACCATTTCTTGATGTTTTGGTAATGAGGAGGCAATATGGAGGGTTAGAATACGATATATTTAGGAAAGAAACAAGCACGTACAGGTATATTCCTGATAGTTCACATGACTGTGGACAGCACAAACGTGCTGGGTTGAATTTTTTAGTGCATCGTCTTTTGACTTTCCCTTTAACACATGATAGGTTCACAAAACCGGACAATACAGGAAATAGCAGCCACTAACGTTTCTCGAGGGGTATTGTAGATTACATAATAAGAAAGAAGAAGTTTAGGTTGAGAATGAACGAAATCTCGACTTTCAGAAAGGACAAAAACCAAGATAAATACATCTCAGTTCCATACCATCAATATATGGAAAGATTTTCAAGGAACTAGGTATGAAGGTGGTTTTTAAAACAAGTCATACACTACAGAGCCTTTTGGGAAGTCCACAAGACAAAGTCGAGAATTCGGAAAAGTCTGGAATTTACGAAATTGAATATCAGCAGTCGCCCAGCATATTTTGCAACAAAATCATTCCATAGATTTCAGTTCATTAAGATTAGTTAGACAAGTTAACAACAACAGGCCTATGCCTATGGGAGTGTAGAAATAAGTAAACACAATAATATTATGAATAACGATGACGGACCTATACCAAAGAGCATACTATATAGCTTGTTAAAATGAAATAAAATAATGTTGTTGTGTTTACTGATTACTACATAAGGACACATTGCAAAAATAAATTTGGATAGGCAATATTGTGAAATTAATTTTTATATAGCTGAAAATTGTTTTATATAAACATATTTTGTAAAATAATAGATAAGGCAAAATTGTAAAATTAATTTAAGTTGGTATTCCTGTATGGTTGGTACGCCTGGATGGTTTACCTGTATGGGTTACCTTTATAGCATGAATAGGGTTAACTCGCATTAATTTCTAGTTTCAATCTTTCTCTTTGAAGATGATCACTTGGTGATCGAAACACGTGTCGAGGAGTCAAAAATAACGATTTGGTGTTGGGAAAAAGCTCCAATAATATTTACATCTTATAATATTACACATTTATATTATACCTGAGAAATATGACCTGTCCCATCTACATAATGTAGCACAAAGGACTAATAAATCCATCTGTCTATCTATCATGAGCTTGAAGGAGCGCCAAGTTAACAACTGTCATGAAACTGCTGCAAGGGTATACAATCAGTCTCTATTCTACTGTCTCTTATTATAAAATAATTCAAGTGACAAAAAATATTGTTTATTTTACTAGTTAATGATTTTTTTCATGAATAAAACTTAGCCATTAGTGTAGTTTTTTAATTATTGTTGAGTTGTGGGGGTCGTCAAATATTCAGCCTGTTTGAGAACCCCTGTTCTGAGCGATATATTTATTTATTTGTAAAACAATACTCTACAGGACATAGCCCAATTACAGAGCAGGAAATAACAGAGTATAATAAATACATCACAAACAAGTGACTGCAAAGTCTACAAACACTACAAACAATACAAACAAGTGACTATAAAGACTACACATTTTATATTTATTATAGGTGACAAAACACTTATTTTAGGAAGTGGGATTTTATATTTGACAATTTGCAATTAAATATATCTAAATTATCGCTAACAGAATTTGTCACGTTACACATGGTATGGATCGGAGAATTCTCCAGAACATTTGTGCGGTATGTTTTTATATAGAAAGTACTCGGGTATCTGGAACAGATTCTAGGAATGCAAATATTAATCTTTTCCAGTAATGTTGGGCAGTCAAATATGCTTTTGATTATTTTATAGATTAGTGCAACACTATAATATTCACGTCTTTTTTCGAGACTGCAAAAGTTATGCTTTTGTAGCAATTCAGAGTGGGTTGTTCCTATTGGAAGATAAATGTCATCGGTTTTTAGGCTTAGCAGTTTTAAATATCGTCTTTGAATTGCTTCTGTTCTATCAATGTGATATTGATAAAAGGAGCTCCATACAACTGACCAACTGACGCGTATCCTAACTTTGATCTTATGAAAGCATAGAATAATAGTTTTTGAAGTCGAAGTTTCTTTGAAATCACTACTGTTACGAGCAATTAATCCGTACAAACGACAGGAGGAGGTTACAATATTATCGATATGCCTATTAAATGATAGTGCAGGGTCAAATGTGACGCCAAGATCAGTAAATGTTTCTGGTCTCACCAGGGAAACGTTTTCTATAGAATAATCAAAGATCAAGATATTCGTTTTCAAACTGTAGGACATGACCTTACATTTATCCGGGTTCAGTGACAAGTTATTTCGATAAATCCATTCTACAACCCGTCCTACGTTTGCTGAGAGGCTCACACAATCATCTATGTTCTCAACGAGGCAGTATAGTTTTAGATCATCGGCATATAAAAGGAAATACACATCTATAACATCTGCAATATCATTAATGAATATATTGAAGAGCAACGGTCCCAGATTTGAACCTTGTGGAACACCGGAAGAAGCACTATATTCGGTAGATTTGAAACCATTGAGCTGAACATATTGTTTTCGATCCCGTAGATAGGATTGAAAGAGTGCGATTAAGGATGGAGATAAACCAAAGGCTACTAGTTTGTTCAGTAGAATATATATCTTATAATCAATGCAGAACTTCAAAATGCCTTTCGATAATAACCTGATAATCTTCAGATCATTTACTTGAACTCATTATCGAATAAACTACGAAATTCAAAGGGGGGGGGGCATTGCACCCATGCTCCCCCCCTTTGAATCTGTCCTCTTCTACAAGTTCCTAGTGATTTATTCCTCATTCCCACACTGCATTAGCACCTCTCCTCAGTCTTCTTTTCGCAATCAACGACTTTTTATTTGTTCCTTTACCTGCTTGCAATAACGTTTAGGGAAGAGTGACACTTCCCAGGTGCGTCTTTTCAAGTCTTAATTTGTGTGACCGTTTTTCGTCGCTCTCGACAAACGGTTTATTGTCGGGACTGGCTGTAATCCGTGTTGTTATTTTTCTGCGGGGGTGAGAAAAGGGCAATCCAGTTTTTGACTATTGTCGGTCACGTGCAGTACGATTGTTGTTGTTAATTTCTTTCTTGTAGACTAAGAAACAGTCCTGAGAGATATTTATTCGAATTCAATAGTCATTCAAGTTATTTACTGAACGTGTCGTTGAAGTGGACATGTCTTTTAAATTGGTGGACGGGCGTGGGAGAGGAGGAGATTTCTGTCAACATCTGGCGGCTCCGCTCATAATAATAATTCTTGGCTCACTGCTCAGGGCACATGATTTTTGCACCCAAAGCTCACTTACCCCACCGGTGTGGGGAATGGTAATTGGTTGATAATGCTGGCGCGTCCACCCCAATGTATCGGAGCTTCGGGGGATAGGGCCTGACCAGCGCATATTAAGGAAAAAATTAATAATAATAATTTATTTCTCAGGAGACAAAATATTGTATAGGAATAGTCTAGTCCAAAAAAAACAAGTTCACATTCAGAGCTTTGGAATACAAAGACCCGCCGTTGAAAATTCTGAATATATTAGAAATGTTATATGGGTGGATATAACAGAAATATTGATAACAATATTCTTATGAGATATATTTTGAGAAGAATTCATCTGTTGAATTTGAATGTCAATAACGAAGAACAGTTTTTCAATTCATTTGGTAGTTTATTGAATAAACATAGGAAATTATTAGTGGGAAAGCAAAAATGTACTCTATTTTTACAGATTGGTAAATGGAACTGTTTTCGAGAATTAATATTTACTTGAATATACATCATAATTCTTCACAAAACTCTATTTTTGGAAATATAAAGGCACAATTCAAAAATATATAATGATGGAAATGTTAACATTTCATATTTGCCGAAAAAATTTTCACAGCTCTCAGTACAAGGCACGTTCATGATGCAAATGTTTTTTTTTTGTGCACTGAAAACTTCCTGAGACGTGGTTGATGATTCCCCTCGAATCGACGAAAATCATGTATGTAAAAAAAGTTTTACAACTACATATTCGGAGCGGACCAAAATATATATACCTAGCCCCATACACAGTGTTTTAAGAGGTTGTGATTTTGTATTTCTCAGAAGTTATGAAAATAGTTTAAACGGACTGTAGTACCTTTTTCTAACAATCAACCATATCGTGTAGGATCAGAAATGAAGGGTAATACAGAAAATATATCTGGGAGCTACCTATTTTTTGATCAAAGGGTCTTGTTAGTTTTTTTTTCAACCGTCATACTTTTGATCTGGGTACCACTAGAAAATAAGAATTCTCAGTATATGATGTCAATATAAAACAATACAAAATTTCAAATTTATAGTTCGCAAATTTCAGATTTTTATCAATATCTAAATAAAACAGGATTTCGTCATTCACTGATGAGCATTATGAAACTCAGGGTACTTACTGGGGCATAAAGAAAGCTGATATATAAGATAGAATTAGAATACTCAACAACAACTATAACTTTTTTCTGCATTCTTTAAAATAAGAGAGTTGAAAGTTTATATGGAATGCGTCAATTTTCAAAACAGACTCACAAAAATGTATAGATTGATGATTCGTTACAGAAGAAAAGAAAAGAAACGTGATTCAGAACATTTCTGGAGTAACCTCTCAACTTCTAATAATAAAAAATTAAGTTTGTATATGACAAGTTGAAGGCTTAACACTTGGCAATCTTATTGCGATGATTGAATGCTGCTACAAAAAAACAAAAGTATACTCATTTTACATTTCGAAGTAAAGTATTGCTAAGACAAATACATATTATTTGCACTATTACAAAATTTCAGATTTACCTTACGTTAGATCTCGTATGCTAAAGCTACAAAACCTTCCTTGTCGTTGAAATATGTGAATAAGTGGCTTGACCGTCTATATTCTACTCCAGGAACTATTGACAGAAAAATAACGAATAGTGAATACATTTCTTAAGATAGACTCAAGCGAGTGTCTACGTGATGACTATAAAACGGTCGAGTCACATATTTTACCTTCAGCGTAAGGTTTGTACAGGTGGTAGTGTCTACATGCCCTAAAGTAAGAAACTTTTCTCACTATGAGAGCCGAACTTTTTTGTGAGACATGCAATATATACGCGTTTTGGCAATATTTCAAATGGAAATACTGCTGGTGTTTTTCTAGATATCTATTTTTTGTAAATGACATCAACTGATGAAAGTGAATTGTTTGTCATACGTTGACACCCAAGTAGTTCAAAATTGAAATACGCGTTGCCAAAGTACAAAAACAAATCATAATTTTGTCATAATCACTTGTTTATCGGTTTTGACAATTTTCCAAATCGTGATTCCTTAGAAGAGCCCACTTGATGACCTGATATGACGCATCTAGATGTTTTTGGGGAAATACATGAGAGAAAAATTGTGAACAGATCTAATTATTGTCAGGGAATGAATGATGAAACATTTTGAATATTCATTGAAATGAACTGAAGTGTATTTTGAATATATTTGACTTGAAATTATGACATTCATAGTTTATTTGCAGATCCTTGAAATGAATTCGAAACTGCTAATGACACGAGAACGACTGATTCGATTTTCAAATTCGAGAAAGTATTGAATAGAGAAATGAATTACCTATCAAACGAGTTATCACAAGAGTCTCCATTCTGTTTCACATGATTAAAGAATCTTACGTGCTTGCTGGTTACATTTTTATAATACTGTCAACATATCTAACGCACACTAAACACTAATCTTCTGTCCGACGAGAGAGGAGGAGCCTTCCACTACCTTCCATTGACGTATGCGTGAGAAAAAGAGAAGCCAGAGAAACTGGTGCCGTTACGCGTTAGGTAACGAAGCGGTTTACCCTCCGATGAGAAGTTAACACTTCAAAAAAGCGAAGTGTTTCTACGTGTGCAAAAATTTTGAAATGTCACTTCATATGTCAGAATTGTGTCTGTCAGTTACATTGTCTCTGTTCCCATATTACATAACACAACCTAACATAACCTAACCTATCCTAACCTAACCTAACGTAACCTGATACTCACTATTCTGTTTGTAGATCTTACTGTAGACAGTTGTGTCTGATTTTGTAAATATTATTCAAGAACATAGTTTCTTGTTCGATAATTAGCCAATCACCATTATCGATGATATCATCATAATCCGTTTGATATATCTCATTCTTCCCACCTGATTCATCCCAACTGAGAAAACAGCATCCTCAATATATTTCCTACCGAATGAACTACCTGGAAACCCGCCGTGATGTCGAATTAAATTATGAGTCAACGCTAGGCGCACATTCTCAATTCCCCGGTCATTCAGATTCCACATCTATGTGTCTTACCTGACCGCAGAGCCCGGTGTATTTCGAAAAAGGTACATTTTTTATGTCTCGAGGTGGCAAGATAAATATTTATACCGAAACCAGGGCAGATTTCGGAGTGCAAATAATGTATTTTGCGTCGTATCGATCTCGATTAGTCCTATAGAATAATAGGTGCGTATATGGGCTGGGTAATAGGGGTAATTATTCCCCAGAACACGTTTGGGCTGACGTTTTTGTGAAATTATTTAGTGAAAACCTCACAATTAAGTGTTTTTTGTATACGTTTTCTTTATTCAAATCAATATATCTTATAATAGTTCAATGGCTATAGTCACTGAAACACAAAAACGATTTTATTCCCTTTATCGTTCGGGGGAATTATATGGAGTGGTAGCCATAGTGGACGCGTTTCATAACATTCAGGAACATTCTGGAATGAGTTGGAATGTTCGTGTCATAAATTAGACTAATATAGTAATGTGTAAAATATATTCCAATAATAGACTGATAGAATTCCACAGGGCACGGTTTCAGGCCCAGTTTTATTTTATATCTACTTACATGATTCATTTAGGATACCACTCTAAATACCAACATTTTTCAACCTGATAATGATTTGTGGAACTTGGAAAAAAAGTAGAGAAAGATATGAAAATTAGTATAGACAACACAACTCTAAATTTCTTGAAATAAATTTTTAAAAATGAAAGAAGAAATGAAAATTTCTATGTTTTTTTACCACTTTTATCTGTAACTAACGTAACTGCAGTTTCGTCCTATATGGACATTCTCAAACTTATACAATAAACTAACAATGATTCATTACGTTCGCCAATATATAATGAATCATTGTTGATTTATTGTATATGTTTGAGAATGTCCATATAGGACGAAACTGCAGTAACGTTAGTTACAAATAAAAGTGGTAAAAAACAAGAAGTTTTATTTCTCTTTTCTTCATTATGATTTCCTACCACGTTGTAACGGCTACATCCATCAATTTATTAAAAAAAAATATATTTACCGTTCACAAAATATGCATTCGATCTACCGATATATAATAAATTATCTTTTGAATATCATAATTTTTATGTGGAAATAATGAGGCAAATGATAAATTTAGAAACAAAAATAAGTTTCAGATGTTCCACTACTCAAAAACATCTATTATTCATGCATAGCTTGTGATACAAAATATAATGCACAAAATCATATACGATAAAGACCATCTCTTTTCAAGTACTAGTTGCAGGAATTGGTAAAAGTTTTCGATATTGGACGATTATTTTGTCAACTCCTTTTATTCCATCAGCATGAAAAAGAAACAGATAAAATCTGCCAAAATGTATATTGCAATATACAGGGCTATTCAAATTCGTTTCTGTACATGGGGATCTCGTAAACTATAAGAGATAGAGTGTCGGTTGAATCATGGCAAAGTTGCGAATTTCAGAGATCTATTCAATGATGTAAAGAAATCGAATATAGCTCTGTTGGTTGTGGAGATATACAGAAAAAACAAAAAAATGCCAAATTATTATTTTTGCCTATATCTTCCTTATTCGCAGACATATTGAAAATCTGTCCACATTTTGCTATTGGCACTTGATGTGGGCCCTCAGAATATATCCATGAATCTTTCATACAGGGAGTCAGCTGACTTGGGCCACCCCCATCTTTGAATTTTTAAATACCGACCTGTTTTTTTTGGTGTAGTTTTTGGATCGTAGACGTTCACTCCATACTGAGAAATTAAATAAAATTTTATATTTCGAGATGTTTCGGTAATATTCGATTATATTTGTGTGAATTATTCCCTTTTAAATCACGGCCCTGGAAATTGGTTGACTGAGTTGAATAAAAACATAATAGCAACTTTCACGTCTCCCTATGTATCGTAGAGTTTTTGGAGAGTTTTTTTCAATTTTAGGTAACTATTCATATTTTTTCCATTGCTCTGAGCGTTTTCTACAATGAACTTCGAATAAGAAAACCTTTCATGATTATTAGAAACATATCAACATCAAAAATATATTATTTGTTTTAATAAGCAGAAAAAGAAATGATAGCAATGACTATAGTAGTACTAGAAATATTGGCTCTTCCGAAACAATTGGGCATAAATGTTGTACTCACCTTGGTCTTAAAATATATAACACGATTCCACAATATATAACACCATTCTAGAAGAGTCCAAATCATTTGATAGTATTTGAGAGGATTCCACAGCATTCTGAAACATATCAAACCATTATGGATTGTTATGAAATGCTCAAGAATAGTTTAGAACATTTGACAACATCCGAGATCGTTATGGAACATTCCAGAATGTCATGAAATCTTCTAGACTATTCCAAGCCTTCACTGTATAGGTGGAATAGGGGTTTATGAAGATCAGTTTTTCACTAGTAAACTGCAGCGATTATGATTCACTCCTCTCCCCTGTATGCCCAGTTTACTCCCCTCAAGATGAGAAGTTGTATACGCCACTGAAATAAAATATATTACGTCTATTTCGATTAGTCCGATGGAATGATAAAATCGTCCGGAACACGAAAAGTTGCCGTTGAATTCAAACAATGGCGTGGCAACCACAACACCTTTGATTTAATAGATTCTTCCAGACAGACTATAGCTCATTCTGATTAATAGGGATAGGTTAGGTTTTTATGGCCGGGGTGAAGAATTCTGTAGAATTCAGAAATAACTCAGGCGAATTCTTCATTTCATTTCGATTACCCTGTTAAATTCCAAGAATAATTCACGAAAATTCAGGTGAGAATTTCAAATATCTCTGGTGTGAGAATAATGTTTGAGATTTTTTGGGGATCATCTTTCTATCCAATGGATTCATTTTTGTAATAAAAATAAAACTAATTAATTACAGTGCCATGAGCCGTAAGCAATACTGTATCATTGGCGCCTTCGCCATTTGTAAGGGTTGCATGTTGATAATTTCTCAAACTTGGTTTCAGTGATCATTGTCTATCAATCCTATAGGTCAAGTTATGAAAATTAGAATTAATTTGATTCTTGAATTATTGGAGATTGTCTCATCTGATATTAGAAAATATCATAATAATAAATTCAGAGTTTTATAGGTCTTTTGTTAGAACTGATTTGAAAAAGCAGGTAATGAAGTGTAGGGAACCGGGTCATAATATTTTGTTATTGTAGATATATTGCCATAAACATTTGCAAACCATATTTTATCAGAGGGGCCGTGAATTCAACCCCGAATGTGGTTTATGGAGATCAAATCGTGAGGTGTAGATTATGAAATAAATAAACCTCTTTTTATTGCCAAAATTTCAACAAAATCAAAAAGTGAATATTCATACAAAAAAGGGATTTTTCAGAGAAATCCATACATTTTTTTTCAATCTTTTTTAATCGTTGTTCAACAGTTCAACTGTATTGGTTTCATTTTTGCCCCAATGTTACAATTCACTTTCTTAAATAATGAAGCACATTCTTTCTCTCTCTTTCTGCCGAATTCTACTATCAAGATTGAAAAAATCATCATGAAAAACGAGAATTGAAACTTCTTCACTTCACTTTTATTTGTAACTAACGTAACTGATGCAGTTTCATCTTATAAAAACATTTTCAAACTTATACATTTATGTAAACATAAAAAGTTTCAATTCTCAAGACATTTTCAAACTTATATACTCATTGACGAAAAATATTTCAAGCACATAAAAAACTATTTTGACCACATATTATTGATTGGCAAGCCTGAGAAAATCAATTATTTGTCTTCAAGCTGTAATAACTCTGCTTGTCTCATCTTTCAACAACTTGAAATATAAACCTCCCGTGGTACACTATTATCATCGAATCTGTAACCAAAATAAAATATCTGGGATTGATGTTCGACTCACACCTGAGATGGAATCTACTCATAAAATACGTAATAAAAAAATGCAATCTATAATATACAAATTCAAAATTCTTAAAAAAGTGCTTACTGTTCAAATACCTAAAAACTTTATATTGTGCTCGGTTAGAAAATCGCCTAGTATATAGAATACTACTTTACGGACCAACACTACGTATACATATGAACTCTCTGGAAATTTTGCAAAAAAGGAATCTCAAATTTTGAGATTCTCAGATAAAAAAACTAAATCGTCCCACATATTGAATAATTGATGTCATAATGACTTGCTCGTATGACTCCATTAAAATATACAACACGGTACCGGCAAAATACAGGCAATAATAAGCAATAGATGGAAGTTCAAAAATAAACTGAATGGCCTTATACTTCCTCATCTTGATACAAAAAATATGGGAATCTTCCAATTTGAACAAGATTCCTATGGCTGGGACTTAATCAAAGAAGCGAGTGAATATCAGTTAAGTACTGTCATCGATAACTATGGTGGATTCAACTCATTCCGTGACATAAAGTCGTAATTTTGTGAACGAATTCAGTGTTTTTTCTTATAATGTTATCCGTATTTGGTACTGAGGAGCCGATAAGGCAACTATCTTAAAGCGAAACATCGGATGTGTAGCAGAGAGGATGAAAATGTTTCATATAAGTGACATTTTACTTCTTTCATTGATTATATTGTGTAGATATCCTATGAATGATATCGGATTTGATTCCATTACGAATGTTTGGAATACAAACGAAATAGAGAAAAGTGTTTTTCGTATAATTCGTATAACATTATTTTGTTTTTTCAAATTCAAATTCATATTTATTAACTAATGTACCTACAATATCAAATGAATGTCTACAAATATAAAAAATTGGTACGTGCATAATATTTTAACACAGTCTGCTAAGTGTAAACACCTGTGTGCGACTGGGTTAGTTAATTTGAACAAGGGCAAAATGAATTATCTGTTGAACCGAATTATTTTAATGTGAGCACATTTTCAATTTTTTCAGTATTATCTAATATCCAATTGTGTAATGTTTTTTTAGTGCTGTTGGTCTCAATGTTTCAATTTCTCGTGGAATCATATCGTAAATTTTTCAACCAATACACATGGAGTGTTGTTGCATTAAATGTAGAAGTACACTTAGCAATTTGATCTTGTATCATATTGATGTTCAATTATGTCAGTACTCGCAAAATATTTTTTTTATTAAAATGATAGTGATTTTGTAGAATGTTTGTCTAAGAGTTTCTGAATAAACGTCTGATGGAAATCTAAAAGATTTTTTGAATATTATTTTTATTGTATACCCATGAATGGACACGACAGATTGTAATGAATTTTCATATATTTGATAATATTGAAAAATGATGCATGAAAAACTTCGAATATATATCTCAGAGGTTTGAACTCATAAACACGTTTTCTTACTTTTTTTTTTATAATTCAAGTGCAATTTTTTTCCACTTCAGGCAACAATCTACATAAATTTCTAAATATTTCATTTCTGGGGTTCTATTTAATTTCAGAGTGCAATTGCATTTTTGAAAACGTTTGTATAAGCATTCCGAACTATGAATTTTCATACCCCCATATGAATTATCCAATAAATCTTGTTATAAGTTGTTACAGCAAAATTATAATTAAAAAAGCTAAGACTTCCAGGACATACTAAGTTTTTTCTCAAAAATGACCCAAAAACAACCATTACTATCAGCATGTTATTGAGACACATCCTAAACAGTCGAATACATTCAATCGTCACTGAGTCGCCGATATATCCTCCTGCTGACTCGAAAAAGCTCCGACTCCTCTCATACAACCTTCCCGAACCTCGCAAGTACAAAGCTCATCCGTCGCAACCGGCAACTGCACCTTCTTCTCCGTCCCGACACCTCAACCGGCTTACAGCTGCATCATCATTAGTTCGCCTCTCCGCCGTATCCGCGCTGCAGTCAGATCGCGAACAAGCCTTCCCGATTCGCTTTATCCGTCAGTCCGATTCCAGCGATAGCTTAGTTCATATCGCGTGTAGAAGCGTCGCTCCGGAGAAACACGATTAACAATCGAGTGCAAAATGATTTAGACGCGTTTCGCGGCGCTGAATGTAGTTTTTATTTTTTTGGTGTTTTTTCTTCCTTGAACAGGACATTGTTTTAGTTTTGAGTTTACCATTTCCTTGGGGATATGGATACGTTGTTTCGAAGAGTTGGATCTAGCAGCAGATCGGCAAGAATTGAAACTGTAAGTGAAAGATCATGGTGGTTTCCGTCTAGTTGAAAGTACAGTTAAACGAGTAGGTTTCGCGGTCTAGTATGGTTCACAGAGTGGGTTTCATGAATCTTAAAGAATCGAAATGAAAACTGGGAAGTTGTAAAAAGTATCTTTTGGAAGGTTGTCCTACTGACGTTTTATAAAAGTGACTTTTCGGTGTTTAGTTTCTTGGCACAAGTAGGTACCAAAAAGTAATTTTTGTGCTCTACTGTTTGAAAGTTTAAAAAATATACAGAAACATATATAGAACTTTTTTAATTTATATCATCTTAAATTCTGACTGATACTGATAATTTAAAAGGCAAGTTATAAGTATTGTTTTTGACACATTGACTGATCGACTGATTATGCCATTTGTATAAAATGTATTCCCTATTAATTCTGTTTCTGTTATGATTTAATACCATTGATCATTAATACAGCGTTAGTTTTCGATGATTATATTACGGTTAAATGAAGAAATACGACATTCTCTGAAGATGATGTTCAAACACAAATTGAATAAATCAATATACAATATGTCCAAGATAAGAAGGGTCAGCATGGGAAAATGGCAATCTTTGCCAAATTACTCAAATTATGAAAAAATTACCCTTTTTTTGAAATCTTGTTTGGGAAACGTTTGTTTTGTGTGATACATCATTAAAAATGTTGCCAATAAGGCGGGTGATTCTTTTTTCCGCTCCATATAAAAACGGTTTGACGGTTTCTCGGAGACGAAATGATGGATTGAAAATCTGTGAACGTCATCTTGTACAGTTTGAAAAGTGAAAATGAGATTATTTTTGTATATCTCTTTAAATAATAATGAATAAACAATTGTAAAGGAAATTGGCGAATTTCGATTCCATTCGAATATCACTGGAACTAAGAAATCGGAATTTCATAAATTTTCAAACGAATCGCTCATGCATACGTATAGATACGTAAAGGGAAAACGACAGAAGTTTAATTTTGTAAATTACCAAAGCTTTGTTTACTACTAGACAAAAAACAAATCAAGTACAGCAAGTGTCAGATTTTTTTACAAACATACCTTGTCATGCAGACAATTAGAAGTACAAGACACAAGACAAAACTACATTTATGAAACTATTAATTAAATGTTTTGTAGTTTTAGCACGTTGTTTGTCTAAAAGATACCATTCTCGTGATTTGATATACCAATTGTATTCGCTAAAAGAAATTTTTCAATTCAAAGAGCAAAAGCATAGATTCCACCACTAAGATCTAATTTCCGTTGGCAGAAATTGAATGATTATATTTCAATGTGGCCACATGCAATTATGTAGCAATTGAAATGTTATTTACATTTGATAGATTTATAGCACCAGTAATATTTTTAACGATGTATATTGATATACTTGTGACATTTACTTATTTAACAAAATTTAATAATTTCTGAATGCTGAATTGTTTGGGCAAAAAACTGTAATTTCGGATTTGATAGTAAACAATATAATTCTCCACAATCCATTGAAACCCTTATCTCGTTGAAAAGTTTGAAAGATTTAGGTAAATTCTTAAAGATTAACAATTTATGAGTCTGTGTTGACATCTACGATATTTTTTTTATGTATTCAACAATCAAAATCCCTCGGAGTTTCACAAACCACCGATAAAAACATGTCACTTATAATGGTGATATGTACTTATAATGGTGTCACTTATAATGGTGATATGTAATTACCATTACTTACTCATACATATTTATTGCAGTACTACTTACTTATTTTTATCAAAAAGTCATGAATATTTTTATTCAAATATTAGTTTTCTATTTTCATCTTCACATTCAAAATGTTTTCAATAACGATGGAAACAAGTGTCTTCAATTGTATATACTGAGGCTTTGTGTATTTGTTATTTGCGAGGCATTCCTAATAGGATGAAATAGAAATATGCCCCCTTTCCCACCCAAATGTGCAGTTAGGAGGGTGCCTTTCATCATTAAATATATTCTGTATGCTAGGGGCGATTTCATAATTAGGTGGATCATTAGTTATTTCACATGCAGGAAGCTTCACCAACAAGTACTCGAAAAAGTAATTGATGAAATTCTCATCCGTGAAGCTAACCTCGATAATATTCTAGTGTGTTAACCAGAATGTGCTGTGAAATGATAATCTTGATGAGCAGTGTTTATAAAATCTGGGATTGACACAACAATTGATTCGATGTGAAATTAATTCGGCTGTTCATTATCAACGTTATTATGTCTGTTTATGCTAGTTCAATGTATATTCTTTCAACGAGATTTGTATTTGGTGTACGATTTCTTATTTCACAAAATGCTTTCGGGAAATAGCCAAACATCCTGTGTTTTCTAGGCTACAAAAGATTGAAAGGCAAGCAGTTGGGGTGGTATAGGCCTCCCCTATTCCCGACCAATTTTTACCTGTGTTCATTCATGTCGGAATTCGAAAAGAGATCGAAGGTATAGGTAACAATTTAAAACTACATTGGATGGAGCCTCGTTTATTTGGTATTTAAAATAAACTGAATTTGACATGTAGTAAAAGAGTATACCAGTAAAAATCAACCATTTGGCTTTGTAATTTTCTAATTGCTTTTGGATTTATTACTGTAAAATAAGAGATACCTGAGTTATGGGAAAAAAAGTTGATCTGTTAGAAGTAAATTTAGATTATTATCATCTATTGTACTACTGATTCATTTCAAACAGTTACTCTATTAAGAGATATGTCTATATTTCAAACAAACGTCAAAATAAAATGACTTCACCATGTGATACTTTCAACACTTGATCAGACATTTGTAGTTTGTTGGAAAAAAGACAAAAATGATATACCTCATTACTTGATTTTTTCAAGGGTGTTTTCCATTTGGAAAGGAGAAGTCACCACTTAATGAATTGATATATTTTCGCCCACTAACCATATAACCAACAATCTTAATCAGTACTTACATATCAGAAATACGCGATGGACTGTGACTGCTCATCGTTTTGAGGTTCAACTCAGTACACCTCGAACTTCACTGTTCAAGAACTCTTTCATTTAGAAAACTTCGTTCATGTGGAAATACGCGACGGACTGTGACTGCTCATCATTTTGAGGTTCAATTCAGTACACCTCGAACTTCACTGTTCAAGAACTCTTTCATTTAGAAAACTTCATTCATGTGGAATAAACTTTCTGCGAACGTTTTTCCAAATGGATTTTTGATCTCCAGCGATTCAAATCCAATGTGAATCGCTACTTTCGCACAGGCACCGCACTTAGAGCGCCTCAAGTTGTGCTTGTATTTTGTCCTAAAAAACTTTCGTTCAGCCAGCTGTTACGTTAATAATCTCTTATTTAATCCTTAAAAGTGCCGTTGTAATATAAAAAACAACATTGTCTGACAGTTTATAAAATGCAAGAAATCCGATAAATCATATTTTGATAGATGAAAATGTCAGTCTGTTTCAATTGTTCTGAATCATACTACTTAACCTCTGAAAACTCTGATGAGTGGATTAAAAATATTTTTGTCACAGTTCAATTAAGATATTGAAGAGAAACATGGTTTCAAGCTCGGTTTCAAGTGGATCGAAGCTGTCAAAATAAATGCAATCCATGACTTTGAACAGAAATCCAAAACAGATAAACGAATTTCATCAGTTCGGACTTCCATTGTCTAATATAATATAAATTGATGATGAAAAACACCACGAAACATTGTCAACCACCTTCAAACAAACATAGATGAACGAGATCAACACTAGGAGTGTACTATCAGTAGCGTAAAAAATATCAATAAAACAGTGGAAATAAATAATCGTGGTATTAATTACAAAACTAATGGGATAAACCAGATATTACCAACAAAATTTTGTAAACACAACTCCCGTGTTAGGAATCAGACGTTGAAAGGTAAGACCTCGTTAATCCTTAGCTCGCACAAGTTTCCACTTCTGAAAGTTGTCGTTCGTAGGGGTGCGACAGCTAGTTAATGGAAAAACAAGATTTTTTTTTAAACAGAAACATGTGAAAATAAATTAACAGAATTACTTGACTCTTGCAGAAATTCATGGTTACCCTACGAGAGGTTCAAAAATATACGTGTTAACCACCACAAAATTTCAAGAAGTCGAATTGGTATGAACTATTTTGGCCCAAAATTCTTCAACATTCTTTCAATATACAATTAGCATACAAGAAATATGAAGAAAGAGTAACAGATTTTTCAATTAAAAATGCATTTAACGAATTTGACGACTTTTCAATTCCCTACTTCAGTTAACACCACCACTAGCAAATCACACCACTTTGTGAAACATTATTTATTCTGTGACATATGAATATCGACTCGTGTTGTATTCGTCTTTATATTCTTTTTTGTATTTTACATTTATTTGACATAAAAATGTAGTTACCAATAAAGATTCATTTTTATTATATATCTTTCAATGAAAATTGACGAGATTCAATATCAGGAAATTCAAATACGAATATAAAAATGATATATGATAGTCAGTAAGTGAATGTCAACTTTTGCTCATTGGACAAACTAATAAAAAACAGATCAATTAAGTAAATTTAATTATTTATCAACTGTCTTTAGAGAGTAATCACAAATTATTATGTTTATTTATGTTTCTTATTTCGTGGTACCATCACTGTTACTTGTCTTTTATTCCTGTATGTTCGCGTGAATTATGGAGGGGTGTCTGTTGGTTGACTTCGCCAATAAGTACCAGAATATCCTGTAACTCATTTTCATTTTCAAATCTTTGTACTGTTTTTATGTATTATCAATAAAGCCGATTTAATATTATTATTATATATGAACTGCTACCTTTGTTATTTTTGTTTTACATGTCTGCAATTTTTGTGCATTTTGAAAACAACAATGTAATTTTCCGAATCAACCAGTTGTGGCTATACTAGCGACCTTCATAAATCTCAAAAATTGGAGCATGCTGAGAGACAAGTTCATGCTTTTTATATGCGATCCCAAACAAAAAAGATGAGAAGGAAAATGAAGAAAAACGATGGAAGCAACATAAATGTTTCAGCTAGGAAAGGAAAACACCCAAGGGAGAAAAATAAATTGTTGTGCAATTTAGTTCAACCTTTTATTCAAAGAGGATTTCTATTCAGAACAGTCCTCAACTTTAATAACATTTACCTACGTCGAAACTAGGAAACAGGCTACTATTTCACCAAGTATATTCCCCCGTTTGAACGTGGGTTGAGAAACTACGGAGAAAACCACTTACATCCGATAAGAGCTCCTCTTACCTGCGAAACTCAATTACTCACTGATGAAAAAGCAATTTTAATGTAAAATTTAAATTAAACGTTTCGAACCGTACGGCTATTAAATAAAATGCGCATTCCTTTCGATGAGAGGAGAAACCGCAGAAGCTTTCTTATACATGTATGTACACCGGTTTTGTAATTAAACTCACTAACCATAAAACAAAGTCCAAGATCAAGTCCAAGTCGGCTGGACCCGATGAAAGAGTAATTAATACGAAATCGCTGCAACCTTTATTACATCAACCGCTATGCCAGGTAGGATGCTAAGCTTCTTATGGAGATATTGTTTTTAGCATGTTTTTGAAATGATAATTATTTTTTCCACAAAAGCATATAATCATAATTGATTTTTAATTTAAAAATCGTGCTTGCTTCATACAATTTATATCGACCTTTCATGTTTAGTGATTCGATTAAAAATAATTATCTCTTACTGAATGGTACACTACTAAATTAAAAAATCACTTTTCACACCCAAATCAATACATCAATATCAATGTATACATTATTAATGACCCACACATTTTTCAACATAAAATACACACATCGGAAAAGTCAAGGGATATTTTTAAAAATGGCAAAAATTTTTTTTAGATCGCTTTAGAAAAAAAAATGTTGACGGGTGATTATTAAACGAATGTAACTTACAACAAAATTTATTAAATGATCAAAAATACTGAGTGAGCATATAAGCAAAACTAAAAAAAATATGGCTCTTCTTTGGCACCCCGAAAAAAAATCATAATACAAAAAAAATTGGAATCAGTACAAAGTATGGCCTCCACGCTGGTTTATTACAGCCCTACATCTATCATGCATCGACAAAATGAGATTGTCAATGTCTTGTTGAGGTACATTGTCCCATTCACCGATTAAAAGCTCTCTCAATTGAAACGTTGCTTGAATGTTCCCCATATGCGGAGTAATTCTTCGTTGAAGCATGTCCCACACATGCTCGATGGGATTCAGGTCCGGTGATTGTGCTGGCCATGGCAATACATCAACTCCTTCGTTGGTGAGCCAGTCAGTCACTAGACGCGCGACATGTGGACGAGCATTATCGTGCATTAGGTGGAAGTTTTCACCAACAACACCAGCAAACGGACGGACGATAGGTAGAAGAGTGGTGTCGAGGTACAGTCGAGCTGTGAGGGAGCGATTTGGAAAAACGAGATCGGTTCTGCCGCCGATCATGATTCCGCCCCACAACATTACTGTACCTCCTCTGTATGTGTGGACTTCTGGACGTGTCTCAAACATTCATTTTTTCCAGGTCGTCTCCACAGTCTTACTAGACGAGAATTTGGATGAAATCCAAATCTGGATTCGTCTGTAAACAAAACTGTGGCCCAATCATTTGCATCCCAGTTTTGATGTTCTTGACACCAATCTAATCTTCTACCGCGATTGCCTCTCGACAAAGGTAGACATCTAAGTGGCCTTCTGTTGTGGAGATCTGCTTCATGCAGTCGATTTCTGACAGTATCACGACCAATGGTTACCTGGTGCGTCTGCTGCAACACGTTAACCAACTCAGGTGCTATGATTGTCGGTTGTCTTCTTGCGGTTAAGACCAAAAATCGGTCTTGAACTGCAGTTGTACCGCGTCCTCGCCCTGGATGTTGTTCGGCTGGACTGCCAGTTTCACGGAAACGCCGCCACAATCGACTGATAACACTTTGGGAGACCCCCAAACGAAGAGCTACATCATTTTGTCGCATGCCACCTTGAAGAAGCCCTACAGCTCTATTCATCTCAGCCAATGGTAAGTGATGGCGTTCCATGTTAAAGCACAATATTTCCAGTTTATTCGCGGAGCAAGAACTGCATAGAATGTGCAAACTCGAGACTTTCAGATTATTCATTTTAGCCGAAAACCTACAGTTTGTAAAAAACTTGATAAAAGATTAGTTACCGTTTTTGCAGGCTTTGTTCAACCCATAGAAATCTACAGGGTGGTCGAGTGTACCAATTTAATCGAAATTAAACGACCTCATGCATTTATTTTTATGATATTTAGTATGTTATAAAAATATCCCTAGACTTTTCCGATGTGTGTAATTCTAACCGGCTGTGCTCTCTTTTGAGACTTGGTTTGGCTATTCTTCAGGAACTCTATGGTTAGGTTAGGTTAGGTCCAAAGTGAGTGGGTCTATTCGACCCTCCACCGCAACCCGCAAGGGTTTATTGAGGGTCACACCCATTCACACTCGACCAAATAAACCCAGCTTCTTAACTAAGCCGATTAGTTTGTATGGTAAGTGGTCTTTCAGGTCAGATGGTAAGAGTAAGTGAGCCAATCCTGGAAGATTCTGCCAGAAGTCCATAACTCTTCTTGCCATCCAAGTGCTCAATTTTTGTTTGGCAAAGCCTAAAGCGATGCCAATGACAGGTTCTGGTCCGATGAAGCTGCTTGCAGCACCCTCCTTTGTAAGGGAGTCAGCAGCATCATTGCCTTCCAGGCCAGTATGGTCAGTGATCCAGACCAGAGACAATTTGTTAAGTCTTCCTATCGAGGAGAGTCGTTTTTGGCAATTTGCTACCAATTAAGACGTTGCTCGGTAGGAGCCAAGAGCTTCCAACGCCGCTTGACTTGTGTATGAGGTTGGATTCTTCCAATTTTTCCACGCACAATTCAATAGCGTAAATTTCTGCTTGAAACACAGTCGCATAGGTTCCTAGGCAGGTTGATATTTCTGTCCTGGGTCTGCGATTGAAAACACCTGCACCAGAACCAGAAGGTGTTTTTGATCCATCAAACCAACGACTATCTGCTTTTAATATTTCCTGCTCCCGGAGGATCCAGCCCTTTCTACTTGGAAACAGTACCTTGTAAGTCAGTTCGTAGTTGACAGCTAGAGGCATAAAGTCAGAGGTCATTTCCAGAATGCTGTGAGTCTAAATTGGTACTCACAAAAGTCTTGTGGTTATGTTCGATAATCAGAGACATTATTGATCAAACTAGATATGAACACGCTTTGAATTTCTTAGAGCATTATTATTAATAAGAGCACTGGAAGAGTAACATAAAAACAAATGAATCACCGTAACATTTTTGAAAACTTCTTGTTAACTTTCCTAGAGGACAAGTTCAAGTCAACTATCAATTGTCGTGCCAATGTAAAATGTGGAATGTAATGAAGTCACATGGAACATAAAACACTATTTCAAGAAATGCCACCACATAAAGTGAATACCTGTACCAACAGTACTTTGAATGAATTTCCACTAGGTGTGGATCATTATTCAGTAAATTTCTAATGACAGTATTATATGTCCTCAAATGGACTAATGACTTATAATGAAGACTGATTAGAAGAAAAGATGTCCGTGGTGAAGATGTTATGCGAATTTAAGATTTTGCACGATTATTTTTAGATGTGCTTCGGTGGAAAGACAAACGAATAAAGAATCGATCGATATAACCATTGGATGCATTTCTTCAAAGAGAAAATGACACTATAAAGTTCTGAATGAAAATTGACACCGTTTTCACCTCCATAGAAAAGCTTATGGTGATTACCTATTTCAACGATATTTTTACCAACATGCTACAGATGACGCAGTCATCAACTCTAGAAGACAAATCAAATATGAGCTAAGGTGAGATGAAGTTATATCTTCTTCGATTACTAGTATTTTTCAACAGCACACTCTCCAGTTCAATCTTCCTCTTTAAGATGATCACTTGTGATTAAATACGTGTCGAGGTGTTAAATACTTGTTTAGTGTTGGGACAAACCTCCAGTAATATTCAAACATACCCTCCCTCAACACTAGACGATGCCAATAGATCATTCAGAAATGTTTTTCGGAAGTCCAACCAAACCCCATTATCACTTTCTTTTTCAACTCTCATTTCATATATCGTGGCTTGTTTTTCAACTGTCAACTGTTCTTCCGCTTATGTCAGTCAATCTCCCAAAGAATTTAGGTATTCATTGAAAACGAGGTTTTTCAGTTTCTACTTCATACATTATTCCAATTATCATTTTCAATAATGCTTCCTTCCTCAAAAGAATCTTTGTCTGTTTGACCCTTCAACTTCATCTGGAAACTCTATTCATTAATAAGAATAAGACGGTCTCATTCATAACCAGCTAGCTGCTGGTGAGTCAATTTCCAGGCCGGTTTTTCATGACTTGTGTACGGCAGTACCGGCACTTGCAGCAATTTCCCATTAATAACGAAGTATATATTGCATATCGGTTCACTGGGAGGTCCATTATTAATTTATCTAATTAATTGTGCAAGACAACTTGATGGATTACTGAAATAGTTCTCAATAAATGCAGTAATTAAATTTATGATTGAATTATGAAAGCGATTTGATTGATTATCGAGAAATTCCCATTCATGATCCATTTCAGTTCCAATAATCATGTCAAAATGTCGAAGAATGATCTCATAGAGAAAGTGAAATTACTCGTGAGAGGAAAGCAAAAACCACCCGTCGCAAAAAATTGAACTGTTCGTTTTTGGTTGTCTCTACAACGAAATAACGTAGAACCTGTAATTATTGTTGTTCAAAGGTGATGTAAACTTCCATTTCAATAACATGTAGGTTGCAAAAATGACGTGTTAATCTAACCACGCCAAAGTTCGTAAAAACCAGTTCTCGCAGATAATGCTTGCGAATTTGTCAACACGCTAACAAATATAATCCCACGCCCATTTGTTTTAGGTAGTGTTTCAAACCTATACCTAACCAAACATGTCTTAAAAAATTGTTTGAACAATTGAAGGTATTTCTCGGGACATTTTCAACTGTAATCTCGGTGATTTCTAATTTTTTTTTCAATTTGGTACTTGATGACTGAAATGATTTCATAATTATTACAATATAGCCATTCTGCTACAGATATCCATACAACTCAAAATCGAGTTCAATACTTTCACCTATTACTTTTATGTATTTCTTTTGGTAAACTCTGGAAAAACCACGTTACTAGTAAGAAAACACAATCCACTATAAATTTCAGCTACGTATCCAGGTCAAATTTAATACCTCTCAACTCTAGACTGTATAGTTTCGAATTTATCAGTGAACGTTGCATTATCCCTGAGCTGATTTATGCAAATACATTTTTAACACGTATAAAGTGATATATCGCGTGTCAATTTCAAAACACCTAATTTACCTAATGATACTGCACTAGTAAAGAGGAAAGGAGAATGTTTATTATTAGGCAATCGATGATATATTGTTTTTCTATAGAAACCCCTCAACACCGAAATGAATATAAATGAAATGAAAATTGATAAACATCATCTTCACAGAATTCATAACTCACGTCGTTTGACTGGTTGATGGAGTTTTTCCATAGAAGTTTACGCAGTAACTGTACGGGATGATTTTCCCAGTATGTCCTCATTTGCTCTTTTGCATATATCCTTTATAATAATTATAAAATTTAAAAACATTTAAAAGATTTGTAAAACAGTATATAAGTATTGTACACATATCAATTCGTGAATATGTAATATAATTTATAAATAATTTTATTTATTTACAGCTTGAATCACTTTACACTGCTGATCTGTAACAAATAGTGCAATGGAAGCCTCTCGAGTATTCTTCGAAATGTTCGCTTTGTAAATGACTAATCGTCGGCTCTAGCACACAGTCTTTCTTGAAGATTCCTTGGACACTTGGTGGTAGTGATAGTTTGAAGTCATGAAAAAAATGACATAAAAACGGAAAATTCACATTTACAGCTCTTATTGTTTCATTATAACAAATAATGCTTTTGTGTTTCTCAAAATGATCATTCATCATTCAAATGGTTATATTTTCTGATATCTAGGTATTCATAAAAAATGCCTCTTTACATTTTCGAGCAATCATTCCAAAATAAACATATTTTTAATAAAAAATATCTAGCCGGAATCATTAGTCTTCATCGTAGTGTACTGTAATATTATCTATAAAATGAAATAACAGTTTAGGTCAGAGCAGTTGTTCCTGAAGATGTTATTGTATAGCGAAACATGGGAACCATTCACTGAAAACATAATAAGTTTCTTACAAAATGGAAAATCAATTAAGAATCATATCTCGATCAGTTGATGTGTTTCTCCCGATGAAACAAATGTTACGAGCTAAAACATTTCAATAAATAAAAAATGCGATAAAACAAAGTTAATATATCCTTTGGCTGGACATTAACCTACTTCTTTTGTTTCAGATTGGCTTTTAGAGGAGAAAATTGTTGAAATATTTTTATGGCCTCTTATATAGTGACTGATAAATACGGTATATCAATTTCAATTGTTTACTTTTAATCTGATCATCCGAAGACAACGCAACGGATAATTTCCAAGCCACCAGATTTTTATAGTCTAGTTCATGAGTCAGTTTTATCGGCAACCCCCCCTCCAAGATCGAAAATCACGTTTAAAGTGTCATTTGGTTCAAAATTGCATCCGAAAATTTCATGAAAATTTTGATATCAACCAACCTGCGAGTTTCATCACTTCTTAGAGCTTTTATTGAAAGGAAAAAATTCCCGTTGGAAAAATTAATTTTCACTTTTTCATCAAAATCACAAAATGGAAAATGTGATTAAATCGACCGATTTCCAATTTTTTATATAGTTTCAAATAATTTCCAGTAAAAAAATGTACATGTTAGTTTTAAAAAATGTATAGTTCAAAAACTCACTGGTTTTAGTATCACGAAAGAATAGGTACTATTAATTAAAAAAAACTGTATATATATATATTCAACAACAAACAAATTGTAATCAATAAATAATTTTTTCAGATATCAAAAATTTCTCGAAAAACTTGTTAATTAGTTAATGCATATTTTAGCCATTACTTTTTCAAACGATGGTTTTCTCAAAAATTCTTATTTTTATCACGGATTAGATTAGCATTATTTCAATATTCCAAACAATTCATTATTTTCACTTAGCTTTGAGCAATAAGAAATCAAAATAATAGGAATGATTTTCAAAGAATTGGTTGCGTTATTCATATTTTCAATTCTGTAATATCGCCGGTAATAGAATAGTTGAAAATGAGCACAAAATTCTGTTAAGGATTCATGTTTTCAGAAATTACCAATTCGTTCCCTAATAAGAATTTTTAATCGTTTAAAATTAATTTTTATTCAAGTGTCCCATCAGGAGAAGGCACTTTTTGAGCCCAATTTTCATATTAAACTCAAAATTATAAATATTGCTAGTACATTTCAGGTCGGTGGAATTTGTTTATCAAATTTCCCGCTCGTCAAGAACATTTTACGAATTTCCGATGCTCCCACTAATTTTCGAAATTTCTAAAAATGAAACCGCAATTTTTTTACTCGTTTGTAAAGACTTTTACAATTTTTGTTGGCCCCTCTTCGAAAGTTTCAAGAAATTTTCAGTTGCCAATCCAAATCGAATGACATCTCAATCGTAATTTTCGGTCTTGGAGGATAGGTTTTCTATAAAATGGTACATTTGAACTAGACTATATCTACCGAGTTTTAACGCACTCTCTCTCACCTAGAAGTGGATATTTTTCATTCGGAAAGTCGATAAAATTATCGTCCGATGAACTGTTTTATCTACTGAACAAAGCGACGGTACTACTTCAATGTCTGTGTATTGGTGGAGTGTTTCAATAATACTTCCTTATCTGACATTTATGGAGTCAATATAGGTGACTCGTTTCGGTGACTAGTACTTCAGTTATATGTTGCGAGGAATCATAATTCCTCGTAATCTCAGTCTAGTAATATAGGAAACCCATAATTCTGTTTTGAATCTTGGTCATATTTTCTTACACAATGAGTAATCGAATATTCAGCAGATATTCAACCCTGGGACTGGGTTGTATATTTTCATTAAACCTAAAGTTTTAATCTTCCACCAAAAATCGAATATTCTTTCATTATCTGAATTTTGGAATAGTGCATTTCTTTTTAAATGATCTCAATACTCTACGCCTTTCTAATTGGTTCACCTTTCCAGCTATGGAATTGTATTTTTGTGTATGATCCTTTCAACATAATTTGTTAATGGGAAGTAAATAATTAACTATTCAAATTTCATTTTCACACCAAATATTAACATAAAGTTCTAGCTCTTATCTAAAAATATATTCTCTACAGCAATATTCAAACAAGAATGAGATATATGAGTATGTTAGAGACCAAAGAAAACGCCAATTGAAAATTCCATATCATTCTACCAAACTGTGGTCTGTAACAAAGCCAAGCGATCAAATAGAGAGTTGCCCTCTGTTTTCATCTCTGTCTTCTTTTCTGTCTTTGATTCCATCTAAGAATTGGATATTCCAATATCGATTTAAAAAAATGAAACTATTCAGTAGGCCCAACAAAGAAAACGTAAACATTTTGGGAAAGAAAGTATTTTTCAACACAATCTCTATACACTTCTCCCAGCGACATAAAAAGTTCAATATCGTTTTTATAAGAACTGCTTCTCCAAATTCAAACTTGAAACATATGCTTTATAGATTGTGTACTTTCTAATGCAGTGATATTTGTCAAACAACTACCGCCATCTCTGGGTCAGGCGGGGTAGTTCTGGGGCAACTCTCTATATAGTTCATTTATTTCTGGTAGTGGTAGTTGAGTTTAGGAAATGTTTCGCTGACCTTCCTGACTACCCTCATACAATCATTATATTGTCGATGAGAAAAATTTGATGAATGAATGAAGTATATGCATCGATATCGTACTAAAACCGTTTTAATATATTACATTTTCCAAGAGTCTTACATATTTTCCTCACATTCATTGCCATACCACACATTTCAGTAATCAATGCACCGCATCGTAACAAATTATTCCGTTCCCCTACAATGCAAATGTTTTCTCAACCGGCTTCAAATCGTTCGATTTCGCGTCCATTCCATGACTACCCAGTATTCAAATTGTCAATAAAATCGGAAAAACCGATTCGAATCCGTCACTGTCACGGACAACAGCAAAACAGTTATGAAACGACACAATATTGTATTCGATTTGAATACGACTATCTCTTTAATATGCGACTGACAGCCATTGGTACGCTTGAAATTTTTCCGGGTATTTTGTTATGACGGACTATCAGCAGCACATAACGATTTTTAGCATTTTAAATTCGGTTGGAAGTATTTCGAGTGGCGCCTAAATAATTCCGGTGATTCCAGTAGAGAACTTGATTAATTCATTCAGTTCATTCGAAATATGTTTTACATTCACGGCATTCACGTTAAATGTATATTTTCATAGTGTGATATGTGTAGTTGATTTGTGTTTGTTTATCTGTTATCTGTAGAGTAGGGAGAGTGAGTATAGGCCCACAGTACTTAGGCCACATGTGACCCATTGTACATCCTCCCGAGGAGTTGTCCTCCTGGGTCATCGTCCATCCTGTGCTTTCCAGGAATCTGGACATATTATGGAGGTGTTTCCTTAGTTTCCATCTCCATATTCATCTTCGGTGCCAGCTTCCCAGGGTCGCCCAGGGTGATTCTGGCAAGATTGCATCCTTTGATTTCATCCCATCTCTTTAGGGATTGAGCATGGGTGTGACATTTGGCTAGTTCCACAATTTTCGAAGTCATCAGGCCGTGGGTGCCACTGGGTCCTAAAATTCTTAGTCCTGCCGCTTCCTTGGCTATAGAGTCAGAAATGCGATTACATTTACTCCTGTCGTGTCCTTATGAGGCCTATTTTTGACGATAAAACAAAGTTGATTATTAATGAAGAACTGCTGAAGAATGGAAGAGAGAGCAAATCGAGTAATAGAGTAACAGTCAATTTCAAAGCATCAAAACATCTGTGGCAAGCATGTATATCATGACAACACCGTGAGAAACAAACTTTTTGAAAAATTAATGAAAAGGTATGATGGCAGTGTCAGACATGAACTAGTCTTCGTGAGCATCCCAAGACGATGAAGGTTAGCCACTTGGTAAGGAACAGAAGTAAAAGAAAGCAGAAGACCCTACAATGAAAATGAATTAAAATGTGATCATCGAGTTGAAAGAGACAATGAAATATCTAAAATAAATGTTATTTTCGCTAACACATGAAAGTGAACATAGCCTTACCAAAGAGACTGCATATAATTCTAGATGAAGATACGAGTCCTATAAAAATTATCAATATGTAATTGAATGTAATGAAACATAAAAAGAGACCATATAATCGCATGAACAAGGTAGAAAAATCGAGGCAGATCTGAATGATCATGCAAAAGGAAGTAGAAGATAGAAATTGACTCGGAAAATACTGAAAATAAGCAAACAAAAATATTTCAAAACTATCACAGTTTTATTCTTTCATCATTTCAGTTTTCAACATTGCCTTAAAGGAATGCGTTCATAGAGGCCAAAATACACACATCGGAAAAGTCTAGGGATATTTTTAAAAATGGCAATAATTTTTTATTAGATCGCTTTAGGGAAAAAAAAGTTGACGGGTGATTATTAAACGAATGTAACTTACAACAAAATTTATCAAATGGTCAAAATTACTGAGTGCGCATATAAGCAAAACTAAAAAAAAATATGGCTCTTCTTTGGCACCCCGAAAAAAAATCATAATACAAAAAAAATTGGAATCAGTATAAAGTATGGCCTCCTCGCTGGTTTATTACGGCCCTACATCTATCGTGCATCGACAAAATGAGATTGTCAATGTCTTGTTGAGGTACATTTGCCCATTCAGCGATTAAAAGCTCTCTCAATTGAAACGTTGTGTGAATGTTCCCCATATGCGGAGTAATTCTTCGTTGAAACATGTCCCACACATGCTCGATGGGATTCAGGTCCGGTGATTGTGCTGGCCATGGCAATACATCAACTCCTTCGTTGGTGAGCCAGTCAGTCACTAGACGCGCGACATGTGGACGAGCATTATCGTGCATTAGGTGGAAGTTTTCACCAACAGCACCAGCAAACGGACGGACGATAGGTAGAAGAATGGTGTCGAGGTACTGTCGAGCTGTGAGGGAGCGATTTGGAAAAACGAGATCGGTTCTGCCGCCGATCATGATTCCGCCCCATAGCATTACTGTACAACCTCTGTATGTGTGGACTTCCTGGACGTGTCTCAAACGTTCATTATTTCCAGGTCGTCTCCACAGTCTTACTCGACGAGAATCTGGATGAAATCCAAATCTGGATTCGTCTGTAAACAAAACTGTGGCCCAATCATTTGCATCCCAGTTTTGATGTTCTTGACACCACTCTAATCTTCTACCGCAATTGCCTCTCGACAAAGGTGGACATCTAAGTGGCCTTCTGTTGTGGAGATCTGCTTCATGCAGTCGATTTCTGACAGTATCATGACCAATGGTTACCTGGTGCGTCTGCTGCAACACGTTAACCAACTCAGGTGCTGTGATTGTCGGTTGTCTTCTTGCGGTTAAGACCAAAAATCGGTCTTGAAGTGCAGTGGTAGCGCGTCCTCGCCCTGGATGTTGTTCGGCTGGACTGCCAGTTTCACGGAAACGCCGCCACAATCGACTGATAACACTTTGGGAGACCCCCAAACGAAGAGCTACATCATTTTGTGGCATGCCACCTTGAAGAAGCCCTACAGCTCTATTCATCTCAGCCAATGGTAAGTGATGGCGTTCCATGTTAAAGCACAATATTTCCAGTTTAATTGCTGAGCAAGAACTGCATAGAATGTACAAACTCGACACTTTCAGATTATTCATTTTAGCCGAAAACCTACAGTTTGTAAAAAACTTGATAAAAGATTAGTTACCGTTTTTGCAGGCTTTGTTCAACCCATAGAAATCTACAGGATGGTCGAGTGTACCAATTTAATCGAAATTAAACGACCTCATGCATTTATTTTTATGATATTCAGTATGTTATAAAAATATCCCTAGACTTTTCCAATGTGTGTATATCCATATACCGCTCACCCATGAAATATTTCGTTTGCCCAACCTTTTCTTCAACACGGAAGTCTTCGTATCAAAAGCCGAGTGTTAGTTTTTCGGTTGACAACGGTTTTAATGGATTTGAACGTATTAATATGAATCTATCAAAGAAGGCGTGGCAATCGTAGGCGAACCTGATGTATCTACTCGTTTTGTAACAGTTTGTCGAAAACGAATTGAATATTATCGCTACAGGGAGTCAAATTATGATCAGTAAATCAGTTAGTGAATGGATTTATATTAATGTATGGTGATCTAGGGTCGGAGGTACAATTATATACGTAAAGGTTTTTTGTCCACTCGCGTCTACTCTATTACCAAGTCAATATTTATTCATGATTGTGACACGGTGCCAAGGCTATGAGAAAGTTGATTAGGGGCGCTTAGTAATCCGATGAATTTGTGACCTGAACAACAGTATTGACAAAAGTATTTATTGGGAAATTTCTTTAAACAATTTATAAATCTATGAAAAGTATTTACTCATAGTATATGAACATCGCACAGCGAAATATTTTTGAGTATATCGTTCACTATGGATCAAGTATCGGTCAAATTCACCATAAAACAGCATCAACAGAATAGGCAAGAAATAGGTGGATATTGTTTTCAACTAGCTCAGAATTTTTCGACCAAAATTATCAATTATCGAAATTATGAACACTTTTCCTGACATATGAGACAATAGAATCCGTAACTAGTTCTAGTATTTCTGATTTTTGTGCATAGTATTTCATTGCTTGAAATACTATATTATTGAAATGATTTCATAGTGGTTATTTAGTAAATTGCATTTTGTGCCTATTAAAAGTCAATTAACTACTTAGTATTCATTATTTAGATACACTACTTAAATTCAATTTGGAATTTCTTCATGACATTGCTAATTTTCTCAATAAATGTGAGTGAGTTCCCAGCCTTGCTGTCACTAACTTATGGAAGATATATATATACAAGGCAAATTTGTAAATCTAGTTCTAGCCAATCTAGTTCTCATGATTTTGTTGTAACAATTTCAAATAATGACGTTCTTTGTTACTTATTAGCATCATTCTCAATTGAATTATCAACTCTCTCATAGTAATCCCTTTTGTTTGAGATAAAAAACTTTGTATGTCTGCGTACAAATAAGGAACATTCCAACGTTCTGTTCTATTAACTTTCACGATTTGGAAGAGTTAATTGTAAAATTTGCTGTAAAACCTTTTTCGAAGAGGTTCAGTATTTGCTAATTCGAACCATGCTGCTTCTCAAATTATAAATAGACTCAATTTTGTATTTGGCTTCACATCTACAATTAACAATGACTTTTTTGAGGTTCGTTTCAGCTTGTTTTATTAAATTGTCAGCAGTTTTTTGCAAATTTTCAAATTTTGTGAATCTTCTTCAAGAAATAGAGTTCTTCCCTATAAAAGAATTGAGTAATAGTATATTATGCAACGATCATGTAATGATGGTTATTAAGACACGAGCATTAACCGGGATACGAAACGAGCCGAAGGCGAGTTTTGTATGGTATATGCGAGTGTATTAATAACCATTACATGAGAGTTGCATACGCTATTTTTTGTAAACCCGATAAATAATGAAAAACTATAAATATTATATTTGTATTGAACACATTTACAGTAATTAACTCATATTTTTAAAAAAAAACACAAACTTAATGGTATTATCATGGATATATGAAAACTATAAAGATTCTAATTATATTTATACTGAATATAACAACTGTAATTAATCTGATCTTTTAAAAATATTGGAGTCGATGGTATTCCTTCTATATTGCTGTTTTCAGACATTTCGATAATATAGGTAGGTAATATGAAAACTGATTTTGACAAATAAAGCAATTAGTTACTTAGGTTAGAATCTAGGACAAACAAAGGAACAGGATTCTTGATTGAAAAATTATGGGTTTCTATTGGTTGATAATCTGTATCGTTATGAAAAATCTGTATCATAAAGGATATCATTATGAAACGGATTATGGTCGTATAAGTGTATTGTTAGAGTACGGGTGTAGAAAAAAGTTAATTAAGTCACAACGTTTTATTATGCATCAGACGTGTTGCTAAGAGAAGGTGAAAAATCCACCCTTTCATTTTGATAAAAAGACATAAAGTTTCAATAATATCTTACTGATATCTCCTGGCAATGTCAACCATATGCTGACGACAGGTTTTTCTTATATTACATCATTTATTTGCAGAACAGTATTCAAAAATTACTTTTGTCTGGCCTCAGTAGGTAGTCTATACCGATTTGGCCTCATTTACTTTCGGTCTAAGCTTGATGGTCAGCTAGGTGAATGGTGGAGGCAAGAAAAAGAATAGCCGCGAAACCCTGAGGGTTGTTGAAAGTGGTTCGCAGAAGAGCCGCGAAGTGCAACCCTGGGACCTGGGTGTTAGGGGTAGTCATCGCAGATTTTCTTACTTTCACGATCCACCTAGCTGACCATCGAGCTCGGACTGGAAATAAATGAGGCTGAATCGGTAAAGACTAACTACCGGCGTCCCTGAGGTTTATAGCTCATTTTTCAAATAACATTTTCTATATTCATTTCACAAGGATAGCTAATCCAGGAAAGATGAGGAAAACTACTGCATTTCTAGCTAATGGTAGCCCCCTAATATTCAATAAGAACAAAAAACTTCAAGAATGTTTTCTCTGTGGCTCATAGTCCTTATATTCGAGCTCGTTATTGTGATTTCCCATTCCCGATTCCTGGTACACCCCAACCTCATATCCATGACAGGAAAAACGATGGAGACAACGCTAGTAGAATATTCACAAATCACATTGTATGTGAGGAAGTTCGCCATGTTGGCCGAAACTAATCTAACTTCAGAACAAGTTTCGCCAAAGTTCGTCCTAGCATTCTCCTTCCATCAATCCCATCCATAAGTTACATTCAATGATGAAAGTGTTGACGGATTCATCTCGCATCGGACTATCGAAGAATATCAAAGAAATATTTCAATCGGTCTGACGGAAACTGGAATGAGAGGGAACATGAAAGAAATAATCCGGGAGAATTATTGCATCGATTCAGTGTTTTTATGGCGGAGAACATTCGCTTCGGTGATTTCGGAGTAGGATGCGATGATTAAAATGAATTCGTAATTACGAAAATTTCACGACGGTATTGGAATCTTTTTGTTTTCACGAATTTTCACTGATTTTAGGAAATAATTCCTTGAACTGTGATTTTATTGTGAGGAGACTCAGAAATACGTTTTTATTCATTATTATCTCTCGATTTCTTAGATAGTGAATTTCATGTTACTTTTTTGCAATTTCGCCAAGACATTCATACATTTTTGTATTCAGTAGTACATTTTGCTTGCAACTATTCCATTCAACTGACGAAACTACACTCATGCAACTTTTTTAGAAATTCCTTCAGTAACCACCACATTATAGATTTTTCACCTTTATACAGTGCATTTTTTTAATGTCATCCCCACCTTTTATTTTTTGAACGAGTCAACATTGAACAGCGTATCCGATATTTCACGCCGAACATTTTCGAACACAGTAACGTCAACATCTCTATAAATATTTATATTCTCTGCCGTATATCTAATATTGAAGCAGGTTCAGTTTCGTACACCTTTTACTTCAAATAGCCCCATAAAAAAGTCTAAAGATATCAGATCTGGCGAGCGGGCTGGCCATTCTTTAGGACCTCGACAGCCAATCCAACGACCGGGAAAATTAGTATCCAAATATTTTCTTACTTGTCTGGAGTAATGTGGTGGTGCTTCGTCTTGTTGGAATACAATATCCATATCGAAATCATTAGGATTCGCTTCGACGATTTCAGTGATGAGAGGGTCAACAGTAGTTTCCAGAGTGGAACTCTGAAATTGTATACATGTATTTTATGATTTCCACAATTAAATGATACATTTCGTAACAAGTGCTTTGGATTGTTGATAAAAGTCAACTTTTCACGTTACAACCTTTTGGTCTCGTAAAAGTTACGCGTCGCACCGTAATTAAAAATGACTTAAATTTTTTATTCTAATGGTCGAGAATTGACCATTTTAGAGTTTGTTAACGTGGTATCTTTCTACTAGTAAAACCGAAAACTAAATGAGAATATTCTAACTGAACAATGATGTTCATTGTCGTATTGACATTTTTGTCGTTTTTATGAACAAAAAATAACTTAACAAACCTTATAGGGTTGTTGGAATTGCCTTATGGCAGATAAAAAGGATATTAATGTGTTTGTCTTCAGGAAATTATTAAATGTTCCGCCATTTTGTAGTAGGTGAAGATATTGACTTCATATTCTAGGCTTGTGAAGTATTCGCCAAAAAAAATGTGTCACAAGAACCCCCTTTCTATTGAATTTTTTTTCCAGTTGATACTCAGTCGCCATCTTGAGTGTCATTTGTTAATTTCACTTCAAAATAAAGAATTCGTGCATTACTTTCATTATCCCAAATTTAAATTTTTTGAGTTGACCCGTTCAAAAAATAAAAAGGGGGGATATTAAAGAAATGCACTGTATCGGGCCCCACCTTATTTTACGAACAGACCCCGTACTTACTTGAAAACCCATCATTTCTCAATATTTCGTACGAACCCTCCGTAATTCAAACGTGAAACTCGACTTTATTTCCAATTACAGTCGCATACAATCCTCCATCAAGAATAGTCTTCATCGCTGAAAAGCAAATAGAAGATGAACGGGAGATAAAACAACTCCTTCAAGGTCCTTTAAGCCCTCATGGCCATCTCGAAACACGTTACTCCGAAATTACTGTCGTAATATTGTTAAGAAATGGGTTTCAAAGTCGCACACCTACAGAAACTGTTAACAGAAACGGCATTTGGGAAGCTTCGAGAAAGGGAATAGCAGGAGCCGAGACATTTCGCTATCAATTTATTTTCATTTCTCCAGGACCTTATTGTACGAGGATCGTGGAATGGATTTTAAACAGAAAAACTAGTTTCGCTTTTCAGTGTACCTATATGAATGCTAATGTACATTTATTGTACGACAAAACGTAATCGGGTTTGTGTATAAAAATAAACCCGAGAGAAAATTACGTTCCCGATTTGCTTGCTTGCAATTAGCCGGGCACAGAAAACATTAAAATATTGTATTTCATATGAAACGGCTTCGGATTTTTAACACAAATGGCCCCATTAAGCGGCCAACAGAAGTGAATATATTTGTGAACTACTGTATTGGTATCCAAAGTGTCGGAAAAATTTCGAATATAACTCCAAGGAAAATAGTTCGCCACAGACTCTCAAAAGCCTCCAGAAGTCTAGTGTCATGTACCGTACTCGATAATTTCAAACAATTGTTCTCTATTCCAGGATTTGGAATTGATAGCTAGTTTGTTTCCAATTGAGCATATAGATACTTTATTCAATGTTTCATTTGAAAATCATGCATGATTGATACATGAAAATTTAAATCGACATTTAGTGTTCATTGGTTCGATTGAAAATAACGATCAATCACTGAATGGCACGGTTTCACATAATAGTTATGATAGAATTGTGCTCAAAAACATGTTTTTCAGAAAATAGAAAATACCTTTAACACAAAAAATTCAGCTTTATGTAGTGATAATGTTTTATATTTGTCGACTAGTTTCGGTCATTACACCATTTTCAAAACTAACTAGATTACATTCAAATCATTGCCTATACCAATCATAAATAATTTGATACCTACATTGTCTGTACCTGGGATAATCTCAATTAACAGCAGTATATCGATGAACAAAACAAAAAATTTTGATAAAATGTAGGTTTTGGGAACTGGGTAATAGGTTCAGAAGAGGACTATTGTTAAAATCAAGTTGTTCGTTGAGGATAATAGATGATATAAGGTACCATGAACATGTCATTTCGGATAAAAAATCATTAATGTATGAACATCTTCAAAATTCGAAACATAAAATAAATAAAGGTAATTTAAAAATCTTCCATTTGTTGGAATCTATGGAAATAAACAAGTCAAAGAAAAATCCCAATTCTATTATCCTCAACGAACAACTTGATCTAAACAATCGTCCTCTCCTGAACCTAAAACCCAATTCCCAAAACCTACATTTTATCAAAAAATGTTTACTGCTATTAATTGAGGTTATCCCAGGTATAGGTATCAAATTATTTATGATAGGCTTAGGCAATGTAGGTATAAATTCTCAGATTTGAATGTATCCTAGTTAGTTTTGAAAATGGTGTACCTAATGACCGAAACTAATCAACAAATATAAAACTATCGTGGAAAATAGACAAAAGTGTGCTTTTATAGTGTATCCTCAGTGAAAATGAATTTCTACAAAATAAATAAGTCGTCAATCAAAGAAGTACTGTAGACTAATTTGAAAAAGTAATACTCAACAATTACTATAGCTGTTATTGTTATATAAGTTTTATTAAAAAATAATTATCAGGCTTAATGACTTGTTTCACTTTTAATCAAAAATAAAAATCGCTCTTCATGAAAACTATCAAATAATTTTTTGAGATTGCAGATGAAAATTCTGCCATATTTGATCAGTTTTACATTTTTGAGTATCGATTTCTTGTTCTATGAACATTCTGCATATTGAGAGATACTGAAACTGGCCAAAAACACCTTTTTTCACAGTCCTTAAACGAGTAGTTGATTCCATAAATCCCAGGCCTCTCAGCTTTTATGTTTCGGGCAACCTAACATCAGGAAACCTACTTTCATAATAACTCAAAAATTATGCCAAACCCAGTTTTATCATATTCATGGAAAAAATAAGTTTTACTGATTTTTGGTACAAGCTATTTTCTTCACTTCGACTAAAATTCGAAAATTTCCTTCACCTAACCCGAATTTTGATAGTTGGTTCAATATTGAAATCATTCATGAATCTAATGAAGGCTGAACAAAAGTCATGTTATTCCTTTCTGGCCTTGAAAATAACATAAAAACGTTTGCTCCATTGATGTTTGCGTTCGCTACAAATGACATTCTTCTAGAAAAGTAATTACGCATCTGTGAACCAGTCAATTACATGAAAGATGTAACTCTCCTTCCGCCGTAGCAGAATTGCAGGAAGGAAAATTTGCCAAGTAATTTCGACAGAAATAGACCGTCGCGTCGTAAAAATCCAATGTTCGCAGTCCAGAAGGACGATTTTACGATATATTTTAGCGGCATTTACTACTCTGGGGTAGTACAAGTTGCATTGTGTAGTAAATGTATGTTATCAGTATAACAGCGTTGCCCCATACATACACACACACACTACACTCCCTGGTTCGATCTCCCCCAAGTATTTGGCAAATGCTGGAATCAAGAAGAATGGACAAAGAGGAGTAAAGATCTGCAAAAATATTAACATTTTTGTTTTCATAATTGTCGTAAGGCAAAATATATTTACTTTCATCACTATTTAAGTCTAGAGTTTACTGTGAGATTTTCACTCTGAGAAAAAATGTGAATAATAAATAAATAATTCTATTTCACGAACAGCAATGTTTGTAACAATGAGACTGTTCTAAATCAGATTTTCCGTCAATCAGCTGTCGCTCCATTACAAACTGAAACCCTGAAAAGTTAAAACTTGTGACGAGCAAGGGATTAACGAAGTCTTAACTTTTAACGTGCAATTCTCAGCACGGGATGGACAAAAGGCAGCTTTTATTTTCGTACGTCCTTTCTGTGTACATTGTATACACAGTCTGCCTTACAGATATTTTATCGTCGAAATGCTTTTTTTCTTATTGACAATCTACTTTTCTTTGTTTTTTTTTTCTCTTGTATTCGCCAATTCTGTATTTTCTTTGTTACTTATAAGGCCATTTGATTTTGGATGGTTTAATGCCACGGGCTACATTCGTAAATGTAAAATAGCAACCAAAAACAGAAAAATAATACAAATAATACACTCGGGAGCAGAAATTATTTGACTCTATATTGAGTTCAAGGACATTCAAGAATCACAAGAAATAAAAATTCTAACTAGTGTGTTAGACACAGATCATCAGTTCCATATATGGGTATGGAATTGAAGACCTGGTGTAACAGAACAGCAATCAGGTTTGAATAATTACATAGCTATTACTGATGGTACACTGTTTAAGAATACACATGAACGTAACAGGGCTCATAACGGAGACTTCAGCTGCAGACAGTGCTAAAACAAAGCTAGTCATGTTCTGTGCCAATGCAAGTATCAAAAAAGACAAGTACTTATTGAACAACGCAAATTATGTTCAGGAGAATATGACAAAAGACAGGATCTGTGCAAACTAGATCAAGTAGTAAGATTTTTAGAATGTATAAGTCTGTAGATAAGCCCTTGAGGCCACGAAATCTTAGAAGAAGTGGAAAGTTAAAGACTCCCAAACAAGCAAAATATTCCTGAATCAGTGACTTTGTTTATATCGTATTGAAGACCTCAGCAATAAACTACCCATTTGCATCTTTGTTTTCAGACATTGCTTTGAACTTTGATGCTCTTTCGAAAGCCTATTTCGCACTTTCTCATTCAAAATTCGAATATGCATCAGTTTATATAAAACTTAAAAATTCATAAAACCACACATTTGTTTCTTGGCCATTCCAAATACACATAATGATAATATTAGAAGCTGCAATTATTCCCTCAATCTGGATCTCTTCCATCATCTGCCGGGTGACATGAAATACCTCCACTTGAAACCTTCTGTGCCATTGTTTTTGTCGTATTCGTGAGTTTCTTGTGACTTCTTTCAGAGATTCATGATTTCTATTTTCCCAGTGCTCAGGCCAACACTTTTTATGCTATGAATAATAATTGTATACCTTATATTTTTCCCATTTATCGTTTTCATATCTGTATAATTCTCAATTTCAACTGTTCTACCATCAACCTATTCTAAACCATTTTATTGCAAAGGATGTGAAATTAATTCCATCTATTTGGAAATCTTCAATCTTCTTGAAGAATGCATTGATACTCGAAACTGCATTTATTAAAAGGTATATCTTGAAATGATATTTTGGTCGTAGCTCCCTATTACGATAAAACAACCGAATGATTGAAGTGGTGATTTATTTATTGCAAATCGTCATTTCTTATATTTCCTAAAATACCCCATCCTCTTTTCCATACTTCTTGAATAATTCCCATCCGGCACAGTGGACATCCATCTCGCTTGGTGTCACATCCCTCTCCCAGTCAAAAAGACCGTATCTTATCACGGCTTGAAACCCTAATCCTTCCCGACTAAAATATGATTAATACGCGTTGTAACCCTCGTTTTCAGAAGGCGATTTCTATCAGCAAACTAGCTCGGGGGTTAACCGCCGTTATATTTATAAATTTTATTCCGATCTCGGTAGCTGATAAAGACATTCTAGATTATTGGTTGTTAAGTAATTGAGGCATTGATTAGAAACCGAAAAGTAGCGATATTGTTGAATTTGATTTGTTTCCGAACAATAATTAGTTTCGAGATTTGAATTATTCCATTGCCTACACTCGTCTATTTTAATTTATAGTTGAAGTGGATCGTTGTGAACTAATGAATATATTATAAGCTAATTAAAAAATGTTGAGCATTATAAAAGAAACTACCTACTCAAGGAATAATTATTTCAGCAGAATTTAGATATAAACTAATTAAAAATTTGAAACATTAAACTCATTGAATAGACATGCTGTAAACTAATTACCAATTTTCACATTGGAAAAAACAGTCAACTAAGGGGAATAACATAATTTTATCAGGTCATCCAGTAAATTTTCTTAATTAACGAATCGTATCAACTTCCAGGCAAATTGAAAGTTGTTATGACCAAAAATTCCAGTCACAATCTGTTTTTGATTACAGGTTTTGGTAACTGTAGGTATTATGGAAATCTCAAATATAGACATTTTATGAATTCAAATTTCATATATGTGAATCGTATATTTTAGTCATGCATATTGCTACAAGTTAGATATTGTACCAAGCTTCCTATAGTTTATATAATTTTTGACCACGACTGGATCCCAATTTATTTACATTGAATCTCTCTTGCTTCAAAACCATCCTGTTCGGTGGTGGACGGCCTCACATGTCATTACTGCTTGAAATATCAATTCATCAGTCAACTTGCGCTTCAATTGTTTGATTATCAAAGTTGCCGCTGCTAGAAGTTTGGATAAATGATTTATTTGTCATATATGTGTCAACAAATTCGAAACATAAAGTCTAAATGAATTAGTGATTGAAAATAATTAGTAGTGGTATTATTGAGTTCAAACTCAGATTTTTACACATTACTCACATTTCTGTCGTATAGTTTCAGTGAAACACCGCGTACATAACCAGTTGCACATGCATGTTCAGTTTTCATACAAATTCAACATAAATGATAGAAAGCACAGGGCCTACAACTGAACCTTGAGGGACTACGATGTCTAACAGGCCTTCTTACAGGTCCTGTCATTTGAATCATTACTTGAACTGTCGGAAGACAGTGTGTGTCGCCTCTGTCTGAAAAATGATGAAACTGCAGAGCATATACTTTGTGCCTGCCCCGCTGGGGACCGAATCAGGTCCCCGTACTCTCACCATCTGACCTAAAAGACCACTTACCATACAAACTAATCGGCTTCGTCAAGAAGCTGGGTTTATTAGGCCGAGTGTGAATAGGTGTGAGCCACAATAAACCCTTATGGGTTGCGGTGGAGGGTCGAATGGACCCACTCACTTTGGACCTACCTACCTACCCTGTCTTGCAACTCAAACGTCTTTTTTTTGCGCTTCGTAGGTAGACTGGAGATCAGTTCGTACTCTATTTTATATAAATTGGGAAAAAAGTCAAGTCTGCTATTATATTATTGAGTAATACAGAAGAGTTTCGAAAAAATTTCTTAGCCATATGTCAAAATTTTTCGTCTGAAAACCAGTTTTTTTTAATTTCCTTAAGATACAGTAGGCTTTTGAGTTTTGAGGGCCCCTATAATCTCCATAAAATTTAGATATCGGATGATGAAAACACAATTTCAAAGACGAGACAGACGGACGATACAGATCTGTTCAAATCTGTTTTTCCGTTAACCAGCTGTCGCACCCCTACGAACAACAACCCTCAGAAGTCGAAACTTGTGAGAGTTAAGGATTAACGAGGTCTTACCTTTTAACGTGTGATTCCTAACACGAAATGAAATAATTAACAAGAAAAATAAATTTTCCGATTCTGAACATTTTTGGGGTCCGCTATGATTGTAAATATTACTCTTAAACAACGCTGGATTCAGGGGAGGGCAGGCGAGGCTATTGTCCCGGGTCCCCCGCAATCAAGATAAAAAAATATCCAACTTTTGAAGGGTTTACAACTTTAACGTTTTTTTTTCAAACATTTTTTGCATTTTTACTAAGAATTCTTGCACAAACATAATAATATTGTGATCGATATTTGAATTTTTTTTATTTGATCAAGCATTTCAGTGGCAATTTTTTTTTAATGTGTAATTTGTAATTTGTACTCATGAGTTAAAAAGAAATAAAACAGAAAAAAAATCCAAACAACGGTTGACTCTGCAGGTCATCTTTACAGTTTCTCGCTTCTTCGAGCTCAAAATTTTGAAAATTATTTGACGAAATCACTTCAATAGAAATTTTTAAACGACACGTCGATTCTCGCCAGCTTTCCCTTTTTTTTATTTTCTCACCGTGAAGTTAAAAATTCAACTTTCATAAAACCATTTTTCAAGGGGCCCATCGTGTTTCCTTTTCCTTACACGAATAAGTTAGAGTAATTAATTTTGAACAACTATTTTTTTATAGCAAAAAAATCAACGGCTTCCTCTCCTTCGTTGCTCCATGGTCTCCAGACATCCAAATCCGGCCCTGTTCTTAAAGATCGAACTAATATAATAAATGGAACACTGTTTCTGAGAGAATAAAATCATAATCAATAATAAGAAATGATATTCAAAAACAACCTTGGCTGTTGCTCTTCGAAACCGCCGATAATACGTGGCGCGTTCTAAAAATATGTTCCAGAACAAATTTCCATATCGTAAAGGTCGACCGTTCAAGTTCCAACAACCAATCTAATACCTATTTCCGAACACTAGTTCAATATTTACAATGCCGAGACGCCTACATACAAACTGTTACTTACAGATGTCATTTCACATTATAACATTCGACTAGTTTCAATGCCCATCCTTCAGTAGGAAATTATTTATTTTACTAAAATTATTCTCAATTTGCTGTTCAATATTAGTTCATTGAAACAATTGTTTTTTTTAGTGACCTGTTTATTGAGCCTACCAATTTTTTATTCAAATTAGCTTTTTCCAATTCTAACAGACTTTTTGAATAGCGTGTTTCATTGAGTAGTGTCATTTTTTACTTGTGAATTTTAATAGAGTTTTACATCCCTAACCTCGAATTTATTGAATATAAATAAGGAATAGTTAATATTGAATACAGTATGTCACTATAAAAAGAAATCGGTATCAAAATTCTGAAATTTCTACACTTTTCAAAGGTTTCTTCAATAGGAAAAGTATCACCTGTTGTATCCGTCACTTCAAGCATATATATACAGAGGGCGCTAACCGATTCTAAGTATGACATTTGACATCTTTATCTGTATCTCACTTCTCAATCTATGAAAAATTATGAAATGACAGAAAATAATCAAAATAGATTCGGAATAGGTGTCAGGATTCTGAATATGATTTATTTGGAGTTTTGCTGCAGACTGTTCAGAAGAATTCCAGATCTGTGAAAATAGAGAATAGAAATTTCAATATTTGGTATGTTACAATCTACAAGTCAAAATTGACTAAAACGGTTTCTTTGTGTTTAATTGCCTCACGAAAAGTATGAAATGAAAAGTGAAAAAATTAACTATTACAATTCATCGAATCTCGTTTGCAATAGAAACCTTCTCATGACCGGAAAGACTCCATATTTACTTAATTCATTCATTCAAAGAGATTCAGGCCAGATTTCAAGCAGACATCCATCAAGCGAAATCACAGAGTTCCATGTAAACACCGCGAACACGTAACAAACTCGTTATATTGTGTGATAAGCGATTCCGTTGCACCCCTTATCAGCTAGAACCCTGCTAAATAAATTACAACGTCGCCGAGGTTGATTAAAATGCAAGAGAAAAAACTCGGGCACACCTTACAGAACGCTGCATTTCTTGATTAACATTTGTTTTAATGCAGTGTGTTTTTTTCCAGATTAGCCCGCATTGTGCAACATCATCAAAGACGACGGTAAGTTATTAATTATTATTAAAGATTCCATGCGAGATTGATGAAATGTGCAATGAACCCATAACTGCAAAAATATTGAGATTGTGAAAGAGTCTCCATATCATCAACAAAATGGCATTATTTTTCTGAATTGTACCTTGAATTATTCATATCTTAGAGTGACTTCTTGTGTTAGATTTCAGTTCATCTTCAAGAAAAATGAAATGTTCAGAGATTACACTGTTTAGGTCAAAATACTATTGATGCATACAAAACATTACATGCAATTTGTCGTTGTACTCTCAATTGGTAATAGCTTTATACAAAACCTTTTCATACAAAATTTTACAGCTGCTCGAAAAACAATAAGTTTTCAATTGAATTACCACATAGATATGATCTCACTATGAATATGATTCAGTAATTAATGAACAATATATCTACGCTTTACGAGGACAAGGTCAATATTAGATAAAAATATAATGATCATATGTTTGTTGATTCAGTACCTGGAACGAGTTGGTTCTGCTAAACTTTTTGTTTTTTTCACATCATTCACGACCATTATTTTTTCATTTGGTATTATGTACAATTTTCATCCATTTTTTTTGGTTCAGTGTCGATTTCATTATCAGTGAACGTAAACTGTTAATGCCACAGTTCTTGGTATAGGAAGATAATTCATCATATACATAAAATTTTGTTCAGAGTTCACTACCAGGAGTTTGAACGCTCATTGAACACCATAAAAACATTCAGTAATTTAAATTAATGTATCGTTATGCATCAATGATCTCAAGTTCAAGTAGGTATAATGAAAATTAAACACAATTATAGTCGCATCTATTGATATATTTAACAAATTCTTGGGGTAGTTCAAAATTAAACACGCCTGAAGAGGCTTCTATAAAGTGATAACTTGTTTTGATGCGAAAACAAAACTATTTTGTTAATTGTGATTTTCAACAAACTGAATGTGCAAGTAACTGTGCAAGTGGCATAATTAACACGTGTATTTCTATTTTAACACAACTAAGTTAGGGCCCTTTTCATCTTATTCAGCTTTGATCAACATATTTTTCACTGTCTGTACTGAACGTTAGGCCAAACCGTTAGATTGAGCATGGTGAGGGTTGTAACAATGTGACACAAATATTCTGAACTCTCACTCGTGTTTGGTATCAAATTCTTCATCTTCACATCCTACCGACTGCGCCATGCCATTTCATCAACTTTCAGAAGGTTATTTTCCAATCAGTGTAGACGACATCTAGTCGCTTGTTACTCGCTTTGAACGCAAACAGAAAAGATCCATAGATTTGATTCTGTAGTTTTATCATGCAGAACATTCAGCTGTTTTCTCCTGGTGACAAGCGGCATATTGAAGTGAATTGAAATATGATTTGCACATAGTCCATGCGATCGACATCAAGATTTTTTCAGCGAGTTATTTTCAAATACCTGCCGTCGAACTTGAAACAAGTTTTATGTGGCTTGAGGAGATATCAACATAACATACCCAAAACATGCCCATTGCAGTCGATGCCGATAACACAAACAAAAAATCTATTTCATTCACTGACTGACTGTAGAAAACAAATTTTCCATAACGGAATCAACATCGAAGATATCGCTGGTAAAAAATATGCTTTCGACATGCGACAAATTATTCGGCGACCTTGCCATTACATTCGCTACGGTGTTTTCGAGACGACATCTCTGTCAATCCCACATTCTCGTCTTTATGTAATATTAATTCTATGTGCTTGTCGGATTGGAATTTCGGAACGTTATAATGAGATCCTGTCCTAAAAGCAAAGACGTATGATGTATGTATGTATTAGATTGAATGTTACTATCTACGCGGTGCGTGATAAATTTTTTATGGCAAAGAGCTGTTTTTTCAATATAAACATCAGCTAATGTGAAGGATTGAGTCTATAAGTGTCCTTACGTTGAATCCAGATTTGACTGTTGAGCGTGGATTTTCCCTGGTCATCGCCAGATATTTTTTCGGCGCCAGCTTCCCAGAGTCGCCCAAGGTGATCCTTTGATTCCATCCCATCTCTTTAGGGATTGAGCATGGGTGTAACATTTGGTAGTTCCGCAATTGTCGAAGTCCTCAGGCCGTAGGTGCCACTGGGTCCTAAATTTCGTAGTCCAGCCGCGTCCTTGGCTAAAGAGTCGGCAATGCGATTAGCTTTACTCCTGTCGTGTCCTTTAACTCACCTCAGGATAATGTTACTATGTACCGAGGCTTTGGCTAAGTCTTGGTGACACTCTAGTACTAGCCCTGAGGTTTTTGGCTCGTTACTCTCCAACCTACTTCGTAGACACATCATAGTTTTTGTAAATTTCATTAGTTCTTACTTCCATTGTCTAATTTTATATAAAATGATTTGAAATCCCTAAAAGAACTAATACAAATGAAAAAATTAAACCGAATAGCTGAAAATAGCAATTAAACCAAGCAAAAAAACCCTGAAACGAAATTACAGTGAAATAAAATACGAGTAAAAAAATAGAACCATTAAACAAAAAATAAAAAATAAAAATTTATCTTCGGATAATAACTGTCATTACTGTAATTCAATTTCAGAATTGTTTTGCTTAATATAATTGTTGAATGTTACTGGAGTTTTTTTCCCAACACCAAACCGTTATTTTAACACCTCGACACGTGTTTCGATCACCAAGTGATCATCTTCAAGAGGAAGATCAAACTAAGTTTGATCAGTTTGGTGTTGGGAAAAAACTCGAGTAACAACATTCATTACTCCACCAAAGTTTCCAAACAGTAAGTACATCACAAGAATATAATTGTTATTTTTAGCTATTCTTTTTAATTTTTTCATTTGTATTGGTTTTTTTAATTCGAGTTTTCACCTCTAAAACTACTACAACACTTTCAAATTCCTTATACGGTTTCGATATGTTTTCAAGAAATTTGGTGAAATAATGACCAATATAACTAATCATCTGCATCTTAACAGGTTTTATACATAACGGCAGACAGCAGTTAACTAGTTGATAGTTGAAATTGACATAAAATATTAAGTTTTCCGATGGCGTTCAAATAATGAACTGAATGGGCGCGATGTTGTAAAATAAAATTCTTTCCACCTGTAAATTAAAACAAAACAACAGGACTTTGTAATAATAATAATAAACAGCTTCATTTCAGAGAAGATTACAAACTTTTATTGAAATTGAAATGGCGTCAAACAAGGAGGTACAGAATTTTTTGTTATGAATATTTTTAAATGAATGTTCCAGTGAGATATGCCTGCAAATCATAGGGCTCTATGAGAAGTTTTTTTAGTTCTCTTTTGAAAACTCCAATTTTCTTAGTTCGTTATCTGTTAAGAAGATGGTTGAAAAGCTTGATTGACATATAGTGGGCGCTTTTTTCAGTTACTGTTAGTCTATGAAGGGGATACATATATTCATTTGTTCTAGTAGGATACTTATGAGCAGGTATATTCTCAGTGTATATTCAGGTATATTCTCAGAATTTTTATAAATGAACATTAGGCATTCATATATATAAATCGCGTAAATTGTCATTATATTGGTCGATTTGAATACTATTTCGATTGCTACCCCAAAAAATAATTCCGTACTGAGCAACCGATTCGAAGTTAGCCGTGTATATTGTTTTTGTAGCCTCGTTGTGCAGATATTTTGATGTAACTCCATACGATATTCCATATAGATATAGTTTGTTTGCGAGGTTATCAATATGAGAAGTCCAATTCATGTTCTGGTCAATGTGGATTCCTTAAAATTTCGTGTTGTGGGACAGTTCAAGTTAAGAGTTTTGGAGATCCACCTTAACTGGATAATCAATGTTGTCTAGGTTTGTTCTAAACAAAATAATATGAGTCCTTATTTGTTGAATAGATCTATACTATTCAACATCATCTCTGGGAAGGTTTCATCACCTGATAACAGACTTGTGTCATCTGCGAAGATACTTTTGAACTGATGTTGGTTCAGGTTTAGATTACATAAGCCGTTCAAATAAATGACGAACAAAAGAGGGCCGGCAATGCTCCCCTGTGGAATTCCCACGTCTGTGGAAAGGGTTTCGGATTTATAGACTCTTCCATGTCGCTTTATTTCTACAGATTGTAGGCCATCTGATAGGTAGGATTCAACCCACTTTAGCGCTGAACCTCTTATTCCATATTTTTCTAATTTTATTAATATCAGTTGATGATTCAAGCAGTCATATGCTTTGGATAGGTCCAAAAAAATCCCGAGAGCTTTCAGTTTTTCTTCCATCACGTTAGTTATATTTTGTGGGATTTGATATATGGCCGTTTGTGTTGATCTACCCTGTAAGTATCCAATATTATATTCTAGAGAAATATAATTATACACATGTTCAAATTTCTGGTGAAGTAAAATTAATCCCTCACAAGCTTTCATAACATAGTTCCGACCTTGATGAAAGTTTGGAACAGAATCAATATTCGAACAACAACAAATACAATTTTTCACAGAGCAATCCACCTTTATTTAGTCTAGCCCAGTAACCAAGTTCTGCCAATGAAACAACTTTCTGCTATCTGAAGTTTCCATATCAGCGTGGCCACATTTCGGTTTAATTGTTATTGTTTACGAACGTTTCGTGCCAATAAGTTTGTTTTCGACGAAACTACATTAACAAAATTAGATACGTACTTGCTCCATGCAGGTGTTACTCAATCTATTTCAGTCGCAGAGAACATACTTAGCGATTTATTATCCCGTGAGATGTAGTTTCGTCACGTTGTCGTCAAAAGCTTCTCAAAACGTTATTTATGGCTTACGAAAGAGCTACAAAAAAAAATTCCAAACATCACCGTGAACATTCAATTCAATTTAAATTACAAGTAATTGCGCAAGCATACTTCAGATGTGATCTTGAATACTACATAAGATTTGTTTGAAGGTGGTTGACAATGTTTCGTGGTGTATTTCATCAGTTCGGACTTCCATTGTCTAATATAATATAAATTGATTTGAAATCCCTAAAAAAATATTAAACAGATTAACCGAAATTAGCAATTTCATTTGAACAAAGGAACTGAAATTACAAAAAATAACATAAAACCAAACAACAACCAAAAAATTCAAAAATTTGAAATATGAATAAAAGCTGAAAATTAACAATTATTATTAACAAAAATGAAAAATAAAATTTAAAAGATTTCAAACTAAGTTATGTCACGATGTTTCGATTGTTAGTATCCACAATGGTCTTCGGGTGATAACTAGACTTATTCCTCCGAGATCCGACTATTTATAGGCTATTCGAGTGCTTTCACCTATCCCCTCTTCCCTCTCTCCACTTCATTGGTTCTAGCGGGAGATGACCGTTTTTGCTTGATTACAGGTTTCCATATGTTACGTATCTCTACGCTTGCTTGACTAAATGCGTTGTTGGAACATATACACGGCTTCTTTGAATTTTCTCCTAAACCAGTGTTCCTTGTGGATGATTTCAGCTTGAGCCCACTTGATATTATGTTGATGAGTCCAAACATGCTCTGCCATTCCGGATTTGTTGGTTTCTCCTCGCTGTGTGTGTTTCTTGTGCTCAGCAATGCAACTTTCAACGGCCTCTTAGTTTCACCGATGTATGATTCTCCGCACTCGCAGGGTATCCCGTAAATTCAATTCTTGGAATCGCAGTCCGCGTTTGGTGGCCTGGTTTTCGTGAGGCTGCTACGGATAGTGTTCCCAGATCTGAAGCAGGTCCTGATGTTATACTTGAACCCAATCCTTCGTATCCTTTCCGATAATTCTCTGATGTAGGGAAGTACAAGTACTGGTTGTGGCGGCTTCTCTTCCTTGTGGAGCTCTTGCTGTCTTCTACCTAAAGCCTGTTCTACTATCACTCTGAAGTAACCATTCTGTTGAAGGTCATTTTTGATTATGCCTAGGTCCCTTTCGAGACCTTTCTTTGTATTACAGAGCCCGAAGGCACGGTCTAGTAGAGTCTTGATGATTCCTCCCTTAGTCGATTGATGGTGGTTGGATTTCTGGTTCAGATACTGTCCTGTGGGAGTGGGTTTTCGATATATCATTTAGTATCGGTCCTCTTCACCAATACGTCTAAGAAAGGCAATTCGTTGTGGACTTCCTTCTCCATTGTGCGTCCATAAAATAGCGTTTTTGCGGAACAGCGGTACCAAAAGTTCCGGGGCAATTCTAATACATATTGAAGAAGTTCCTTGTTAGATTTGTAAAAGTAACATCAAAATGATGAAACAACAAAAATAAACAATCCAGGGCCACGTTTCCCAGTACAGGGTGGGAAACCTGGAAAATAACGTACTACGCCACTTTGACAAGGGAGTTTTCACTTGTTTTTTTAAGTACAAAACACAATCACTATAGGAAAATCTTTATGGCACTCTCAGAGCGGTGCCTGTGCGTAAGTAGCGATTTACGTTGGATTTGAATCGCTGGAGATCAATTTCATTTGGAAAAACGATCTCAGGAAGTGCGGTTTGAGTTGTACTGAGTTGAACCTCAAAACGATGACCAGCCACAGTTCGTCGCGTATTTCTGATATGTACCGCTCTTGGTGAAATCAAATGTGCCAAGTCACTTGAACACCTCCTGTGAAAGTATACACATCCAACGTATCCTCGATGTTCCAGACTATCAAAGTTGCAAGTGATGTTCGCGTCTCCAATCAGGTGGATGGCTCTTTTCGGGATGGAATCCAGCAGCTTCAGAGAATGCTTAGAGGCGGAGCTCCATACATGAGAACAATACTCCAAAGAAGGTCTGATCTGAGCTTTATGCAGTATCAAAAGTTGCTGAGGTGTATAGAGTTTTCTGGTTCGGAACAGTGTTCCAAGCTTTTGGGAAGCAGCTTTTGCAATTCCAGCGACTTATTGTGCCAACAAACTTATCGAAGCAGAAAGCGGAATTGTCTGTCCTGCAACCTCCTGCTGCCGATGAAGGTGTGCATCCATAGCCGATGTCCTGGAATCCAAATGGAATGACGAGACAAGTGTACTGTCGTTGGCAAAGCAATATATTGGATTCTTGTTTCTTTCCAATAAGTCGTCTTGTTTCTTTCCAATAAGAGTTGGAGACAATATGGATCAATGAGGAATACCAGCGTTGATGGTGAAAGTATTCGAGAGATGTCCATCGACGGCACTTGCAGGGAACTTTCTTTCAGGAAGCTGTTGAACCATACACAAAAATGATCCGACAAGCCATAGCATCAAAATTTGGAGTCTATCATAAACTAATTTAGTTGAAGCATATTCATGTAGCTGTCGAGTGGAGATTGAATTCTCCAAAACATTCTACAACTCAAAAGTGCGACGCTAAAGTAAAATGATGACCGGAATCAAGAGTTGAACACAGAGGAACACTGGGGTACACTGAGGTTGAATGTAGCCCATTCAAAGTAATATTTCCATCAACAACACTATGCTTTCTAACTTTACTTCAACAGTACTGGTTGGGACCGGTCAAAAACTCAGGCTCAAAAATTAAAACAACAATGCCTACACGTTCAGGAACTCGAGCAGTTCTATAAAGAATATGCGAATTCTAAATTGGTTCTCAAGACACTTCTTTAAGACTCAATTCCACCGCAAAAGTGGAACGACATCATTCTCACCCTCCAAAAACACACTGAACAATACATTGAAGGCATTTTCTGATTTCTTTGGCCAAATTCGACTGAATAATCTACGCCCTCCTTTCAAAAGAGTACTGAGTTTTCATTTTTATTTGAAAATCTCTAATATAAATGTCGAATTTTCGTATTTTTATTAGTTCAGTATCTCAACAAGGATCTGAAAGAAATATTATTTTGGAATCCAAACAGTTTCTTTCTTTATGAAATCATAGAGAGCTCGATGCTCTGTTGTCTGTTGTCTTCGCCAGATACAACAATCGAAGTCGATGGTGGGAAACCAAGAAATGTCTGGTCTTCAATCAGAGATAAAGTTCTTGTTATGGGTCATTGGTAATATTATTTTGAATTTGGTACTCCAAACTAAAATTTCGTCTGTTTCATTTTGTTTTCCTGGGTTCTCAACTTACTACAATATTTTTTCAAGATGTTTACGTCCCATTCCGTTTTCATAACCTAAACATTTTTTACTGAGTCCTCCTTAAAAAAAGTATTTCAAAGACTAGAAAACTTCCCGTTTCCAAAAATGTCAGTTGACAAATAATACAGTACTTTACCTACATCATCTAATTCGATTGGTTCAATGAGATAGATACAGGATAGATACAGGAATAGTGAGGCACATAAATGTATATTCGTTTCGAATATTCATAGATACGAAAATATTCAGAGCTGAACCCTGGAAAACTTTCCTATGGATGGAATGGTATGAATCTGCCGAGAGATCACAGATTCACTACCAAATACTTATCCTAATCTTATTCTAAGCAGAACTCTATCATATTTCAGGATTTCAATCACCCACTAAATATTTGTTGATTTGACCATGATCCACGATGCCCAACCTTCATTCGTTTCACTAAATTCATTGAGAGTTGTGAAGAAACAGATCCGCTTTCGACATACTGTCGCCTCAGTATATCACTTGGACTGTATTTATTTAATGATCCTTTTTACTTGATGCCCAGGCAGACAAACGATAATGGGAATGGCAGTTTCTCTCTCCCATGTTATGCTAATCGTGCTCAAGCGGCTTTTTTCTAGGTTATGCGAAGCTAAGGGCAATTCGTTGTTTTACGGTTAAGTATAGGTATAACATTTTAATGGACTTTCGTTCTTGTGAGACATTTCATACCTCAACATTACAGTGTAGCTGCGGGCACTTCAATGTTCATAATTCATAAGGAAATTGCCGTCTTGAACATGTTCAGCCAAGCAGAGTAAATAACTCAAGATGCTAATACCGCAAGATACGAAATGATACACACTAAGACAAGTAAACGAAAAAGCTATTAGAAGGAAAGTCACTGTGAGAACAAAATGTTACCGTTATAAATATATGCTCACAAAAATGTTACCTTTCGAGGTGATTCAATTTTCAACATCTGTTGGAGGTAAGGAGTTGATTACTCAATTATTCAGAAGGTACCGATAGGATAGAAGTTGCAATTGATGAAAGTTATTATCATCATTAAAAACAAGTTGTACATGCCAAATTGAGGCGAATAATATTTGAAACAATCGAATATCAAATTTGAAGTTTCTACAATTCTAATAGTTAGAGATACACTTTATTGCCCAAAAAAGTTTTAGTTTTTTCCATTGTCTATAATTCGAAATCTATGAACGAAAAAATAAAATTGGAATGAATGTCTGAAATACAATTTATATTGGGTAAAAAACTTGAAATGAAAATACAATCAAACAATTGAAATAATGTAGATACAAAATGAAAATTACCACAGAGTAAAAAGAAATAAAAAAGAATTGAAATAGTTTTTACTATAGTCTTCGGGTGATGACCGGACTATTCGAGACATCCGAGAGATGACTATGTATAGGTCATTTGAGCGCTTTCACATATCCCCTCTTCCGCCCGTTTGGCGGAAGATGACCGTTTTCCGCTTGATTACAGGTTTCCATATGTTGTGTATCTCTACGCTAGCTTGGCTGAATGCGTCGTTGGACAACATTTATGCTTAGAACTTCCTCTCAAACCAGTGTTCCTGGGAATGATCTCAACTTGGGACCACTTGATGCTATGTTGATGAGTCCAAACATGCTCTGCCATTTCCGATTTGCTGGTTTTTTGTGCTCGTCAATACGGACCCTCGATGGCCTCTCAGTTTCATCGATATATGATTTGCTGCACTCACAGGGTTACCAATCCTTGGAATCGTGGAATCAGGAGGATGCTACGGATGGTGTTTCCGAATCTGAAGCAGATGTTGATGTTGTACTTGGACCCAGTCATCTGACGTAGGGAAGTACATGCACTGGTTGTGACGCCTTCTCTTCCTTTCGAGACTCTTGCTGTCTTCTAGCCAAAGTCTGTTCCACCATGACTTTGGAGTAACCATTCCGTTGAAGATATTTATTTATGATGCCTAGTTTCTTCTCGAAGCCTTCCTTCGTATTACAGAGCCCAAAACAACGATCACTAGAGTCATGATAATTCCTCTTTTAGTAGATTGATGGTAGTTGGATTCCTGGTTCAGATACTGTCTTGTGTGAGTAGGTTTTCGGTATACACATGTTTCCTCTTCATCAATACGTCTAAGGATGGCAATTCGTTGTGGACTTCCTTTTCCATTGTGAAGGTGATGGTCTTACCCTGTTGATGTGCTTCAGAAAGGTGTCTAGTTTTCTATTCCCATGGTTCCATACTATAAAGATGTCGTCAACGTATCTCAATCAGACTCGGGGCTTCTTGTGGGCTTCTTCAATGGCCAGAGTTTCAGACCACTCCATTAGAATGTTGGCTAATAACTGGTGAAAATGACGATAACATTGGCCGTTCCTCATAGTAGAATCATATTAGACAACGGAAGCCCGAACTAATGAAATTCACCATGAAACGACTATCAAACAAACATTTTAGTTCGTATTGACGAAGTAAGAAATAATAAATTATATGACCAAGGCACATTGAATATGACAAATATTAATTGAAAGACAAAACTGGAACCTCTGGCGGAGAATAAATCCAAACATCAGAACTGCAATATTTTTTTCAAAACGCGTTTCACCAACCAAATTGGCGTTTTAATCTCTTACACCACTTGTTGCTAAAGGTGGAATCGAAAACTGGTCATCAATTTGAACTCGGCAAGATTTTTTTGATTAAAAATCTCGAATCCACCGAAACAGGGATCAGTAATATCAAAATTTCATAGTTTTTCTACAAGTTTGTCATGCTTGACTATCATATGCTTTTTGAAGTCAAGAAGTTCTTCAAACCACTATCAGATTTGAAACAAGATATCCATGTTACAGTTAACAATACAACAAATAAAATCAGTTGTGTCTACTTGTCATAAATCAAAAATATCGACTAGTCACCATGAAAACTTTTTGATGTAGGTACTTTCAGAATCTCGAATTTCAGTTATCAATTAAACCTCTCATCGGAAATAAATCCCTTTTATCGTCACATCACATTCACGAATTATATGACGGTTGATGGCATTTATGGAATCGTAAAAGTTCGCTTAAAAACCATTCCGATAGATTTCTTCAATTTTTCGATAAGAGGGCGGTTCAGGGGAAATAAATCTCGACATTAATGTCAACTGTCTCGAAGAGAGGATTTATATGCAGCATTTTCATTATTTATAGTTTACCGTATACACCCATTTAGGGTATCTACGAAACACACAATGACTTTTCATGCTTTATTCCGGAAAATGTAACATTTTAGTGCACTCGAAAATGATTCGATTTATTGTGGTGCCGTAATGATACAAATATTTTACATGTCTTTTGTTGCGTAATAAATGGATAGAAAGAATAGACGGGAGTTTATCACCAAAATAATTATATTGTTGCGGAAGTAAAATAGATGGCTTGACGGGTCGACTAGGGTCAGGGCACCAGTGGTGTAGAGAGAGAATCAGTACGTTATATTATTTCATATTCCCAATATGAGTCTCATTCTGGATGATGAAAATATACTTCATATTTTTTTTAAATCATTCTACCACGAATCACACAAATTGTTTCTGTATCGACTAGAAAGTTGAAAAAAACATTGTTTTCAGTTTGAAAGGTTACCATTTGGCTTCACCAATGCTCCTTCGACGAAGCATCGAGTCGAAGACTTCTAGCAATTGTGGGATTATTCAAAACTATATATTTTTTAGGGAACTAAATCAATTTCTCAAGATTTGAGCCGAACCAAGTTATGTAAACTGTCAAGATTTTTTGCTGGGTTGTCGTGAAGAAGAATTATGACAAAAACAAAAAGTGATTTGAAGTTACTTCAGAAGTGCCACACGGTTTATATCTTTGACCTGCATTTAAGCCTCAATTTGTATATTAACAATGTGACATTATTTCAACATAATTCGATTATTCCGACACCATTCTGATTTGGTAACTAAAAATGTGGAATGGTGTTAAAAGTCTGAAAATCAAATTTAATTATAAATAATTTTTCTTCTCTGTTGTCGCGGAAGATGTTGCATTGGTAGCTGATGTTTGGAATCAAACGTGTGCTGCCAAGAGAGCAATTTTATTTTTTTTCCAGTGATGGACTTGATTTTTAGGAAGATCACTCACCAATTAAACTGATCGGTTTCTTTAAGAAGCTGAACTTTTTTGATCGAGTTTTAATTGGTGTGAATCACAACATTCGCGGGTTAGAGGGTGAAAGGGTGAATAGATTCATTCACTTTGTGAGTTAAATTGTTGAAATACTAGATTCCAAAATAAAAGAAGCGTTGACGCGTCACATTGAGGAATCTTGCACACTAAAAAAACCTTTAACATACTACTCAATACACTTTCAGTTAATGAACACTCACCCTAGGCCTAGTGAAATAATAATGCCTTGATTTATTTTTTCAATGAAATACAACTAAATAAACAAACTTATTCAAGGAGGCTCAAGTTGCTCTTCTATGCAACCAATCACAGATCATTGACCTACTGATGAGAAACTTCATCCTCATGCCATTGTTTGATTAGCTGCGTTTGTGATGCTGGACCATTGATTTGGTTGCAAATCTTATTGCTAGATTTTGTAATAACTGCCATTGCGATGGTTAACATAAAATAACATTTTATTCATAAAAGTCGAGGTCGATCACCCGGTTCTTCGGTGTCGATATTGTTCCAGTTGAAAAATCGCTACTTTATGACTGTCGGACCTTCGAGCGTCGTTGTGGTCATGTTCAAGTTAGGCTAGAGTACACAAATGAATATATTACTTCCTGCCGATGATCATATGCTTGGGAAGATTTAAAAACGCCGAGATGAGGTTTTGTGGATAGCGTAGCTGACGCGAGGGCCTGGGGGTTTTTTGGGGGAGACACAGAAAAAGTCGATCATCGCAGTCCGTCGAGACGAGATCGGGAGTTTGATCCCTCAGCCTTCGAGCCTTCGTGCGACCGGCACGAACTCTGCAGCCTTTTCGGAATTGCCAAACATCCAAATTCTGATGTCGAGAAATCTGCATCTGGTGACAGCAGCTGCCAAAGTTTATTTAAATAAAACAAACATGGGAATAGCGAGAGGGTTCCCAAGGATTGATAGATAGACAGTCAAGTATTATTTCACCGGTGTGCTTCAATTAATGTGTCTCTAATTACCTTCGTCCTGACTCTTTTTTCTTTGTTTCCGCACTCTGTAATCAAATGCCCTTTCAGTATCAACTACATACTGAGTTTTTCAATTGTATTTTGCGAATTCAGTGTAATATCGAAAGATATTTGATACATCACTGACCACAATCCTCCGAGTCTGTCGATTGATCGGACCTCCTACGTCGCTGTTCTAAACAATTATTTAGCAGCGGAAATAAAATGGATAGATGCAGGGGTGTCGCGGTCCCCGAACGAGACACGCACTCAGCGAAGGGCAGATTCACCCCCGTTCGTCGCGGGATTCGTGCGTTACGCGTATGCGACAGTAGTTAGTCCAGATGGTTATCCAGAGTGCGTGCTGCTAGGAAATGAGTCCATATTTCAGCGGTAATCTCAGACAGACTTAAGTGGATTGTAGCATGTGTAAATAGATTCTTGCATTCGGAATGACTTCGAGAGGCGGCTACGTGAGAGGAGGGGAAATCATTAGCGAGGAGACGTTTTTACGAGTGAAGGATTCGACGAAAGGGGAAAGAGAGTATGAACGTGTCTGGCTTAGGTTGAGTATTTAGGTACATTCGCCAAGGATACGTCTATGAGTAAAACTCAGTTCAAGCTATGACTCTCCGTGCTTCGTCTCCATAGGTGCCTGTCAAAATCGGTTATGTGTTAACTGGTTTCACTTCGCGGGAGATTTCAAAGCGAGCGAGAATCACTATTGAAAGTATGGGTTTTGTGTGTTTAGTGAAGAGTTACGAATTATTTTGTAAGTTCGTTCAATACGCCAAAACGTCCAGTAAGTGTTGAAGAATTTGTTTTTCGTCTACTTCACTACAGAAAAGAACGATGATGAACCTCTTAAGTCGTTGTTGCAAATTACCAGCGTATCCATGAAGTTACTGGAATGAAGTGAATCTAATGGGGAATGTTCCTCCTGACGAAAATAAAATAGTTTTCATAAAAGAGCTCTAAAACAACGCATTTTAAACTTATCATTTCAACCTTTCTCTTTAAAAAATTATTTAAATACTCAAAAAAAGAGGAATGAAATAATGCATTCAACATTTAAAAGGATTCGTTTCTATTTCCCCATTTGGCAACATCGGTTATAGCTAATAAAGGACAATGAATCTGTTACCTGTACGAGCCAAACAAATATGACATATTTCAGAGGCGTGCTGTTCTGTTTACTTATATTTCGAGTTCCGAGACATTCTGTGATATATCACATTTTGTGCACCTAACCTATCTTCCTCTATTTAAATAAATAACAAAACAACTGTTGTTTATGTGGCTTGTGGAGGTGGTATTGAACTATAATTTATATTTTGCTTGATTGTTGATCTATAAAGATAATTTTCCTTTTTTAAAGTATAATATCTAGGTACGTATAAATTATTTCAACTTAAAATTAAAACCCAACATTTGAAACATCAATTTGAATACTTTTCGAAGTGAATTTGAAAAACTCATGAATTGAACTCAACTTTATTTTGTTCAAACTTGCATTTGCTGTAATAACCCAAATTGAGGAACATTCCCCATTCAAGAAGTGTGATTAAACTCGGCAAGAGTGGTCAAACTTAAAGGGGAATCAAAACAACTACATTAATATTACTAGAGTTTTTTCCCAACACCAAATCGTTATTTTTAACACCTCGACACGTGTTTCGATCACCAAGTGATCATCTTCAAAGAGTTTTAATCTTCCTCTTTGAAGATGATCACTTTGTGATCGAAACACGTGTCGAAGTGTTAAAAATAACAATTTGGTGTTGGGAAAAAACTCCAGTAATATTCATTACTACACCAAAGGTTCCAAACAGTGCATCATAAAAACAACTACATCCAAAGTAAATTTACCGGAATCAAATAAGTTTGGAAGAAAATCTAAACAATACGTTACATCGAAAATTAAAACGAATAGAGTCGGCAGAATGAGTTCATGTAAAGACAAATAGGCAAAAAAATTCATTTGGTATACACTGTTCGGAGATTTCATAAGAATATATGATTTACCTTCGACGTTCCACTTGTCATGGATTAGACAAAGAGAAAAAGATATGTATTGCCGCAAGTCTGCACTTTGACATTCTCTTTAGAAACATATCCTTGAAAAATATACTGTAGCATCAAACGAAACTTGAAATAATATCTTGTTCGATTGATGACCTATTCATTTTGTAGAAATTCATATTGAATATAGAATAATGTTTTTATCTGTTACCACCGGTTTTGGTTTGTTAAACCATATTCAAGTAAACTTTTTAATCAAATTATCTACAAGAACAATTCGTTGAAGTCAGTCTCTACTTACCTACACTGTAGGTTAATGGACTGACGCCTATCAGAAAACAACTACTTCCCTAGCCAATACCACGAAGGATTGTATCCCATTATATCTTGTGGATAATATGATTTACAGCCAGACAATAGGTATTTATTTTCTGTACTGAAAGACTATCTGAGAAGAGCACAATTATACTAGGCACTGACTAGTGAAGATATCAAATGCGTACAGATTTATCAGTTATGTGATTTGTGGTCTGCTAAATGTTATAATCAGCATGGTCTAAATATCTCGCTGGAAACTGAAAATAAGACAAGTGATTTTTGCAATCATTTTATGTGTAACTATTGTAAACAAGTTCAAAGAGTTATCAGCCATTAACATATATGCAAAGATATATGTTTCAAGTAATGAAATTAATGAGTAATGATTCAATTATATTTGATAGCGTTCATTGGTCATTCAAAGAAAATAACCAGCCGGTAAATGGAGATGTAACCGCTAAAAATAGCACCTTTGAGTATGTTTACTTTGTTGGTAAATGTCGCATTGGTAAACATATTAACAATTATTGCAAATGACCATGAAAAGTTATACAGGCAAAGTGTTGAAATTCGAATACATATACCATGACCACTGTTTCATTTATTTGAGTACCTTCTTTCATGAGGAACGTTCGAATCCGAACATTAATAGTTCTGACTTATTTTTGACTAGTACTACTGATCATGCCTGGCTTCGTAGTGGTACAATTTAGAGTTGTTGTTTTATCATAGAAGATATTTCTCAAGTCAACAATTCACACATTCAAAAAGGTAGGTATTTTTATCTGGCGCCAGATGGCGCCCAGTCGCCATCTTAAAAGTTTCACCTGTCAATTTCACTTCAAAATAAAGTATTCATGCATTGATTCCATTATCCCAAATTTCAATTTTTTGAGTTGACCCGTTCAAAAAATAAAAGGGGGGACATAAAAATGGACTGTATACAACGTGACTTCGTCTGCTTGGACTACAAAATATAACTAATTCAACCCACGTAGAGCCTGATACTCGAAGATATGGCGATGAAAGATACGAAGATTCGAATGCCATCATATTTGATGTTATTCTTATTTTGATTGACTAATTCAAACAGAAAAAGATGATTGTGGTTTACCATAACGGTTATTAATGATCAGTACTACGAACATGCCATTCATAAGTTCAAGTTTCATCAATAATTTAACAAATTTCATAGAGAAGTATAATTCTTTACAAACAAACATACAAAAAGAATATCTCCTTAATATAAGTTTTGATAATTAATCACCACACTTTAGCTGTCCATAGGCATCTAGATATGAATATAGTCATGGTTGCAGAAATTCATTCTATTCCAACATTTTGTGTTGAAATTTTTAATATTCACACCATCTGCCGAACGTGGCTTATATTGCTGCCAGTGAAAGATATTGTTATCGATCTACGTAGCTTCCGACATCGAGGAAATGGGGAATCATCACACACTATGTCATGATTTAACCTAAGTGACATCGACCGTTATCCTCAATTGGCCATAATATCGCTCTTTCCCACCATTCCCTACAAAAGCAGGCGATTCATGCTTGCTCTAGTCCTTTCGTGATAGAAATCATCGAGGATATTACTTGTCACATTATTTCGGCATACATAAAACTCACCCCAATTCAACGTTTGCATAAGAGCTTGAAGTACACGTGCGTGATCGAACTTACACGTGGTCTTATCACGCACAAGGCCAATAAAGCCACCGTGGAGCATTTTCCTTCCGAGCCATTCTCGCCAGGAACGCCACTTTACCGAAATGAGTCGGCTACTCCCTTTTTATGTAATGACATAATTTTTTACTTGACGCCGAACTCCCGCTTCCAAGGGCACAGCAGAGACATGATTCATACTGTTGAATAGTGACTGCTATGAAAAATGTGGACTATTTCTTTCCTCTGTTTCGGAAGGATATTAATTGAAGCAAGTTATTATTCACGCCTTTGCATAACTGAATGGGTGGTTGTTTAACACAATCTCTGAAAGCAAGTTACCGTCTTTTCGCGTATAGAGTGTTTTTTATAGAGGTATAGAACTTTGAAATGGAATAAAACATTTGAATAAGTATACTTTATTCTAAAGATAATCTTTTGGCAACGCGGCGAATGTTGTCCTGAATTTTGAAATATCGATTTTATTAGAATTTTCAGGTATGCTGCAAGGACAGGTACTTGAGAGACAGGATGCCAACTTAAAATACCACCATGAAAATTCTAGGGGTTGTTAAACTCATAAATTCAAGAGAGGAGACCTACATAAATCAAGTTGATCGTTTAGGGATATATGTTTCTGGTTTTTAATTGATTTGTTAATTTCCATGGCTTCCAAATTCAGATTTCAGCTTTATACTTGATAATGGGATCGAACCCAAAACCGGTCGTATAAATGAAAATTGTCCAGTGGTATTTAGACAAAAGTGTTATTATTCATTTCATTTAAGTGATCATGAATTACCATGAAGTAAACAAGTCATCGATCACACATAAATGACTTCACATACTCCCACAGAAAATAGTCTAGTGGCATTGAATCGCACCATCTCGGAGACTAAGTCACGGGTCCGAAACGTGAAACTATGCTGTTACTAAACGTTCTCTTCAATAAATCATTTGTGGCACGAGCTATGTAACATGGTTGTTCAATTGGTGAACGAAAAAGTCAGTAATCATGGCTCTCTAGCGGTCACCATTGACAGTAATCGAAGTGACCAGCATCGTTTTTAAAGAAGTACGGACCAATGATTCCACCAGCCAATAAAGTACAACAAACAGTCACTTTTTCTGGATATAACGGAGTCTCAATATACACTTGAGGATTATCATAACTCCAAATGCGGCAGTTCTGTTTATTGAGTATCCGTTTTGGGCCCATTCACCGACTCTACGCCTTGCTAGGTGATCGTGTGGCTTCAATTCAAACTAATGCCTTTCTGCAAAATCTTTCATCAAGTGCATGGACACACATCCAATTCCTGTGCAGGATGGCGGATAGGCTGATTGGGATCTTCCTCTACGCTATACCCTATAGCAACAATGACTTCTTCTGTACACATTATACGACGTCTCTGTGGATGCGTTTTATCATTTAGAGTTAACGTGGTACGAAAAAGTTTCATAGTTGCACAATTTGGAAGCGTTGTTCAGACATCAGTCTATTCGTGTTGAAATGCCAAACCAAACTACATAAATCACTTGACAGCTGACAAATTTGCTTACAGTTGAAAAAGTGTTGTCAATTTAAAGTTCTATGCCTCTATAAAAAACACCGTTCAGAAGTCGGGTTTGTCTGGATCTAGAAGTAAATGTGCACTTTCCAATCAGTTTCACTAGTCCCAGTCACAACCTCATAATGAAAGCTTTCCGATTAAAGTTATATTCCTCACTGAATGTTTCAATATTGTTGCATTCGTGAAAAAAATTTACTGAATGAGGTGAAGAGGTTTCTTTCGGTATCACTAGAGATGCATCTTCTCACAAAGGTGTATTAATTAATGCCTTGCAATGGGATAATCGTGGTATATTTTGCCAGAAATCAGAACTCTTCTTTGTAGTCCAGGTATTCAGTATTGCCAAAACCTACAGCGCTTGCAACGCCCTCCCTTGCAAGTGGTTCATCTTTCTGGCTCGCCAGACCAATGGCCACGAATCCAGAACAGACACAATTTCTTGAGTCTTCCTTTTCGTGGGATTTTGTTGGCAGTTCAGTAACAACGTTTCTCTTCCAGAGCCGATAATGTATACCTGCATCAGAACCTCATAGTGTTTTGATCTATCAGTGAAACAACAGTTGTCTACTCTCAATATGTCCTCCTCCTAGAGGATTCATTCCTCTCTTGCTTGATGAGTCACCAATGATGAGTAGTATTATATATTGAGTCGTTTTGAGTGTTTTTAGCTGCCAAATTTACAATTTCTGAACTCTTCGAAAGTGACAGATTCTCGGATGGTCGAATTGCTGGGAAACTTGGAGATGGAACGTCAGCCAACGTATTTATTCGCATTCAAGATCTGTTCATTTAATTTCATTGATGAACTTCCGTCTTCTGCGTCTCAGCAAAGTTTTATAATTAGAAAATTGAATGTTCTTTTAGCCGGTGTCGTATCGTGCTATTCATTTATATGTTTCGCCGCCTTCGCACTTTGTTTTCAGGGACGATTTAATAAGCGATTCGAGGGACGACGCCCTTTTCAGGGGTAATCGGTCGTCCCGAAACGCGTTCGCCTTTCCTTATTATTTTGATGTAATCAAAATTTTCATTTCCGATCCATTCGAAGTTTCAGCCTCTGTGTAGTTGCTGTCATGGCTATAATTCCGAATGTAGCAACGTTTCCTTCCGGGATAAGGGGTCGGAGCCATATTACTAATACAATAGAACACTCGATCTATTGATACCGGCTTTTGACGCCACATGGCAAAACGTTTGTAGTGTTCGGTGTGATAAATACCATTGAAACGTTTTGGAAAACTTGAAAAACTGTTTTCAGGTTTCAATGTTTTGTAAAAGCTGCGGAAAATTAATTTCAACTCCATGAATAGGAGTCTAGCGTTTAGAAAAATATGTACATTTCGGTTCAAAAGACAACTCATGTTTTGTATTACTGACAATTTTCTAGGAAAATTCTAAAATACGTCAAAAATTATTTCCATTTCAACCTCTTCAAAGTAACAGTTTTCTCCCCAAATTTTCAAGTAAAATGGGGAGTTGTATAATATGTCGTTTGACAGGCATTTCTATAATTCATATAACAGCATCTTTTTAAATACGGTTAAAAGAATATAATCCAATGAACCCTGGAATCACTATACATACTTATTCGAAGTTTTGAATGAAAAGCTGGATTCGAAAAAACAACAAAAATTTTCAAAGACACAGTGTACCTTGAAAGGAATATATGTTGCCTTGAAGGCGACAAAAATGTGTGAGCTGCTGTCCCACGTTGGGTGCCAAATAAAATCAAAGGATGCCCTCAACTATGGGAAGGGGTTTCAAATACAGATCAGATTTCAAGTATAATAATAAATTTGCAACTATCCATTCCACTTCATTAAATGAAACTTAGAACTTTTCCAAATGTTGATAGACATCATTTATCCAAATTCATTACTCAACAAATCATTGTTCAATATTAATTACTATTCAACAGTTAATGATACACAAACTAATCTGTTGGCATATTTAAAGGGGTACATTTTGTTTAAATATCTCACTGATCAGAAAATCCTAACATTTCGTAATCATTCTATGGGTGATAACCGAATATTAATTCTATCGTAACAAAGGTATGAAATTACTCCCTTAATCCTGTTTCAATTTTCCAGAGACGAGAGTTGCTTCCGAAAGTTCATCATGGCGTTAAATTCATGGACATGAGTGGTACATTTCAATTATTCAGGACAAGAGCCGTGCTCCCATAGCTTGATGGAGTGAATGTTTGATATCAATTTCCCCGATGATTGTTTGTTTATTGAAGTGTGTCGTCAATAGATGAATGTGTTTACGTAACACATACACGATTTTGCACTAGAGCTAATTAAATTAGTTTCGTTACATCCTTCTGTCGGGATTAAAAATCGCATCTGATGAATAAACTACTGAACCTAAATTAAAACTACATGATGGCGATATCCTGATTTGCTTCGATGTTGATGAAACCTGTGGATAAAATTCGTCAAATTGTGGAATTCAGGTTGGAAATTGACTTTTCTGAAACGCTCAAGAAAGATGGATGTTGCTTCTTTCTATATTAAACCTCTTCTTTTAGCGGTTCAAAATCAACCGACAATAAAATTACCAATACATAATGAACTTCATTAGAACTGTTTATCAAAAGAAAACATGGAAATCATCAGAAAATGTTTTGAAAAGGTGATCATGAGACGCATATGCATATCAAACAGCTCTTTTGGAAATGGATTGTACTTAGCTATCCTGTTAAAGAAGAACATGGAAAGTAACAGAATGGCAACAACTATTGACATATTTCACGTTTCAAATTTTTTTTGACATCTTTTTTGGAAAATAATCATGAAATAATTCAAATTCATTTAAGCGAAGACGTGAATTGAAAGATGTTCCAACCTCAACGTCAATATTCTAAAACAAAAACACCCAGTATTCAGAATTATATCTTTTCATATGCCAAGTTCATAGACATCGAAATTGATACGATCACAGGATATAGAAATATAAATACGCAAACTGAAATATTCTCCCCGTTTCGTTACAACAAATATTCAATAAAGTTTTTAAATGAGTTCGTTCATTATTTAGATGAATGATGAATGGGTGAAACAGCGTTTCGTCTCGTTAATAAGCCAAACGAGTACTGAGTCGCGACCATGAATAAATGGATTTTTCAGATTATGGTGACGGTGGCAGGTTTTATCCATATTGAATTATTGAAAACGACAAATTACTGATGAATAGCACTATTTCTTCTTGAGAAAATATATTAATTTTAGGGAGTAACTTATCAGGTGAACTGAAAGTGTACTCTTTTTGGGGGTCAAAATGGGCACCAATATGTCTTGGCACAATCATGTCGCTAGAATTGCAAAAGCCGCTTCTCGAAAGCTTGGAACACAACGTTTGCTATTGATGGCTGCCAAACAAATACTAAACAACGCAGCGTCTTCAAACTTGAAACATATTCTTTATAGATTGTGTACTTTCTAATACAGTAATATTTTTCAAACGACTACCGCCATCCTCTAGCTCAAGTAGAAGATTAACGAATATTTTCATCGAATATTCCTTCAAATACGTCGTTCTTTCTAAATGCAAATACCACATTCGATAATAATTAACACGCACCACAGCAAAAGATGATCGAGTCAAAAGATCCATTTCCACATATCAGTACCGACTCGAATGACTGATTATCATAATTATAGCGCAAAAACATGACTGGCCTTGACACCGACAGGCAGCTGCATTCACCGACATCCTGCTATGAGCTGGCTGCTCCGTACTAATTGAAGAGGAAAATTTTTAATCTCGTTATCACATCTCTCAACGCAAACGAGAAGTTTCCTGAGATGTCGATGCAGAGGAATCAACTGGGAGAGTCAAACGAGGTTAATTGGCTGTTTTTGATGCCCGCGCCTTTGAAGAACGGCTGTGGATTCAATATGTATTGCCCTTCAAATTCAAAATATTACTAGAGAGCCTGTTTGTTGCCGATATAACCCTAGCAAAACAAAAAGTTGAGTTTCGATTCTGTATTTTCTCTGCTGATATGGTATGTATTCTACCGTATCATAATGGTGATGAGAATCAATTGTTTCAAAACGACATACTTCCTGTACTTTGTCATAAAGGACTCTTCGTGACAGTCATAAAACTGATTGTGAATAATAGGAGAAATTATTTGTAATTGTGGTAATGACTGTGGTTTTAGTCTAGGAATACGTTATTCAGAACGTAACTCACTGATACACTATTCACTATTATCTTTTGTTATGGAAATTCAATCAGAATCAATGAAGTATTAGTTCTCCAAAATCCTAAGAGTTATAAGTCACACGATGAAAACTTCACAAGCAGAAAAGACTTGAGCTATAGGATATAATCTTCGCGAAAATCAGATTCCACTTCACTCATCTATTGTTTTAAGAGGTCCTCACATTATGTCAATAAAATTATATAATAATCTTCCTATCGACATTAGAGACCTCACAAGTCTGAATTGATTAAAAAATGAGACAAAATTGTTTATACTCAAAAATCCATTTTATTCTATTGAGGAGTACTTTAACCTACACTAATCGATCTATATCCGCAGCATACTTTTATTATATATAAAGTATTTTTTAATATGCATTTCAATCTATATGAGTGAACAATTCTCTTCATCTTCTCTCTTATTTTTATTTATTATAATATTATTTTATCATAAGAACCTTTGTAATTCATATTTTTATGACGCATCTGAAATATTTCTATGTTTATTTGTATAAACCTGGAGAAATAAAGGAATACTACTACTACTATTCAAACTATAGCAGTACTGAAGTACCTAATCAACATATTTGAAAGTTTTGTTCAATTTTTAACCAAAACAAAGTGCACTGATTCAGTGTACTTGTTTTTCTTCATGACAAAATAAAAGTGACGAGCATTTTCTGAATAACAAATTGATATACAGGGTGGGCCATCGAAAACTTGACATAGAGGTTTTGAGTACTAATCTTGCAAATCCTAAGAAAACGCTCAGACAGGTCGATTTTTATTGGGAGAGGGACAGTTTTTTTCCCCATTTACAGGGTCGTCACTTCAACCCCGGAGCACAGGGGTGAACAACCCTTGAAATTTTAATAGGGAACTGGGGGCAAGTTGCACATTGTTTGAAAGATCTTGCAATTCTCTAAACAACGGTGTACATTTTTTTTTATTATTTGGACGAACCACACTAAATTTAGAGTTGAAATTACTTATTTTATTTTCATGTTAGCATATGCTCAAAATGGGCACCACCAGCTTCCATGCAATAGTAGAGATTCTGCTGGAAACGTTCTTAAACATTGTGGAGCATTTCTGGAGTGATTTAGCGACATTAATTTGTGATTCGTTGCCGTAAATCTTCGAGTGATGCAGGAGTGATGCAGAAGATCACGAAACTATCATGAGCAGATACTGTTTCATTCAATGCAAACAAAAAGCGAGAAAAATTGAACATTCTATGGCAAGAATAAAACCTCACCACCAATAGAAGTCAGAAATCGCATCACCACTGCGCTGTCTTTTACTATAACGAAAGAGAACAGTAAAAAGTTTCTGATTTCATTAAAAGCTTCCAATTTAAGATTTAACAGCCAATTTATCGTTAATGGAAAATCGATGGAACAAGTGAATGAGTTTAGGTGTCTTGGAAAAGAGTTTGCAAATAAAAGGAAGAGCGGTGATGAAATTGAAAGTCGATAAAGATATAGTGCCATTTCCAGTAGACTGTCTTGAGGCAAAAGTGCATATCAAAGATAAATTATGAAGAACGGAAGATGGAATACAGATTTATAGCTTGGAGTTTTAATGGAACTCCGAGATTGAGGAATATTCAATCTGAAAGCCTTGCCACTTGTATATTCATCTGTATCCACCCCATCTATTTTTAATTCATGCGGTCACCCCCTAGATTTAATCAACATTCTCCTGGCAGTTCAATTGCCTTTACGTTCGGCTCCTTTTTCTTGAACCCTACGAAGGATGAATAAATCCAAAGTTATTCAAATGAGCAAACTTATATGCAACTGCGCGCCTTAGATAAATATTATCGCATAACTAATAACTTGAATAACAAATAGTAATGAAAATATTTACATAATGATACTAAAATTCTTCTTTCATGGCTTCATAAAATTATAATGCAACCGGCTAGGTATTTCTTCATTAGGTTTGAAAGTTTTATTGAAAGAAGCGGTTAAAGATAATAGAGCCGTTTCAAGACGGTCGTTATCTTGAATTTATTAGCGGGATATTATATTACTCCATCACTATACTTCACACCAATTTCATCGTTGAAATCGTTTAAATTAAAATGTGGCGAGAGGAAATATAGGTGTTTCGTGTTTTCCTTAATATGGAATTCTAATTAGTGCTGGTTAAGATTTAGTAATTTCCTGTGTTCCTCTATATTATACGCTGAGAAACTCATTCATTTTCTGATTTTATCAGAAAGTAAATTAAAAAATGTGTTTATGAATCCCAAGTTTGTTGCTTCAAACGAATGATTTTAATGTTATCCTGATAACTTGAAACCTGAACTTTCCTCTTTACCAAAACGTATAGTTTAAGATAAAATCTGCCTTCGATAGAGATTTTAAAAGAAATATTTAAAAACAAGATTTTCACAGCAAAGCATTATTAGCTAAAACTCTTTTCAATTTTACAGTGGCAACTCAATACAGACACTTTCTCTTTTTTCAAAATATATAAGTCAAGATCGAATCTCTCAACTATAGAAATGTATGAGAATATTACTTTTTTCAGAATAGCAGGTAGAAATATCAAGTATCTGTTCCATTAGCAAATACTATGGTGCCCCACGTTGGGAGCCACATGATTAGAAATATCTGCAGGTTGAAGATTTCCCCAAGTTATTATCCAAAGTCTAATCTGATTCCAATTAACTTAATATCAGTTGAGATTGTCGAATAGTTCTTCTCAAACATTTTTTTTGAATCAGCGACTAATTTTAATTTTATCGTGATGACTTACCCTTTGTCTGGAGTCTAGATAATATCTAGACTCCAGACTGGGAATTTGCGCTAATATTAGTTATTTTGGAGTATTGGGAGTATCAAACATTAATCTAGCGAAAATATCATGATAGATTGGCAAAGAATCTGAATATCAGCAGAAGATTTTCTCACCATCATGATGGATATCAAATATGAATAAGATTCCATTTTTGTCAATACATATCTCATTACTTGTTCAATTTGATCTAGATAGTCCAAGCATCATTAACTCAATACCGAAACCGTTTAGTGGAAAACGATGTGCTTCCACTTCAACGGATTCTGAGAAAGACTGAATTAAATCTTGAGTTTCAAGTCTGCAGGAATCTTTCTAAATAATATTCATGACAAGAAACAATTTCATACAGAGTAAAATTATTTGATAGATGTAAAATTACATGCATGAAAATAAAAAAAAAACAGATACGGATGGCTTCGTGAACATTAGCACATTGAAATATTGATTGAAAGTAAGTACTGCATTATCATTGTCATAAACTGAAATTGGCAGTATAGAGTTTTCATATTATTTGTTATTTGGTCACTATGGATATTTTCAAATACTGATTTGGTCTTCTGTGGACATCATTAGTTTTCACATGAGGCATGAACAAATTCAGTCGGCATGCTATTCATTGCCACTGTTGAACAATAATAAAAATTATTCAAAGAAAGTAATACAAATTCAACAATAATACATATGAAATAACAAAAATTAATTGGCGCTCCGGGGCGACTCCATTGATTCCAGTGGTGCATTTGCTTTTTCAGCTGCAGGAAAATCCAGAAAAACGTGCAGCACCATATCATCTGAAGATCTTGATCTGCCACTGTCCTCTTTTTTATAAAACAAAATGTAGGGTGTCTCCAAATACTCCAATAAATTCAAAACATCACCAGAACACTTCCTGAACACTTCAACTTAAACCAGTCCGTTTCGTCTTAGACCAATGCGTAATAATAAAAATTACTTAATATAGTGTCTAATTCGTTTTATAAAATGAACAAGGGCGAACCGGAAGCTGATAGAAAAATCTTGTAATGATCACAGATAACAGTGAACTGGAGGGAACTTGAAATAACTAAAATCAGAGAGGGGGGGGTTGAACCTCATCTATATTCCTAAGGCACACAAATGTGTTTTCTTGTGGAACCTATTTCTTTTTTCCTTGAGCTTCTGGATGTGTGGTTACTTCTTGTCACCAACCAACAGATGCCACTGAAATCAAATTTTCGATAAGATATGGAACCTCATCTTTTTTCAACTGGATCCATCATATTGATCGAAATCATCAAAATTAAGTCGGTACACTATAGATATTTGTGTGTTTTTGTTCCTAGCAAATAAAATTATGCCCCACGTTGGGCGCCATAAGAATAGAAATATCTGAATACTGAAGAATATGATAAACTACTTAGCAGATTAAAATTGACTGGTTAGATAATAAGTGAAAAGACAAACATATCCCCCAGTACCTGTTCATTTTGATTTATATATCCACCGCAGCAACACCCCCAAAAGTATAATAGTCTCATTTTCATTATGTAGAAGTTGTTGCCAGCAACTAATTCAAATTTAATCTCCCCTCAATCAACCCTTGAATACACCCTTAGAACGGTTCGAATATACATCTGTATTCATTTCGTGCCACCTTGCTTTGAAATTGGGCTGATAAAAATTCTACAGTTCTTTTAATGTGTTCTGCTATCAATTTCCATCAGCGGGCAAGAGAACCGAAGCGAAAAGTAACATAATAATTAGTGGTAATTAAGTGAAAAGAATACCACGTTACGACCTTTTTTGGGGCTTTACTCATTTTTAACGATCCAACATTTTCCGACCCATTCAAAACGGTACATTTTCTTGTTTTAATTATCTCCTGGCTCGGAATCCTGTTAGTTTCGCGATCTAAAAATACACCGTTTGAATCAAACAGCATTCGATTCGACGTCCATTCAGTTCAATCAAACTGTAATTAAATGAGCGTTGGCATAATAAAACCAAACATGTTGCATAATTTAAATGATACGTTTCATAATTTGTTTTTGAATTCCTTGGACCAGCTGCTGATTGAACGAGTAAAATAGAATTTATTTATAGTTTCATTGCAAGCTGGCAACTTTATTATCGAGTATACACAATTGCAATGTACTGAGATTCATGTGAATTGAGAATAAATTCCGATTTCGCTATTTGAGTATTCCTCAGCAATCAATGATAGTTTTTGCATTGAATCAAGGGTCTTCAAAAACTCGACTTGGCTACTACTACTTAACTAAACGAGCAACTGAGCATTGCATTCTCTATGCAAAAATTCAACGTAACAGCGACATTATTACCACCGATTATATTATTGTAAACAAAATATTTCGATGAATACAAAGTTGCTCCTTCAGTAACAATAAAAAAAACCATAATCTTTTGCAAAATGTTGGGTCCACATAGTTGTGAAGAATACTGAGAAGATATCTCAAACAGACCAATTGTTTCTGAAGAGGATATTGGCAAAACTAGATATCTTGCTAATAGACAAAGTATTCTAGAATTATTTTATTTTTACCGCATTAGAATTGATGGAATGGAAAATGAGTTTTCACTAATACTGGGGGCACTCCAAATATTTTATTGAAAAACATCAGACTACGTAGTACATAGTTCTTTCTTATCTCTTATTTGTACTCGTTATTCCAATGAAAAAGGAGCAGTATTCAAAAAATTCGCTGTGTTTACTTCCTTGTATTGTGCGGTTATTGAAAAATATCATTCTTCATTACGAAATAATAACATAATATATTTGAGATACAAAGTTTTTGGCCTTTTACTTCTCCATCTTGATACAAGAAGTGAGCATCCCTCCTAAAAGTATACCCTTTCAATTTAAACAAGATTCCTGTGGTTGGGATTTGATCAAATAAGCGAATGAATGTTATTTACATACTGTCATCGATGACATTGGTGGATTCAACCTACTCCGTGGCAAAAAGTTGTAATTTTGACCGAAACATCGAATGTCTAGCACTGAGGATGACAGTGTTCCATGTAAGTGAAATTTTATTTCTTTCATTAATTATATTGTAAAGGAATAGAGAAAAGTGTAACTGGAATTCAACATATTCAAATAGTATAAAGTAAAGCAAGAATACTGAAAATAGCAACATATTCAACATATTACTCGTTTATGGCAAACATTTCGTTAGATTTGTATAGAATTTGATGACTCATTTATTTGATTAAAGATAACTATTTTGAATGTGAGAAAGTTGGAGAAACAAAAACGTTGAATATTTTTTCAATATGTTACGGGTAACATTAGTTACACTACCATTTTTAAATGATTCTCAACAATAAATAAGGGTCGTCTTCTCAAAAGGCAATTTGTTCTGGAACTAATTGGAGATTATCTAAGCCACAAGACAGATAATAGTGAATTCATGCGTGCATCGCCCAAAACAAACGGTTTTTTGGTATCAATGAATGTATGCTATTAAGTTTTTAAAATTAGTTAAACAAGGAAAAGTGGCATACAGAAAAGGAAAAGTTCACGGTGACATTGTTTTTTGACTCACAATATGAATCTGTTTCAGAAGGTTTCCAAAATTGATTTCATCATAAACTTCCCATTTGATTCCACCAAGAGCAATACATATCAAAAATACGCGACGGACTGTAGCTGCTCATCGTTTTGAGGTTCAACTCAGTACACCTCGAATTTCACTGTTACGATAAAAATAAAAACAACAATAAAAAGTAATTGGCGCTACGGGACGACTTCCAGTGGCGCATTTCCTTTTTCAGCTGCAGGAAACATCCTCAAAAGAAGATTATTTTTGCTTTAGCAATTCATTAGAGATACATATAATACAGGATAATCAAAAGAGTCTTTACTTTCCACTACAATATCATTTAAAATAAAAAGTCTGTAGCTAAGGATGGATGACAGGACTCTAAACAGTGGGAAAATGACAAATTCCTGGAGGAATTCAGATTTCAAGTGGGAAGATAACAACTAGCAAATAAAAGACTTTTTTCGCATTATTATGCGATCCACCAATATCGGAAATCCGTCCTAAACTCATTCACAAGTTACAAAACACTTTGACTTTCCAATTAACTGGTCTTAACAGTTTGAAATATTTATTTTTATTTTCACATTGTTATGTTGTGTACTTGTTATTATGTGAGATATTTCCATTATTGTATAAATTACGAGACAGCTAAAGAGAGCCATCAAATAAGTACAAAATAAGAGAGCAATCATATCAGTACAAAAAAAGTTACAAAAGTTTTATAAAACGAAAGATCATAGATATGTACTGTCGAAAAGTGATAACTACACTGAGAAAAATATTAGTGTTATTCAACGAAATGTTCAACGTTTCTTTTAACAATAATTTTATCACTTCGTGCATATTTTTCTGGAATGCTGACACTGCACAAAAATATGAGAAAAATTTTGCAACCATGTTAACAATTTTGTGACCATCAATCTTTCATTTCTCCCATTTATATATCAGAAACCACGTTTTCAAGCGTTGTTTTATGTGTTTGTGAAGTGAGGTATTGGATTTGCTTACATTATTTGAAGAGATCATCAGAATTTTATAAGGATATCATTTTTTGTATTCTAGTACTTGTGACGTCACGTCTCTGCCGATTTCTAAAAGAGCAACTTGTTTGAAAATTTTCTCGAGAAAAATAATTGTAGAGGTGGTGGCATTCATTCTAGAAATTTGTGTCTTCTCCCATTCCTAATTTTCCAGAACTTTGATTGCGTCGTAAAACAACCACGTCTTAAAGGACTCCCAGAATAGATTTCACACTAAAATACGCCGAGTAACTTCCCCTAGACGACAATTAAACATACCAAACGCTCCCTAATTACCACGTTAACATCACAGCAAGCGTTGCCGAAAAAACAAAACAAAACGAAAAGAAACAAAAGCGACTCGCTAATTCCCCGGTCGACTTAATTTCATTTTAAACAATCGCACTATGGCAAAGCAGTTAACATTATCTAGTTGGCCGTTGTAATTAATATCCAGTATCCAGTAATCCCGGCGAAAAGTACATCTCGCAGAAACAAAAGAACGAAACAAAGTTCCAGCAACGGTTAAAGTTCAAGCCCGCCGGCTCAGGACACATTCAAATGGCACCGAAAGCCGCGGGCACCAGCGAGAAGAAGGGAGAGAGTAGGTTATAGTCGAATCAGTGGTGTTATTTTACAATTCCGCGGATGATAATTCATATTTTCTAATAGTTACAAAATGTTCGTTGCTTCTGACAGTACTTCACTCTATATAAACGAACAATGCGAAGTGCAAAAATTTAAAGCAAAAAAAAACTCCTTTTTTTGCAATATGAAACCTAAATCAATATCATGGAGAGGAAGTGTTGTATGTTTATTATTATGTTTGTATGTAATGGATAACTTTCAACCGATTTTCACAAATTCTGTTACTTTTGGAAAGCTACAGTATCAGCGAGTAACATGGACTGTATGTCATTCTCAAGAAAATTAAAAATCTCTACGGAAACTGCAATGTAATTTATGTCCCTCGAACGCCTGACCATCGCCCGGTTCCATGCTAAAAGAGCGACACCGATATGCTGGAAGGACACGTGACCCGCTTAGCCCAGTCGCGTGGTTTAGTATTTTTCAAAACTGGGCCCAACAAAAAAGTTTGAGGATTATACACTAAATTATCAGCTTGATTCTCAGAGCTTAACCAATTTTTTTTTCACTGCCTTTATTAATCTACTAGCGACCCGCCCTGGATTCGTAGGAGTGTAATTCAAAGTTATGATTTTGTCGTGAAACACGTTTCAAATTCACGGCTTCAAATTCATTTGTTACTGTTGAAGTTTTGTCCTAAGTTCAGTTTCTACAGAATTTATTTATGTTCAATATTTTTGTCTTTGAACCAGATAACATAATTAATCCACCTACGTAGATCCTGCCTGAAGAAATACTTTTTAACGAAAGTATTATTAGCATTTTCGTGATGTATGGTGCCAAAACTGTCAAAAACTTGAAATAACTGCATTAGCTTCAAAGAATAGGAACGTACAACTCGGTTACTTCAGACAGTAAAATAGCATATTGAAAAAAGTTTCTTTGCGAGTTCAGATGAGTCCAGCAGCGCATTTGTGTTTCAGCCTAGCACCTCTGAAGATACCTATACAGGTCGAAACAGCGCCATCTGGTGTTGAATCATAAATGAGTTGTGTTTGGGCTCTTATAAAAAAAAAAAAACAAAAAATTAAAAAACATCATCCAAAACTAAGTTTTTTTTAAAGATTATCGAAGGTTGCCTCTTTTACGTATTCGTTGACGCGACTATCTGTTTGAATGAAACGTAGGAGTGGGCTGCGAGTCCTAGTCATCACGCTTAAGGCCCCTGTGGGGATCGTTGGACAGATTGCTGCTCGCTCTTAGGCCACTCGCGATGAAGTAAAAGTGACAATTTTCCGTTGAATATTGTCTCGGTAACGGTTAGTTGTGCTTGAAGATGGCCGATATAATTACAATGAGTGCCCACATTCGCCATTTGTGGGCTTATCAGCACGTTGACATTTCACGGTAGGTTTCCCTTTCTTCAACTTTGTTTTTATGGAGTGACGTTCTCTCTATTCCAAAAATGTGGATACCCAAATAGGGAAAGTTACAGTTTCTGATCGAAATGTGACCTGACTTTCACAGGAGTGAAACAGTGTTCAGTAATCTTTCAGGTATTCCAAAAATTAAAGTGCCTTTGCAATTCTGTGGGAATTTTCCTTTGAAGTCGGTATGACCTTCGTGAGGAGCCGCAGTCAAGTGACAATTTTATGTTATTCGAAATCTTTGAGGCTGAGATGTTGTTTATTGGCGCTTTAGCATTTTCCTATTGTTTAAATATTTTTCTTAGTGTAGTTTTAAACATTCTTTCTGACACTGAGTCTACAGAGGAGATGGATGTCGAGCTTACGACTTCTAACTGACCTCCCTGTAAATTTAGATCAGGAGCGAGTCTACAGAGGAGATGAATGCCGATGAATGTCAACTGAGTCGTCTCCTGAAACAGCAGAGCACACACTTTGCGCCTACCCCGCTGGGGACCGAATCAGGTTTTTAGAGTTCGGCAGAGCCGTACTCGTACCATCTAACCTGAAAGACCACTCACCACAAAAACTAATCGGCTTCGTTAAGAAGCTGGGTTTATTTGGTCGAGTGTAAATATGTGTGAACCACAATAAACCCTTGCGGGTTGCGGTGGAGGGTCGAATAGATCCACTCACTTTGCACCTAACCTAACCTAGTGTAGTTATTTCTTGAGAGCAAATTTTCGATATGGACATATTTGGGTTCTGCTGTGTTTTTATATGCTTTGTGTGTACTGTGTTTCCATATTGAGTATTATTGTTTGTATAATGAGTATTATTGTTTGTATATTGAGTATTATTGTTTGTATATTCTTCTTCACTGGATTTTATTCACAAACTGAAGCACTGTCTTTAAGACTGATGAGAGGTTATTGAGCATCAAGGACCGACTGGGTCATTGAATTTATTCAATATTCAGTCTGACAAAAGGTTTTATCAGTTATTTTTTTTTAATTCTCAACCCCAACAAATATTTCCGATATTTTCACTTTCCACTTCAATTTTTTATTGACATTTTCTTCGGATAACGTGTTTCAGTTTTATAGAGATATTCTGTCCAAATAAGATGGTAATTTTTGGAAGAACAGAGTTATGCTAGTCGAAATTGGCTGAAACTATCATTTATTTTCAGAAAAGTCAAATATTTTCAAAGAAAAACCCAGTGGATTTTTCGTTTTTAACAAATATTTGGTGTATAATAACTTTTATTTTTTGTTCTCGTCTAAATTTGGGACAATATTCAATTTCTATCGGACATCTAGTGAATATAAACAAAATTGCATTCGTTGGAACTTCTTTTCATAAAATTTTATTACCGGATTGACGAAAGGGGCGGTCTTCATATTATCATTAGTTATATCCCACCAATAAATAGTCTATCCGCGTCATTTCTTGAAATAAATCTCTTCCGCTCATACCGCACAAAAAATCGTATCTCTCCTCATAGCGAATTCGCAGAACGTATACTTCCGAAAAATTCTCGCAGCAGAAACGCGATTCACAAAAAATAAAAAGTCCGGTAAAGCAGCACGACGCGAACGAAATAAATTCCAGCCTGGATTCCTCTGGAAGAGAAAAAGAGTTCATATATCTTTCGGCAAGTAGTTAGGGATAGATCCTGGCGACTAAAAACCGATTCACGAGAACCCTTGTATAAATACATAGCAAAACAGAACAATAACGTGGCGGCCAGATACGATAAGAGCTCGCAGAGGCATAGGGGATGAAACATGGATGTCTTGAGAGAGAAAAAAACGCCTTCGAATAATATTACGCGGAAAATATAAGTATGTTCTCAAAATATGGCAAATTTTAGGATGTAGTTTATGTGACGTTATTCGTCTTTCACAAATTACTTTTTCGGCATTGTTAATTATAGATATCATGAAAAATACTTGGGTCAACGCATAGGTTCTCTTTTTGCGATTTACTTTTTTCTAATATAGAATTTTGATTCAATTATCAATCAATGTATCTGCTGTTGAAACCTGATAACATGGTGAATTTCAGAATTCGAATTTATCAATATTTCATCAATATCATTAATTTATTAGACTGAACGTTCACACTACTCAGATAGACTTGACTTTTTTTCTGTTTGAACCCATAGCAAAAAGGAAGGGCATAATGCAATTTTTGGAAAAACTATAGAGAAGTAAGCATTCGTAAAAATGTCAAAATGAAAACTTTTATTTTGAATTCTGTAGATAAAAGTTAATGGATTTGGCTTTCTGTTGAAATTTTTTCAAATTCACGTATTTACATCTGATAAAAAGTCAGTTGAAAGTTTAGTTCATTCATCGCGATATCAGCTGAGGAAATATGTATTTCACTACTTTAGATTCGATACAATATGAATAAAAACATTCGTTGATACGTATTGTTTTTCTAAGACAGTAACTGATAAGCTAGTAATTACAACAGTTAACTATTTTTGTTTTCAATCGAACTATCATGTTTTCTCGCCAACTTTCCTCCTCGGCACACTCCCTGCTTCGCTGAAACATGAAACGGCATTATTCACGAAGCGATGCCACAACCACTACATTTTATTTGATTTAGTTTGCCGCTGCGTCCGGCTGCTATTTACACAAATCTTCGAAGCATGGCGGACCAGGGCGCATGTTATTATTATAAACAATATAAAAATGCAGGTCGCGTTCGCCGAAATACGACCGGCATTTGTCACAAGGCGAAGGTACAGAGCGGAAACTAACAAATAACGCACCAGTGGCGTGTTTTGCGATGCAGCTGTTGAGGTCTTAGACAAGGAAAGATATATGGACTCGTAACAACCAACAGCATGCTGAGGCAAATCTGCACCAAACGCTAAACGCCAGTGGCGTATCTATGAGAAGGGTTCAAGACATAATCCTTCCATAATCTATATATCAAAGCAGTATGGACTGAATTATTTTATCGCCTCATCATATGGAGTCTTGAGTAAAAGTAATAAATAAATAAAAGACTTCCGGTGTATTGTTATAGGTATTTCACCTAAAAAACGATGAGATTGGAACCTTTGGTGTAAAAGTTGAAACTACTTCAAGATATTAATTACCCTAACACCAAAACTGATATATTTGCACTTGACGCGCGTTGCGCTAACTAGCATCTTCAGAAGAAAATTGATACTGTTAGCGAAACGTGCGTCGACTGAAAACATCAGTTTTGGTGTTAGGGGTCTAGAAAAAGTGTTTGTATTTCACTTGACACATTAATTGAATTTTAAGACTTATATTTATTGCACTTTCAGAATTATTCACACTTTATACCAATTATTATAAATAACCTGAGGTATATTGAAGTTTCAACTTTGAATATTTCTATAAAAAAAATTGTAACTTCATGAAGCATTATAAATTAATTCAAAATATTAACAATCAAACTCGTAATAAGTAAACATATTTATTATATTGTTATATACATACATACATCCAAAATTGTACAATATAGCCCTACTGCCCTTTAAACAAAATCATTTTAGTGAAATAGTTTCGAATAGCATCTTTTGCTTCACTCTGCTTTTTCATTATGAAGTGTATCCTTATATTCAATTCTTTTCAATAATTGATTTTATTAAAAAGTAGACATGATTGACTTCATTGTCTGAGATGTGGTTATTCAGACATTGAAACATATCAACCGAAAGACATCGTCTCAATATAGTATTGGTCAATTTTTTAACATTATTTCCTTTTGGCAAATCTTCGTCTTATAAGTTTTTCACTAATCTGGCAAATTTCAACAACAACATATTTTTGGGAAATAAGGGAATTAAGAAAATTCGCTTTGTTACCTATTAAGCCAGTAACACATGATTCACATTTAATTTTCATCGACAAATGTTTAGTAACAAAACCAGCTATATAGGTTACAATTTCTTCTGAGCAATGAGATAAAACATTGGTGTTCATAACATAACTATGTTCAGAAAAAATTGTTTCTAGTGATTGAGCTTCTTTTTCGGTTTCTAATAAATTGTCTCCTGTTATAATTGGTATTGAACTATTTATTTGCTCCTCAGGAGTTTTATTGGTTGTACTTGAAACCGATAGAATAGAAATTTGTTCTGAAGGTAGACAATTACCTATGCCCCCACTTCTCACTTCCGTTCTTATAAGAAGACGTTTATATGCAGCCATAAATTGACGGGCGGTTGGATTATTGTTCCAACCCCCTCTAGAACGAATTGAAGAAAAAAAGAGTTCTATATGATTTTGACAGATTTCTCCTTCAATTTCCTTTTTGCGATTTGTAAGCTTCGCTTCAGTTTCTTTTTGCGGGGTGTATCTGTTTGCAGTTGAGCACTTGTTGATGGATAAGGTTCTGGTGTTTGGGGTCTAATTCGTTTCCTGTTTTTCTGGAAAATAAAAATTTGTTTAGTACACAACTCTCTTTATGGTAAGGTACTCTTAAATACTTTCAATCTGCTGAACAAAAAATGCATATTTTTTAATCTCTATTTAGCTGAAAGACATTGTCGACTGGCCTCTAAATAGAGAGTATCAATAAGGTTTGAAATATTAAGGTTATCAAATTGTTTTTGCAGTATACCTGTTTTGACTGAAGACTTGTAGGTCGTTCTGGGAAAATAGTGGGTACAGCTTCATTCAACAATTCGTTTTTTCCTCAGTTCTATAAAAATAACAGGTTTCAAAATGTTTTGAGCAAATACGATCGTTTTTTGATGGGGACCAGTTTGAAATCTTCATATTAGCTACCCAAATGGCCCGTCTATCTTCATTTCTAGGAAATCTGAAAAATGGAATAGTATTTAATAATAATCTATAAAATTTTCTTGTAATATGAGTAATGTATTGCACAGATCATTTTCAATGAAATAGAAAAGAAATATTCAATTTGTCTAGGGTCCACAATGTAGTCATTCATTTTTTTCAATCAAAAATGTATTTTCAAGATATTCCAAATTTTCACTCGATCTGACCCTGCTATAAATGCACGCCTATGCAAAAAAATGGAACTTTCAAGGTGAATCTGAAGTCTATCATAAAATTATGAATGAAAATTCACAAAGTAAGCACTGAAATCTTCTTTAACCAAAGATTATCCACCAGTGAGTTACATACTTGAAAATCTAGACATTTGCATAGGTAGTTTTCACATAATATCCATGTTTGGCCCACTGTTCCTAAATGTACTGATGTTTTCTCACCTGTGAAATGATATATCGGTTTCCTTTTTCTCGCTATTACTACTACAATTGTAAGATGAGCACTTCACCATGTTTATACAGTATTCACACACAAAATAGTTCAAAATACACTCAATAATTGCACAAAATCGAACAAGCAACAAGATCAATGTTTAGCACCAACAATATGGCGGCCACTCGGAAATCGGTCACAAACTCGATTCGTACGCAGAGGTTGGCGTTATGTATCCCCTCTTTTACCTAATCTAAGGTTGAGGTTATCCACGAGAAATCGAAATTGTCACAGAGAAGTGGGTGAAAGTAGGATATTTGAGCTGCGGTGGTTCTTGAAATAAAATCTCGGCAAACTTACGTATTTCTGTCCGCTGATCACGAATCTGAAGTTTCTGAAATACTATTGAAAAAGCAACTATTCCAGGTCACTTCTGATTATGAAAACTCGTAAAATGACTCTTCAAAATTGCATGCTGCAAAATAACCCTATTTTGAATAAAATGATAATGTCGCTTCACGTAGAATTATTTATTTTTTGGTGACAATATCACAAAAAGTTTCAAAAGTAATCGATTATCATAATGTTAAGTTGCTTTATTTCCAGAAGTAGGTGAAAGCGCCAAATTTGGTTCGTGATCTACTTATATTTTCAGTTTTCAAAAACATTGCTAGTGCCAACAAAAACACAAATATTTGTCATCGCTTTATGATATATATATATGGTCATTTCTCCAGATCTCTAACCAAAAAATGAACAAAAACATGTGCACTTGACACAATGCACATATCTCATATTATCGTTTCTCATCCTAGGCGTAAATCGTAGTACAGAGTATCAAGTCTGATGTCATACACAATAAATGACAATTGAAAATAATTGTATCAATAAAAGTGAACCGCAAAACCAATGGTTAGATTGGTGGAGCAACAATAACATAAAATATCTAAAATTTGTGATTTTATATTATATGAATCGTTTTTGTTTGTTTTTAGCTCTGAAGCAGCGATATAAATAAATCGCGAAACGTTAGCGAAAACGTAGGTTTGTGTTTTTATCGTTCAATGCCCTGAAATCCCTCTACGAAGTTATTTACTGGAATAATAATAAATAATAAATTATTAAAATTCAAGTGGAGGGATTGCCAAGCATTTAAGCATGATAATCTTAAGTAAAAAGAAAACGTATATTTCTGTGGAATATAAGCATTTCACCAACAGGGAAAAAAAAACAAGAATCTAGTATATTGCTTTGCTGACGAGATTCCATTTGGATTCCAGCACATTGGCTGAAGAGGCGCATCTTCACCGGCAGCAGGAGGTTGCATATCTTAATGAGGACCTAGAGGTGATTTCGAATTGGGGTGAGAGTAATCAGGTTCAATTCAATGCCACAAAAACCCATGCATCGGTTTTCTCCAAAAAGATGAATATTTCCGAACCGGATGTTTCAATGTCAAGTCAGACAATTCTGCTGTCTGCTTCTGTCTGCGATCCAAATTCAACGTGAATCGCTACTTTTGCCAGGCACTGCTTTCAGAGCGCCTTAAGGATTTTCCTGCAGTACTCGTGTTTTGTACTTGAAAAAATCTCCATTATCAAAACACACACATGAGAAAACTTTCCTAAATGAAATGAACCAAAATAAGCCCAGTACTACTTACTGGACACTGTCCAGCATTGAAATTAATGAAGTCTTATTTGCATGGCAGGACCCAAAAAGTAGTGATTCGGAAAACTGTAAGTCAGTCAGCAACCATTGAACAGAGTATTCCACAAGGCTCAATTTTTGGCCCCTTACTGTTTCTTATATATGCGAATGATTTGTTGCAGTTCATGAATAGTCTCACGAAAATACATGTGATTGCTTATGCAGACGACATCACGGAGAGCAATGCAATAGCACTTGCAGAGAAAACAGAGAATGTCTATGAGCAGGTAGTAACATGGGCAAAAAAAAGTCAATTATCACCGAACATCACGAAAACATCATTAATGAAATTCTTGCTGAATTCTGCTCATGACAATTTTAGCATTTATGAGAACGAGGAGTTGTATGTTGAATCTTGCTCAACAACAAAGATGCTTGGCCTTACACTTGACTACAATTGCTATGTGCTTTATGTCAAACCATTGCAGTAAACAAGTTTTGTTGAATCTGTACTATGGATCATTACACTATCATATACGATATGGATTACTGAACTGGGGCACTGGATCGTCTGCAGTGAGGGTTTTTACACCACAGAAGTATGCCATCAGAACTACTGCCCGTATAGGTTGGAGGCAATCGTGTAGAAATATTTCCAAAGAACTCAAAATACTCACCGTTGCGGGTATTTATATTTATGAATTATGCATATACATGTACAAGAATGGCCATAATTTTATATTTAATCAGCATAAGTACCCTACCCGCTCTAAAAACTCTGCTCTAAATACCCCATATGCATCGAACCACCATATACCAAAAAAGCCACCTTTTTCTTCGACCAAAATTTTACAATAAGCTTGATGATTCGGTAAAGAATGCGCCAAATGTCAATATTTTTAAATCAAGACTGAAAGCTGCTCTCATCGGAAACATTCTTGTCACTATTTGACATTACCATTATTTTAAACTTTTCAATTATAACCATGACCGTTAATTTTACTGTTGTAGTATTTCGCTGCTTTTATGTGTCTATATATATTTTTCATCTTTTCATCTCAATTCTTTTAAAATATTTAGATAAATACTTGAGTTTGAATATATGTATATAAAAAGCACAGAAAATGACGTTTTCCTTGTTATTGTACTGATAGAATTATCCACTGTTATGTACTTTTTAACAAGCGAAATAAATGAATTATTATTGTTATTAGAGGGCAGCTGAACAAAATAACAAATGTAATAGAGACCTTAGTATAGGAAATACAAGAGACAGAGACCAACAGAGACAGAGAAGCTCGTCATTAAAATCGTGACCAGAGGAATATGGTAATTCTAATGTTTCTTTTTTGTTCTATGTGTTGAGAAATCAAGAGGCTGATATTTTTCTTCAAGGTTATTTATTGTAACAGAGCAAAAGGATATGCGTTCATCTAGAACATCTGAAACATTATGACTTTGCCATACTGACATGTCAGACTGTTTCCGAAGTATCTATTCCTACATACATTACAATACATTACAACTCAAAGGTCCTGTAAATCAGTTCAAGAATCAAGATTGTTAAACCCAAACTTAATAAGTGCATAAAACTGCATAGTTTCCTGAATAATTGGAAGAAATGGACTAGTCATTTGGCACGCAAGCAGAAGAAAAAGCTCAAAATCTATAAAAGCAGAGAATTACAAACACTAAGTGGGTGGCGAGTGTGGTAAATTCAATTATTTCTGATCGGGAAGTTACCTCGGTTCCAATCATAACAGTTGATAGTTTTTGAAGTGAAACTAAATCAGTCCTAAACCAAAATATGCAGTCAGTTTCTCTCAGTTGGCTTCTGACAAACTACACGGATCTTGAATGATTGTGATCTCGAGTGAACTGTAAAAGTGAAGCAGAGATGCCTTGTTACAGTATCTACAGTCAACACATGAAAATATTTTCCATTCTCGCATGAGTCCCGAATCCAAAACTCAAATCAACCGCAGAAATAAATCATAAATTCACACCCTCTGCGTCAAACCGTCCACAACACGCATCGCCCCACCCGGTAAAACGACGAACTAAATCTGCTCCGATAATGTGCCGAACAACTGGCACAACGCCATTGTAAAATAGTTTAATTGTCGATAAATCCATTTTTTGTTTGACGTTGCCGGCAGCGGTTTTTCCAAGTCGACAAATAAAACAACCGCCGCCGGGCGGTCAGTTGTTGGTCTGTTTGCTTGCGAAGCGTTTTCTCCGCCGCCCCGTCCACAAAACCATAAAAACGCTGATGAAGTATTCTGCGTTCGACGTAAACAAACAATCACGACGATTAGGAACACTGAGTCATTCATGACGAGGTGGAGCTTTGCTAAAGCGGAATCGACAACGAAAATAATCGCGTGTGCTGATAAGCCGAAAAGCGGAGAGGAAATTTTAAACGAGAAGAATAAATTATCGACAGTAATGCCACGAGACCTCTGAATTTCACTAATGAATTTCCATTTTTTCACGAAAACTCAAACAGCATGATGTTGTGGTTGCTCGATTAGTATTGCTCGAATATAACTAAGTTTGAAAACTGGACACTCATCTGAAAAATTAATTGAGCGCTCCAAATTCAAATACAACAAAGTGGATAGAATGAATAGAGTGAATAGAATAGAATGTATTCGTGCAAGGCATACATAAATAGTATTCTCATACTTCAATGGGATAAATAGTATATAAATTAAAATCAATGTAACACAATACAGTCACATAAATACATAAATATTGTTGTATAAAAATATATCTATTATTAGACACGCAACAAATTTGTTGAGTCGAAATAATTAAAATATTCGTCGAATGTCTAAAAGGCATTCTGTAAAAGAATATTCTTAATTTTCACTTTAAAAGTGTTCATACTCATGTCCAAAGTCTGAAACTTATATGGTAACACGGTAAAAAATTTCAAATATATATACAAATACACTAATCGGAAAAGTCTAGAGATATTTTTAAAAATGGCAATAATTTTTTTTAGATCGCTTTAGGGAAAAAAAAGTTGACGGGTGATTATTAAACGAATGTAACTTACAACAAAATTTATTAAATGGTCAAAAATACTGAGTGCGCATATAAGCAAAACTAAAAAAAATATGGCTCTTCTTTGGCACCCCGAAAAAAAATCATAATACAAAAAAAATTGGAATCAGTACAAAGTATGGCCTCCACGCTGGTTTATTACGGCCCTACATCTATCGTGCATCGACAAAATGAGATTGTCAATGTCTTGTTGAGGTACATTTGCCCATTCAGCGATTAAAAGCTCTCTCAATTGAAACGTTGTGTGAATGTTCCCCATATGCGGAGTAATTCTTCGTTGAAGCATGTCCAACACATGCTCGATGGGATTCAGGTCCGGTGATTGTGCTGGCTATGGCAATACATCAACTCCTTCGTTGGTGAGCCAGTCAGTCACTAGACGCGCGACACGTGGACGAGCATTATCGTGCATTAGGTGGAAGTTTTCACCAACAGCACCAGCAAACGGACGGACGATAGGTAGAAGAATGGTGTCGAGGTACTGTCGAGTTGTGAGGGAGCGATTTGGAAAAACGAGATCGGTTCTGCCGCCGATCATGATTCCGCCCCATAGCATTACTGTACCACCTCTGTATGTGTGGACTTCCTGGACGTGTCTCAAACGGTCATTATTTCCAGGTCGTCTCCACAGTCTTACTCGACGAGAATCTGGATGAAATCCAAATCTGGATTCGTCTGTAAACAAAACTGTGGCCCAATCATTTGCATCCCAGTTTTGATGTTCTTGACACCACTATAATCTTCTACCGCGATTGCCTCTCGACAAAGGTGGACATCTAAGTGGCCTTCTGTTGTGGAGATCTGCTTCATGCAGTCGATTTCTGACAGTATCACGACCAATGGTTACCTGGTGCGTCTGCTACAACACGTTAACCAACTCAGGTGCTGTGATTGTCGGTTGTCTTCTTGCGGTTAAGACCAAAAATCGGTCTTGAACTGCAGTTGTAGCGCGTCCTCGTCCTGGATGTTGTTCGGCTGGACTGCCAGTTTCACGGAAACGCCGCCACAAACGACTGATAACACTTTGGGAGACCCCCAAACGAAGAGCTACATCATTTTGTCGCATGCCACCTTGAAGAAGCCCTACAGCTCTATTCATCTCAGCTAGTGGTAAGTGATGGCGTTCCATGCTAAAGCACAATATTTCCAGTTTAATTGCTGAGCAAGAACTGCATAGAATGTACAAACTTGACACTTTCAGATTATTCATTTTAGCCGAAAACCTACAGTTTGTAAAAAACTTGATAAAAGATTAGTTACCGTTTTTGCAGGCTTTGTTCAACCCATAGAAATCTACAGGGTGGTCGAGTGTACCAATTTAATCGAAATTAAACGACCTCATGCATTTATTTTTATGATATTTAGTATGTTATAAAAATATCCCTAGACTTTTCCGATGTGTGTATATATCAAAAATGAAACAATTGGTGGACACAACACTCCAAAAAATGGGGGCAAACCGCGGACACGTATTTCTGGCTATTGGCCTCATCAGCGCGGTGCAGCCAAGTGTAAAGTTGGGCAATACTTGTTTGCCGAGAGCAGGAAACAACACATACTCACGTGCTCATATTTGTATGTCAAGATTAAAACTGGTTAAAAACATGTAACATTCCGTGAAAATTTTGCGATAATATGAGATGATTGCATGAATAATGTGAAATTATGAATTTGGAAATCAAACTCAACAGGTTGTCAGACATGATTGACATAAAACATTAAGTTTGACAGAAAGTGTTTGACAGAATTTCTTGTTCTGACCAATGCATTGCTGCCAATGAGATTTCACAGAACTGTAAAATGATAAATCACAGAGAGGGAAGGTAAGGAGTTACTGTTATGAAGTTATTAATTGTTATAAAATTTATTTTCTTCATTTAAACAAAGGAGATAGGTATAAATCAGGCAGAGACTTTCAATGTCTGTCCTGGAATTAATAGTATTTGAATTTTTAAATATTAATCCCAGGACAGACATTGAAAGTCTCAGCCTGATTTATACCTATCTCCTTTGTTTTCTGTGGTACAAAAATCCTGTGAATCATTCAATATTGCTTACAATATTTATTCATCTTTTGTGTTGAATAAGTTTTCTATTATAAATTGAAGCAATTTCTCCTATAGTTTCACCTATATCATTGATATAGGTCAGTAATTGTGAACATTAACCACAGCAAACCACAGCAATTGTCAAAATATTAAATTTGTGAAAATATGTATAGGTGTTTTTACCGAATTTATGAGAGTTAGACATACTCCGTGGGAAGAATCATAGAAATCTTCGATGCTTGAAATAAATCTCTAAAATTACCCGCATTAATGAAAGGTCTAACACAAAAAAAACTTGCACTATTAACGAGATTCCTACGGTAAATTAGCGAAATTAATCTTCCCACAGTTTCTACCTCGATCCACATACGAATGGATTGCCTTCCACGGATTTGACTGGAATACGTTGAACAGAAAAAAACATGAATATGAAGTGAGTGTGAGTATGGCTCAGTGTTGCCAGATGATATTTTCGGTAATCTATAGACAATTTGATCAAGTTCTCTCGATTTCTTCAGAACTTTTCAGAACTAGGACAAATGGCACCACTGTCTTTCTGGTTTTTGCTGAGTATAGTTAGGTTAAGTTAGTCTCATTGTGATATTTTCAACTTTAAAGGTTACAAAACTGCAACACCTATGTTACTATACAATAGCTTTTTATCTTTAGTAAAAATATCACAACAAAGTATTATTCAACTACATTATTATTATTGATATTCGTCAAGTATCAGCTAAACATGAAACACACGTTTCATGTCGTTTTGTGTTGGTGTTGTCTCGGAAATTTTGGTTGTTTGCAATGTTTTTCTTAATATGTATCTAATATGTCTGATGGTTTTCAAAATAGTAATATTATCAACAAGAAAAAACTACTTTTCGAGCCCTGAAGAGAAATTCAATTAAATTCGAAACGTCGACAAGAAAACATTTTTTTTTTGAGAAAAAATTAATCCTGTTACCCAACCAATCAACCAACTTTAAATTTTTTCGTTTAGTAGAGCTTCCTTCACTTGACAATAAAAAAATGGTTGAAATCTGTTAATTAATAATTTTTACCTGGGTGTTTTCAATCTGAATGAGTCACACTGTATATAAAATTGAAAGGCAGCACTCTTGTTTCTGGGGAATCGTAGATGGACTTTAAACTAGAAAATTACAATTCGAACACCATTCATTTAAAATCTGTCATCTGTTCTTCTTTTCCAATCAACTTTTTTACAATTCACGATTTTGGTTTTTCTCCCTCAGAGAACTTTTGGCTAAGAATTTCATATTTAGAGAATGGTCTTCGATAACTTTAACATTTCCTCAGACACTTCTAAGTGAGAGAAAATCTTCATTTCTTTGTTACAATCAAATTCTCCAAATCTAAAGAAATGGCCTTGAATCTGGCAACGCTGCGTACGGCTAGTAGATCCTCGTCGATTCAGGAAGCACGGTTCGTCGATCAAAGTTCACGTTGAAATTACACACAGGCATAAGCACGTTCCTTCCTCACTGGCAAATAAGGTTGAACAAACAAACCAACGTTTCAAGATTCTTTTCCAAATAGGGTCAAGTTTTGTTTATATTCCACTCGAGAGAACTAGATACATGTTCTAATTTGATTCCATTCGGTTTGGAGGTGAGCTCAGGAAAGAAATATATAAAGTAGAGTAAATTACGAGATCATGATAGAAACAAAATCCCTAGTAGGCAGAACTAACTGATTCTTCTTCCTATCTCAATCTTGCTGGTATAATGTAATAAATTGACATCTGCAATTACTCAAAACTACACTTGAAACATATATACTGCAACATCACTTCATAATTGTTTCACTTGTTCAGTATCGCTTACTAACGCTATCATAACTTTTTTGAATTCACTAACCCTTTACTTGGTGAAAATAAATAACACTATCCTGAGTCTCACAGAATCTGAACTCCCAATCAGCCCTTAATATATCAAGCGAAAACCCACGACAATTACCGGGTTGTTCGATATCCGTTAATATGACTAATCGTCAACTGTTCTTGGCGGCTGGTCGAAATATACGTATTTCGTCAAGCCCAGTCACTGCTCGAAACGTCTTGTTTCTTTTGGTATCTACGAAATGTTTCTTAAAAGCATCAGGTGATAATTTGAGATAAATCGAGTAAAAATGTGTGTCCACTGCCGATGTTTTAGATTTTAGTAAGTCCATCCTCCGTGCTCTACACAGAAAAAATTTTGCCTGAATATTGGTTTTGAGAACTATCCATCAGAAAGTTTCATCAACTTATTTAAATGCTACCAGAAACCTATGTAGAGCGCAGCTCTTCTGAACCATGAAATCAACGAAAATTTTGTCAAAATTCGAGTTTGATCTTCCTCTTGAAGATGATCACTTGGTGATCGTGACATGTGTCGAGGTGTTAAAAATAACGATTTCGTGTTGGGAAAAAACTCCAGTAATATTCAAAATAAAAGAATGTTTTTCAATAAAATAAGTATTCAAAGTCATTAGTGATGACGCATTTATTTGGAACTAACATACGACAACCCTGCCAAATGACTTCGACAATTGCGGAACTAGCCAAACATCACACACATGCTCAATCCCTGAAGATATGGGATGAAACCAAAGGATGCAATCTTGTCAGCGACCCTGGGAAGCTGGCGCCGAAGAAATATCTGGCGATGGCCAGGAAAAATCTACGCTTAACAGTAGGATTTCTGACTGCCCGATGTCAACTAGGGAAACACCTCCATAATATGAGGTTAGTGGAGACACCTTTATGCAGAATGTGTGAATAGGAAGATGAGACTGTCAGGCATGTCCTATGCGAGTGTCCGGAGTTATCGTTAATAGGAGAGTGTATGTGTGATCGGCAAGTCTTGGCCTACACCTGCCGATATAAAGGAGATTTCTCCCAGAGACCTGTCCACCTTCCTGGAAAGGACAGGATGGACAATGACCTAGGAGGACAACTCCCGGAGACGATGTACAATTGGGCACATTTGGCCTTAGTGCTGTGGCCCTACACTCACCCTCCCTACTCTACATATACAAATACAGAACCCTGCCAAAATTACAGTTGACAGTTAACTGTAAGGATTGTCTTGAGAGCGATGTTGGTCAAACATGACGTAACATGGAGAAGTAGAATGTTAGATCATGAGATAGTTTGCTACTTATCGTACAGCCCGTGTTGAACATGCAAGAAAAAATGGTTACATTTTTCAACCCAAAAGTGTCAATATAATATGTTATATTGAAAGTCTAAATACAGCCTATTTCAATACAATCCATGGGTATTTCCAACAAAACATGATACTTGCTTGCACTGTTGTAATTTTGCTAAATGATATTTTTGAATAATGTTCGTTTAGTTTACCATATTTCTGTTTGTTCTTTGTGTATCTGTTTGCTTAGTGTAGTAAGAAATCATATGTTTCAGTAAGTGAATGACATTTTATGAATCAAAATAGTTTTATATTTCAAATAAAGTCGGGAAATACGGAATGATAGGTATATCCGATATTCAGGCTCTCTGTAGATGCCTTAGAATGGGATAGAAACATACATATATTAACGTATATCTCTCACAAATCATCCTGTGACCGTACAAAAACTCCCGAAGGCAAAAAATCCGGGCCAGACCTGATAATCGTGCTCAAGAAGGTCCCGACACGAAGTTATTCAACTTTCCGTGGCGACATGAAAGACACCGAACTGTGTCGAGTTTGTTTTTCAAAGCGTCTTCACCCGTATATGTGTTGATTTAATGTTTATCTACTAAGTTAGCAGCATCCAGCGCCCCCATTGGGTACATAATCCTTCCCCGAATTCTCGCTAAACATCGAATTTAACATTCATTAACGACGGTGGAATATTCGAGGAGGTGCTACGGTGTTCAAATAATCAGTTTTTGGTTGAATAAACATCCGTTCATTGCCACCGACAATATTGGTGTTAATAGCAAGAAACTGTTGAAATATTCCAAATGGGAAGAATGGAAAGCGAATGTATTCGGTTTCTCTTTCGTGGGGAGCAGGTATTAGAAAAGCGATTGATCCCGCTGTTCACTTTCACTATTTTCCAAATGAATATTGCGTACTAATATTTCGGTGTCAACTTCTGGGAGCAGCTTTTCTGGAGAAGCACAGCAACCTCATGGGTGCCTCAAGGACTTCACGTTTTCTCTCCTATTTTTTCATGATATCCCATCCAACACTCGTGTTTCCTATGCTAGTTTGTACAGATCCTTTGTTGGATGTATGTCATATTCTTCAGGACTCAATTGTTTTTTTCCATCATTTCCTACTAAAATATATCCGCTATACAGCCCAATTTTCTCCCTTCCTCTTGACAGTAGCGAGTGAACAGCTCTGTAATTGTTGTGAGCCGATCCCTAGTCTGCTGATGTAGTTCTCAAGGTATTTTCTCAGACGGACCCTAAATAATGGTATTCCTATATGCACTCTCAGATTTGTCTTCTCTGTGTTCTTTATATTTCTTAGTAACTAACCCTGATGATTTTGATAACCTCACGGTTACCGTGTCTGTCACTCTCAACAGCTTTTTCTTTGCCTATATTTCTTGCGTGACTGTGTCAATCTGTTCCCACCCGAATGCAGATATATCCCATAACACCTTTCAAATCGATAGAATGTGAATTTAAGAAAACCAGAATTGACTTACAACAATCTATCCTTTCTCATTGAATTGAATTTTGATGCCTCGTTGTTTCCTTATTAATTATTTCAACCAAATCTCCGATTCTGTCGACCAGGGAATTTCGCTTTCTCTGGATTCCTTCCTTTTTTCAAGTTTCTCCTGTTTCTTCCGTTCAAGAGACTTGTTTACCATCAATAAGACGTCATGAATGATGTCCATCTGTAGCTCTGCTCTAATCTTGCTCTATCCCCTGAGAAGAAATTATACGGGAATTTTCCCGTATTACTTTTGTAATAATCATCGACTACCAACTCTTCGGAATATTATTTGGCTTCATATGATATTGCAGATTACTCTGCATTAAAAATATAGACTTCGTGCAAGCATTTGTAACAAAAATTATCCAAAAGGTACCTCATAGCGGAACATCCTACCGACTGCGCCATATTTTTCTGTCGAAATAACCACAAAGCCGAATCGTCAGCATTCTCTTCTCATTCAATTATCTATTCTTAGGAATCCAATTTCCTTCCTTCCTACTTCTGTGTCGGCTCAACATTACCTAAAATCACTTCCCTCGCTCTTATCAGCTCCTTACGACCATGCGAATCGTTTGACGTCGTGAAAAAAGAGAGGGGTCAATCGAAAGGGTCGTCGATTCGGTTTTCAACGTAACACGTTAAACGTTTCGAACGTTTGCAAATCTCGCGATATACGTCGACCTTATGCAGGATTATCCGATGAAATGTCGTGTGCGATATTCCCGTCACGGCTCGTTCAGCGGATTCATTGTTCTTATTCAAATCGACTCGAACCGTCGCGTCGACGACTGGAACAATTGATAGGGATGCCACGTTGAGGTATATCGTTCGAATATTATATATGTCGCTCTTTGTGTCTAAACGGATTTTTTAAGGACGCAGGAGATCGAGAAGTGATCAGAATTGTTTTTTCAGGTTATCGTTCAAAGTTTGACTGGCCGATGAATGCTTTTTCGTTTTTTTTTTGTTTTGTGGTGCTCTGCTACCTCGTCATGTATCTTCAATATACCACTTCACCGATTTGAACGAAACATGATTCAATTTGTGATAAGTACGACTAAATGCTAACTAAATCTTGTAAAGAAAACACCTATTACCAGGAAAAAATATATCCACCTCGTGAACTCTTTTTTCTGTTCTAAAGCAAATTCAAATCCAAGATAGAGTGGATGTAAACATTGACATGCCCTACGCACGTGATATTGAAAATCCCAAGAATTGGCCAGGGTCGTATTCAGAACCAACATCTTGTTGATCGCAAATGCTATATCATACTTAGGAAAACTTTTTTATAATAACGAGTGAAATGCACAAGTTTTGCAGTTTAACGGAAAAAATGTAGATGATATGTGTAATATAAAAAGGTTTTCATTGGATTTTTCACAGCGCACTCAAGCATCATGAAAAGAGACGTAATTATTTCTTTATTGATAATTTTTTTTTATGTAAAATCAAAAGGAATATTAATCAAAATTATTCAACTGGATGAATTTGTCTCTTCATCAGTAGTGTCATCCTCACCAATCTGAATTATCAGTGGCTTGATTTGTGCCTCTATTATGTTATCAAGCTTCCACATCTTTGTCCCGACTTCCGATATCACATGCCGAACACACTTCTCCCATTTCTCATCAAAAAGTACTTTGAGATCTGCAAATTTGAACGTGGTGCCATCTCATCGACTATATATTTTTGGTATTCAAGCTTGCGCTCCTTGACAATTTTTAGTAGCTGTACTCTTAGCATTGAGTCTTCAAAGCTAATATTATTTGATCGCAGCCAATTTTGGATTTCAACCTTCTTTGAAGACGTTGTCGGAATCGTCTCTAACCGTCGAGAATGATAAGGTGCATTGTCCATTACAATCACAGCATTATCCTCCAGATGGGATAGAACTTTGGAAAACTACTGTTCGAAAGATTCACCGCGTTCATTTCTTCGTGATAATCTCCAGAGGCAGGTCTTAATATAAATATGAGTTTACCTGATGGATTAGTTAATCCGGTGGATAGTCCATCTAGAAAGGCCCTCCTAGATGAGGTCACAGTATCATCGACCCATACTTTAGGGGTAGTATGACCAGCAAACCCAGATTTCATCCATATGATAAATTGTTCTCTGTTTTTCCCTGTAATATTTAATTTTGGTCAAATACTTACTCTCCTCCATAACACAATTTCCTCTCTATCCAATAATAAACTATTGCGTCCCCGTTTTCTCCATACAAAATTCAAGTGTTTCAATACTTATGGAATGTTGACCGCTCAAAACTTGATAATAAAACATCTTCATTTATTTCTGTGAGTACTTTGTCTATCGTGGGTATTTCATTTCTGAAAAAGTACTCATGCACTTTCCTCCTGATTGCATGTTTATCAGCATCATCTATTGATTTTATAATGGTTTGACGATTCTGATATATATTAGATTTGGGAAATGTATGATTTTGTTTATATTCCCGTAAAACATTGTAAATCGAAGCGCAACACACTCCAATTTTATCGGAAACTTTCGATACGACTTCGTCGACAGTCAATGTCTCAATTTCTTCCATCTCTTTCTTGAACACATTTAAAATCACTTCTTTCATCTCAACACTCAAATGTCTTTTTTTGGATCGTTTCCTGGCTGGACTCAGAAGATAGCTCACAGTGTCATCAGCAGTGTCTGTACTGGACATCTTGGAAAACAATTTTAAACAATATACTATAACGCACGCCACACAAACACACAAACGACTGATTACAACCCTGTGCTGGTACCGAACTCGTACCAAGAAGGCGAATTCACCATTTAACACGGCCCTTTCCATCTGACACTGGGCGATCACGTGAAAATCACGCTTCGGTTTTGTTTTACTCTATCTTGGATTTGGATAGACTTTAGCTTTCCAGAGTGTAATTGGCTGTCCTTCAGGAACTCTATGGTACAATAAGGTGTATAAAAGATAACAAAATTACAACCAGAAAAGTGGTACTCACGAAAGTTGAGATTATAAATATGAAGCTTGCAGAAAATATAAGTTTCTCTTGATACAGTACCAAATGAAGTATATAAGAACACCCATAAAAAGCATGTCTACATCATTAAACGTACTGAAAGAATCAAGTCAACTGTCAGTTGTCATATCAATGTCAAATGTACTGAAGTGTTCATGGAGCATGGAATTGCGAATCAAGAAATGTCACACATAGTGAATACCTGCACAAATAGTACTTTAAAGAAAAATTTCGATACTTGTTAGATCTTACACCAGATATTCCAAATGCAAACCTCTGAAGAGGAGATGCTCCTAGGGATTTTTAAAAAATGTTCCATTTCCAGTTTTTATTTTCCATTCCTCTTTACTCTTTTATGTAAAATTATACACAGTTCATTCGCCTAATAAAATATCGGTAACAACTCTATTCTGTACGTGCCATAACTTCTGTTATCATTTTTGTTCATCATTTTTCACTTAAAATCAGTTGTACAAGGAACAAAGGGTAAATCTCATGGCTAATGAATGCCTTTGTACTTCGAGAACGCGGCGCAATTCATTTCTTGAAAACCATTTTGATACAATTTTAATTACGTGTAGTGGCCTTTTAGTTTGTTTTTGCCTGTTATTCGAGTAATTCACGCTAAATGTTATGACGGGATCAGACGGAGCGGCTTATAGTCTAGTTCATAAGTGTCTTTCAAGACTAAAATTTACGATTAAGGTGTCATTCGGTTCGGAATGGGATTTGAAAAGTATATGAAACTTTCAAAGAGGGGCTGCAAAAAAATGGAAAATTTGTAAACTGTCAACTTGAAAAAAGCTTTTTGATTTTTTCAAATATCTCAAAAAACATTTGAGATATCTGAAGCAGGAAATCCTCCAAACAGAAGGTCAATATCTTTGAACTACAAGTTCAACTTCGACCGATTGAATATAATAATAATGAAAAAATAGATGTGGACACACGTATAAGCAATAATGCACTACCAAAAAATCACCCGTAATTTGCAAATTATTGTTTATATACTCTGTTTACTGATAATTAATCTGAAGATGTTCAAAATTATTCATGACTCATCTCATACTAAATTATTACAATGCGATTTATCTAACTTTCCTCGCTAATGTGGTATAAACTTATTGCAATTGAATGTAAACAAATGTCATGAATTTTCTTATTTTCGTAACAAAATAGTCCATATAAAATCAAGCAATCGGAACTGAAAACAACAAATACAAAGATTTAGGAGTCACTCTTGACCCAAAAACGTCATTCAAACCCCGTATTGCAAATGTTACTTCTAGAGCATAAAAAATTTTAGATTTCACTCTTAGATCTGCATAGGAATTATTTCTTTCTTCCTCAAAAATCATATATTGTTTGATTGTTAGATCAATAATCGAATACAACTCCACAATTTGGTGGCCTTTATATCATGTGGATATTGATATGCTTGAAAGTGTTCAAAACAAGTTTTAATGGTACTCTGCATACAAACTGGGATATCATAGTGGTGTAATGAAAGTGATAAAACTATATTGAATATCCTTAACTTGAATACTTTGGCTCATAGAAGATTAGAATCAGATCTTACGCTAATTCACAATATAATCAATTCTCCGGAACGTGTTGAACTTATAACTTTAAATGTGAATCCTAAGAAAACAAGAAATACAGACATCTCCAAAGTACCATTTTATCATACTTATTTTTGCCTTTTTTTATATTTTTCCCTTACATCTAGCTGATGTACATATAGTACATATGTGTGAATTTGTTAAATATTTAGTAAAAGTAGGCAATGCCGTAAATAGATAACTAAACAAACTATCATCTTTGGAAAAATCTGTTACAAAATTGAAAATGCGAATGAAGCAATCATATTATAGGTTAATAATAAGATTTTGATCACTTTATGAAACGGTTTATTTTTTTTAAGTCAGTACAGTTCGGTGGGAAATTACTTTCTTACCAGGAAATTACCAACATTATTTTTTTCACTTGATGGTTCATAACCTTCACATTTTTATCGGCTTTTCTTGAAAAACTTCAAAATATTCTCAGATGCCATTTCGAAATAAGTAACACCATAATCATAATTTTCGGTTTTGGAGAATAATTTTTAATAAAATAGCACTTTTGAACTAGACTATTACAACGTTCTGCTGCAAGTCTTCGGTTCACGGCAAAATAAAAAAGCGCCTCGGATTTGCTTGCTATATATTTTCGTTTCGTATATGTTTATTTGTGTAATATTATTTTCCGTAAACTTTAGATGATGTTTCGTGTAGTTCGTGCAGGCTTGGTCGACTGTTTCTGATTATTCTCTTGGAAAGGAATTGTATACATTGCGATAAGGTTGAACTCGTTCCTATTTTCAGGATTTGAAGGATCTATAGAGATCTGTGTCCACATTTCTTCAGTTTCAATGTATGTTAAAGTCTGATTGGTGAAAGCATAGTTCCTGTGGCAAATAAGCAAATGAATGGCATAAATAGTTTCCAGTCATTCATGACATAAAGTCATAATTGTTTTATTGATTTGAATGCTTCATCTTGCACTGTTATCCAAATTGGTGCTGAAGAGGAAAAGTGTCTTATTCCGAAACATCGTATGTCCGCCATTGAGCATGACAGTGTTCCATGTAAGTGAAATGTTACCTCTTTCATGTACCATATTGTATAGCAATCCTGTGAATCATATCTAAATCAATTCCATAACGAATGCTGAAGACGTCAACTTGGTTGGTGAAGCGCGTTGGTGCTGAAGCAGTTCTACTGTTTCGGTACGGTACTTGTTTTCTATATTTGAAAATTTAAAGGTAGTATGATTAAGATCAGAATTGTGCTTTTTTCTGGACTAGAAAATGACTTTTTTGGGCATAAGTCCAAAAAACTACACTCCCCAAAAATTGGGATAATTTTCGAATGGTTTCAGAAAAAACAAATAAAATGTCAGAGGATTTACTATGAAAACAATTGTTCAATTAGATTTGTTGGCAGAAACATAAATCTTCGTGACTCACCTATGACATTATCGACTTATTTATGCATTTCTTTATTGTACAAGTTCAGGTATGCGCGGCTAATTGCGTCTAGTTTTTTTTTCAGATTTAATCACTGGGAAACAATAGTCTGTTAAGAGTTGTCTTGCGAAACGGAATTGAATATACAAGGCGGATGGTAGATTTTTGTAGTTTAATATTTATAAACAGTGGTTCTACTGTTATTTTATTTGATATTTTGTTCCATTACTCTTCTAATTGAATGTTGGTATGTTTTTATATAAATAATATTGTTTGATATTGAATTTTCTTATTATTATGGTTATCATTTATGATGGTGTATGTTTTGAAGAAATTTTTATTGTAGTTACATTACGAAACTTTCAATTTATATGTTGTATTGTTATGATACATTGTATATTTTTTCAATTAGCATATTCCATTTGTGGATGCCCCAGAATGGCCATCCAACTCAAGTGACATCTTTATTGACTTAGCATTAAGCTCAGATGCAATTAGAACGTGGTTAAGAAAGTACTGTTACTTGTAACTTCCAGATACTTTTCCAAGAGTTTCGAATAACAGATAGAATTAGTTTTTTCAAATGTACGTATGGTAAGAGTAACCTTTTTTCAGTTCATCATGTAATACCTTACAGTTCTGGTAAACAAAATAAAACCATCTATTATTCATAGAACTTCATTCAATTTATCGATAGATCTAAACCCATAGCAAAGCATAGTTTTAGATCTTTCGAGTAATTAGGATCATGTTTTATTTATATATTCGGAATACAAACAGAAAAATCCACTACAGTATCCACATAATTGAATTAATATTAAATTAAAACTAACCTACAATACACATGTACATAGTGTCTAAAATATAGAATAAATTAGAATTAAATACAATAACAAAAAATATTTAACAGTTATTGACTGAATATTTGAATGAATTATAACTAAAAAAATAGGTTGTCAATATTTTTTTGGCCGTAAGCAATGATGTATTAAAAATATCGCAGTATTTTTCAATTCAACGCATCGACATAGAGGAGAATTCTGCGAATGATTCGTGTGCTTTTATTGTTCTCTTCGGAACATTTAAGCAAATCATTGATAATAACGATGGACAGTTTATTTTGTTTGTTATTATTTTTTGTAAAAATAAAATATCTGGTATGTTACGCCTATGTTCCAACGACACAAACTGGAGGTCGTCTAATTAGCAGAATATCATCGTTTTCAGTGATTCGAATACCTTGTTTAAAAGCAACAAATTTCAAAAATCGATTTTGAATACGTGATCAGAATTTTTCAAGTCTTGAGTAAGATTTTATTTGGTCTTGAAAAAATCGGTAGACATGGAGTCAAGTATTCTTAATGATGTATAACAAAACCCAGTTCAACTCCAGAGTTGTTACCCCAACAAAGTTACTATACATAAGTGATTAATTAAAACAGCGATAATGCTAAGCAAAACCTCTAATCGTAATTTTCTTGAGTTGGAAAATGGACAAATATTTTGAACACAGTGGTTTCACTAGTTTTGGGTTGTGATTTCTCCCGAATAGACTACGTTCCAAAAAATATAACCAGGAGGTTTTAAAAAGATTAACTCTGTCTCATAGACTTTTTGTCAACATCGAACCTTACTATAGTTCATTTTTGACAACACTACAGTAATAAAAGCTCATTTTGTATGCAAAACCCTTACAGGTTGCTTCGTATACTTATTAACAACATACTTGAAAAAAACAATAATAAAACAACTTTATTATTCATTGCTATCTTAAAAGTTAGCACGACATGAGTGATTAATCATTCATGTCTGAGTGATTAATCACTCATGTCGTGCTAAGATATATAGTTCGTATCACTTTTGATGATCATTATCGTGTCATCAGTGAATTTAGTACACATTTTGAGGTTGGTCCTCATGAGCTAAATGCTTCCATTTCATTCAAATGCAGTGGGAGGTCGATATCATAAAAAGTTTTTTGGAAATCGAAAAAAGTTGATAGAAGCGTTAGGAAGCTTTTTAGGTTATTTTTCTATTTCTAGTGTTTCCAAACCTACTAAATCGATTTCTTTGTTTCCAAACAAACCATTTTTTTGTTTGAAGGTGGTTGACAATGTTTCGTGGTGTATTTCATCAGTTTGGACTTCCATTGTCTAATATAATATACATTGATTTGAAATCCCTGAATCTGTAAAAAATTTAAAAAAATATAAAGATTAACCCAAAAATAACAATTTTATTGAACAAAAAACTGAAATTACAAAGAAATAACATATAAGCAACAACCAAAAAAATAAAAAATATAAATAATAATACAAGCTGCAAATTAAAAAATATTAACTAAAAATTAAAATTAAAAGATTCCGTACGAACTGATGGAATAAACCATTTTTTTATTGGTGTGGCAGCCACACTAATCCACAAACTACGTTTCTAGTCCAAAATTTCTTATTTTTTTACCTACTATTTTTCTTTTGTTTTTCTAAACTAATCCATATTCTCATCTATTTCTTAACTAACTTCAATTTTTGGTAATTTGTGGATGATTTATAAACCAACCTACACCTTTGTTTTTGGACCCATATTCAAACTTGCGTTCTTTGTTTTCGGACGTTTCGTGTTTTTGAACATACATATCTCAATGTCTTCATTATGATCATTAAATGAAATAGTGAAGCAATTCCTAGTCTCTTAGCATCCTGTAAGACTCGTAACTACGAGGATCTTGGCCTTGCTCGGTGGAAATAAGCATTCGAACGATACACATTCCTCTCTCATAACCTGCACGCAACTAGCATAACAACCGGCGACTCATCGGGCATATTACGAAACTAACCTTTCATTTATACGAGACCGACTCTATGAATATTTCTTTTTTGTAATGGGCGAAAAATGTTATTTTTCCGCTCACGTACCCGAGAATAGAGTCCAGAACTCGGATGTGAATTATCAAAACAAACACGAATCGAGATCTTGAATAATTATAGTCATTCAGGTCAGGTATGAGGCAAACTTTTTTCTTGTTTAGGTTTCAGGCAGGTTTCCGAGAAAACGTATTTTTTAGAGGAAAGTCGAGTTCGTAATGGGATCACGTTTTTCATTGTGGAATTAGATAATTTTTAATGGCCGGAAAACGTTGTTTACATTCAAATGAGACATATGGAAGATAATAATAAATTCTCAATTTTATAAAGAAATTATACTGCAAGAAACAGGGTTTTTTGTATCCAAATCTGAAGAATAATTGAGGGATGCGGCAGCGGTGGATATCTTTTTCCATACTGCTTTTTTTATTGTGTGTGATCCACCAAGACACTTAATTCGAACTGGAAATGTATCTACCGTGAACTATATATAATTCACTCGTAATACATATTATCTAAGTATTGGAAAGAGGGTTAAAAATATGGGTAGTTTGTTTTTTTTTCTGTTATTGGGCTCTGGTGCATTCAAATTCTTGTTATTAACGAATATTAATTGTACCAACAACACAGAAATATTGAATGATACATCAAATTTCATATTATAAACGCGATGAATCAACAAATGCCGTCTTTGGCAGATTGTGAAAATTACCATGAAAAATGAGAATTGAAACTTTCTTTGTTTCTCAGCTTTCATGATATTTCCTACCATGTAGTAACGGCTACATCCACCAATTTATTGTGAAAATAACATCAATATCTACCAAGGAACTGTCAATATACGTTGTCTATTCAAAAAATAAGGTGAATTTTAATTTTTCCCAAAAAATACTTATTTAGTCATCAATTTCTATTTTGTCCCTTCAAAGTAGTCCCCGCATACTTATGACAGTGTTTTTAACAATCCTCAAAGCAGTTCTGATATGAGTGAACATATATAAAGAATTCAATTCTAAGAACAAACATCTAGTCATTCATTTGAAGTGGTTGACAATGTTTCGTGGTGTATTTCATCAGTTCAGACTTTCATTGTCTAATATAAGATAAATTGATTTGAAATCCCTGAAAAAAATTAAAAAGATTTACCGAAAATAACAATATTATCAAATAAAAATCTGAATTTACAAAGAAATAACATACAAGCAACAATAAAAAAAAATTGAAATATTAATAAAAGCTGAAAAATTAAAATATTATTAACAAAAAATGAAAAAATAAAAGATTCCAAACCAAGTTACGTCACGACGTTTCGATTGTTAGTATCCATAATCTTCTTCAGGTGATAACTGGACTTATTCCTCCGAGAAAGGACTTTTTATAGGTCATTCGAGTGCTTTCACCTATCCTGCCTTCACTCTCTCCCCTTCATTGGTTTTTAACGGGAGCTGACCGTTTGGCGGGAGTTGGTCGTGTTCCGCTTGATAAGAGGTTTCCATATGTTACGTATCTCTACGCTGGCTTGACTAAATGCGTTGTTGGACAACATATATGCGGCTTCTTCAATTTTTGTCTGGATTTCAAATCAATTTATATTATATTAGACAATGAAAGTCCGAACTGATGAAATATCTAGTCATTTAGTCATATTTTTCAGTACTTTCTAATATGCTATAATTGACCGTCAATTCAATCAGTACGCAAACTCAATTGGTTCGAATGAATGAAAATTTGACCCAATAATTTCTTGAATTTCGATGATGTTTTCTTCGTTTCAACTTTTTTATTTCAATGTGAATAATCGAGAAATTTGCTCCAGTACAACAGCTATCATAAAAATTGTATTTTATTTGAACATAAGTGTGATTTTTTTTTCATCTGTGATTAAGAAATTTCAATGAGATTTGTTATCAAAGTATACTGTACATATACAGGCATCAAAAACTGTCTGTCTTCACATTTTTCACGGCCGCACAAAGGAAAATTTTTCTACCTAGATTTGTTTTGAAATTTCGTAGTTTCTGTGTTAATATTTTCTCTCTCCGTTAATCATCTATTATCTAGAATGTATTACTTGTGAGACTCGTGGAAACATTAATTTGAAAAATTAATGATCCTGCAAGAGAGCAAGCTAACAAACAAATGAAAAATTGGTAGTCTCTGGAACAATCTGATTCAATATCAATTCTGCAGATTGAAAGCACTGTAAAACCACTAAGGCAAGTAACATCTGCTGATGTATAACACCATATATTCATGGGTGAGCAATTTTTTGAGGTCTTCGAACAGGCAGTAGTCGCTGGGAGACAAATCTGACGAATACGATGGATGTGGAAGCAATGCATGTAGTTTTGCCATTGTTTTGATTGAATTGTGACTCGGAGCGTTGTCTTGATGAAATAATTTTTTTTCTTTGCCATGTGCGGTCGTTTCTGTGTAATTTCGGCCTTCAAACGCTTCAATAACGCTATATAATATTCAGTGTTGATGATATTTTCTTTCTCAAGACAGTCGATGAATATTACACCACGCGTATTCCAAAATACCGAGGCCATAACATTTCCAACCGACTAATTTGCTTTCGAGCTCCATTTCACCAGTTGCTTTCCACTCAGATAACGATCATTTTGATTCCAGGGTAAAGTGATGGATCCATGATTCATCCATTGTCACATATCGACGCAAATATTCTGGTTTGTTATGTTTAAACATGTCCTAAGGTAGATTTTCAATCGTTTGTCAATTTTCTTCAAATTTTGACCCCAATGACACTCTACACCGCAAGAATCGTTCATGAACAATGATTCACTAATATATATCCTTGATTCTCAGTCTGTACGGGCATTGTTCTCGGCCTTCATATATCGTAAAAGTAATGATGAAGAGTTTGTTCAATGAGCGTTTATACCAGCCTGCGTAACTAATTTCGTATCGTATTACTCGACACGCCGATTCGATGCTTGTAACACATTGTCTGGATATTAGTTTCAGTGTTTTCTTTTTGTAATATTTTGTTCACCTGTGGAGCGACCACCATCGAACAAATTCCTCAGATGATGCGACGTCGGCTGTGCATTTCACGCCAGTATGACTCGGGGTGATTTTCTAAGGGTTTGCTTGTGGGTGTCCTGACAGCGAGTTTTTTCTCTCAAGGAGTATTTTAATAATCTCAGGTTGTTGATGAATTACAAATTTATAAAGCTTTCGCAACAAAAAATTTCTTGTTTTGTAAAATGATGAACGTTTTTTCATGAAGTTGTTTCAAGGACGAAACCAAAGCACTGCAGGAAAATCCTCAAGGCGCTCCAAGAGATTAGAGATTGAATTCATTTGGAAAAACTTTCTCAGGAATTTCATTCTACATAAACACGGTTCTCCAAATGGAACAGTTTCATCTATATATTTATCTTTTTGGAGAAAACCGATGCCTAAATTTTCGTGGCATTAAATTCAACCGGATTTGAAATCACCTCTAGATTCTTATTAAGATGCAACCTCCTGCTGCCGGTGAAGATCCGGTGCATCCGCAGCCGATGTCCTGGAATCCAAATGAAATGAAGAGACAAGTGTGCTGTCTTCAGCAAACCAATATATTGGATTCTTGGTTTTTTCCAATAAGTCGTTGATATACAATAAAAAGAGAGTTGGAGACAATATGTATCCCTGGGGAACACAAGCGTTGATAGTAAAAGTATTCGAGAGATATCCATTGACGGCCACTTGCAGAGAACATTCTTGCAGGAAGCTGAAGAGCTATACACAAGCCATAGCATTGAAGTTTGGCCAGCAAACCCTCATGCTTAAAGGCCTTAGAAATATCAAGCGCAAGAGGTCTTGACTCTTCGTGTTTCTCGATTGCGTTATTTCAAATACGACGGTTGCCTTTTATATTTCGGGATTAGAGAACAAAAACAAATATTGATGATCGAAAATAACTTTATTGTTTTTCAAAATATTCCTCATGAAGATCTATACACTTTTGCATGCGTTTGAACCAATTGTCGAAGCACTTTTGCCACTCTGATTGAGGTATCTCCAAAACATGCCTTCTGACAGCAGCAACCGCTTCTTCAGGTGTCGAAAAACGTTGTCCTCTCAGTTTGTTTTTTACGTGCGGGAATTAAAAGAAGTCATTCGGTGCCAAGTCAGGACTATACGGCGTATCACTCATCAAATCTATGTTTTGGCTGCTCAAAAATGCTGTTGTTTGAGCCGATGTGTCAGAGCTGGCATTGTCGTGGTGAAGATTGATCCGTCTTCGGCGGTTGGTTTTTCTGATTTCTTAGAAGACAACTGGCAAACAAATAGTTGTGTACCCCTCAGAATTGACTGTTCTGCGTTGTTCTATTGGTACGGTTGCGACATGTCCAGTTTTGGAAGTGCTTCGTGTGCGAAAAACTTTGGTTGGATTTGGCTCTTCTTGAAACACAGTCGACTGCTGTTTACTTTCGGGCTCATACGCGTAAATCCACGATTCATCACCTGTCACGTTGTCATAGACGTGTTTCAAAGCACCGCAATCGTATTTTTTGAGCATTTCCTTCGATCAATCGACACGAACCTTTTTTTTGAGCGATTGACAAATTATGTAGAATCTGATGCGAACAAATTTTTTTGACAGTCAAATGTTTATGCAATATTGGATGTATTCTGGTCCCACTAATGGCTAAGGTTGTCTCAATCTCACAATAGGTCACATGATGATCTTGCAATATCAGTTTCCGCACAACATCAATGGTTTTCAGAACAACAACTGATTTTGGAGTACCTTCACGAAATTCATCTTGTAGTGAACTATGACCACGATTGAATTCACCATACCATCGATGAACACTGATCCTTGATGGAGCTTCATCGCCAAAAATTGCATTAAGTTCATCCATGCACTGTTGCTGAGTTAATCCACGTCGAAAGTTGTAAAAAATAATCGCACGAAAATGTCCAACTTTCCGATAGAGCTGCCAGTTGCCAGATTGCAATACTAGGGTTGCCAAATCCCGATACATAAAAGGCAAACTATCGTATGGGTGACATACTAACTACTAACAGTCAGAAAACAGTCACCCAACTGAATAGTGAACATTTTGTCGCGTTAACCTGTTCAGTCCACAATTGACTCACTGATTTTGGACGATTCGAAACAGTACTAAGAACCAGAACAAACCTTTTGTGTTCGAAAACCATATCGATAATCGCTCAAGATGTTGAAGCCTTCCAAATATTCAAGGATATGGTAGTTTACAGCTTTCTCCATGATTTTTTATATCAATGATAGCAAAGCGACTGGTCTATAGTCATTTGGAAGATTTTTCTTGCCATTTTAGGGAATAGGCTGAACGTGAGCAATCTTTCAACAAGAATAAAAAATCCCTTTCTTGTAAGACAGGTTGAAAAGTCTGCAAAATACTGGTGCGAGTTCATTTGCGCACTTTTTAAGTACCATGACGGGCACTTCATCAGGACCAGACGCCTTGTCGATATGAAGCTGTTCCAAAATTCGCCTGACTAGACGTCGTCGAAAAGTTATTTCCGGCATTGTGGATTCTGATGTGGAAATATTTGGTGGTGCCTTTCCCAGAAAATCGTGGCGGAATTGAAGATTCAACTACCGACCAGAAGGATGTAGACCTGTTGGGATTGGCAAGCAGTTTATCCCTAATTCTCTGATTGTGAAGTTCTTTGCTTTCATGCATTCTAAGTTTGCAGCTGTTGCGAGCATTAACTAACCTGGGACTGGGATTTTTGCGGAACTGTCGGTGGACGAGATTTTTGGAGGCGACAACTTGCCCGAAATCTTTATTGAACCAAAGTTTGGTCTTGAAGATCCTCCCACTCAGCAGATCTATAATGCCAAACTCTGCGCGGCTTAGATTGTTCCCCAACATTTATCGGTGATTCACCACTGAAATGTGTTTGAGGTCAGAAAATCCCAATGGAGACCTTAAGGTGACTGTGTGAATTTCTGGATCAGTTGTTAGCCTTAAGGTGCGTATTCACCAAAAAAGCGAGCACGAGCGAACAAGAGTGAACGAGCATTCTGCATCAATAATCGTCTGGTATGCTTGTTCGCGTTCAGAAAAGAAGATATTCGCTCTGGTGTGTACGAGACATCAATATGTCGAGCAAACACGAGCAAACATACACGAATGCTCGCTCATGCTCGCTCGTACTCGCTTTTTTGGTGAATACGCACCTTTAGCTTCGCGACATTGTCGTTGGTTATGAAAATTTTAACCATTGGAAATATTGTTTGTTAATATTTGTATCAACATTCTTGGAAAAAGGAAAACATCCAACATCCTTTCTACAATCCTGTTACGAATGTAGTGACTCGTACCCCCGAACACACTTTACTTTTCTCTTTCTCTTTTTTTTTGCCCTGTTTTTTCTATCGTCCACTTTCCGTTATATCTTGCCTTATATTCGACTCTTCTGTTATTTTCCCTTTCTTTGTTCCTGTCATTCTTCTTTGAAACTGTTTTCAGGAAGATTTCATCTGTATGTAAGCATAATGAAACCTCAACTGGGAATAACCCTGAGAACACCCCTGGAACATCACCTTTCTGGTATTCGTTATTTGTCTGAATCCTTTTTTTATTCAGCAATAATAGTATGAATTGTGCAGTGTGTAAATAATTGCATCCCTGGTTGTTACTAAATAAATACAGTCAGTTCAAGCATGTTTCACTGTCACGTCTCGATACCGTTTTCCCCAAAGACATCACCTTTTTCGTATTCGCGCTGTTAACACGCGCGATTGAATTTGGGAGGAGGTGGAGGGCGTTGTAAAAGGGTGTAGGCGTCCGAGGAGAATTTTCCGCAAACATTCTCTTCCCGGTCACTAAAAACGGATGCAAATTGCCGAGAGAGGATGTCGGTTTGTTTTGAAAGTAAAATACGGCGTCCTGGGAAATCTACCGAAGCCCCAAACTTGTCCGCAGGATATTATACCGAATACGTTATGAGAGATCGGTATGGCGTTTAGATAGAGATTTTTTATGGGAGCCAAGATGCTCGAGTTTAATGCCGCTCGCTGGCGTAATCACTAAAACAATTTTTCACTTCTGAATTATTCGGAATGTCGTTGATGGAGGGTTTTATTGAAATATTTTCGCAGACTAGGTTTATGGGCTCCTTTATTGTCGACTGGATGAGTATGCTGAAGGCAATATGTTCCTGAGAATGAGGATTCTTCGTCTCTGAAGACGTATTTGATGAAGAGTGGATGATACGTCACCAAACTTTGTAGTAATCTCCTCACTTTATCAAACTTTTATTAACATAAAAATTGTCTGAGATAAAATTTAAAACGAACTATGTAAAAAATTATTACAGTGTTTTGCACACAGGTGCAATGTTACAAAACCATATTTCTTTCAAAGCTTCATAAAACCCAGATAAGACTTTAGATAAGACTTGATTTTAAGGCATGACAAACAACCTCTGGAATATTAAAGAATTTACCTCTTTCTACATTGTATATCCAAGCAGTCCAAACAGTTTGAATATGGGCAATATATTTTTTTGGGAATTGTGATAACGACTTGATTGATTCTTTCAAAATCGGTGTGCTTTGAAGTGTTATTGAGGAACATGGTGTGGCGTTAGGAATTCCTCAGGGATCAGTACTGGGAGCTTCACTTTTTGTGGTATTTGTTAACTATCCATGTGAAAATTGTCACATAACCATGTTCGCAGATGATACCACAGTGACAATAACTGGAATAACGCTGGAAAAGTAGTAACATGAGTCAAAGAGGTTATTGATGAATTTACGCATTGTGTAATCATACTGATGGAATATCGATGTCACTTGATGTCAAATTTCTAGGTACCATGTTGAATGGAGTCTCTGAATTGGAATCTGCATATTAATAGTGTTTACAAGAAATCCAATTCAGCTTTTTGCAAGATAAAACGAATGAAATTGTGTGCAGATACACAAAACCTCTACGTCTTTTTTGCAATGACATATCCATATATTTCTTTAAATATAATGTAATGAAGATGCGGTATAGAGTTTTAATAGAACATTAATGTTGCCCAAAATCACGTTATAAGCCTGATTGTTGATATGGTGTATCGCAATAGCTGCAAACCTATACTCATAGAAAAATATTTTATCGATTCCACACATATACAAAATTAAAAAATTCTATATAAATACAATACTGTGTCACTCCATAATTGATTGTCAAGTTCAATCAGAGAGCCTAAATCAGATGGAAATTTTAAGACCAATATCCACAAAGATTTTATTGTTTAAAAGACGATAAAAATGATGATTTCCAAAATAAAATAAGAAATTCATATATGTGTTCCTTTTCAAACTATGATATTGGTATATCGTGTGCTGTGATGTTATTCTTAATGTATTTCATGTATGTATGACTTTCCAGAACATTTATTTCTGAAAATGGATTGTGACGATTGTTATTAACGTTTTGAAATCAAGCAGACTTATCCAGCTGTCACTCCATCTCTACGATTACACTGTCAAAAGAATGTACTCCAACAAGCGTTTGAGATTGTGGTATTCTGTAAATATTGATATTCGAAACTAGTAGGTACTTTTTACTATTCATATTTACACATGCTGTTCGCAAACTAAGAAAAACGCAATAAAACTTTTACATTTGATTCCTTCGAAACAGTCTATAGATACAGTTCTTCGAAATAGCAATATATTGTGACAAATTAAAGAATCAACTGTCTCAAACAAATTTATTTCCAATAATATTTCACTAATCACAAACTAATTCATTTACAACACTTAGCAACTGACGCTAAATTTATCTCCACTATTTGAATTCCTTGTTTAACCGCTCGATTCACTTTCTGAACTGAACTGCCCTTTTGGGTAGATAAGCTGGGCCTAAATAGTGTAACGGTTCTTTCCCGAAATCTGTAGTCGGTTCGATACTCGACAAGAGTTTTACCGGCGGTTGCCGACTGCATTCCTTTTGAGGTGATGGCATGTGTTTGTTCGCTGGACGGCATATCGGTTAGGGACGGCTTCAGATTCGTTACAATATCTAGTTTTTGATATTGGTGGTATTCGCTTGTTAACAGGGTCTCCTTTTATTCTTAGTAATAAATATTCAAGATAGCATAAAAAAATAATGAAGACCTACAATATATCCTTCAACAATGATGATATTAGTCGTTCTGAATACTTGAACACTGAAACTGTGAAGAACATGTATCCATAAAACAAAGCAATTACTTTAATTAAAATCACATCGTTTCGAAACCCAACTTGATCAAAATCTCGTCCATATTCATTAAACTGAACCGACCGATTCTGTTGGGAGTTTTTATCGACACAAAGTTTGTGACTGTGTCCACCGCTGATTTGTAAATTAATATTACAGAGAAATCGCTTAAGAGCGAACTCATTTCGAAGTTTGGCCAATCGACTTTTTTTCGATGGATAATTAGGGTTTTATGGAAATGAAATTCAAATTATGGAGATTTGCACATGGCCTATACACTGTTCAAAAATTCCCGGTTGTCTCCCTGATGACTTTTTGAAAATATAGAGTCTGGTACGAACTTTCTCCTGAAGAGAGGTTTACACTAGATGAGGTTGCTTGAATAAGTTTAAAATAATAACTTTTTCTAGCGCTACATGCTAATTTTAGAGAATGTTCCTAAAGCACAGTTTCAGAGATAGCTCAATTATGTCATAAAAAGTAAAACCCTTTTAAATAAAATTATCAATACATTCTTAAATATAATGATTCCATTGTGTTCAATTTCAAACTTTTGAAATGTCTTGGATAACACAAACGATAGTTAAGTGTCTGCAAAAACACCAGTTTTAGGTTAACCTTCGTTACAAATGAAAGAAATATTCTCCATCCTAAAATAATTAGAAATATAATCTTGCATATTGAATGAAATCATATAATTGTCATTATAAATTATTATCACTGATATACTGACTAATCAGTTTCACACCATTATTAAATAATAAAAGGGGTTCATATAAAAAAAAAACCCAATAAAATAGTTAACTTTTATTGTTTGCCTCAATTAATGAACATAATATTACCTAACAATAAAACGGAAATGTTAAACAAAGTAGGCCATGAAATTTGGAACTTGATAAAGATAACAAGGTATACATTCTGTTTCCATTTGAAATTCAGTTCATTGTCGTGTACATATTAATAAATAGTGTAATGTAAACATAAAAAAATGAAAACGTTTCAATGCGTCAACATTTCTGTTTATTTTCCTGGAAATAGTTTTAGCCCTTATCAGTTACAATCAGGTTATTCAGTTTTTTAAATACGATATAAAGGCTCCTGTGTAAAACTCAAGAAAACTCCCAACCGAATAGTGTTGGTTTATCTTCCGTCCCAGAGATGACGCTGTCAGTGATTTTCCGAAACTGGTAAAACTAAATAAAAAATATCCGAAAACCCCCCAGATACCAATTTTGAATAGAATTGGACCATAATCACAAAACTTGTCTGCCATAATGGAGCCCCATTTTGTTTTGTTTTTTTTTCCAACAAAAATTTCATAATGGATTTTCAACGGAAACTTACCAAATTTCAAATCAATCGGATGATTAAATGTGTGTCAAATTGAACTTACAAGATTTGATTACAGACACACAGTCAGATACCGATATAGGTGAAACTAAATGAAAGCTTGTAAAAATCAAAACTTTAACAAGTTGTTTTATCGAGTTACCAATTAGTATCTTTTCTTTTTCTAAACATCACATTGCCTGGTCTGAGCCCAAAATCCTTAGACAGTGTTCCAATGTTTTGTGAAAGAGTGATCAAACACAAAACCCTAGCAAATAATAAATTACTGTTGCCTTAGAACTGAACCGAATTAGAATGAGAAAGCACTTGGTTAATCAAAGTAGAACTCAAATGTCAATTTCTAAACATCCAGTGACTTTTGGGGAGATCTAAATAAATTTCCTGATGAGTGAAGAAAAAACAAATTATATTTCACTTCGTTCAACCGCAACATCAGTACCTATTATTATGACTGTAAGGTCTGAATGTATTCGATAAAAAAATTACTTTAGCTTCTGACATTGAATCTGTAGTAGCCTAAAGTAACTGTATGTTGGCTTTTCTCTTAAGAACATGTTCGTAACAGAGTGACATTGGGACGCGTCTGCTGTCCATAGAATAAAATTCATAAACAGTAAATAACCTAATTGATTCACAGTAAGGTTTTTAGATATCGGAACTTCAGAATATATAAATGTGCAATCTCGTGGCTAGGTAGGAAAATTTGAGGCGGCAATTTTGTTTTGTTTCATTCAAAATTTGTATAGAATATGCAAACATTATTTCTGATACGGATTATTAGGGAAACAATTTCGAAGCCCCATATAGAAAGGGAATTGAGCCCTTTTCAGGTGTTATGTAGTTCTTTCGCCAACTTCAACTTGTCTCTGTTTCTATCGTTCCGTCCAAATTCGCTCGAACACAATAAAAATGATATAAGAGAACCGGAAAAGTGCAGAGCATCTTCAATATTAACGACCTCTGTAAAAGTTCTCTTTTGAAAAGCGATTCATCGTACCAGACATGTCCCGGATTTTTCAATGCGCGACCACAATCCCACGCAATCTTTTCTGCTCGCCTAAGCTTATAAATCAAACAAGTGTTCCAGCGTTGCCAATCGTGGCAAAATGCTGTTTCGTGTCAGCAAACTCACTGGTTTCGTCCAGCATTCCTTTGCGATTACGTTTCACCTCACATCTGAAGTAGACGTTGACTTCCTCAATTGAAAACGGGCCCTTTATCTTACTCGGGTGAGATTGCTATCGTAAGCCGAGGACAAGAACATATTCTCTCACCATTCAAGAATTGTTGTCGATTTCAAAAGAATGCAAAGGTTGCAAAAAAGGAATAAGCTATAAAAAATAGTGATAACAAAAACCGCAAGACAATAGTTTGGTGTCAGATAGGTCAGGAGTCAATAAATTTACTTGTGGTTCATTTGAATCAAATGAATCACAACGATTAACCCCTACATCAAGCAAAATCGTCAATTCATATATCAATTCAAACAATACACTTGATTTCTTTCACTGCTATCTATCCTATTCGAGTTCCGCAGAGCTCGATTTTGACGTTTCTCGGTATATCGGGCATTCCCAATTTCTAGATATGCCGATGATCTCAAGCTTTTTAGAAGAATCGAAAGCGAAAAAGATTCTGATATGTTTCAAGATGATCCCAATAATCTATCTACTTACTTTTCAGTATCTGACCTATCTCTCAACGAAGCTAAATGCAAAATAATGAGTTTCACACGAAGGAAGTCACCCACTATCAAGGACTATTTCATTAATCACACCAATTTACAGAGAATCAATTAGATGAAAGATCTCGGGATCATTTTTACTAGTGTGTTCACGTTTTTCTCGGCACATTGAATATTTATAGTACCTGAATGTTATAGAAAAATGAGATTTGTCTTAAGATCTAGCCGTGAATTCAATCACGATACTTGTTTGTTACTCTTTAACTCCATTGTTCATTCTAAGCTGGAATATGGTTGTGTCATTAGGTGTCCAAAGACCTTTTTATATTCTTGATACTATAGAAATGTTCAGAACACTCTTTTTCAGAAAACACAATGTCTGGCCTTCATTTATATCGTATTATAGTTGTCATTTCCCTCTATTTCTCTTTGGAATGATTTAAAAAACTCCGAACTTTCAGAAACCTACTCAAATGGTGTGTCTGTTTATTTCAATTATTATGGGATACATATTGATACCATAAATATTTGGCTAACATACTGTCGTTCAACAAATTGTCGGGAACAGCTGTTTGTTGAAAACAAGCTAAACAAAAACCAAGTTAACTTGAAAAATCGAGTAACATGCATTATGCATTCTCTATGTGTGATAAAAAATAGTTAAGAGTTCCAGTTTATTACTATTGTTTCACGTCGTGAAGACTCGCCAAAAATCCAACTGTACTCTCTTATTCAATAAGGTTACTTAAAAATTTGAAATATGTAAATATCCGGACAGACAGATTTTAAACAGAGCATCGTGGAAACTCGGCAGCTCCTTTGTTAGAATTAGAAAGCATCATATTTTTCCCAGTGTATATTCCTGTTATTTCCTTGAGAACACGCAAGAACTGTTTCTGAGACACTCCAGTAGGTAAAAGAATTCGATTCATCGAACAAATTCTCATGTGAATAGTATGCGCTATGAGAAAAACTAAAGAAGTACTGTGACAGATGCTTGTCGCATTTAATAACGTCTACCGCACTTGTAGACGAAATATCAGTTTAGATAACTTCGGACTTACGTGGGAACTCTTTTCAAACGTCCCCTGTAGTCGAACGCGTTTATGAAAGGCTGACTACTTCATCAACCGAATCGTAATCACTCGACATCCGCGCGACACACTTGGATTTGTGCCGCCATCAGCAGCGCAGGAAAATTAATTGAATTTTTCCATCAATCATCACTTGTCGCACACTGCATCAATATACAAAGTGCACCGTCATGCTTGTGCCATCGAGAATAACGCGACTGAGTTTAATATTCTTTTGAATAAAAAGCTTAGTAGCAGCATTGAAAATTTGATAATCTTACCATCCAGGGTTGCCAATTTCCCAAGAATTGAGCGAATATGGTGCGTTGGAATAACTGATGAGACTGCACAAAAATCAAACTCATTAAATACGCTGTCCGACAATGTTCCGAACAGAGAAGATACACAAAACTTCATGAACCCATCTGACAAGTTGTAACAGATAGTGATAGAGCTAATACAGTTAACGCAATTAGGTTATTACCACTAACACGTAAAAGTTATGCCTGTCCTTGTTTTCCTTTCAGTAAAACATTACTGATTCTCACCCAAGATTAAAACACAGATTTCAAGCATGTCGAGATGATAGACAAAAGATATGCATAACAATCTGTTGAATAACAAATATGAAAGAGTTTTATCTGTACGGTTCATTTCAATCAGTACTTTCTACGTTATCTATCAAGGCGATCTATGCATTCTCAACCAAACTCTTTACTATTTCGAAAGTATTTACCATCACCAATTCTTATAATTCTTCTTCTGTTTCAGATGCTGAAAATGCCTTTCGTTACACACCTACTCCTCCTCGCCGTTCTCACGACGTGCATACCTAATGCGACTGCGCTAGGGTGTCCAACGGGATGTCTGTGCAACGACGACACCTACGTTGTAGAATGCGAACGCAGCAAACTGGACGTGATACCAATAACCCTAAATCCCGCCATACAGAGACTGGTTCTCAGAAACAATAAGATAAAAACTGTTGACTCGGCATTCCAGTTCTACCGGGACCTGCAGTACGTAGACCTTTCCAGCAACCACGTCGTCAACATCCCGACGAGAAGTTTCCTGCACCAAGAGAAGCTGCAAGAACTCCACCTCAACAAAAACAAATTGTCGAGTCTCAACAACAAGACCTTCCAGGGGCTCAAGTCTCTGACGGTCCTCAATCTCAGAGAGAATTTCTTAGAAGAGCTGTCCAAAGGTCTCTTCTCCATCTTGCCCAAACTGGAGGAACTGAACTTGGGGCAAAATAGGATATCTAAGATAGATCCTCTGGCTTTCGATGGGCTCTTCAGCCTCAGGGTGCTGTATTTGGATGATAATTCCCTAAGTGCAGTTCCCACCCCCTCGTTTTCGGTTCTTGGCAGTCTTGCAGAGTTGCACGTGGGTCTCAACGGGTTCACCGTGTTGCCCGATGAGGCGTTCAAGGGACTGGGAAAGCTGTCCGTGCTCGACGTCAGTAGTGGAGGTTTGTCCAACATCAGCTCTAACGCTTTCAGAGGTCTCACTGGATTGAGAAGTCTCAACCTAGCCGACAATAGATTGGTGCAGATACCTACTGCTCAGCTTGGATACTTGTCAAGGTTGGAAGATTTGATAATTGGACAGAATGAGTTTACCCGTCTCGGAAAAGGTTCCTTCAAAGGATTGACCAATCTGAGGAAGATTGACATCACAGGTGGGTACAAACACGAATTGATGAATTGAGTTTTATTGACATTTTTGGAAATGGTCGCCTTCCACAATCTGTAAACTAATGGGGAACTTTCCACGGGAATCAAAAAAGGGGACTTTCTAGTACACTCCGATAAGTTGTCGTGTTAATTCATTATATTTTATGCAAAAAATGCCCATTTGTTCGGTGTTTTAGAGCTGTGTCTAGTTGTATCTAGATCTTGCAATTAAAAGAGAATGGTATTTTTCAGAAAACTGATATTATTTCCTGATATCGGTTTCAAAATATCTAAAAGTATTTCGCTAGTTTTTGATAAAGGGATGCAGTTTTAATTTAACTCAAAGGAGCATCAAGTTCATATATTTTTGGTAAATCATACACCCGTAAGTTCTTCATTACCACTTTATTTTCTCGGCTTGTGAAAATTAAAAATGAGATCAATAAAAACACTCTTGATTTCCTCCACAAAAATGACTTTTGTTCAATATAAATTGAGCGTGCTCTACTATACTCGCTAACATAACTTCATCAAATACTTTTTGCGGTGAAACCACAGGAGACGGCTGATACTCTCGTTTAGAAACTTTTTAGAAGTTAAACTTAAAGCACCGTTTTTATTTGATATTTTATATACCTTTTTTACAAGTTCAAGGTTGAATAAGACCCTAGGGAAGCAAAGTTGAGTTTCATGTAAGTCTATCGTGAAATATTAATGATAATTCAAGGTTGGCGTTCACATTTCAGGCATCTTACTTCGAAAAGTTTCTCTATTTACTGACATATAAAGAGATCATTATATACTGGGTATCGATGAAGAAATATGGTTAATACTTTTCATTAGTACGTATTATTTTATATGAAGTTAGTTTTCCTCCGAGAAAGGTTTTGTGAACATAAATAAGGAAATGTTTCACCCAATTTTGAAAAAGGCTTGATACAGAATGAACTGATGAAAAACTACTAGTACTACCTACTACTACTACTAGAGGAAGTGGGAATTATTTTTCATAAACATATAACTTAAATCACTTACTTATGTTACACGGTAACAGCTCACTACATTTTATATATATAAAACAAATAGAAATCACAAATTCATCGATTACTTCAAAGTCATTTTTTTTCAAAATTTACAAAATAACTGTAATTAGAGTGTTAAGAATTCAATTATGATCAGTCTTATAGAAATTGGAACTAGTATTGGTACCAAATTTACTGTCATTCATAACAACCTTATCAGTGGTAGAAACTTCGCAGTTTTTGAATTTTTCATGAAAAGGTTGAACCTTTATGGTTGACATTGGCAACTAAATAATATTTTGCGATATTTGCGTCAATATTATTGTTAAAAAAATCTCTGTTTTGGCTCCCAACGTGGGGCACCAGATGAGACAAAACGGGAAATATCTGTGAATTTCACTAGTTCGGACTTCCATTGTCTACTATATAAAATGATTTGAAATCCCTGAAACAACTAAAAAAGAAGAATTGAAAATGAATAGCTGAAAATAACAATTATATTAACCAAAATAAACCTGAAATGAAATGATAGTGAAATAAAATACAAGTGAAAAGAGAACAATTGAATAAATAAAAATGAAGAAATGAAAATAAAAAGTGGAGAGATTCCAAGTCACGTTAGTTCACGACGTTTCGATTGTTAGTATCTACAATCGTCTTCGGGTGATGACTGGACTGATTCCTCCGAGAGATGACTATAGGTCGTTCGAGTACTTTCACTTATCCCCGCTTTCCATTTTCCGTTTCACTGGTTCCGTGGGAGATGACCCTTTTGGCGGGAGTTGGCCATTTTTCACTTGATGATGGGTTTCCATATGTTGCGTATTTCTACGCTGGCTTGGCTGAATACGTTGTTGGGTCCAAACATGGTCTGCTATTCCTGATTTGCTGGTTTCTCCTCGCTGTGTGTTTCTTGTGTTCGGCAATGCGAACATTCAATGGCCTCTTAGATTCACCAATTTAGGATTGAGGCCATTGAATGTTCGCATTGCCGAACACAAGAAACACACACAGCGAGGGGAAACTAGCAGACCATGTTTGGACCCATCAACACAACATCGAGTGGTCTCAAGCTGAGATCTTGCACAGAGAAGAACATTGGTTTAGGAGAAAATTCAAGGAAGCCGCATACATGTTGTCCAACAACGTATTCAGCCAAACCAGCGTAGAAATACGCAACATATGGAAACCCATCATCAAGCGAAAAATGGCCAACTCTCGCCAAAAGGGTCATCTCCCACGGAACCAGTGAAGCGGAAAATGGAAAGCGGGGATAAGTGAAAGTACTCGAACGACCTATAAATAGTCATCTCTCGGAGGAATCAGTCCAGTCATCACCCGAAGACGATTGTAGATACTAAGAATGGAAACGTCATGAACTGACGTGCCTTGGAATCTCTCCACTTTTTATTTTTATTTTTTTTTTTTCATTTCTTCATTTTTATTTATTCAATTGTTCTATTTTCACTTGTATTTTATTTCACTATTATTTCATTTCAGGTTTATTTTGGTTAATATAATTGTTATTTTCAGCTATTCATTTTCAATTCTTCTTTTTTAGTTTTTTCAGGAATTTCAAATCATTTTATATAGTAGACAATGTAAGTCCGAACTAGTGAAATTCATCATGAAACATTGTCAATCACCTTCAAACAAACGAGGAAATATCTGTATTCTTCTAGTGTAGAGATGAGTCTGAGTTTGTCTACCTGACAAAAAGGAAAAAAATTCTCACAAAGTATTTGGTACTTTTATTGCCAACCTTGAATATAACATGATGAATTTCCTGATTTTGGCTCGAATTGATCAGCACAATCATGTTTTGGACTAGACCCGTTGGTATTCCTGTGAGAATAAATAAATAAAAATTCATGTCTTTCTTTGATTTTAGGTGCCAACAATCTGGAGCACCTCGAAAAGGGTACCTTTAGCGACAACCTCAACCTGGAAACCATAGTTCTGGTGAGCAACAAACGTCTCGAAAGCCTAGAAGACGGCGCTTTGGTAGGTCTACCAAATCTCAGACATCTGGTGCTCCGGGAAAACTCTATCAGGACTATTTCCGAATCGGTGACAAGCTGGAATGAGCTGCGTGCCCTTGAGCTGACAGACAACCCCATCAACTGCGACTGCCAATTGCTGTGGTTGATCAAGTCCATCAACTCGAAGAACCTCACCAACGTGCAGTGTTCGACGCCTCTACGGCTGCGCGATCGTTCCTTGAGGACTTTGACAGCCGACGAGTTGGGCTGTTCTTTTCGGGACAGCAGGCAGCAAGCCATCATCATAACTTTCTGTGTTAGTGCTACGATATTGCTAGGTTTGCTGGGGTTATTTCTTTTTCGCTACAGACAGAGGGTGCGGGAGGCACTCAAAGACTACAAGTGGAATAAACGAGCAATCAGCAGAAAGGAACACGAGTACCAGAAGACTTTTTCTGATGAAGATTATAATGCACGTATGGGCCAGCACCATATTAAACAGATTCCAGTGACGGAATTGTAGCTAGAGCTTAGCGCGCCACCTTCTGGGGTAAGTTGAATACTTTAGAAGGATCCTTATCAGATGACTTTGCCCGCCAACTTTGAGCTAGTTGAACTGCTTCACAGAAAATTACATTTAGTGATGGTTGACATTGGGTTTTCTATTAAACTTGTGAAGTAAATGCATTGGTGGTAATGACAGTACTAAAAAATTACCAGAATTGACAATTTTTCTGAGATTCATTGCAATTTCAAATATTAAATCAGTGAATCTTAGAACATTAGTAAATTAATATTAAAGAAAGATAAAAAAGCATAGAGATAAAGAAGTTCGCAGATGTAATTATTATTATCTGTTCAGAAATGAGAGAGACTACAGCAGTATATATAATATATATATATATATATATATATATATATATATATATATATATATATATATATATACAGGGCCCTGCAACAGTGGCGCGGTGTTCCATATCTCTATATAGGAAGCAGATAGGAATCTAATTTTCTATAATATTACCTTATTGCTCGAGCTCGACAAAATAAAAATATTGGCGGTCACACAGGGTGATCGATTTTTTCTGGGCGGATCCCAACTGTGTCTTTTTAAATGGCAACCTATATTTTTATCGCTTTTTCGGTTTCTTCATAGAAAATAAAATTTATATATGCAGAGCTTAAGTCTATGTTTGAAAGACTGTTCTACCCTGCGCAAGACAGCTGGTGTAATGCTGCGAAAAGCATTCGTTATTCTAAGTCGCATATTTTCGGGAGAAGTTGGTGGCTCAACGTAAACTATATTTTTTATGTATCCCCATAAGAAAAAATCTAGTTTCGTCAAATCTGGTGATCTAGCGGGCCACCGTACAGGCCCATTCCGTCCTATCCATTTATTGGGAAATACTTCATTTAGATGATCTCTCACTTCTGCCGAATAGTGAGCAGGTGCACCATCATGTTGTAACCACATTCTATTGCGGAGGTCAAGAGGAATATCATCTAACAAACCTGGTAAATCATTTCGTAAGAAATTGAGATACATTGCACCATTCATATGTCCCTCAAAAAAGTATGGACCAATTACATATTCTCCAATGATGCCTCCCCAGACATTTATCGACCACCTATGTTGATAATCCACCTGTCTCAATAAGTGAGGATTTTCTGTCGCATAATAATGGTAATTATGTCGATTTACAAATCCATTTTTATGGAATGTCGATTCATCCGACCATAAAATATTATTGAAAAAATATTCGTTTCGACGAATTTTGTTCATGGCCCAATTGCAAAATCTCACTCTTTTCTCGAAATCAGCATACAGTAGTTCTTGATGTAACTGAACGTGGTATGGATGCAAGCGATGTTTCTTCAATACTCGTTGCACTGATCTCTCACTTATATCCACTATTTCCCCAATTTGTCGTTGACTCCTACTAGGATCTTCTTCAACAGCAAGAAGAACTTGCAATTCATTATCTTCATTAGTAGCTGGCTTGATGCGCTCATGTTTGGAATAATTAATAGATCCAGTTTCAACGAATCGTCCCAAGACCTTTCGGAAAGATCTTTCATCTGGATGCCTTCTATCTGGATACCGTTGAGAATAAATTCTACTTGCCAATAAACAATTCCTGTCTGATTCACCTAATATGAAAATCATATCAATCAAATCACTTTTTGATAACAACATTCTGATGAAATTATACCGACAGTTCAACTTCACGATTGACTAAAAATTTCAATATTCATTTGCAGCCAAATATTTTGTTCTGTCATTTGCCAGACTACTTGATTTCCAATAAATATTTCATTCGCTGAAAGGTTGTTTTAGACCGAAAGAATATGGCACAAATTCCGAGATTTTTGAAATTATTGTAACTATTCAAGAACGTCCATTTTGTGGTGTAATTCGCAACTTGTTTATCTAGCAACAGGTAATTTTAGGAATGGGCGATATTTTAAGGAAAGGGTATTTTTTGTATATTCTTATCAGTCGTCAAATGGATTTCGCTTTGAAAAAATGACCATTTTTCGAAAGAAATGCTCATTTAAGAAAAACTATTGAACTTAGCCATAGGGAATACTTAATGAAATTTGTAGAGGTTTCGTTGGCGTCGTAGAGGCGTTGTAGAGGCGTCGTTGAGACGACTATGTTGCTTTCTTTGATGTAGCGACATATTTGCATTCTTGAAATTCTTTCACTCTCAGACAATACTGAACGAACTATACAAAAATAATTCTAAATCTTCCCCTTTTTTTTTCAGGTATTCTGTTTAGACGGAGAGGGTAGGCGTGCTGCAAAAGGTCCTCGAGGCACATTACCCGCCACCGGCTTCACCTACATGACCGGTGATACATGCAGAGCACACACGTTGAAGGCATACAAAGATACAAGAAATGGCTTACCCAAATGCCACATCGACCTATTCCAGCATTAGTATGTGTGTGCGCTTCGAAAAGGATTTGGCAGTTATGTCGAGCAATAAATGAATCCATTCCAGAGTGTGATTTAAGAGATATAGAGAGACTGTACAGTAGTCGCTAAGTGTATTTTTCTGTGTGACTGTGAGAAAACATCTGTTTTGTTTCGTAGGTAATCTGTGATATCCAATTGCAAACTGGTAAATCCAGGTGGGTGGAGAATGCAAGGTAGATTAAGTTCAGTCATATACAAAGCAAACAGTTTGATGAGAGGTAATGTTACACAACTGCAGCAATTCTCTGCAAATATAATATCACTACAGAACATATAACTTCCAGAACTGGACTTTATTGAATGTTGTTCATTTGATGTGGAGAAAGACAGCTTCTAGGGAAATTTTACGAGACTGAACATTTAACGTTACCACGATAGATCTTGTATTTTTTTGTCACTGTGATAATCCAAACAGTTCTATGAAATTCTTTCAATTCTCCGCTCACCTATTTTGAAATCTGACTGATCTATCACAAATTCCTTACGAGATGAAATGGAGGAAACTATAGCATTGTAAATTAATTTTCTATGTCCCAAACTGTGTTTATTTTTGAGTTATTCCAAGTCAAACAATATAATAAATATTTCAAGCTGAATATGGCTGTGAGAAAAAAAATTTGCAAATTCATATTATTGTAAGAATTATAAGTTCGGATTTTTTTCAAATAACTATTTAGAAGATTGTGATTTACTTTATAAATTGAAATATTTCTGTTAGTGAACCTTCAAGACCAACCATTACAAAAAAGATTCCATTCTAATCATTTCCATGTTCATCATCAGAACAGTATGAATGTTATTCCCTTATATATTGATAGAATTGTGACTTGAGTAATTCAAAAGAAAGCGCTACGTTGAGACATTGTTTGTGAACATATATTGAACGTAAACCAACAATATGAACTACATTTTGACAAACATTCATAACAGAAATAGTCATTTGTAGAATGAATGATAGAAATTATATCGAATTCAAAATTGACAAATAGTTTTGTGCTGAAGCGCCAAGGTTCAGGCACCTTGAATATATTATCAGTACATTATGTGATGCAGGGCAACTAGAGAAAATGTGATATTTTATGACTGCATATGTTTAGAACAGTAAAGAGCTATGAATTGTAAATCATTTTCGTTTATACATTATAAGTGCTGGATTTCTCCAAACAAGGTTCAAAAAAGCTTAGTGACCTTTAATGTAAGCATAAAAGTCATATATTCAATGTTTAATTTTACTGGGACCCAAAGCTCTTTCTTTTCAATGACTGATTTACAGTTTTTAGATTTTCGTTCACTGTTTTTGTGAACCTTGAACATTATCAACCTCAAGATGGATAGAAACCCTGGTGTAGTCACCAATTCCTTTTTGTTTTGTCAAGAGCTGCCTGAAAAAATTAACCCTTGGTCTACTGGCCGTAAGGGAAGCAAAGGGAATAAAAAAAAGGGAAGAAGAAAAAAGAAATCAATCCAACTTTGTACACTTGTTGATAGATGGTGTAAGAGTCGAATTCAACAAGACTACTTGTGTCCACTTCCAGCAAATAAAACTGCTTTGTTGCTGAAGGTGGTAGAGGATAATGTCTGAATCAAACCTCCGGATAGAATTGAAAATTGTCTGAATGGCGGCTGAAAATGTCAGTGTGAACATTTAAATGTCCACTAGACATTTTCTAAGCAGTGTCACTGGTGTGTGCTTAGCGCCTCTGTGAATGGAATGCCTACATTTATGGGTTTTCTTTATCACATGTGTTTTTGGCAAAATATTTCACATAGGAAAGAGATTGAACTGATCGCACTAGAGGTTTTTATGTATCTTGACGAAATTATTACTTGAAATAGATTTGAATTGATTTTGAGACAAGTGACCATAGTTTTGCATAACTTATGTAGTCATAATGTAAACAACAGAAATCTGTAGGTATTTCCGAGTTTTCATTCTTGATATTCAATATAATTTATTGATTTTTTTCATCAAATTAGACAACAGGTGTGAGTTCTTTGTAAATGACGGGCACATCATTTGGTGATTTCATATTTTCAATGGTGTTGAAAATATTCAAATCGGTGTATATAATACGCAATATTTCTATATATTTGTATATATTCTATATCTAGTGACAGAGTAAACTAGAATATATTTATTAATTTTTTTATTGTATGAATGAATTTATAGACACGAAATATTGCATTCAGATCTGGCAGCAATTTTTTTTTAAGAAACGACTTTTGTTTATCATATGTTTGAAAGAAAAATCTTCCAATCTATATTGACAAGAATCTGAACTAGTCATAATAAATTATTAATAATTATAGAATGTGTGAATGAGTTTGATTTGTCGAATGGGAAAAACTACATAATTTTTTATTGTATATAATAAATTTAGTGTTTTGTACATAATGTCTTTAACTTAACTATCATACAACTTATTTACAATAAAGAAATTTCTAAATTCACTTAGTCTTTACTTTTAACCAACCCCGCTTCTGCCTTTGTTATATACCTACTTTTATATTCATCCATATAAGGAAACATTAATTGTATTTCTGAATGTTTATGAAATTATCACAAGGAAAAATAATTTCAAAATGATTTGGATATTCTTACCTGTGTGTGTGTGTGTTATGAACTGCATTTTTTTTTTCATTGAAAACTTACTTCCATATCAAACTGAACTAAAAAATTATTTCACTATAGAATAAAATATACAAAGAAACATCACATAACTCAACAATATAATGCAAAAACACATTAGTTTTGTGGGCTCAAAATTTGAATCTTCACTAAAAAATATGGTAATACCATCTATCAAAGATACACAATAACTAAAAACTTCTTTATCAGTAAAGCATCAACAGATAAATAACTAAGTAGAAAAGAACTTCGAAATAAAAACATTACTCATTTCCTGGTGCATTTCGCGCGCCTAAAGAAAGGAAATACAATATTTCGCTTCCAATGTGGACAGAATTTTTACCGATGGTGGCGCTGTTCAACCGATAAACAGGTGATCGTAATCATTGAATGTTGAAGTTAGGTTACATTTATTATTTTGGTGTTTTTTTGTTTTGAGTTTTTCGATTGTGAATTAGTTCCTGTTTTGATCATAATAGACATAAGAAACTAATAAATGAGTGAAATAAATCACTTTCAGTCACGGGAAGAAACCACAACAATATGAAAAAACAGTAGACATGACTTTGTTTTACCACCTGGTAAATATGTCCCATAGATGTCGTATCTGGACGATGGGTAGACATTTTTGAGAACAGTTTTACCCTCTGAAAAAAGTACTGAAAACGAAAGAAAGAAATATACGTGTTGATATCAGTTTATTCCAAAAGTAAAGCACATTGAAAATTGAACAATGTCTCTTGAAATTTACTCAGCTCAGCACTTTTATGCTGAAGTTAATTGCTGAAGTTTATTTGAGATCTTTATCATTTTTTATGTAGGACGGTAACCTGGTGGTAGGACGGTAGCCTGGGGGGTTGACATCGGTGGTTTGCTTCAGTCACTCAATCCACCGCTGTGTAAACCGCTGGTTCGGACCTCAAGGTCGAACGATCGATTTTCACTTCCTATCAGCCAAGCCGTGTTAAGAATCACACGTTAAAAAGTAAGACCTTGTTAGTCCTTAGCTCGCACAAGTTTCGACTCTTGAGAGTGGTCGTTCGTAAGAGGGCGACAGCTGGTTAACGGAAAAACAGATTTTAACAGAACAGATCATTTCTTTATGAAGTGTGCCGTAGGTCGAGGGTTTTTGATAAAATATTTTACGTGGGGACGAATACATACATTATGACTGTTACTGTTTGTTCTAGGACGAATTTCAAAAGTGTTCTCGTTTTATTTTCATAATTGTTATTATCAGCCCAGGTCTGGTTTGCTGTTACTCAATAGTCAAGAAAGTATTTCAAACGTGACAAAGTACCAAATCGTGAGTAATAGTTTGAATGCGATTATTCTGACATACTAATCACCTCGCGACTGTAATAGATTCCTTAGTACTTAATTCCTGCATGATGAGGGAGCCAGGTTGTAACTGTCGCAAGACGTTCCAATTTCACTGGAAAACTCATATCACTTTTTGGCTAAATGCGCCGTACGAAGCAAAAGCCAAGATAACCTAGAGAGAGCTTATCATTTTTGTTTTGCAATCAACGGTTTTGTAGTAGTGTCCAGAGCTTGATCATTTGCTTCATAGATGGAGGTGGCTTTCTGTTTTTTTTATAATTTGTGTTGATGTCAATGTCATTGGTGAGTTTTTATCTGATGAGTTTATGTTTTCTTGTGACATATGAAATTAATACATTTCTATTCAGTTTTTTGACAACATAGATCTACGTTGAACTGTTGAATCAAAAATTGCGAGTACTCGTGTGATATGGCGGATTTATTAACAGAAACAGTTCTACCTGAAGATCTGAAAGTAAGTTCTCTCTCCAGCAATATGTTGGACTTTATGAAAAACACAAAAAGATATGAGTCATACCACAAATTTTCATTTCTCTGGAACATAATAAAGATTGATTCTTTCGATTAATTTTCAGAAATTTGAAAAAATATATCATGATCAACTCTACAAAAATGATGTAACTCCAAAAGCTCAGTTTGATTATGCATGGTGTTTGGTGAGGAGTAAATATCCTGCTGACATCCAGAAAGGCATTGTCTTGTTCGAAGAACTATATAGAACTCATGAGGAAGGTCAAAGGGATTACATGTACTATCTTGCCATTGGAAATGCCAGATTGAAGGAATATAATAAGGCACTGAATTATGTCCGTATGTTCCTGTCAGTAGAACCAGGTAAGAGTAGCAGTTCAGTTGATGTTAGTCTCAACTATGAATATATCTGATCGCACAAACATATGGAAGTGATTTTGGGACTTGAAACTAGAGTATAGGGTAAATTTGGTTCTGGAAGAGACAGTTGGTGCTATATTTTTATGAACTATCTATCCCCTGTCACTAGCATTATATCTATGTGTGAATTCTTAACAATAAATAAGTGCTTCAGTTATTCAAGTTCAATAACTTTATTCAATAATACAGATTACTCTGTCTCAAGTGAATAGTCTGCATGATTCTGACACGACCATGTGGGAGGATCATTACCGGCACAGAGGGTCAGTCTAGTCATTGAAGTCCAATGTTTTGTGATAAACCAAACCCTTTCTCTTCTAGATAACCAAAAACGGGAACTTTTCATTTCCTCTGTAACTTGAGATCACTTTTTGGAATTTTGCTTTCCTTCCTTTCCAATCCAGCCTTTTCTCCAAGTCACTGGAAATCTGTAGGAGTTTTCTCGAGAACTCTCGGAATGTTTTCCATTCTCTGGTCTCCCTGATGAATCACTGTATGGCTTTTTTTTGAGGTGCAAAGATTGTATTATACGCATCACTTCTCTGCATTATGGTGATAGTTAACTCAATGGTACTTCTATCAAACTGGTGCCAGGGTCTTGTTGATGCTGAAATGTTATCCGTAGTTGTAGCAACTCTTTATCCTAGTAAATATTATTTTCCCATATATGATAGATGGTTTGTATAAACTTGCAAACATTCTTCTTCAATATTGCTTGTTCAGACACAGTTACCCTTAACTATATTTCCATTCATTTAAAAGTAACTTTTACTTCCTCAACTCTGTAGTCTTTTGATCAGTTTATGAATTAGCTAAGGAATCACTGCTTCAAGTATTTTTGTTTGTATCACATTACCAGAATCCCCACAATTTTTTTGTCATTGTTTAAGCTGCTCTCCAAAATGTTACATTTCAACATAGATCCCTTTAAACATTCTTCAAATCATGACTTTGTATTCTACAATGAAATAAAAGTTCTTTTGCATATTCATTTTCAAGGTAACCAGCAAGTATTAACTCTACAAGAAATGATAAAGAAGAAAATGGAAAAAGAAGGCATGTTTGGTATGGCAGTAGCAGGAGGAGCCATCTTAGCCGTTGGTGCTATTGTAGGAGTTGGTATGGCACTAGCCAGCAAAGGCAAATCTTAGTTCTATCCATTGTCTAGTTTTATAATAGTCAGGGGTTATGATGTATCTATCTGTAAAATTGCTAACTTCCTAAAAATTCTTAATATATTATTCATGTAGAATTTATCTTATGTATTTGCTTTAATTGGAAATTTGAACCAAAGCACTTCTTTGTGGGTATTTAAACAGCTCTTGATGAAGAGGAAAATTACTTTAAGGCTTTTTCAACATATCGTGAACATTCTGACTGTGTTTTAAGTTACGTGATATTAGTGTTGGTTTATTGTAAATACAAATCAAATAAATATTTAAATACTCAGTGTTTTTGAACTTTAATGACAGACATCATCAGATGCTCAAATAATTATCTTCATTTTCTATTGTATAAAATAAAGATATAAGATTCATGAGAAAGGAAGGTAAATCACTACAGAATATGGATGACAAGACACTAGTGTCCCATAGAATTATACATAATGCCATCGGGTCAAATAGTAGGAACACAACGTATTTCTGCTGATGACGAAATTATGTTCTCTTTGTCAACATTTATCACTATCTTAGTTTGCTTCAAGTGAGTTGTTATTGATATTTTCTACCTGAACGGGTGTTACTAATTCTTCTACCAGAAGCTTTGACTCATTCAGAGGGTGTGCCAGCATTATTAACCAATGACCACTTTCCACAGCTATGAGGTAAGTGATAATTTTGCACGAGAATCGTATGCCCTAAGAAAACCTGACAAACCTATGACGTCTTTTGCATTTGTCCCGCCAAGATTCCTGCTGTCATATCATTTCATTGTGATTTTGCAATTGTTGAAAATATTCTTTTCAAATTTTTTTATTTCATCAAATTCTTTCTTTAACCATTAGTTGTAGAACCTAAAGAATGCATCGAGAAGATGTTCTTGAAAATAGTATTATTCAGTCCTATGAAGAAAATATTCATTCTTTTAAAAACTTTCACTGCGACATTTCAAAAAGTAATGCCAACTGGGAAAAAGTCTAAAATGTGGAAACGAAATAATTCAAGTATAAATAATGGGGATATCCAACATCATGATCTTGAAAAAAGGGACAAAGTTCTTAATTATTCCATCCTTGTTATCTAGTGAACAAACATAAATATTAAGGGCGAAAAGTAAAAGTAGGAAATATTCTAAATGTCCTAAGGTTACATTTGAATTGTTTGTTTTTGTTTTAGAAAAGTGCATGAAGTAGATTTTGTAGAATGACTACATTGAAAATATTATTTTTACCTGCTATAAAAATTCCACATTGTAAAACAAATTATTTTTTTCTTCTTCTAAAAACCCAAAAAACCCCTAACAAATAATATAATATATGAAGAAATACTTATAAAATATATCAGTTTAAAGACTATCATACCTTACAAATACTAATTCTAAAGATCCAATTCAATCTTATGTGGAATGAATAACACAATAAAAAAATATTGATATAATGAAAGGGATTTGGGTAATAGATAAATTCCGAATTTACCAAGGTTTCGAAAGTGTATAGTGAGCTAAAATGTTCAGTGTGAGCACGTCTTTTTCTGGATAATGAAAATACCATATCAAATGACTTGTCAACGAACTCTACAAAAAAATGGATACATTTATAACAGTAATAACTGTTAACAATTTGTTTGACTTTTACAAGAGCTTCACATCTACATACATACACCATACCTATGAATTTGCTATGCGTCTACTTTCAAACATATAAGAATTTGTTTTTAATGGTAAAATTGCGTTAAGTAAAGGTTTAGGCATGCACATTCCTTGAGAAGTGCAACTGAATAGGTACCTATTCTTCTCTTTTTCGTGGTATGTGGTAATACTGGTATATCATTAAAATATACTATAAAAATAACTCTGTGCAATAAAAAACAAAAATATAAGGAAAGAAGCCATAAACGAAATCGTGAATCAAAAATTTGATTATCGGTTCTGTATTTCACAACTTGAAGTAGTGTTCTAAAAAACATGTTGGATTTCCATGGTAGGAGTTCATGAGCCATTGAACGTGTTTCAAAGCCTGAATTTTTGACCAGTGTCTATTGGTATAATTATGAAAAACATGGCAAACTGGTGGACTGCCAACTGTTGTTCTGAAAGATTTGACTTTGAAGTTTACATGCTTCAAATTCGACCATAACTTGTTCAAATCATGAAGAATATTAACATGGACAAAAATATTGTTTCAAATGGTCATTATTCTGAGTGGTTTCTAATCAAAATTTTGGTGAACAGTGCTTTGATATGGCATAGATAGGAGGAAGGTACAACAGACTCTTCATATATTATTATTGTTAACATACAGGATAATTTCAGTGAAGAATACAACCTGTCAATGTGATGTTGTTTATTCTCGTGGATTTTCCTTGCTGCCATCAAGAGAAGGACGTCCTGGATGACTTAATTTATTTTCTTTTTCAATGTTATTTAGACAATTGCCAATTACCCAAGAGATAATGTTATTGTTTACTTCGAGAACATTGTTTCTTGAAATTTAATGTTCTGTAGTATATTGCAACAATTTTCTATAATCTTATCAACTTGCTTATTTGTTTTCAATTCAAGGTTAATCATTTTGGCAGACATTGTCATTTGACAGGTTATTTCCTGAATTTACATATGGATTTTGAGATTTAGACCAGAAAAAATAAAAATTTCCCTACTTTTCAAGGTCATAGTGAAGTCAATGTATTTATTATTTATTACCAATTTTGTCAATGTGGCATCTATTGGTCACTTCCTGAAACGTAAATTCTCTACTTGAGCGGAATTATTACTTTCAAATGGTATCTTCGTATATTGTCTAATAGAGGGCAGTAGCAGTCCCTCCGATTTAAAATTCTAATAACTTACTACATTAAAAAAAACAATGTTTGTTTAATAACGACGAGTTTCATAACAGTGACATTCGTAATTTATACTGTAAACCTAATGAATTTTTTTCCCACAGAATCATATCTCTGATTTTGTTACTGGGTACCTACATCTGTCATTATTACTGTTATTTTTTTGTATTCAAATATTTAATTCCTTTTTGCATTTTCTTCATTCGATGTTTTTTTCGGATAAATCAATGTTAATAATTATTGAATACCAGAACTGTCAAATATTTATCAAACTCATCATATCTCTCCCGTAAAAATTAGGTGGAATTTTCTCTAATTTGTGTTTACATACGCATATTGAGAATACGTATTCTTAATTTACAATAGAAATTATACCTATGCAAAAATAGCTGTGAAGGTAGCAGTATATTTCTGAAGAACGAAGCGTAGGTACATATATCCACGATTAATTAATTTAGGTCCTATGTATTGTTTTCAAAACTACGATTTTTAATATTCCCTGTTCTCTAGTCTGAAACGGCCGTATGCTACTTGAGGCAGGTAAGTATATGGAATACTTATTTAGTAATGAAATAAACTATCTCAAGGACTCAAGGTGATGAAGAAATATTTTCGAAATAGTGGTTTGGCACCATTTATGACGTCAGAGCTATTTATATAACAACTCGAAGGGCTTGAGCGTCCCAATTAAATTCCAATTCATAAAGAAACGCCCTTGTATAAAAGTAGGTCAATTCATACACACCTTATTGAACTCAATTTATCATTAGATTGCGCCTCATGGATTTCTTCAATATCTATCAAATACTATATGAAAAACTGTTTTTTGTGACCTTATTCTCTGTATGATATTGCATGATACTGCATTTGTCGAAACATTTCTGAGAACAAGTAATTCGAAATCTTTGATTGGTCAGAGAGTGTAAATTTCAAATTAGTTAAATTGCTCTTCAACGCACTGGCATATGTCACAACAAACATATGAACGTAAGAGAGCCAAAAATGTGATTTCGCGGTCGCTCCTGGACCTAACCTTACATCTCTCATCCTTTTTAAAAAACGTCCCGAGTCTTCGAAGTAGGTATGACTGTATTTTTCACGTGAACGGATTCAGTAAGGTCTTCAAGTGTTTAGCCAACTTCTAAGTAGGCGAACCTATCGCAATCGCGATATGTATTTTAGCATGTTTATGCAACAATTCCTAAGAAATGAACCTAATAACTTCTTACTAAGACTGAGAATGGTTCTGGTTTATGCACATGTAACACAACTACAATTATTCTTTGATATTTTACTACCTATACTGTTTCATTCATTTTTCAAATTATTATAATTGATATAAATTTGAAAAAATCTTTTTGTGATTTCTGTGGTCACTGACAGATATAAATATTTGTTTGGCGCATTCTCATTTTTGTTATAGTCCAAGCTCTTAGTTATTATTAGTTTAATGTTGGCCAACTTTCTATGTATATTGCATAGTTCTTAGTCTTAGTCGAGTTTCCATGAACGCTATTGTGATATTAGACATTATAAAAGTGATAATTTTTAAATTAACCCATTAACTAATTTTTGAAAATTCTTTTTGATCATTTTGTTTGTAAAGAAAATGATTGAATTCCTAATACAAAAAATTTCTAGTTTGTTTTAGTTTTGCAAGGGTTGGGCTTGTTTTTAACAACCAGAATCTATATAGATTCAAATAGAGCTTTTCAAATGCATATTTTATGTTTGTAACCATTTCAGGTTTTAATCTACATAAACACCTAAATACTTTATTTGCTGAATCAGTTTTCAGCATTTGTCTTTCAACTTTGACTAAGGAGGTATTAGCTGAATTACTTTGGAATATTCAAATTAATGGTTAGTATATACAGTGTCATCCCCAAAAAGTATGCACCATATGGAAAACTTGTTTATTAAAGGTTTTTCGACAAAATTTTATTCTTGGTAAAAGTTTGTGCATCCCCTTAAAGTAAACATGCACCAAAATACAGTAAAAGACACGAAATATACGGAGAACCTTCAAATATTTGATTTTGAGACAAAAGTAAAGTACTCCTATTTTGAAAAATCTCGGGAAATGTTATTCAAGAAAGTTTTTCAACATTGAAAAATACATCTAGATTTGAAGTCATGGCCATCCAAGCAAAGTATTATTTTTTTACCCATTTTTTTTTTAAATGGGGACTACAAAAAAAATTGCTAAAGCGATAAATAGAGAGCATCCTATATATGACGGTTTATTTTAAAAACCTATAATATTACGAATTACACAACTATGGTGCTAACCACGGTCAATTTTTTTGAATAGTAAGATAATTTTCAAAGTTTTTGGTGCAAAGTTATTTTTATTTATTGTTAACACAGAAAATTACTCGAAATTATATTGTATTATAACAAGAACTCAATACTCAATAATATCAAATCACAAAAAATCAAAATAAAATAGGTATTTAGAGTTTGTTCCAAAATACCTGTTTTATTTTGATGTTTTGTGATTTGATATTATTGAGTATTAAGTTCTTGTTACAATACTGTACAATTTTGAGTAATTTTCGGTGTCAACAAAAAATAAAAATAACTTTGCACCAAAAAATTATTTTACTCTTCAAAACAATTGGCCGAAAACAACCGAAAACTTATTACTGCCTTGGAAATTGACGTAACAATTCAAAATTCAAAAATTTCAGATAAAACGTTTTAAGGTGAATAAATGAGTCAGTACATACACACAATTGTGAAATGATTCTGGATAATATAAGACTTGACACCAGTAAAAAATATTTCGACCGTGACAGGACTCGAACCTGCAATCTTCGGATTCGAAGTCCGACGCCTTATCCATTAGGCCACACGGTCTACGTGAGCAGAAGTCGACAACATTGTATGTGACACTATATTTGTAGTTCTTAAACTATTTTAGATAGATATGATTGTTCACGACGACGATGTTATTGAACAAAAGTAATTTTTGTGGAGAAATCAGAGTTTTTGTTGGATTTCGTTTCCAAAATGTGTTATTTATCAGTAATTTGTAGTATTCAAAACTTTGCCTATCGAAAAAAGAAATAAGAAAATTAGTTATGCGATACCTGTATTTTAACGTTTCGGCAGCCAAAATCTGCGTCCGCCTTCAGAATGGAAAATAATATAACTTGCATTCAGGGGTGGAATCAGATTTAAATTAAGGGAGGGTGGGTTTTTGAATTTTGGTGGGGGTGTAATTTTCAAGGAAAATAATTTATATGAAAGTTTGTATGCGTGTATCTATTACAATACTAAGTTTAAATGTAATGAATGTTGAAAACACACACTGTTCTCAATCACCAGAAGCGCAACACTCTTTTCGACGCGTGCTTCACCAACTAATTTTATGTCTTCAGAAGATGGAGAACACTAAAACTGGTACCTATTCATATCTAACAGACACTCATCAATGATTTCAGGTAGAAATTCGCAATAAATTTTCTGGTAAAAGTTCCGGCTAATTTTATTAGACCAAATCATCCAAAAAAAAATAATTCATTCAGGCAAGTCTCAACTTCCTACACTGTAGGTTAATGGACTGACACCTATCAGAATTCAACTACTCCCCTGGCTAATAACACGAAGAGCGTTGAATTATATCCGACAGGTGTCAGTGCAGGATTCTTCACCTCTCCCTTTCTTTTCTCTCATTTTTTTACCATTATTTTTTCTATCTTCACTGCCCAAAATTTCCCAACTATTTCCCAAGTAGAAATAACAGGGGGGAGGCTCTTCCCATCCCCCCCATGGCAACGGCCCTGAGAATACCTATTCAATTTAATCGAAATAAACGTCATTTGAAACTGTGCACTTTTATCGAAGTAACACATCTCGATCAATTCCATAAGCATGAAAAGTGTCTGCTCGAGATTCGATTAGGTTTACGAAGACCGATTTTGCCTGGTCCTGATTAGTGAAGTGCTTGAAAAGATGATAGTCGGTTGGCGAGAGGTCTGGGAAATATGGTGGGTGAGACGGTACTTCGACGTTTAATAATAATAATGAAACTTTATTCACTTAACAGATAGCTGTACAGAATATAAAATATAAATACATTTTGAAATAATTATTAAATGAATAAAACGATAAGTACCCAAGTACTTGTTTCGTTATAGCAATAAAACATACATAAAATTAATTTTAGATCGATCTATAAAAATTATAATGAATTTTCAATAAAGTAATATAATAAAATAACAGGTAGGTATATAAACATTATAATAATATTTCAATACAGTAATATGATAAAGAAAGCATTGAGTAAGGAGAATTTCATCTGCGAAAGATGTATGTCGTTAAAGTTGTATCAAGTCCAGGTAAGTATTTGAAGTCCTAGTTCAGCATTTGTACAAAATATCTCCCACGTTCGAGTATATATACTCCTAGCTTTTTTTGAACAAATGCTCATTATTAATTTTTTTTATCGTTTCAGGTAGCGAATTATAAAATTTCAACGAAACATATGAAGATGCTCGTTGAGAAATTGATTTCTTTAGGATGTATGGGTAGGTGAGTACATTTCGATTTCGTGTATTATATTCGTGTTCTGATTTAGCTGGTTCTGAATTACAGTAATTAAATCTGACGTTTACACACAGGAAATATAGCTTTCCAATTTCAAAAAAAAATAGAATCTTTATACAGGCTATCCGAAGAAAATCTGAGGGGTTTATTGAGAATTAGCCGAATGAATCTTAATGAAGAAAAGAGAAATGAAACTTTCTATGTTTTTTACCACTTTCATTTGTAACTATTGTTACTGCAGTTTCGTTCTATACGGACATTTTCGAACTTATTGTATTGTATAAGTTTGAAAATGTCCGTATAGGAAGCGAGAAGTTTCTAGTCTCCATTCTCGAAAGCACTAGGCCCGCCCGCTGCCTCATATAAAAGAGCGCGCGCCATCCAGCCAGTAATGTCATTCGACGATATAACAAAAACAAGTGAATTTATTTAGCGACTAGCTAGGTAAAGTGCTGTACTTGCGGTGGTGAATACTGTGAGTGCTGTCATTAGCAAGTTTACATTAGTCGATTCTTTACTTCGGAATTTTTGAAGACAAAATTATGTCGGAAGCAAAAAAAAGAAACGGCAGTATAGCGCGAAATATATAAAATATGGATTGATTGAGAATCCCACAAATCCATCTTCGCGTTCTTTGCCAAAAAACATTTTGGAATGAAGCGACGAAACCCTCATGGCTACAAGATCATTTGAATGAAATACATTCAGATAAAAAAAAACAAAAGTGTGACTCATTTTCAAGAATTGGAAAAGAAATACTCAGCTCAGCCAACTGTGTCAAAACGTTTTTCAGTGGCTTCTAAGCAAGACGACGACGGACTCCGAGCCTCTTACAATATCTTCTTGCTAATTGCTCAAACAGGTAAACGTCACACTATTGGAGAGGATTTAATTTTACCGGCAATAAAAGAAGTAATAACTACTGTGCTCCATAAACCAGCGGCAGATATTATCCGAAAAATTCCTTTGAGCAATAGTTCCGTGCAAAGACGAATTGTTGAGATGGCTGAAAACATTGAAGAGTCATTGTGCAATCATCTGAAGACTTCTAAATTCTCAATTCAGTTAGATGAGTCTACTTTACCAACCAATGAAGCATTGTTTTGTCATACGTGAAGTTTATTAAACATGAGAAAATATATTAAGAACTACTATTTGCCAGAAATTTAGAGACGGATACAAAAGGAGAAACCATATATAATACAATGGAAAAATTGTCTCTAGCTCATTACCTAGTTGTGATTCACTAAATTTGGTTGGGGAATTCAATATCAATCTCCTATTAATCAATAACTCGGTTGAAATTTTTTTTAATTTTCTCAAAACTTACAATTTATCACAGGTTATTGAAGTCCCCACAAGGATATCCTGTAATAGTCAGTCACTAATTGATATTCTAGTTACTTCTGATAAAGATGATATTAAATCTATAAATGTAATTGACGCTGGTGTCCTCGATCATCTGGCAACGATGTGTGATATTTTGTCACTGAAAATAGTGCATGGCCACAAAACAATAACTGATGTCAGAGATTTTAGAAACTTTGACATAGATAGTTTTAATAACGATCTTCACTCACTCCAGTGGGATTACCTCTTTCAACTCAATAATGTTGATAGTATGATTGAATTTTTCAATGACAATATATCACATATTTTCAATTTGTATGCACCAATGAGAAGAATCAGAACAACTAAAACGCCAGCACCTTGGCTCACCTTCAATATAAAGAAAATCATTAAATTGAGGAACAACGCATTGAAAAAATCCAAATCATCTAAATCCCATACTGATTGGGCACATTACAAAGACATGCGTAATTTTACTACATGTGCGATTCGCCGGGAAAAGAAAGCTTACCTGGACTTCACTTTAAGAAATGATAACTCTAAAATGATCTGGAATACTCTTGAATCTCTGGATATTCTAAAATCCAAGAATAACCTTACCTTTCCACCACATTTGTCAAATTTGGGTGAACTCAACGCTCACTTTGTCAACATCAGTCACCCAACAAAAAACCATATTCATCTAACTCTTCTTGATAAGTATAATCATAATTCTAATGGGCCAAGCTTCCATTTTAACGCTATTACTCCTATCCAGACGCAACTCTACCTGGATTGTATCAAGAGTAATTGTCTTGGTTCAGACGGAATATCCATCAAAATGATCAGACTGGCCGAGAGCTTCCTAATCAACCACATTACCCACATTTTCGACACTGCAATTGAAACTAATACCTTTCCCACCCTCTGGAAAAAAGCAATAGTATTACCCTTGCCTAAATGTGACAATCCTACAGAATTCTCGCACCTTAGACCCATTAGCAAACTACCTGTATTGTCCAAAGCATTCGAGCTGGCTCTTAAGAGTCAGTTAGACACATTTGCATATACTAACATTATTACACATGTTCAGTCTGGTTTTCGTAGCTCTTACAGTACAACAACCGATCTCGTCAACATCACTCGGGATTTATTCCAGGCAGTTGATAACAATGACTTATCGCTAATGGTCCTTCTTGATTATAGTAAGGCTTTTGACACCATCGACCATCAACTTCTTTGTAGAAAACTAAAATACTTTGGTCTTGGAGCTAGTGCCGTTGCTTTGATTGAAAGCTATCTCAAAGATCGGAGTCAGCTAATATGCCTAAACTATCTATGCATCTAATACATTACCTATAAGGTTCGGAGTCCCTCAAGGCTCTATTCTGGGCCCTCTCCTCTTTTCACTGTATATTTCAGATTTTCACCGTATAATTAAGAACTCTACTATTCATCATTATGCTGATGATACACAATTGTATTATTTATTGTTTTGCCAAGAACAACTGGCATGATGCTGTTGCATTGGTTAACGAAGATCTTGAAAATCTGTCGAGCTTCTCTATCGCGCACAACTAAAAATTAAACTCTCTTTTACTAAACGTAAAAGGGCTGAATTAGTGAACAAAATAGATGTTAGAATTGGATGTGACAAACTTACTATTGTTAATGAATGTAAAAATCTTGGTCTGTGGTTAGACTCAGACCTTAGATTCAATAAGCATGTTAGTAGTCTATGTCAAAGCTCCTACTCCATATTACGGCATCTGTATCGCAACCGGGATATTATGACTCCTAAACTAAAACTAAAACTTTGTGAAACTCTTATTCTATCTAAAGTCTCCTACTGTGACATCATTTACGGACCAGCATTGATTCTATCTGACGCGAAACGCCTGCAGAAAATTCAAAATTACTGTATACGATTGTCATATGGGGTGAGGAAATTCGACCATATTTCACTGAAATTCGAAGAATCATGTTGGCTTAAACTCGATAAAATCTGGCAACTTCATATCCTTATTGCTACGCATAAATTCCTATCCGAGAGAAAACCATCGTATATTTTCAAAAGGTACAGCACATTTGGGTGCCGTCAATCAAGAACAAGAAATCGGGATACATTCATCATCCCTAAACACATTTCAGCCTGTTTCACTCGAAGTTTCATTTACAATTCCATCATTCTTTATAATGCTCTACCTTGTGAATTTAAGCATTACTCTCTGTATAATTTTAAGAAAAAAATCAAATTTTATCTTCACTGATTCAGATTGATCTAATGTGAAACTCATACCGCTGTTTATCTTCTTGGTGATTCTTTTGTTTATACATATGTGTCATGTATATGTATATTTGTGTGTACATGTATGTATATGAGTACTTATTGTGTATCTATATATATATATGTGCTATATTATGTGTATGTTTGTTGGATTTGCTTATTATTTGATGGTTACTTGTTAATATTATTTGCTATTTTATAGGTTTATTTTTATTTTCAAAAATACCTAGGTTAAGTTGAAAAACAGCACAAGCTGAACTTCGCCTTTCATCGATTGTTACACTGTGTGTAATTTGTAATTATTCGATGAGTAAAGCCGATTATTATTATTATATTATTATTTGGTTGCGAGAAATTTGAGTGACCGCCTCTCTCAATCACTGCAATATATCATCAAAGCAGTCAATAAAATCCGAAACAGCTTTTTAAATGATAGATTATTTAATCAGCTTTGTGTTGCTAATGATGAAAATTTCAACCAATTGCTATTTCACACAGAAGTGCGTTGGTTATCAAGAGGTAACTGTCTGACTCGATTTTTCAATCTATTTGGCTCTGTAATAGAGTTCTTGGAAAACAAAGACAAAGAATTGCACGACAACCTTATCACTTCAAAGAATGATATTGCGTACTTGACAGACCTGCATAAATTATTTAATGATGTCAATCTCCAACTTCGAGGTGACGACTTGAATTTGATTAAAACAAAAAATGTCATTGCTGCTTTCGTAGCCAAATTGTTCTTATACAAGAACAATATCGGCAGAAGTGAGTTCCGCAATTTCCCTAATTTGTCAGCAATATCCTTCAACAACGACGACTTGCTTGTTTACTGCCAACATTTGGAGAACCTCCATAGTGATTTCGCAGAACGATTCCAGGACATTTCAAAATTGGAAATACCGGACTGGGTGTTGGATTATTTTTCAAATGTCAACACAGCAGGATCACTCCAGCTGGAAGAAGAACTCATAGATTTGATACCGAACGAGAAAATAAAAATGAAATAAAAAAATGGATAGGTACCAAGAATTTTGGCTACAAAAGCCCAGCCCGCAATTGTACCCTGGATTGTGGTCCATCGTTCAACGATTTTTGATAGCATTCCCATCGTATTTGTGTGAACGTGGATTTAGTGCTGTGGCAACGTTGCTAACTGAAAACAGAAATCGGTTGCAGATTACCGAACGCTGTGACTTACGGCTGTTTTTGAGTAAATTCGAGCCTTATATTAAAATTCATCCTTCACATTAGACCAATTTCAAAATTCAAATTGAAATGTTTGTTTTGATAACATGAATGAAAGTTTTCCTAATATATGGTGTTTTCCATTACCCTCATCAGAAAGTCTTATTTTCACTACACACATGATTTAATTATTAAAATAATGACTGCGATTGTGATTCTTTAGATGTAATAAAGTAAAAAAAAATTGGGGGCGCTGGAAAATAATTAAATCTCGAAGTGGACGCTATACAAATTAAGTTTGAGAACCTCTGTTTTAAACCACCAAAAACCGCATCCCACGCATCTTTTGTGATGTGTCAGTCTCCACCAGACTCCTCCAATTCTCATCATGGCCAAATAACCTACTATGGAAATCCTAATTTGTACTTTCCAAAGAAAAATATTAATCACCTCCAAATGATTAAAAAATATGTCAATAAGCAGTTAAATCTCATTTGCTGATTGAAAAATCTACAACACGTGTCGGAACACCACAGCCTTTCAATTCCAGATGGTCGAAAATTTCAATGAAGAATAATTCCTCGAAGCACACCTTTGTGTCTTTTTTTTTTCGATTAAAAACACACCAACGCGTGCCTACTAATTGCGCGCGGTTGAATACATCGTGGTTTGAAAAATCAATTATTTCGGAGAATTGAATATTTTGTTGGAATAGGGGCGAAAGACAATTGGAAATTTCCCGGGTGTTTTGTAAGCATTACTGATGTGTTTTGACAACAGTTTCTCGTAACCAGAAAATCCATCAACATCCTTGAGGATTTCGTTCTGAGAATGGCAGTCGGTTAACAAGATCCAGACAAACAGACTAATCTGTTGACGAATATTTAGGTACTGATTGATTTTTACTATAGTCTATTTCAAAAGAGTGTAGAGTAATAAAATCTCATTAAGTATTCAAAAGCGCTACAGGGTGATCCGTCAATAAATTCTGTCACTTCCCTAGTCCGCATTGCAAAATTATGTCGTTTCATAAAGAGCAGGTAGGTATCACCCTGTTTTAAGGGATTTGTCCATTGTTATCGACGGATAAATACTGAGCCAGAGGCGCGCTAGTGGGATAATTGCCAAAAGAATATGCATTCATAAAAATTATATTAAAGGAAATAAAAATTTAATACAGCAGAACAGTGTTATTAAAAAAATATAAAATGTAACAATAAAATATATACGAACCGAAATCGGGAAATACTCACAAACACACACGAACGAACTTTATGTATTGAAACACTTGTGGGGACTTTAAATCAATTTATTCACAAAAACGACAAGAACTTTACTGGATACGTTATTACAATTTGACACTTGAACAATACTAAAACTGTGAACTTCCCTTAACGTTTAACAACACTCTATTTATACCCTAATTGAATGTTCTAGAGATTACTAGGTACAATTTTCGAGAACCTTCCGAGAAAATAATTATTCAGACTACCCTTAATTCTAAACCCTAACCTAAGCAAAAGTGTCACTGTCACTGATACACTGGTCTCTGTCCAGATTGCTTATCCCGCTACAGTATATTTACAATTCAATTAAATGATTCTACATCAGTATAGTCTTCATCCGAAGAACTGTCATCATCCCCTGGTGTTATAATTATAGGGTCAACCACCTGATCGACCAAGTTGTCCAGTTCCCACATTTTATCTTCCTCTTTTAAAACATGCTGGATTGCTTTTTGCCAGTTTTCTGATGTGATTTCCATAATGGCTTGATCAAACAATACCTTGACATCTTTCATTTTAAATGTGGTATTGTGCCTTGCAACATATCCTTTAACTTGTGCCCATATAAGTTCTATAGGATTTAATTCGCAATGATATGGCGGTAGGCGCAGCACAGTTACTTTATACTTTTCTGCTACATCTTCTCAGGCATATTTCATGAAGCGAGATTTATGTTGTTTTACTATGGCTAGTAGTTCCTTCTTTACTGAATTCGTCTCAAACTGAATACCTTTTTTTGACAGCCAGTTAATAATTTCTTGCTTTCTCCAAGCTGAAGTTGGTACCTTCTCTAAGCGCCTTGAATGGTAGCTTGCATTATCCATAACCACGAAGTAGTCTTCGAAGACATCCGAATTCATGTCCTCATGATAATCTCCCGTCCGGCACGACTCAAAGCTTAACAAACCTTCTTTTAAAAATCCGTCTTCGCTTCCAATGTGAGCAATTATAAGCCTCTTCCCTTTTCCCGAAGGCACTTTAATACCCGTCGAAAGGCCTTCTATGAAAGCTTGGCGAGAACTTGTTATATTTTTATCTTGCCACATTTTTTTGACTATATAACCTTCGTTTATCCACGTCTCATCAAGATAAAAAATTTTCTTTTGCTCTCTGCGGTACTGCTTTATAGTTGTCAAATATTTTCGTCTCCAGCAAACAATTTCATCACTTTCCAGTAATAGTGCCTTTCGATTGTGCTTTTCCCAGGCAAAATTCATACTTTTTAAAGTTTTCCATAAAAGTTTTCTGGATATCAAAGAAATATCGTTATCTTGGCTTATCTCGATAAATATTTTTTCAAGAGTGGGTATTTCCTTTTTAAAATAAAACGAATGAACTTTTCTTCGAATGTCACATTTGGTGTCTTCATCTAAGATTTTTATTGGTCTTCCTGATTTTCTCTTGCATGGACTTACCTGGCCTGATATCTTTCTTTCTCGCAATAATTTAAAAATCGTGGACTGTCCAATTCCAGTCATTCGGGCACATCGCTCAACACTTTCTTGCACAGACAAACTAGGGTGATCGTGTTTTATGCAATCATATACATTTAAAATTATAACTTTTTCGCAAACAGATAGCGGAGAATTTTTTACACTTCTTTTCTTTGGAGTAAATGTCCCCATTTTATAACTTTTTCACTATTTCTATATCACAATATCACTGTACGTTTAATTGGTGTAGTAACAATTACTATTATAACTCGAATGTTTAAGACACCATTACAATATATTTAAACCCTTTTTCTTAATTACCTGGGTTTAATAGGTATTGCATGATTGGTGGGCAGGGTCAAAAAGGGATTATTATAATGACATGGCACCTCGGAACTAAGTGTTTACCCTTTTTTGAGAAATCATGCTCAAGTATATGAACCCAAATTGCATATTAAATAAGTTTACAAGAACCACTAAAATTAATCTTAATCTTTTTTTAAGAAATTTTACTTACCTAAATACATGTAGGTACTTAGTTTTAGACCAAATTACTTCCCAAAAATGGCCTTTTATTATTATCTATGTCTGTAATTTTTAATTTACTTTAATTATTAAGTTTAATAATCCTAAGATTTGCCTACGCCCATGGACGACAACGAAATTCAGGCAAATTTTATGACACTTCATGATTTATTACTCTACACTCTTTTGAAATAGACTATAAAAATGAAAAAACTATTGAGAATAAGACATATAGACTTTTGAATGCTATTACACAGGAGTATCAATGGTATAAGATAAAGTCGTTCACAATGATTTTTTTCTGTTGAATATTTTCTTGAGTTTAAAAAATAAAGGTGATATTTTCCATAAAATAGACAGCTGAAGTTCTTGACAAAATATGGAATTTTTCAACTGTTTTCTGGACGACTTTATCTGTTGCGTCTTTATTTGTAATTTTCTGTTTTTATTACTATTATTATTGTTGGCATGGAGCGACTTCTAAGGGCGCATGCTCAAAACTCAATTGAAGTATGCTTATCTATCTAAACCATATGAATAGAGACCTACCTACGATCTCATGCTAAGTACGCTACGTGAATCGCTATTATTTTTGCTAATACTGATTTCACCGTGTGTGCTCTAGACTCTGTGTCATATTCGACTGTTTGGTAACTCATTTTAACTTCCCGTTTTGTTGTACAATCCAGTGAAGCTGAAGAAAGAACACACCAAGAAAGGGCCCTTTCAGAAGCAAGGATTTGTGCTAGGAATTCGGTGAGTTCGCTTTATGCCACAATTCTTACAGTCCACTCTTGTTTTCATTTTTATTATTTTTTAAGTATTTGAAGACGCGACATTATCACTTGAGAAATAATGTTTTTTGGCTTTCTACTACTCCATTTTGATACAAAAAATTGTGAGAATCTTCCAAAGAAAGGAAGGAAGTAATCAATTTCAAAAGAAGTAGCTTATACATAGATGTGTAGATCATGCATAAGTAATTTTCAGACACCAACTGGAAGAAAGAACCCTCCTGAAACAACTACTTTCAAAATTGATTACTTCCTTCCTTTCTTTGGAAGTTTCCACATTTTTTGTGTAAAGATGGAGTAACTCCTAAAAATATAACCCTTTCAAATTAAACAAGATTCCTTTTGGCTGGGATTTAATCAAATAGGTGAATGAATGTCATTACGATATCATCGATGACATAAGTAGATCAAATTAATTCCGTGACATAAAAATCGTAACTTATGAATGAATTGTGTTGTGTTTTTTCTTATAATGTTATACAGACTGGTAGTGAAGAGCCCCAAGGCAAGTGTCTTACGGCGAAACATCGATGTCTACCAGTGAGGATAACAGTGTTCCATATAAGTGAAAGTTTTCCTTTCATTTAGTATCTATCATGTGTACAAATTCTATGAATGATATCTGATTCAATTCCCGTGTTAGGAATCACACGTTAAAAAGTAAGACCTCGTTAATCCTTAGCTCGCACAAGTTTCGACTTCTGAGGGTTGTCGTTCGTATGGGTGCGACAGCTGGTTAACGGAAAAACAGAAAAACAGACAGATAACGAATGTTTGGAATACAAACTAAGTAAAGTGTTTTCTGTATAATTCAGTGTTCATGGAAAAGTATTAGTTTCGAAATTTTTCTTTCATTTAATTCAATGTATATGAAAGTAGCTGTTTCATGGGAGCTTTTTCTTCCAGTTTGTGTCTGAAAGTTACTTTTTTGCATGATCTGCACATTTGTGTATAAGTTACTTCTTTTAAAATTGATTCCTTCCTTCCTTTCTTTGGAAGATTCCCTGTTTTTTGTATCAAAATGGAGTAGTAGACAGTCAAAAAACTTTCTTTCCCAAAAATTAGTCATTTCTAAAAATAAAACCCTTTCAAATTAGACTTTATCACGCTTTGAGAAGATTGAAAATGAAGGATTTTGTGAGAAAATGACAAGCAACTGCTTTTTCAACAGAATACAGCATGCAGAAAAAAATATAAGCTGTCCGTTAAAAAAAAGGGGGATTTTAATTTTTCTTCAAAAATATTTATCTATTGGTCAATGTCTATTTTGTCCTTTTCGTAGGAGTCCCCCTTCGGATATAAGAACACTTGTGCCAGCTTTTCTTCCAATCCTTGAAGCATTTGTGATATGCGCAAACGCCGTTCTTTAATGAATCTTTTCAATCATGAAAAAGTCGCAGGGATGAAATCAGGTGAATACGGTGACTGAAGAATGATTACAGTGTTGTGTTTGGCCAAAATATTATGAACACGCAATGACGAGTGATGACGTGATGTAAAAGACTTGTTTTTCCATAATACTGGACGTTTTCTTCGTATTGCTTCTCGCAAGCGCTGCATAACTTCAAGATAATTCTCCTTATTGATCGTACGACCATGTGGCAAAAACTCTTGATGCACCATGCCACGGTAATCGAAGAAAGTAGTGAGCAAAACCTTGACATTTGATCAAACTTGGCGTGCTTTTTGGTCTTGTTTCTCTTGAACTCTTCCTTTCCATTGGGACGATTATACTTTGGATTCGATATTATAACCATATGCCAATGATTTGTCACCAGTTATCACCTTTTTAAGCAAATCTGGATTGCCATTGACGTCATTCAACAATTCCTGAGCGATGCTCATGCGACAGCAATTTTGGAACGAACTTCGCTGCCACTTGAGCTTAAACGCTCCCTAGGCCGCTGCTACTCAGTTTGATATGTTATTTTTTGAAAAGTATCTACAATTTACATTCTTCTACATTACACAAATCGTTGTTTTCACAACTAATAACTATGGGCATTTCATATTTCAGAGTGATTGAATTTTGGGAAAGAGGTTTTTGCTTTTCACTTCTCTATATCCAAACAGAAGATGTGGAAATTTTCCGAATGGACAAAGAAAGCAATTGAATTCAAAATGGATTGTGATGATGAGGCAATATAAGAAATTTATCATCTTACATTACGCATCTAATCATGTCACGATTTCAGTACGTAACGATCTGCATCTGTATATGAAGAGTAGGGAGGGTGAGTATAAGCCCACAGCACTAGGGCCACATGTGACCCATTGTACATCCTCCCGAGGAGTTGTCCTCCTAGGTCTCATCCTGTTCTTTTCAGGAAGGTGGACAGGTCTCTGGGAGACATTTCCTTTATATCGGTAGGTGTAGGCCAAGACTCACCGAATACACACTCTTTTATTGATGATAACTCCGGGCCCTCGCATAGGACATGCGTGAAAGTCTCACTTTCCTGTTCACACATCCTGCATAGAGGTGTATCCACTAGCCCCATATTATGGAGGTGTTTCCTTAGTTGACAGTGGCCAGTCAGAAATCCTACTGTTAAGCGTAGATTTTTCCTGGTCATCGCCAGATATTTCTTCAGCGTCAGTGTCCCAGGGTCGCCCAGGGTGATCCTCGCAAGATTGCATCCTTTGATTTCATCCCGTCTCTTTAGGGATTGACCATGGGTATGACGTTTGGCTAGTTCCGCAATTATCAGGTCGTAGGAGCCACTGGGTCCTAAAATTCTTAGTCCAGCCGCTTCCTTGGCTAAAGAGTGGGCAATCCGATTACCTTCACTCTTGTCGTGCCCTTTAATCCACCTCATGATAATGTTATTACCGAGTCTTTGGCTAGATCTTGGTGGCACTCTAGTACTAGCCCTGAGGTAACTCGTTGTCTGTTCAAAGCTAATAGGGCTTCTCTGCTGTCAGTGCAGAGTCCAGAAATTCCTTTCCTGGTTATTTCTTTTGTGGCAATTGAGATACTAGCCAGTTCTGTTTGAACCATGCTGGTATTTTTTCCCATTCCCCACTTAATCCTTGAGCTTAGTGATCTGAAGTACACTCCACATCCTGAGCCTTATTTGGTCAGTACGTAACTATATTCATAGGCTTATTTGATTTAATACTAGCCATAGGAATCTTATTTCGATTGGAAGGGTTATATTTTTTAGTGGAGATTAGTTTTTGGGAAAGAAAGGTTTTGGCTTCCCAATCTCGATATACAACTTCAAAAGGAAGAAAGAAAAGCAATACAAATTTCAAATTGAACGCTGTACAAATATGTGTAGATCATGCATAGAAATTACTTTCGAATACAAAATGGATGACAAAATGCCATCTCGAAACAACTACTTCAATATGAAAATTGAATTATACAAAAAATCATTTTTTTGTATTCAGTTTATTCTCCAAGCATGGATAACAAACTGAAATATATTTTGTTAATTCATATATTTCGCAGTAGTCTTCAGGAATGGGTTGAATTACCAACTGACATCAAAATGTCTGAACCACTTGTAATATTCAAAAATTAACTCGTTAACTCTTACAAAAACTCAGGAACTGAATGTACATAAATTCATTGAGGTAACTTGAATACACTTGAAAAATTGCCAAGTGCATGTACGTTATTTGTACAAAAAAGAGTAATCACCCCTCAAGTTTTTTTAAGGATAAAACACAAGCACTACAGGAAAGTCCTTAAGGCGCTCTCAGAGCGATAGCAAGACTTTATCTCACTCTCCGATAATTATTACCTGTAATTTGAACAAATATTATAGTCAACTTGTTACTGTTTTTCCGTTAACCAGCTGTCGCATCCCTACGAACGCACAAGCCTCAAAAGTTGAAACTTGTGCGGGCTAAGGATTTCCGAGGTCTTTCCTTTTGACGTGCGATTCCTAGCACGTTGAAAGTTGAGTCTTCAGACCTTTTGAGGAACCAAGTATTTCCGAACCTAGAGGACTATAAAATTTCGTAGGGTGACAGGAAGAACGGGACAGTTTTTCCTACTAGAGTGGCTATTTGCTACACAACAAAGCATTTGATGTGTTGATAACTGACCTGTTTACAGCGTGACAACTATGATATCGAATTTGAAAAGTACTTGACACTGGTATAGATATTCGAGAATGTTTCCTGTATTCAGAGCGAAGTACATAAAGATATTATATGAAACATAAACAGTTGCCCTGAAAAAGAATCATAAAAGTAAAGCGAAACAACTCGAGTGTTATGCTGTGTTTCATACATAGAAGCGCAACCTTCCCACTGTAATTACTCAATGCATATTCCTTCACTAGCTCATTAAAATCTCTTGGTATATAATCCTCACTTCAAGTGTTGATCATTTATTATAGTTTTCAAACAGCCCGTGAAATAAGGTTACCATAAATTCGAATTAGACTGTGAAACTGAAAAATTCATAGAGGAATTGACGATATTCCCGGCCTTAACCCAAAACGCTGAAAACTAATGCCTACTTTCAATGTGGAGCATTTAATTGATTATCAAGATTTTCCTAATTGTTTGTACTCGACTCAAATTTGGAAACATGTTTACGAAGTAAATTATTAATTGTTATTCCATCTCTGAGTTTTCTGAGGTTACTCAGGCAATTTACGTGTTATGTTAACAGACTTGGCAGTTCCTTCGGGGTTCTAACTCAAGGTAAATAACAAAATATCAATTTTATCATTTCTTGAAATGAAAAACTACAGAGATACTAGGAGAAAATATAAATGAGAGGACTTTAAAAAGATTTTTTTTTCTAGTTGATTAGGCCATTATTTGATGATGATCCATAGTAATTTCACAAACTACACCGGAAACGATTTGTTCTTCATAATCTTTATTTACAAAAATATCACATGTTCTGATATCAGAGAAGCTTCATCGTAGTAAATAACCTACATAAACCTCTTGTTTTGAAACGTCTTCAAATATGATTATTTACAAGAGGAGAAAAAGTGAGAGATTATAAAACTAATCTGAACTAAAATTCTTCCTTTTGGTATTTGGTCAAGATGATTATGTTGCAGATCAGTCATATTGAAATTATTAATGGGGAAGAACAATTTCACTTATACCTGTCACCTTTTGAAGAACAACTACAATTTTGACATGAACTACCACATATTACACAAGAAAAAATTAAGGACAAACATTGAACCTGCTGGAAGTGCTGGAAATCAATAAAAGAAACCAATCAAAATTCTTTATTAAACGAACAAGAAGTTAATCACTCGTCATATTTTGTTAAATCTACGTGTTTTACTAGAATTTCATTATCAAACAATCAGGTTCTGTAGCTACTGTTTTATGAAATGCATTGTATAGGGTATTTCAACAGGAGCTTCCGAACTTTGACAATTGATAAAGGTCATCATGTCGAAGCTACATCCATCAATTCAGTTCTCATTCATTCAGTCTGTTTTGTTAAATCACCATCGACATATATAGCATTCAACAACACGTGCAAATAATACAAATATTTTATCAAAATAATGAAAGGTCTGTTCGAACAACGTACACGCTTCTCCCATTTTACGGTCGCCATAATCTTCCTACCGAGAGGATTATTTGCAATGTGGTGAATACATTTGAGTCCACTGGTTCAGTGAATGATCGAAATGCAAAATGTGTCGAAAACATCGCCGCTGTCTCTGAGAGTCTGCAGTAAAATCCGAGGCAGGCGATTTCGCGTCGCCCACAAGAACTAGGCTTTTCGCAGACCACAACTTGGCAAATTTCGCATCGTAACTTAGACCTGCACCCGTAAAAGATTCAACTGAACCAGGAACTGAAGGTAAACTACCATAGACAATGGCGTGTGTTCGCTGAATGGGCTCTGGAGCAGTTTGCTACTGACCCTAATTTTCATCAAAAAATCATCTTCAGCGATGAGGCCCATTTCCGGACGAATGAGTAGGTGAACAAACAAAATTGTCGAATTTGGGACGATACCAATCCACATGAAATCCAAGAGCGTCCAATGCATCCCAAGAAAGTTACTGTGTGGTGTGGATTTTGGGCTGGCGGCGTCATCGGTCTATATTTCTTTCACAACGACGTTGTCCAGGCCATCACAATCAATGGCTAGCACTATTGATGATTACCAACTTTTTTGTCCAGAACTGGATGATCTGGATACCAACGACATGTAGTTTCAACATGACCATTTGTAATAGTTCAATCTACTAGTTTATATGATGGAAGTGGCCAACACTTGATGAAAATCCATAACTAACGTATTCAACAAACACTTTATTGTGAGATATTCACTAAACAGTCTTACAAAAACGCAACACGTGTTTCGCCATACAACCGCTTCTTCGGGTGTATCTTCACACAATCACTACTTCGCAGTACAACTAGAATCCTTCTCCGACCGTATCGCTTCGCTTACTCGACTCAACAGACTCACGTCGCGCCGACGCACTCCTTTTATATCGATAAGGAAGGTTCTAGTCTGGACTCAAACCGTGTGGAAGATTATATTGTTCTCAGTAAAAATGATAGGGTACTTCCGGTTGTTGATAAGAAATGGCGTTAGTGTCGATGATTGAGTTGTTTACTAGAACTGAATAGGTACTCAACTAACACTTTCTCGCTTGTCTAGGCACGTGCTGCCCTTGAAATTACTTATAAATGCATTTTAAAACTTCCGTAGAGGAATCGAGTGAAGTCTAAAAGCTCTAAACCACATGGTACGGCGGGACGTAGTGATACGACTGCTCTAGGAGGTATTTGTAGCCAAGCTTCGACATCGACCGCAGAAGGAGATTAGTCCTTTATCTTTCACTTCAGCTCTCACTGTAAAACGACTAGTTCAAATCAGAGCCCTAAAACAAAGCATTCGTGAAACAAGACCAGACAAAGTTGTTTCGACTCATCAGGTCTCAGGAATGGCTTCGCAACGAATCACTTTGGAGAACTTCGTTAATTTTCGATATTCGTGGACTCAGTCTTTTGTCAATCTCATGATGGCTTCTTCGTTAGGAAAGATGTCATCGTCTGTGTTAGGCTTGTCTTTCAAGGGGAGTTGAGATTAACAACACCTTCGCGGTTCAGCCTAATTTCACTGTTGGGACTTATGGTGGTTCGACATGGTACTGTTTGGTGATGGATCGCGAATGCTTCGTTTTTGAAATCTGCTTCAAATAAAATTCAGTTTTTTGTTGGTTGACTTGAGAAACTATAGAAAATTTCAGTAAATACAAATGCAAGACTTGAAAATGTTAAGATTAACAGATTTCGACAGACTATATATTTGTTGAAACATTGAACAGAAACTAGTTTCATTCGGCTTTGAAGGCCGACGATTTTTGGAATTGCTTCCTGACGTTTCGCTATCGCTGAACAGGAAGGTAGAAAGAAATTTACTTGTTTGAAGGTGGTTGACAATGTTTCGTGGTGTATTTCATCAGTTCGGACTTCCATTGTCTAATATAATATAAATTATTTTAAATTCCTGAAAAAATTTTAAAGAGATTAACCGAAAATAACAATTTTATTTGAACAAAAAAACTGAAATTACAAAGAAATAACATGAAACCAAACAACAATCAAAAAATAAAAATTGAAATATTAACAAAAGCTGAAAATTAAAAATTATTATTAACAAAAAATGACCAATAAAAATAAGAATTAAAAAATTTCAAACCAAGTTATGTCACGACGTTTCGATTGTTAGTATCCACAATCGTTTTCGGGTAATAACTCGACTCATTCCTTCGAGATCCGACTATTTATAGGCCATTCGAGTGCTTTCACCTTTCCCCTCTACTCTCTCCGCTTCATTGGTTTTTAACGGGAGATGACCAATTGGCGGGAGTCATTTTTCGTTTGATTAGAGGCTTCCATATGTTACGTATCTCTGCGCTAACTTGATTAAATGCATTGTTGGACAACATAAACGCGGCTTCTTTGAATTTTCTCCTAAACCAGTGTTCCTCTTTGTGGATGATTTCAGCTTGAGCCCATTTGATATTTTGTCCAAACATGCTCTGCTATTTCGGATTTGCTGGTTTCTCCTCGCTGTGTATGTTTCTTGTGCTATGCAATGCGAACTTTCAATGGCCTCTCAGTTTCACTGATGTATGATTCTCCGCACTCGCAGGGTATCCGGTAAATGCAATTCTTGGAAACGCAGTCCGCGTTTGGTGGCCTGGTTTTCTTGAGGCTGCTACGGATAGTGTTCCCAGATCTGAAGCAGGTTCTGATGTTATACTTGGACCCAATCCTTCGTATCCTTTCCGATAATCCTCTGATGTAGGGAAGTACAAGTACTGGTTGTGGAGGCTTCTCTCCCTTGTGGAGCTCTTGCTGTCTTCTAGCTAAAATCCTGTTCTACCATCACTCTGAAGTAACCATTCCAGTAAAGGTCGTTTTTGATGATGCCTAGTTCCCTTTCGAGACCTTCCTTCGTTTAACAGAGCCGGAAGGCACGGTCCAGTCCAGTCTTGATGATTCCTCTCTTAGTCGATTGATGGTGGTTGGATTTCTGATTCAGATACTGTCCTGTGTGAGTGGGTTTTCGATATACAGATGTTTCCCATTTAGTGTAGGTCCTCTTCACCAATACGTCTGAGAAAGGCAATTTGTTGTGGACTCCATTTTCCAGTGTGAAAGTGATGGAAGGACTCACGTTGTTGATGTGCTTCAGGAAAGTGTCTAGTTCTACATTCCCATTTATCCATATTATGAAGGTGTCGTCTACGTTTCTCAACCAGACTCGCGGCTTCTTGTGGGCTTCTTCAATGGTCAGAGTTTCAAACCGCTCCATATATATTAGCTATAACCGGTGAAAGTGGCGATACCATTGGCAGTCCCTCATCTTGCGCAAAGAATTCGTCCTTCAGTTGGAAGTAGCAGTTTCTTACACAGAATCCTAGTAATTCCATGATTACTTGTATCGGTATGTTTGTTCTATCTTTCAGGTCCCCATCTTCGGATAGCTTCTTCTGTATGATTTGAAGTGCTTCTTCGACATGAACGTTGGTATAGAGGCTTTCCACGTCGAAACTGATGAGTTGATCCTGCTCTTTGACTTCGATTTCCCCTAGTAATTCAATGAAATGCCTTGATCAATTACTTTGCAATGGTTTAATTATTGGTAGTAAAAAACTGGACAAGTTCTGAGTGGCTGAATCTCTGGAACTAATGATCGGTCTGAGCGGAACATCCTTTTTGTGGATTTTGGGTAGTCCATGCAAGTGAGGGGGTTTACTGTGGTGCGGTGTTAGCGATGATCTCTCTTTTCCCGAAAAATAGACTTGATGTTTTTCCAAAGTCTGGTACAACTTCCTTTCAATTGATTCAGTAGGGTCCCTTACGATCTTCCTTCCTTTCTGAAGCACCTCTTCGATCTTCTGTTCGTAGAGATCAGTATTCATCACAACAGTAGCGTTTCCCCTATCTACAGGTGAGATCTTGATGATGTTGTCTCTACGTAGCCCGTTCAGGGCTCTTCATTCTTCATTGCTGACGTTAGAAGTTGGAACTGGTTCTTCATCTAGCTGTTCTCTGATTTTTTATCTGAATTATCCTGCCTCGATCTAATCCATAAGGGAACTGGTGGATTCTACTGCAGTTATTATTTCTAAAGTCGGCACAGATGTTGGCGCAATGGCGAAGTTTAGACCTTTCCTTAACAAAGATTCATTTATATCCGTGAGCGGGGGGGAACTCATGCTGATGACGTTGGTGGCTTCATAGTTGTCCGGTTCTCGTTCTGCGTTTGGGAATTGTTTCCTAACCAACTTTCCCCACTTCCTGTTTTGGGTATTCTCCATGTCTTGTCGGATCTTCAAGCACGTGCTTTCAATCTTGGCAAAGATTGGTCCATGATCCTCTTCCAAGGTTTCTATTCTTATGTCTTCAAATCGTTCTGTAGCAGCCTGCATCAGAATTGACCTCTTCCAACGGTGGTAATTAATTTGAGACCTTATCGGTGCTCGGCTGGCGCGTTCCAATATGCGTTTGGCTCTCTTTCCTGGGATTGGCAATATCAGCAAAAAAACCTTTGGATATGATGTTGTTGTCTCTAGCTCTGCACAAATTGCGGTTAATCTTTTTAATATTTTTTTCAGGAATTTCAAATCAATTTATATTATATTAGACAATGGAAGTCCGAACTGATGAAATAAGAAACTTACTTGTTGACGGTTGATGCTTGTAGTGATTTTTTTAAACGAATAGTGGAAGTTCAAAGACCAGATGTTTACCAAATATTCAAGTAACCCTGACAAACATACGTGAAACAACAAAGTGAAAATTGCAGATCACCGATTTCAGCATCAGTTCCATAGAGAAGATTCTGAAGTGCAACGTGAACTCAAATTGAAACTTTTGTCTGTTTCCATTTGACATTCTTCGTTCGGTATGGCAATAAACGTGTGGTTACATGGAAGCAATGAATCTTTATTCATAATAAGTAGGGCAAGGGACGACGCGGTTTATTCACATTCGCGAAAACACGTGCTGAATAGACGGAGCACGTTAGAAAAAATTTTAATTACGTGTTGACTGCACGGGTTTCACGAAGAGATATACCGCATAATTCGAGAATGATTTGTTATGCAAAAGATATATGTGCCTGGAAAGATACAGTGTGACATTCTCATTCACTGGAGTTGATTTATACAGTGAGTATCACAAGTGTAATAACCCAGTAGAACAATAAATACCATCTCGAATTCTACAAAATTTGGAATGTCCTATGTTGACATCACAAATGGATTAAAAGTCATCTATTCAGCAGTACCCAGTTTCAGTGAATATTTTCAAACCGATGAAATACTGAAAAACCCATTTTTTTTAACAAATAAAATTAAATTATAATCAACACTTCCAAAATACAAATCAAGAAATTATAAAACAACAATAATCAATTGGCGTTCTGGGGCGACTTCATTGATTCCAGTGACGCATTTGCTTTTTCAGCTGCAGGAAAACCCGGAAAAACCTGCAGCACTACATCATCTGAAGATCTTGATCTATCAATGTCCTCTCTTTCATACAACAAAATGTAGGGTGGTTCCAGAGGCTCCAATAAATTCAAGACATCGCCGGAACACTTAGTGATACGACTATCGTCAAACTTAAACCAGTCCACTTCGTCTTTGACCAAGGCGTAATAATGACCAGATTCAACACTAGAACCACGCTGAATAATGACTGCATGAAGATTATAATAGTGGTCTGCTAGATTGAAGTGTTCATCTATTTCCAACCTTCGTAAGAGTTTGGTGCTTTCGTCAGAGATTGAGTCATGTTTGAAGATCATCAGTGATATTGTTAGGTTGACTGATGCCTCAGCTATACTTGTTTTATTATAAAAGTCGGTTAGTTTGGCGCATTTTTGGCAATACAGTCGATGATCACTGTTCCAATTTCAGAAGATTTAAAGATAAGTTTTGCACGGACTGGTTATTAGTCATATTAGAAAACTCAACTAGCGTTTCCTAAAATTCCAAAAATTCACATGCATTTTTGCTACCTCTTGAACATTTACTACAAACTAAACAAGTGAGGACTTTTCGAGCAACAGATTCACAAACACAAGACGAGATAGACTGTACGGAACCATTCAATCCAGAGCGGTCAGGAGTATTGATTTTGCTTTTGTTTTGCTCACGAAGAGTATTCAACAAGAACCCCAAGAAATTGGAACAATCCTCTCTTGTTGTCCTAACAAGTATCTAGTGGATATATATTCTTACGAAACTGCAACTGCATGAACAGGTGTTTGAGTTTGGTGAATAAGTAGGATATAGTTAGTTAGGGAAGCTATAGATTATGCTGTAGACGACCCCTCCCGATATAGAAGGCCCCGACACTCTGTCAAATGAGGCCCTCATGTCCCTCGTTAAAGGACGAACAGATTTTTCATCCATCCCACCCCAGTCAGGTGGGAATACCCCGTGAAAGGCGGCACTGATGTCTGAGGACTTCATGCCGGCATCCCCTCAGTCATGAACTCATTTGTCCTTCTTCGACAAAAATCTGCCAAAAGGGTAGGGGAGCTGGGCTGCAACCTGAATGAAATCAAGACGACGTGCAGGTGAGTAGGAAATATTCTCGTTCTCGTTCATCATTAAAACCTCGTTCTTGAAATTCTTCGTCATGAACAACACTTATAAAATACTATTCATGTAGCAAGTGTTTCTTAAATTATCTGATCCAATTTTCTTCTCAAGATTTTCAGGACAACTCTCTACTGATTCGTAAGGAAGAACATGTTTCATTTCTTAAGCTGCAATCGATCATTCCATGTGATGAAGGGTTTCATAGAGGGATCGATTCGGCTCTTGCTTCATGCAGCTCTTTCACTGAAAGGGAACCAGAACCACGAGAACTACAACTCATATTTGGGGGGCAAGAATGACCTAAGTCCATTGACCGCACTGAAAAAGAAGAAGGTGGATCAATCACTTGCGAATTAACATTAAGGTATGGCGACTGATGAATAGTCACATATCTCGGCTTGTTTCGAAGAGCTTTTAGTTCCGTACAGAAATGAGGGCAATGCAAGATCTCATCAAAATTATGTGCAGGAGGTATAGTTCCGAGGAACGAAGCAGAATTAACACGTTGAATAGCAATACTAATTTTTTCTATCGAAAAAGAGGTAGAAAGGTGATCTTTCGTTACTGGGCCTATTCTCCTTCTGAGTTCATGAACAAATAACTATGGAACGCCGTTTTACTTTTTATTGTCACAAATATTCATTCCCCAATTTATTCAACTAACAATTTATTTGTTTGAATTCATTTGATTCATTCATTTGTTCGACACATTAAAAACGATTGTTTTGCAAAATTTGTTCAATTTTAAATAACACTTGATTTGAAATGTTACATGAATTAATTTGTTTGATGAAAAGTTGCGAACAGTTATAATATAGATTCATTGTTTGAAATTTTTGAAAGTAAATGTTTGTCATATATACTTTTTTTGTAACTATCGAATAATTTACTACAATTTCTGTGAAACATGAATAAAATTGTTTGTTGATAATTATAGTTACATGAATTAAAACGTTTGTTGATAATTTTAATTCGGCGCTAGCGTCGAGCGGATTTTTGTAGAAGCTGAATTTTTATATCTGGCAACATGATAGTCTAGTGATAGTAATACAATATTCCGTCAGACCGCAGCGCCTAATAAAAATTATCAACATTCAAAACAATTAATTTTTACAAAATACCAATAGAAAGTAAAACGGCCTGCCACGCCGTTTTACTTTTTATTAATATTCCTTTGAAATGAGCTGGATTATTTTGTTTGTTGAATTTCAATGATTACATGAATCAAATTGATTGTTGATAATTTTCATTTGGCGCTAACGTCGGGCGTATTTTTGTGGAACTACATAACTGCATATATGTATGGCGTTGGTCATGGTACGGTAATAATCCGTTCGACCACAGCGACGAATAAAAATTAACAAACAATCAAAATGCAACAATCAAAACAATTCATTTTCACAAAATACTAATAGAAAGTAAAACGACGTGCCACGCCGTTTTAATTTTTATTAATATTCCTTTGAAATGAGAATTATTTTGTTTGTTGAATTTCACTGATACATGAATTAAATTGATTGTTGATAATTTTTATTCGGCGCCACGGTTGAACGGCGTTTTGTCGTA